>NC_059072.1:17487384-18099884 GCF_020497125.1 Mauremys mutica
GAGATCAGAATGTTGCTTTAAAGTAGACATTACATTCTGTCTTTCATACAAAAACTGGACTGACATTAATTTAGAGCATAGGCAAGCTAAGATACAGCCAGCTGGTTTCTAATAAAAATAGACAACTGGTTTGTTGTAATAAGAACCAATCTGATTCTTTATCCATAAGTCAAACTGCACTTGAACCATTTCTGAAATTCAAAAAAGATTCTACTTAATTCTCTTTAATTCAGTTTTCACACACCACTGCAGTTCCTTCTTTCAGCAAGAAGCAGAAGTACACAAATAACTCGTGAAAGGGTAATTCTGCAGCAGGAAATACTATAAACTTTATGAGAAACCACATATTGCAAGGTTACCATATCACAGATGGCTGGTTATTTCACACCTCTACAGCTGGATGCATATCTGAACTGGACCTCAATCCCTTTTGAGATTTGGTCATTACTAATGTATAAGCCTGGTTCTTTCCTACTACACACACAGCAGACATCTCAAACTTGATTCTTTTCTCACAGCAGTTTACACTGGAGTAACTCCACTGACTTCAGTGAATTTACTTTTGATTTATACCCATGTAAAGGAGACAGTCATGAAGCCTGTTCTCTAGGAAACAAAGGTGTAATGCCTTGTCAATTCAATGGGCGTTGTCTCTGTATCAAAGAATAGAATTTTGGCCCACATAATTTAGGATGTGGGTCCACTAATTCCTGGGTCTTCAAAGGCACCAAATGCCTAAATATTCTTTGCAAGCATAAAACATTAATCATGCAAATCACCACTGGATTTAAATTAAATGCAGGGATTTATGCAATCCAGATGAAAATATCTGGCAGTGAATTCATAGTAACTTCTATCTTCCATATTTCAAACACTTCTAAAGATAAGCACTGAAATAGCTTTCTCCAGTGTACACAAAACCTTCTTTTTTTGAAATGTAAATGTTTTGAGTATTAGGTCACTTCCATATTGCAAAAAATTTTTTTTTTTTGGAGTTTGGAACTATGTAATCATAATCAGTTCAAGCCCCAATCCAGAAGAAACAATTAAGATCTACTTCACCTTTAAAGCATGTGAATAGTTCCATTGATTTCAAATGGGACTTTTCACATACTTAAAATTGAGCATGTGCTTAAGTGCCTTGCTGGTCTGGGGCCTATGTGCATACATGTAAAGTAATGACTTCAAACAAACTTGGGACAAATCGTTCTTTGATATAGGTGACTCGCTCTTGTCAACATTAGTGGTTACAACTTTACTCAACCTTAAGGGAATTCAAGAAGGCCAATATAAAAATATGTGAGAGAATGAAGGAAACTGAGGAATTCTCAAAGGAGTCTAAGGGAGTTAGGGGCCAAAATTCCATCCTAAAAGAGCAAAATATGCTCGTTGTGGCCAAGCAGCAAATAAGTTGGACATGCTAGCCAGCTGCAAATACTTGAAGAGTGTCAATATCTGAGAAGGAACGAATTGGTTTTAATGGACCAAAAAGGTAGGTTGGTTTGTTTGCAAGTTTCTAAAATGTTCTAGAGCAGCGGTTCTCAAACTTTAGTAACCCGAGAAACTCCCATTTTGATTTACAATTTTTCCTGGACCCTCAATCTTTTCCCCCAACTCATCCCCAGGCCCTGCCCCAACTCCAGCCCTTCCTCCAAGGCCCCACCTCTTCCTACCCTCGCTCCACCTCTGCCCCACCTCTTTCCACACACACCCTGAGCGTGTCTTGTCTCCACTCCTTCCCCTCCCTCCCAGCGCCTCCTTCATGCTGAGGAACAGCTGTTCTGTGGCATGCAGGAGGCACTGGGAGGGAAGGGGAGGAGTTGAGGGAGGAAGGGGGAGGAGTTAATCAGCAGGGCCTATGGACCCCCTGGAGTACCTCAACTAGAAGGAGGAATACACTAAATAATCAAATAGCCTTTTCCGCCTCTAACTTCTCTGTTTCCAAACTCCTTAAATAAAAATATTGCTCTTCCCTGAATATATTAAGGTGTCAACCTAGGATTGGAAATGCACAAGATGGACAGTGGATGAGATAACAGCCTCATTCACTACACAATGCTGGTTGTAAGGCCCCTGCCTCATTCACTGCAGCAGTTAAAAGGTGTGTAATGAATGAGGCAGAGGTTGCAAAGAAGATTTTCTACAGAAATTTCACCAATTCAATTCAACTGGTACAAGCCTCTGCACAGGGACTTACTGCATTGGTTTAAACATGGCTTATTTATGTACAAGTTGTACCTGCGCGTTACAAACTATACCAATACAAGCCAGGTTTGAATAGACAGAAGGGCTGGTCTCCACACAGTTTGTGTATTGACTTAAACAGATTGGTTTAGAAACCAATGTAGTTAAACTGATGCAACCCTCTACTGTGGATGCAGTTATACTATTATCAAATTGCTTATAACTGTATATATTGTGTCATGGAAAATAATAGTATTTTGTCAATAATATGTAATGGTTTTTAAACCAATATGGTGAAAGCCGTACAAGCCCTAAGATTGTCTACACACATTACACTGGTTTAGCTAAAGGTCTGTTTGGGGTTTGTTTGGGGGGTGGGGTTTGGTCTCTCCTCTTCTACTTTAAAGTATAAGATCTCTGGGGCAGGGGTCATTTTTTTGTTATGTGTGTGTACAGTGTTAGCACTGTGGGGCTGAGGACTCTATTTGCTATGGCAATACAAATACAATTTGATTCTTATATATTATGTTCCTTGGTGCAGTGACCTTGTCTTGTCTGTAAAGTACTATGCCCTTCTGTGGTGCTAGATAAGCAATTATTAATAATAACTCTGTTTTTTGGCACTTGTGAGTTGTAACCAAATAAGTTTTTTAGCCCAGCTATTCCATTGTCAGTCATTCTTTGTGCACAGAGAAATGACCTACCATAGCAAGCACTAGATTGGCACAAGTATCAAAGGTCTGATTTGGGGTTTGTAAGCATATACTTAGGTGCCAGCTCCTTAATCAAGTTCACAAAGTCTGTTTTCTCTATGCATGCTCTGCACACTTCTCCCCAGCTATCCAGGATCTTCCTCAGCTCAACCACTCTCATCTTGGAGAGATCCACCGAGTTTAAGTCCAGTTTCCTTTCTGCAAAAACAAAGAATGTAAGACATGCTTTAGAGACCACAGGAGAGTTCATATTTGTCCTCAACTCTTCTGTGCTGCCAAAGAAAAAAATTCCAGTTCCTACAAATGTTCCAAAAGTATCTCCTATAACTCAGGTGATAGTTGAGTGAGGGACAAAAAGTTAAACATAAGGGGCCAGATCCTCACCTATTGTATATCTGCATAGTTCACGTGAAAAACAATAGAATTGCACTGATTTATACCAGCTGAGGATCTGGCCTATCAAATCTGATTCTGATCTCATTAAGACACATATAAAAGTGGAAACCCCATTGACTTTAATGGTGTTACTCCTGATTTACCCCAGTGTGTATCCCCAGGATCAGACTCAACTTTTCTCCTCAAAGTGATCACTTGTATAAGAAGTACATGGTTGTAACTATTGAAAATTGGAGTTTTGAACAAAAATCTATCAATTGGGTTTTTTTCCAACCAGTTACAGATTGTTCAGTTTTCTTTTTATTGTTTTTTTTTTCAAAATGTCAATAACATTTTTCCATTATTTTTGCAAAATTTTGAATTGTTTTTTGACCAAATCTGATTAAAAGGACAGATCTTCCTCTATCTACTGAATATCCTACCTTCTGTGGCTCAAAATGAAGTCTATATAAAAAGGATGGTGATTAGATCTTTGAAGGAGCTACAACACAGAGCCTTATGGCCCTCATGTAACAAGACATGGACTCATATAAGGAAATTTGGCAACCATTTTTTCTGCCTTATTCACCTGACACATGTACCCAGCAGGACCCTTGCTACACATAGTGATGTAACTCCTATCTTTGTTTTTAAGGCAAGTAAGAACATTGGTGTGTCCCATCATAGCCATTCCCATGGTCCATCTAGCCCAGTATCCTGTCTGACAGTGACCAGTGCCAGATGCTTCGGGGGGAATGACCAGAAGAAGGCAATTATCAAGTGATCCATCCCCTGTTATCCAGTCCCAGCTTCTGGCAATCAGAGGCTTAGGGACACCCAGAGTTGGAGTTGCGTCCTTGACCATCTTGTCCAATAGCCATTGATGGACCTATGCTCCATGAATTTCTCATTCTTTTAACCCAGTTATAGTTTTGGCCTAGACAACATCCCCTGGCAACGAGTTCCACAGGTTGACTGTGCATCGGGTGAAGAAGTACTTACTTTTGTTTGTTTTAAACCTGCTGCCTATTAATTTTATTGGGTGGTTTGTGGGTTTTGTGAAGGGGTAAATAACACTTCCCTATTCACTTTCTCCACACCATTCATGATAGCATAGACTTCTATCATAGCCCCTCTTACTCATCTCTTTTACAAGCTGAACAGTCCCAGTCTGTTTTTTCATCTCATATGGAACCTATTCCATACGAATAATCACTTTTGTTGCCCTTAGCTGTACCTCTTAAATTCTGGTTTGTTTGTTTTTTTAAGATCGGGGGACCTGAACTGCATGTGATGGTGGCAATATTATCTATCCCTTTCCTAATGGTTCCTAACATTCTGTTAACTTTTTTGTCTACCACTGCACATTGAGCAGATGTTTTCAGAGAACTATCCATGATGACTCCAAGATCTTTCTTGAATGGCAACGGTTAATTTAGACCCCCTCATTTTGTATGTATAGGTAGGATGGTTTTCCAAATGTGCATTATGCATTTATCAGCATTGAACTTCATCTGCCATTTTGTTGCCCAATCGCCCAGCTTAGTGAGATCCCTTTGTAACTCTTTGCAGTCAGTTTTATCTTGAGTAACTTTCTATTGTCTGCAAATTTTGCCATCTCACTGTTTACCCCCTTTTCCGGATCATTTATGAGTATGTTGAACAGCACAGTATTTCACTTCTATCTGGAGAGAGACCGCTGGTGAGCACTTTGTAGCTCTCTGAGGAGGAGTCGGAGTCATGATATGTTCTTTTAAAAATAAAATCAAAACCCTTTAAAAAAATTGATAATTTTACTCTTTTAGAATTGCCAACCATTTTCAACTTCATAATAAAAAGAAATTGTGCCTTTGGAGACTATGAAACAGCTCCCACAACTGCGCAGGGGAAAGAATTGGGCCTGTTAAATGGCCAGCTTCTCAACAGTAGCCCTTATTCTGAGTAGAAACCTTCACAGCTGGAATTGGCAAAGCTAGACAACACTGCTCACTGATGCCAACAGCGGGACTCATGCTGCTTTCAGGGGGCTTTGCATCATGCCCTAAGGACTCTGAGCTTTAGCAACATATTGGTACAGTGGACGTTGGGTCAGAGTAACTCTCGGGGGTGGGGAGAGGGAACAGGACACTTCAGTGTCCTAACGGCAGGATGGAAATACTGGCTGAATTGGGTACAGAGAATGGAAGAAGGTGCATTTTCATGAGTTAGTAATTTCCTTGGCCATTCCTCACCACCTCTCTGTGGCTTGGCATCCAGTAGTAGAGACTTTATTTTAAATGGCTTGTGTGGGCAGACTAATTCCTTGTGGAACTGGCTTAGGAACTGGCTTCCTAAGCTTCTCAAGCCCTGACTAGCATCCGTTCCAATTCCTGCATAAAAATTGCTTGCAAATATACCCAAGAGTGCCATGTGAGTGGTTCTGCTCAGCTAGACAACAGGATGCCTTTGCCTCTGGTTAGAGACATTAAAACACAAATGAAGGATAACAGGCATGGGGTCAGCACCCTGCCAGCTCTTCAAATTGAAGGTGACTTGCAAAGGAAAGGACCAAAGGGATTGTGCTTTGTTTCTGTGTTTTCCTGGCGCATACAGGCCTGAAAAGGTTTTTAATACACAGAAATAAGGATTTTTTTCTTGCTTGTTTTTTTACATTATGCATTCAGTTTTATCACAGAAAACTACATGGACAAGTAGAAAGTAGCAAGCATTCAACATCAGTTTCACGAAGGACGTGCAGCCTAACTGAAGAGAGAGAAGAGAGGTTTTTTAATTCACCGTGTTTAAAATGATTCATTTTTTGTTAACAGCTACTTAACAAAAACACATGCAAAAAAAGCTCTCTCTTTAGAGAGTTCAACACAACTGCCCCTTCATGTAAGGGCTGAGAGAGTGCCCACCCACATACCTAAGCCAGCCAAAGAGTTCTCCAGCAAAAATAGTGAAGACAAGACTTAGTGCTCCTGATATTTCTAATTGGGGGAGGGCATTTCTGGCCTAATTTTTTAGAAGCAAAAAGAGTAGAAACCTATTTATTTTCCTTTCTACATCCCACTTGACAATGAATAGAAATGTGGTATGCAGGCAGGAGCCAATGGGGATACATGGGGATAACTAGGTACAGAATGCAACTAGATCTCTAGGCCCACCAGTTTGCTCCAGACTCTGGCCCTACCATATTTGAGCTCACAGATCTGAACGTCATTCTTCTTCAGTTTCTCGCATATCTTCGACACAGGCACATGAGCACTCATTGGGCGGCTGACCTCACTGATGATCTTCGTGGCTGCATCGCTTGTTGCCCCAATGTAATAGCACTGAAACAAGCAGGACACATCATCAGCACTAAGTCAAAATGGGGAGTGGCTCCTGCCAACTGCTGAGGGGTTCACGTTTAGTACTTTATACCTCCAACTCCCATTGAAGTTGATGGGATTTGAGGATGCTTAGCACCCTGAAGGATTGTACCCTAAAACTCAGACTCCTACCACTTCCTCTTTTGACAGAAGGACCTTCCCTGTGGTGGTGTGTTAAATGAATGCTTTGTTATGCTTGGTGGAATGTTGGGATATTGCAGGTCTGGCACAGCTCACAGAAAACAATGTGTGTTTGTGTTAGATACACCTTATATGAAGCAGCTTGGAAGCTGTTATTGTGCAAATAACAGATTCCTCTTACTCTGATTACTATTTTGTACAAAGTATTATTATTAATAAGCCATTGAAAATACAAAATTCTGTCTCCAGGACATGAATTATATCACTCTTAACTCAATAAATCATAATTTGAAACCAAGGGGACATTTCCATCTCATCATAACACCTTTTAGAATGGGGTGCATTTGATGGAAAACAATGGCCTATTTTTGTTACATCTTTCAATAGGCAGAGAGCAAACTAATACCCGGTACTTTCAATCAGAAGGATCTTTGTTTTGTATTAGGGGTCAGATTTTGCCACCCTTACTCATGTTGAATAATCTCACTGAGGAAAATGGGACTACTTGGCGTATGGGGTACTATCCAGCATGAGAATGGTTAGGCAGTTGGTGTGCTGAGGCCACTGCCCATCACACTGACTAAGACTGTTTTGTTGCCTCCTTGTGTTCCCCCATCTGTCTGTCTGTATCCACCTGTTGTCTCTTGTCTTACATTTAGACCGTTGACTCGTTGGGGCAGGGACAGTCTTTTTGCTCCGGGTTTGTATGGTACCTAGCACAGTGGGGGTCCTGGTCCATGACATGCTCCTACGCAGTGTAGAAGCTACAGGAATACAAACAACACCACCGTCACCACCACCAGGCTCTAGGAGGCTAAGAAAACAAGAGAGGACATAGTGATGTCACTGTGTGACCATGCAGTCAGTGTGTGTGTGTGTGTGTGTGTGTGTGTGTGTGTGTGTGTGAGATTTAATAGTTTTCAAAGAACTGAAAACAAAATGGCTGCCAGCCTTTGCAAACAACAGTCCTTCAAGATTTAAAGTGGCAGAATACAGACCATCAGTGCATAACAAAGCTAAAGACACCACAGAGGTCATCGGAACTGTCACTAGCCTAAAGCCAGGCTGGTGAGGTGCTGAATAGCACTGCAGCATTGTGCTCTGCCCAGAAGCTCTTCGCTATGGGGCTCTGTGATTCCTCTCCTACTCCTTATCTCTTGGCAGCTTAGCAGAGCAGAAAGAAGAATGAAGGGCATTTTTTCTCCCCAGTGAACACTGGGAAACAGCTGAAAAGCCTCTGAATTGTGAAGGACTCAGCCTTAAGGCATGGCAGGAGAACTTGGCATTAACAACTAAGGTAACAGTAGTTAGATTGGGGCTGGCTGAAGCCTACTGCACTGTCTCTTCTGCAGGCCAGAGACCTCCACTTCCAAAATGGAGGGTGGCCTAATGGCCTTTGGTGTCCGCAGCCTCAGCCCACATCCTTGCACAATGACAGCTCTTCTACTTACTCAAGGCTGTGCACCTACCACAGGCTTGAAAAATGTGTTGTCCCCATCCAACTGTAGGATGTAGGTCTGTGATTAGTGCTACCTCTGAACCCAGGAAACAAATCTGTTTATCCACAGAATAGGTACATCATGGATGGCAGCAGGGCAAACCTCTTCCACATCGTCCTACCTGCTTTGATCTGGAGGGATCACTTCTAGGAATGAAAGGGCAGCTCAGTTCCTTGCCTTGCCCTCTTAGCTAAACTGTTGAAAAGGGTGCTAATTAGTGCCAATTGGGGTGGAGCATTTGGGGTCCCATCAAATGCCCAATGAATTAAAGGAAAGATTCCCATTAATTTCAAAGAGTGTTGGATCAGGGTCTTAATGTGGGCCCTTATACACCTGAAATTAAATGGAAGCCTTCAAACTTATTTTATGTAAGCTAGCAGTTGGTAATAATTTTCAGCCACTGTTGATGTAGCTGGATTTGAACCAGTGCCCTACAGCTCAATACTAAATAACAGTGCAGATGAACCAATATTTTAATCAAAGAACCATCTAATCAGTATTTTTTTTCAAAGTATCATGAACTTAAAGACAAAAGAGACTAGTACCAAGCGGTGTTCTTTTCCTTTTGTATCCATGCAGCTGTTAACCAGTTCTTTCTCTATGGTGGCCATGGTGAAGTCAGAATGTTTTTCTTTTAATGAGTTGTAAAATCTGTCCAAAAATCCTTTACACACTGTAATAAGAAAACAAAATATATAAGCCACCCAGTAGGATCTAGCAAAGCTTAAGGAATTTTAATAGGTTGGATAAGAACAGGGATCCATTAGCACTTCATAAAAACAGAAAATTACAGATTTTAACAAATGAAGAATTAAAAAAACCAAACAAAGCAAAGATTTATTTCAGCATTTTAGCTCCCAGTATTGCCAACAGCTTTATATGTAGGAATAGAATTTGTCCTGTCAGCTCCAGATGTCTCCCCTGGCCTTAAGTCTTTTATTATAACAGGAGATCAGAATATGTCAGCATTTTGGTCTTGGTTTGATTAAGCTAATCTCAACTAGAAAATTTAATTGTGTTTAATCACCATTTTAAAAAAATCAGTTTAGGTGAGACGATACTGCCCATGACTGGCCAGGGAAGACAAGGAAATTTTGTGTTCTGTCCATTTTAAATACGCATCTGGCCCCCATTACCATAGTATCTGATTGCCTCAGTCTTTAATGCAACCTACTGAATCACCAGTATCACCAGTATCACTTCCTAGGTGTCACACTGCAGCACCTCTATAGTCTTTAATGCATTTATTCTCCCAACACCTCTGAGCTCTGTAAGTGCTGTTATCCCCATTTTATGGATGGGGAACTGAGGCATAGAAAAACTAAATGACTTGTGTAAGGTCAGACAGGAAATCTATATGACAGAACAGGCATTTGAACCTGGGCCTCCCAGCTAGCATTCTAACCGCTGGACAAAAACCTTGGTTAAGGAAGGGTCACTCAAGGGAAAGGATTTCAAGAGGTCATCAGATGCATGTGGGCAGGGCCGGCTCCAGACCCCAGCACGCCAAGCACGCACTTGGGGCGGCGTCCCGTGGGAGGGCGGCAAGCGGCTCCGGTGGACCTCCCGCAGGCATGCCTACGGAGGGTCTTCTGGTCCCGCGGCTCCGGTGGACCTCCCGCAGACGTGCCTGCGAAGGGTCCGCTGGTCCTGCGGCTTCGGTGGAGCATCCGCAGGCGTGCCTGCAGGAGGTCCACCGGAGCCGCGGGACCAGCGGACCCTCCGCAGGCACGTCTGCAGGTCCAGCGGAGCCGCGGGACCGGCGACCGCCAGAGCACCCCCCTGCTTGGGGTGGCGCAAATCCTAGAGCCGCCCCTGCATGTGGGTATAGAGGTTGCTGTGATGGCCGTAGCCTTTACAGCTACTCAACAACCCAACCCCTACTGGAATGGAGAAAAATAGAAGACAGGTGTCAAAGAGGAAGTCATGGCTCAACTCAATATCCTACAGGCCCAAAGGGTTGAGGACTTGCAAGAACTCAAAGAGAGGTACTCCTCAAGAGACAGGATGTGAGCTCTGGCTATACAGTGGGAACAGGACTTGGCCAGAATTGAAAAAAAGAGATTGGGGAATGTGATGGTCCACACACCCCTAGGGTCAGGGTTGCATGGCCCATCGGTCAGTCTACAAAGCAGCCCTTCAGTGCAGGGTAGCATGGCCTAGCAGCCAGAGTCTATAAAGCAGCCCTTTTGCATAGGGCAGCATGGCCTAGCAGCCAGAGTCTATAGTGTTGGGGCACCCCTTATAGGGTATGGCAGCCTCAGTAGGGGGGCCCAGGCCCACCCAACTCCACCAGGCCCCAACCCAGGGCCCTAACAGCTTGCCACTGACTCAGCAGGGGGGTCCTACCAAAATACACTGAGTTTCCCCAGGGGGAGGTACCACTCCATCACCCTCCCTGGGTCACTTCCTACCAGTGTCTGTGTTGGGATTTACCATGAGATGTCAGGTTCTCTGTGTTCAGCAGGGCCAGTCATCTCCAAGGGTTCCTCCAGTCATCAGGGTGCAGGCAGATTGCGGACGGCTTCAATTCCTAGTGCAGTCAGGGGCTGTGGCTGGCCCTCCACAGGCACTTCCCCTGCAACCTCCCACCCAGAATGAGCTGGGCTCCCTCCCTTTATACTACTAGAGCACTTGGAGCATGCCCAGTCTTGCCTGGGAGGCGGGACTTCCACTGTCAATAACATGGGCTTAACTCTGTCTGGGCTAGTGCAGGGTAAGCAGACCCCATCACAGGGAACAAGTGTTTGATGCTGCAGAAGGAGCAGATTAAGCTCCAGAACTTGCTTAAGATCCAACTTGCTTCAGGTCCAGCATGGATAAAAGTAAAGAACTGGAGAGCCTGAAGGATTCATCCCTATGTAACATTGACAGACCCCAGTCATCGTTGGGCAGGATTGAACCTGGGACCACTGGAGCTTAATGCATGAGCTAAAAGCCACATGGCTCTTAGGCCTGGTCTACACTGGGTGGGGGGTGGTGTCGATGTAAGATACGCAACTTCAGCTACGGGAATAACGTAGCTGAAGTCGAAGTATCTTATTTCGACTTAACTCCCATCCTCACTGCGCAGGATCGACGGTCGCGGCTCCCCCATTGACTCTGCTTCCACCGCTCACCCTGGTGGAGTTCCGGAGTCGACGGGAGCGCGTTCAGGGATCGATATATCACGTCTAGACAACATGCGATATATCGATCCCTGATAGATTGATCGCTACCCACCGCATACCCTTAGTTAAGGCTGTAGCAGTCTCATTAATCTCTAAGTGGTCTCGGTGCCACTAGAGGGGACAGAACATCACACCCAGGAGGTGTGTGGGTTACACTTAGAAAAGAGTTGTAGTGGTTGCACCCTGAATGATAGCTTGAGCCACCCGGGACCTCAAACAGTTGAAATTAAGAGCTGCCTCACCCTAGCTCAGATGATACTAGTACACAAAAAGGCTGCAAGGCACGGCCACAGCCAGACCCCAGCTAAAAAGAGCTCTCCCCAGGAGGAAAAAGGAAGATTAAAAATGATCCTAACATACTGAATGGCATCCATGCAACAGTGTGGGTACAGAAAGAACAAAAGCAGGTGTTACTAAGCCAGATACTAAAAGCTGTGGGCAAAACAGTACAGGTTTATCTGGATAAAGATGTCCTTAACCAGCCACTGGCGATGTGACCTAAGACCTGAGAAGAAGACAAGGCTTGTTTAGAAGCCCAAGCAAAGGACTGAATTTAAAGGCCCTAGAGCTGCAACTGAAGACCCTGGCAAGGGCAGACAGTTTGTTGGGTTTTTTGCTATCCCAGAAGGGGTTCCTTTTTGACTGTATGACCTGACCAGAGAGCCAAGCCACTGAAGACCCACCAAGAAAGGTCAGCAACATACAGGGGGCTCCAGTCACAGAAGAAGGCCTGCAGTACTGCATGCAGCAACAAGAGGTACTCAAGGAGTGTCCCCTGTTGCAATTTCCCATGACCCATCTTGGAGCTATGTCATTAACACAATACTTTGGCATTTATACAGTTCCTTCCAGCCAAGGGTCTCAAAATGCTTCATAAACATTAATTAATTAAGCCTGACAACACTGCTTTGACATGTTATTAGCACCATTTAATAAGTGGGGAAACGGGGGCCCAGGGAGGTGAAAGACCAACATTTTCAAACCTTGGCATCTGCTGCTGGGTACCTAAATCCAGACTTTAATACTGCATGCAGACAACGTAAACTGAACATGAATTTAAAGGGGCCGATTTTCCCCATCATTTCATCAGTTACAAATATTTGAACTTGCAGAGTAAGTACTGGCATCACCAGTTACCGGTACTACCCTGGAGGAAATTCCAGTTGAAAATGTTCAGTAGGTTCCTACTAGTTCCAGCTGTTAACTAGGGATCCAGTTCAGCAAAGCACCCGTATTCAGTAAAGCACTTGCTTAAAGTCCAGTGTATGCTTAAATGCTTTGCTGAGTTGGGGTATAGGTTTGGAACAGAGCAATCAATCTTTTAGTTCCTGGGGCAGTTGATCCTCTAGTAAGAACTACCAGAGGCCAGCAGAATCTGCCAGTGACTACTTGAATGATTTTAATGGAGTCTATTGAAGTTTCCAGTAGGGTAATCTGGGGAACATGCTGCTTATTTGTTCTTTTGTTTTATTAATGTGAAGTGCAGATGTAATTTTATTTGCAACATCCTGGTATCTGCCCCTGAGGATAATCCAATGTGGGCATGAATATGATGATTCGCTACAAACGTTATTTTTTTTAAATGGTAACTTATTCAAAAGTCTCAAGTCTAGCTATAAAGTATGGAAATATGGAAGATAACTTGGTGGCCTTGTGTAGTTAGCCATGTGCGCTCCTTCCAAAGTGAAGAATTAGGCAGGGAGCTGCTGACTGAATGGAGCAAGAGAAGGGATTTAGCAAGTCATTGATTATTTTATTCAGATCAGTGCTGTTTACAAGCAAACAAAATCAGTTGGACTCACTGGTCAATTATCCCAGGATTGTTCAGAGCAGGAAAGCAGCTTTGTCTAGGGGACAGTAATTTATTGACTCTTGTTGCAGGTCTGGATTTTGGTTGTCTCAGGCTGTCAGACAATAGAATTTTTCCATCTTGGTGACTAAAACTTGTTACTCAGTGTATTATAAAGGAGGTGTGGTTACCACTTACCAGGCTATCAATGTCCTTTCAAGGAAAAAGAAGAAAAGCAACAACTCAACTCTTGGACAACAGCAAAGGGAATTTTATAAGTGTTTGTTATGTAAAAACCTAACAAAAAGCCCAGTGATGTTGGTTAATAAACCCTTTGGCACCAAGCTTTGCCAATGCTTAAAGCTTTACTGCTAAATCACCTACCTGCCAAACAGTCTCCAAGCTGCAAAAGACTTATCGGGTGGTAATTGTATGATATGTTCATGCCACCTACAGGAAATAACACATCCCTTCAAGAGATTTTGCTTCTAAAGCTTTGCATGAATACTTTTTTTTTTAAATTGCTGTTGTGCAAGATTGATGATCTAGTATCATTGGACACTCCGCTCATAAAAAAATCCTATTTAAGTTATCATTAATTAACCAAAACCTTTAAGGCATCTAATTCACTAATGGCAGGTTTTATAAAGTATTTAATAGTCACTTTCCCCTGTGTCCCAGTTATTTCAACTCTGAAATGGGGATAATGATAATGACTTCCTTTGTAACACGCTTTGAGATCTATTGATGAAAAGCTCTATGTAATATTGTTATTGTACCTTACAACTATATCACATTTTTCATCCAAAGTGCTCTGAGAATTATCACTCCACTGAAATCCATCCACCTCTGGGGAGCAGCAGTTTAACAGATACACTACACAACCATTTACGACAGGAAATGAAGAGGACCCCTGTGTCTATCTGAAACTGAAGAAAGTATTCTGACCTGGGCAGGATGTAGCTACGCTGTATGGAATTTAGCCGGGGGTGGGGGGAGATTAATAGCCCTAATTTTATAAAAACTTCCATGAGAACTTTCATGATCACAAGTGATCAGAACCTCAGTTTTACATCTCTTTAAAAAGCCAGCACCTCCAGTAGCACAATGCTCCTAATACCATAGTGAGGAATTTGGTTCTGTACAAACTCAGAGGGGAAAGGTTTCAGAGTGGTAGCCGTGTTAGTCTGTATCAGCAAAAAGAACAGAAGTACTTGTGGCACCTTAGAGATTAACAAATTTATTTGAGCATAAGCTTTTGTGGGCTAAAACCCACTTCATCGGATGCATGCAGTGGAAAATACAGTAGGGAGATATATATACACTGAAGACATGAAAAAATTGATGTTGCCATACTAACTATAATGAGAGTAATCAGTTAAGGTGGGCTATTATCAGCAGGAGAAAAAAAACTTTTGTAGTGATAATCAGAATGGCCCATTTTCAACAGTTGACTTTACTCTCGTTATAGTTAGTATGGCAACACCCATTTTTTCATGTCCTCTGTATATATCTATATATCTATCTTCCTACTGTATTTTCCACTGCTTGCATCCGATGAAGTGGGCTTTAGCCCAAGAAAGCTTATGCCCAAATAAATTTGTTAGTCTCTAAGGTGCCACAAGGACTCCTTGTTCTCTTTTCAGAGGGGGAAGTGCTACCTACTGGTTCACCAACACCATTTCCTGCAGCATCTGGATTTACCCTGGGGGTTTCCTAAGTATTGACTCAGTTTGCCTTGCTTACCTCCTGCGATCTGACAAGAGCACAGACCGTGATGATACAGCTGTCATCCACAGCCTCCTACAAGCTTAATTTTCCAGGAATTAAGGCAGCACATGCAAAAGATAATTAAAAGGGGTTCTTTTACCTCCCAGGGACATTTTAGAGCATATATTATTTACTGAGCACTAGCAGCATGCTTGGCAGTAGTACAGTCAAGGGTAAATTCAGGTAAATTGAGGTTACCTGCCTTTCATTTGAGGAATATGGAGGTTAGGTTAGATTAGTTTGCCTGCTTTTTTTACCACTATACCACTGATGCTGGGCACTGAATATATGTCTTTGCTTCCTAGCTAAATATCTAACAGATGTTTCTGCTTTTTTTATCACTGTGATTTTACTACAGGTACAGGCCAGCCTGCTAAAATCCAAAGGGGAGCTCTTTGAATCTCAGCGTTTCAGGCTGACCCTGGGCTTTCAGTGCAGTAGTAGCTTGGATTCCTACAGTAGAGGGGCTCACGATGTGCTAACAGTGCATCTCGTTGGCAGGTCTGGCCTTTGAATTTGTGGAGCGCCAATGTGCCAGATGGGAAGAATCATGCCATGAATTGCCTCCCACTCCTGGGAGGGGGACTGGAGATTATGCAGGCCTGTGGTGACTTGTGTGATCTCCCCCACAGGCCTATCTACTGAGGAAGGAAATAGGTCTGCAAGCTGCAGACTGGGAAATGTTTGCTTTGCTCAGTGCCTGCCATCAGTAGTTTATACTGAAGGCAGGTGCTGATAGTTTGCCATCTGAGGAGTTGAACTAACAGATTTCAGCAGAACTCTTGGCTAAAACTCTACCTCCTTGAAATTCAGTGCAGGGCCACCCAGAGGATTCAGGGGGCCTGGGGCAAAGCAATTTTGGGGGGCCCTTCCATAAAAAAAATTGGAATATTCTCGTGAGGGCCCCTGTGGGGCCCAGGCAAATTGCCCCACTTGCTCCCCCACCACAGGCGGCCCTGGGAAAAATAAACCTTCCGCATCTCGGCACAAACCCAGTTTTGAGAAAACTTCTTTACAAGGTATCACTGGTTTCTCAGAATCAGCTAGTGCTAAAAGGCACTAAAGCTCATTAAAAGGGTTGGACAAATATTTTCCGTCAAAACTTTTTTTGGATAGAAAACTAGGAGTTTTTAAAAAGCAGAAGAAAATAACGGACAATGTCTGCTTTCCTTCAAAATTTGTTGTTGTTTTTTTAATTGAAAAGCTGAAATTAGTCTGCCAAAACCTGAATATGGTTTGGGGTTTCAGAAGTGGGTGGCCAAATATTTGCTGCTTACTGTTTTTGATTGTTTAAAGAAACAATAAAAAATTCTGCTTAAAAAAAATCCAAAACTTTTGAACCACCTCAGCTTGTGACCAAACGCCTGAGCCCATCTAGTCAGAGATTTTTCCAGGTTTCTGATACTCTGCTGGCTTCCTTGACTCATATCTGTTTCCATAACTTTGGTTTCATTTAGGTTAGAACATAAGAACAGCCATACTGGGTCAAACCAAAGGTCCATCCAGCCCAGTATCCTGCCAGGTGCCCCCAAGGCAGTGAACCTAACAGTTAATGATCAAGTAATCTCTCTCCTGCCATCCATCTCCACCCTCTGACAAACAGAGGCTAGGGACATCATTCATTACCCATCCTGGCTAATAGCCATTAATAGACTTAACCTCCATGAATTTATCTGTTACCTAGAGACTGGCTCCATGGGGTCCCTCACAAACTGGAGACTGTTACTGTGAGTTTGTCTTTAGTATAGCTTATGTACATACTCCACGAACTGAGCATTTGAGCTTGTTCCAGAATCTGGGATGAGCCTATGTTGTGAAAATTGACATGCTCAAAATAGCACATGCATGTGAATGGACACAGGGCGCTAAAATTAAATTAACCCAGGGGTTCTCAAATTGGGGGTCGGGACCCCTCAGGGGGTCACAAGGTTATTACTGGGGGTCACGAGCTGTCAGCCTCCACCTCAAACCCCGCTTTGCCTCCAGCACTTATAATAGTGTTAAGTATATAAAAAAGTGTTTTCAATTTATAAGGGGAGGAGGGTGTCGCACTCAGAGGTTTGCTATGTGAAAGGGGTCACCAGGACAAAAGAGTGTGAACCACTGAATTAACCCCTCTAAAGCCTCAGGGAATGCGGGGAGAGGGGGGTCTCCCTTGGTAGGGTTGGGAAGGAGGTAGGTGGTGTAGGATATTGCTCTTCTCATGTGATCCCTCCCCCAGTGGCTAATTTTAAATGAAGCTACCCTCCCCTGACCTGAATCTCCCTATGGCACTGAAATTAAATGTAGACTATAACCTCTGCCCCCTCCCTGTGCCCTGACTGTCCCTGGGACTCCCTGCCCCTTATCCAACCCTCCTGCCCCAGCCCCAGCCTCTTACCCCCGGCTCTCCCCTCACCCTGAGCCTCAGTGCGCCGCATCCAGGAGCGTCCCTGAACAGCTACAGCGTGGCTCCGGTGGGGCTCCTGAGCTCCGCCCAGCTCAGAGCTGCGTGGTAAGGGGGCGGGGCTGAGAGGTCCAGCGAGGCCTGAGCTCCCTCCGCTCAGCCTGGAGCTCGCAGCCCCACTCCCTTACCTCGCGGCTCTGAGCGGGGTGGAGCTCAGGCCCCGCCAAGCCACGCTGCGGTGCTGTTCAGGGATGCTCCTGGATGCACTAAGGCTCCGGGAGGGGGCGGAGGCGGGGCTGGGGCCTCACCCATTCTCTTGGGGGCCCCTGCGGAGCCCGGGGCCTGGGGCAAATTGCCCCACTTGCCCCCCCTCCAGGCGGCCCTGATTCAGTGTGAGATCTCTCTAGACTTAATGAAAATTGAATCTCTGTTCAGACACACACATGACTCGTTCATTATAGTATCTGAACATCTTCCAATAGAGTGACCTGATAGTAAGGGTGAAAAAGCGAGATATGGGGTGGCGGGGTAATAGGCACCTATATAAGAAAAAGCCCCAAATATCAAGACTGTCCCTATAAAATTGGGACATCTGGTCACCCTATCTTCCAAGTATTTATGAATTTTAGTTCACAGAACCCTATGACAGAGGGAATTAGTACTGTGTCCATTTTACAGAGGGGAAACTGAATCTTAGGGTCTGACTATGCTGCACTGGGGAGGTATGATTGCAGCAGGTGTAGACATACCTGAGCCTGCTTTGATTGAATAACAAGAGCAGTGAAGCCACTGCAGCACAAGGTGTATGAGCCCACCTGGGACCCTGGTGACTCTAGCAGCTAGTCCACACTGTTGCAGCTTCACTGCTTGGTATCCAAGCCAACTTGAGTAACAACAGCAGTGAAGCCATAGCAGCATGGCCTACCCCCACCCACCCAGGACCCCTGGTACATTCTTGAGCAGCCGCTGCACATGCTGCCCCACAATTCCTCTGCTATTGTCACTCGAGCTAGCTTTGATCTAGCTAGCTTGGGTCTGCCTACGTGTGCTGCAATCACACCTCCAATTGCAGTGCAGACATACCCAGCGAGTGACTTGTCATGGGCATGTAGGAATTCTGTAGCAGAGCCAGGAATTTAACCCAGATCTTCTGAGTCCCAATCCAATGCTCTCCTGACCATCCCTCCTCCCCCATGCAGGCGAGTCAACACCACTAAGCCTTTAATACTTACAATACATTGCTATTGCAAGCTGGGCATCTCTTCCACTTTCCTTATTTAAATGTAACTACTTGGTAGCTGCCCCATGTGCCAGGTAAGTCCCAGGATCAGGGCAGCTCCAGAGCTGCCCATGCACCTTCTGAAGTACTAACTTGCCAATGGAATGGCAGCACTGAGAAGTTTGTCACTGAGTTCTACTACAGAAGCCCAGAGATTAAAGTAATGGTGCGCCACTTTCTTGTTGAAAGTAAAATGTTTAAAAGAATGTTTTGCCTATGCTACTGTTACCATCTCAGATGGTTAAAGACAAAAGAATTCTTAAAATTCCATTTACTTTTCACCAGTTATGGTACTTGTAGCTTTTTAGTCAGTTTGGACTGTGAAATTAGATTGCTTAATTTCACTTTCTGGTTGGCATGCACTAGCACCATGCTATTATCACACTGCAGTGTAACACTTAAGGTCTTGATCCTGAAACCTGCTCCACATGGGCAAACCCCTGGGCCTCTGTGGAACCACACTGGCTTGGTCCTTTGCATGGGAATGGTTTGCAGGATCGGGGCCTCAATTCTCATGTACTAATACAATGCTGCATTTGGGGCTCACAGTATTTGAGGTTTTTAAAGTGTTTAGAGCATAAAACATTTTTATTCATTTTACAATTTGGATTTTGTTTAAAAAAGATTCAAACGGGCCTAAAATTTTTAGCTGACACATTCCATTTAAATCAAGCGTGTTCTCAAACATCTCACACACACACATAGGCTCTGGGGAACTATGTTTGTTTTCTAAAAGCAGCAAAGAATCCTGTGGCACCTTATAGACTAACAGACATTTTGCAGCATGAGCTTTCGTGGGTGAATACCCACTTCTTCGGATGTTTGTTTTCTGTTGCTTAACAGTACTGGCGTGTCACCATGTCCATCTTGCCGCAAGAAGAAAAGCTGCTGGAGAAAGCTTTTGTGTGCATCATATCAACATTCATCTACTGTTTATGTACTGATTGTGTGTACATTTAGAATACAGGACCTGGAGGAAACAAGGGGCTGAACAGTGAGCGGTAAGAGCTTTTAAAGAAAATTCACACCACCACAGATGGTAGGTCAGAACATTTTATTTACACATTTTACTTAGCACATATTATTGTACATCTGTGGCAGAGATGAGCCACAGTTTCATAAGCTACAAGCAAGGAGAGACATGATGGCAAAATGTGTGACCTGAGTTGAATTTTTGCCATTGTTACACAAAGAGTCTTGCTTAACTGGGTGGAGGGGTTATTTTTACGACTGTCAACAACTGTCCCAATTGTGCCCCAATTCCAACTTTTGCCACCTTGTGCACATACCAGTCTTGACCCCCTTGTCCTCTTTTCCCACACTACCTCTTTATGCTCAAAATGCTCTTTGTCAACCCCTCCTTAAGACTCCCCTCTACAAGCCATTAACTAACATAGTGGGGAGGGAGGAGGCATGAAGAAAACTTTCACTGCATGTTTTATCCCTCTGCCCTACCCTTCACCTGTTGCTTGACCACAAGATTGTGAGTTCTGAGAAGCAGAGACTATGTCTTGTATATTTGCACAGTGGTTAGCATATTTATGGGGTTCATTATAAATAATATTTGTAACATGAAGTATTTTCTACAGCCTTTCACACTGAGCCCATTAAATCAAGCAGATACACAACCTGGTGTAATGGACAGAACCACATGGATCCAGGCAGAGATTCCTAAAAGGTGGCCAATATTTTGTTTTCTTTATTCTATTTTTCCATCAATGGCCAAGTGTAACAGGCCAGAGCAACCAGTGCTTATAAAAAAGCCCTCTAATAAATGGAGGCCTGGCTCAATGAAATTGCAGCCTTAATTTTGACAACTGAATTCCAACCTCAATTTCTACCTGTGATGCATGACAAGAAAGGGTTAAGCGTCCTGCAGGATGAATGACTCAAATTCAACCCTTAAAAACATATGGGGAGATAATGTTTGTGTTTTTGTGTATTTACATATATATTGGTAGAGGTCAACAATGTAATCAAACAGTCCCTGTCTATGCTGTAAATTCAGAGATCAAAAGAACATTTTAGCATTTAAATGAACTGTAAACATGGGATATGTTGTATTCATCCGTCTTTGAAATGTATAGCCAATCATCTGTGAATGGTGGAAAAACAAGCAATTGCCTTATGTTAATTTATGTAGCTAAGTACCGGTGATGGACCTACTTCAAAGTTGCCCTGATTGCTTATTGTAAGACAAGGGACTCTGAACAATCAAAGGCCTGAAATTGTATAAAAGATCCTTGGGTCCTGATCCTGTCATCTCAGATCTGCTTAAGCTTCATCATGGGAAGTTTGAGTGCAAGACTGAGATCCCAGTTAAACTAGAACACCCTGAATATATTGGACTATAATCTATGGACTAAATTCTAAAATAACTCTTTGCAACTACAAAGCTCACCATCTCTGCTATGAATCTGAACCTCAAGAATTGAACTCATGTCTGTATGTATACTGATCTTTTAGCCATACTCTGTCTCCTTTCTTTTTTGATAAATTTTAGTTCATAAGAATTGGCTGGGAGGTAATTCTACCTTTGGGATTGGTAGAAACTTTTTTATATGATGACATAAGATTTTCAGAAATCATCATACCCAACTTGACTGTCTAGGTCAGTGGTCTGCAACCTTTTTGGCTGGCGGGTGCCAGCCGAAGGACCACAGCGGCGTCAGAGCACCTGCCGAAATGCCGCGGTGGCGACGCCTCTCGATGACACCACTTTCAGTCGACAAGCTACGTCATCGAGAGGCGTCCCCGCTGAAATTCGGGAGCAACGCCTCTCGATGACGTCACTTGTCGACGGCAAGCAGCATCATCGAGAGGCGTCCCCGCCGAAATTCGGGGGCGACGCCTCTCGATGACATCACTTGGCGACAAGTGTCGTCATCGAGAGGCGTCCCTGCCGCAGCATTTCAGTGGGTGCTCTCCCGGGGGCCAGGACGTATTGGGGACCACTGGTCTAGGTGGATGCCTGAGGCTGGGTTACTTTAAGGGAACTGTGTTGTTGATTTCCGAGTAACCAGTGAGGTACAATAGAAGCTGCTTTGTGCTGGCTTGGCAAATCTAACTATTGGACTATCCATCAGTTTTGGGGCTTGCCTGCCCCATTCTTTGCAGTTCACCCTGAGTGACCTCAGCTGGCTCCCCTGGGATCGCAGTCACTACCATTTGTCAGTGACACTGAAGCATAATTATGCAAGCAGCATTCAAAAATCACTGCTCTAGAGCAACAGGAGAGAAGACAAGGGACCTTTGTGTAAGACACCAGTCTGTCTGCCACGTCTGACCTGATTTCCAAAGTTGCTGAGCGAGCACAGGTAGCTCCCACTTTACTTCCATGGGCTGTTTGGCTAAACACTTCCAAAAATCAAGTGAGTAGGAGCCAGTCAGCGTAGCCCGCCCCATATCCTCTTTAACACTAGCCTGACTGCTCAGATTCAAACCAGCGGAGGCAGATCTGCACCAGGGGAGCTGGGAGGAATCAATGTTTGCAAAGCACTTTAAAGGGGCGGGGATCTAGGCCATGCATGGGGTTGCACTTTCCACTGTGGATTAAGCAGTTCGAGGGGGAGGGCTCTCACCCCCCCGCTCGCTCACACGCGGACGGTGACTGTTACATTTGTTAATGAAACACCTTCTGCGTCTGCGCAGCCACGCAGAGGACAGCAGCCATGGGGACGCAGCTATTTATAGCACGGGGGCGATGCCCAGGGCAGCTGCAGCAGCACACGGTGCAGTAAGGCAAGCGGCCCCCGCTCCCCCTGCCCCGCTCACCTTCGCACTGAGCTTCCTGTCCCCACGGGGCAAGGGCGGCAGCGAGCCAGGGGCCCGTGCACAGGAGGGCCAGGGCCAGAGCCAGAGCTGCACAGGGGCTGCACACAGCGCGCGCGGGCTGCCGCTGCATGGTGCCGGCGGCGCTGCCTGGCACGAGACGAGACCCGGCCGAATGACCCCGCCCCCTTCCCTCTTCCCGGGCGCGGCTGCCAGGAGGGAAAAAGTGCCTGGGTTGCTATGCTCGGTGACGACAAACACCGCTCGATTTTTCATTGGTGGTTAGCCGCCGGGTCCGTCCCCGGAAGCACGAGGGAGAAATCTGACCCTGTCTCTGGGATTGGTCCTAACGATAGGCTCGCCGGGGAGCAGAGGCGGAATGTGATTGGCAGGGCGGGCGGCCGCGCAGGATTGGCGCGGACGGCGTCGCGGTGCATTGTGGGAGGGGAAAGCTGCGGCGGCGCGGAGTAAGGGGCTGATGGCGGCCATAGGCGTCCACTTGGGTTGCACCTGCGCCTCTGTGGCCGTGTATAAGGTGGGCCGCGCTGGGGGGGTTGGGGGCCTTCCCCCCGGGCCAGCCGCTGGGGGGGCGGAGCCATCTCCGGTGCTGCTGTGGGGGGCGGGGTGCCGGGGCCACCGTTGACAGGACCCCTGTGGCCACGGTGCGTGTGCGGCACAGTCAGGGGCCCGGGCTGACTAACCCCTGGACAGCCCAGCGAGGGACGTGACGGATTCTCCCTCCCGCCCTTGGTGTCTCTGGGACCCGCGTTACACGGGGGCACCTGGGGGCAGTTCTCTGGGCGGGACCGGGCCGGACGGGGCACCTCACGCTGGCCTCGCAATGTGACAAAAAGCAGTTCTGGCGTCAGTCGGTTGCTGTTAGCTGTTCAGTGGAGGCATTTAACTGGTAACGCTCAAGAAAAAGATTTTGGAGTCATTGTAGATAGTTCTCTGAAAACATCCGCTCAATGTGCAGCAACAGGCAAAAAAAAAAGAAAAAAACCCAGAATGTTGGGAATCATGAACAGAGGGATAGATAATAAGACAGAAAATATCATATTGCTTCTATATAAATCAATGGTACGCCCACATCCTAAATACTGCGTGCAAATGTGGTTGCCCGATGTGAAACATGATATATTATAGGGATCGGCAACCTTTGGCACATGGCCCGACGGTAAGCAGCATGGAGGGCCGGGCCAGTTTGTTTACCTGCTGCATCCACAGGTTCGGCTGATCGCAGTTTCCACTGGCTGCGGTTCGCCGTACCAGGCCAATGGGGGCCGCAGGAAGCGGCGCAGGCCAAGGGATGTGTTGGCCGCCGCTTCCCGCTGCCCCCATTGGCCTAGAGTGATAAACTGCAGCCAGTGGGAGCCGCAAGCTGCCGAATCTGTGGATGCAGCAGGTAAACAAACTGGCCCGGCCTGCCAGGGTGCTTACCCTGGCGGGCTGCGTGCTAAAGGTTGCCGATCCCTGATATATTGGAATTGGAAAAGGTTCAGAAAGGGGTAACAAAAATGATTAGGCGTATGGAATGGCTGCCATATGAGGAGAAATTAATAAGACTGGGACTTTTCAGCTTAGAAAAGATGACTCGGGGGAGGCGGGGAATATGATTGAGGTCTGTATAATCATGACTGGTGTGGAGAAAGTAAATAAGCAAGTGTTACTTACTCCTCATAACACAAGAACTAGGGGTCACCAAATGAAATTAATAAGCAGCAGGTTTAAAACAAACAAAAGGAAGTATTTTTTCACACAATGCACAGTCAGTCTTTGGAACTCTGCCAGAGGATGTTGTGAAGACAAAGACTATAACAGAGTTCAAGAAAGAACTTCATAAGTTCATGGAGGATAGGTCCATCAATGGCTATTAGCCAGGATAGGCAGGGATAGTGTCCCTTAGCCTCTGTTTGCCAGAAACTGAGAATGGGCGACAGGAGATGGATCACTTGATGATTACTTGTTCTATTAATGCCCTCTGGGGCACCTGGCATTGGCCACTGTCTGAAGACAGGATACTGGTCTAGATGGACCTTTGGTCTGACCCACTATGGCCGTTCTTATGTTCCCAATAGAGTATCTTGCTCTGCAGGATGGAATGATGAAATACTAAACTCACTCATAGAGCACAGGTTTTTAATTGGCACCATTGGCTGTGTTTGGTAATAAACGTTGATGCTACATATTTCATTGCTAAGGTAGGTATGTTAATATTTCACTGAATGACTTCTCTCTACCTTTGGATGGTATATTTGTTTTTAGGATGGCCGTGCAGATGTGGTTGCCAATGATGCAGGTGATAGAGTCACGCCAGCTGTTGTTGCTTACTCAAAAAATGAAGAGGTAATTTTTTTTCTCTCACTGTAGCAGTTTTCGGCAGAGAGGAATGTCCATTTTTCATTTCATAATTTCTTTTCCATTTTGCAGGTCGTTGGTTTGGCAGCAAAACAAAGTAGAGTAAGAAATATTGCAAATACAGTAGTGAAAGTAAAGCAGATTCTTGGGAGAAGGTAAGTGAATAGATACGAAATAAAATATTTCATTTGAGGAGTGTGTGTATGTATATTACAATTTGGGGATGTAAATAGCAAATGCTTATTTAACTCATATCTGTTCACAAGTCTTCTCACTAAAGCTGGTCTGCTAATGATATATATAATTTAAGATCTAAAGGTTAATCAATTTAATAATCTGGCTTTGATAAGAGAGGTCACTACATCCCAAAAATTGTTTCTGGTAGTTTCCTTTCTTTAATGAACTGTGGAATAAGAAGTTAGAGACTTTGAATATTCTTTGCCTGCATTTGTTTGCAGAATCAAACTAGAATAAGACTTTGCCAATAGGTAATCCTCACACTTCATAATTTGCCCAAAATAATGGTGGGTTTGGGCTACTTGTCAACTGTAGTGAGGGCTCTTATTGCCAAGACTTCTGTATTTGTATGCAGAAAATGTTACAAAGGTTAAAATATGCTGCAGTGCATTTACTGAATTATTACTTTGAATTTAAAGTAAAGTACAAGTAAATCCAGAAATTAACAAAGAACATCTTGTGAACTACAGTGAACACAAGACTCATTCATCATTGCAAATTATCAAAGTTCTACTTTATTTGGTTTTAATCCTGCCTAATAAAATACCCAACCGTGTAATCAGAGAGGTGACAAATAAGTCAACAAGAAAGATTTGTAACAAATTAAAAATAAATTAAAATTCTTTATGGCAGGTTGAATGAGAGAATCTACCTGTGTATAGTCTGATTTTTATTTTATTTTCCTTCTGGTGTCGAATTTTAACAGTTAAACTTTCACTCATCTTTTAGAATAAGTTAATCAGCTTGTAACTGCTATGATTATTTACAATTGATATAACAAAAATTATATTGAAATATGGTCCTGAAATAAAAATCATGTTGAATGCAGAAGGTACTGTTAATTGTTCAGATTGTATTTTTTATCCATGAGGGTAGCATTAAGTAAATAAGAAGTTACAGATATTTTTCCAGGGTGCACTTTCTTTTCTTTTTTTAAAATGTAATTTAGGCTTTGTCTGCGCTCCGCACCTTTTAGCGACACAGCTGTGCTGCTAAAAGGTGCGCAATGTAGCTGAGCAAAGCACTCCTGATGACAAAGCACTGTTCACACCGGTGCTTTTCGTCGGTAAAACTTTTGTCGTTCGGGGGTGTTGTGTGGTGTTGTTTTTTTAAACACCCCTGAATGACAAAAGTTTTGCCGACACAGTTCCAGTGTAGATAAAGCCTTAGAAAAGTTGCCCCTTTCTCTTGGGTTTTTCCATGACAAGGGTGGAGCCCCAGACCTGCTGTTTATTAATAGTAATTGCAACAGGAGTTTTTACTAAAATAAATAAAATACAAGTGGACCACATAGACTGAGTGTCATAAGCTGAAAAAATAAACAGCTAGATAGGCAGAACCACACATCCAATGCCACCTGCAAAATTATCACTCTTAATTTGCTTTGACAGCCCTGGTGACCCACAAGCTGAGAAATATATTGCAGAAAGCAAATGTCCAGTAAGTATGATCCAATTTCTTTTTTCTCCCTAGAGCTGAAAAAATCTGCATTGATTCCATCATTTATTTTAATATCATAAACACCTCATTACAGTGTCTTAGTGATCAGACCCATATGGCACAATCTGAAGCTCTACAGGACACCATGTGTGATAGAAACTTCTTTTTTAACAAGAGAGGTTTTGCTATATTCTGCTTCAAACCCTCTATTTGTCTCTCTCTTGTGGAGTTAGAGCCATCCATTATATGTGGGTTCTCCCTTGGGTAATATGTCTGAAGGAGAACTCCAGAGAGGGTGATTCTTTAATGCAGTCAAAGAGAATAGTAACCATCTTTTTAAAAACATTATAAATAAATGCAGAAAACGCTCAGCATAGGAAGCATGAAATTAAAAATGTTTATTACGCAAGCAACCACATTACTGAATCTTAAGACCACATTATCCTTGCTACAAGAAAGCTTTGTTGCAAAGAAAGATTAAAAGAAAACTTTATTAAATCAAGATACTGGCCTGATCTCTATCTCAGGAGCTCACAGGCGTGGGAGAGTCTGAGTAACAGATCAACGATCGACTGCCCTGTATCCAGCCCTTGCCTCACCTCCTTCCTCCCAGAGGAGTGACAGCCAGGTTGTGTTAATCCTTGACCGCCCATCTTGATAAATTTATGTAAATTGGGGCAAAAACAAGATAATATGGGGGTCTCAAAGTCCTCCCTGTATGCCTGGGAGAAATTGTGTCTTAGGCAAACATTCCCCAACATTTCCGTGATGTTTGAGGTCCAGATCCTTAAGGGTTTTTGCCCTTGTGTTTAAATGTTATGTGCCATGGGCCTGGCTTCTTGATTCAGGCCTGGATAATGTAAGACATCTTTATGAGCCCCTCCTTGGTCAAATCTGTTGGGGAGCCTTCATACCATTTGAGCTAAATACAAACATGAAAATGTTTCCCTGGTCTAGTTTTCTTTTCTGGGAATGGAAACCAAATTTGACATAAACATTAATTTTCATTACAAACAAAATGAGTCTTACCATTTCACATGCACATATGTTGGCTTTATTCCTAGGTCACTGAGAAGAATGGAAAACTCCAGTATGAAATAGATAACAAACTTGTTTGCCCGGAAGAAGTTGCAAAACTCATATTCAGTAAAATGAAAGGTAAATAGGGAGTAAAACTTTAAAAGTTATCAACACCTTCGCTATATTAAGCCACCTTTTTAAAATAGTAATATTTTAATCAACATGTTCTGCCTCTGTTTGTAAACAGAAACTGCTCAGTCTGCGTTGGGTTCCGATGTCAATGATGTGGTTATTACTGTACCATTTGAGTTTGGAGAGAACCAGAAAAATGCCCTTGGGTAAGAAGAATGACTTCTCTTTTCACTTAGATGCAGGGGGATTGCTGATGGGTAGGGCCCTACCAAATTCATGGTCTGTTTTGGTCAGTGTTGTGGTCCTAGGATTTTAAAAACTGTAAATGTCATGATTTCAGCTATTTAAATTGAAATTTCACGGTGTTGTATTTGTAGGGCTCCTGACCCAAAAGGGAGTTGGGGGAGGAGGGGGTATCATAAGGTTCACACACACAAGCTTCACATTGGGTCAGGACCCCCCATTTGAGAAATGCTGGTCTCCCCCGTGAAATATGTATAGTATAGGGTAAAAGCACACAAAAGACCAGATTTCATGTTCCTTGATGCGTTTTTCATGGATGAGAATTTGGTAAGGCACTACTGATGGGATATGGAGACTTCCATATCTGGACCCCAATCCTGTAACTAATAGTGCATGGGCAGGTTGCTGTGCATCTATGGAGCCTTCACAGGTGTAGCAGTCTGATCGTCCACTAACGATTACAGGATTGTACGCATGCATCCGACGAAGTGGGTATTCACCCATGAAAGCTCATGCTCCAATACGTTTGTTAGTCTATAAGGTGCCACAGAACTCTTTGCCACTTTTACAGATCCAGACTAACACGGCTACCCCTCTGATAGTTACAGGATTGGAACCCCAGTTTGCTGGTTCAAATTTGGTAATTTGAATTTGGTTATTACACACCGGTAATAAGCAGGGGTAGAATCCTGGCCATGTTGAAGATAGTGGGAGTTTTGCTACTGACTTCAATAGAAAAGACTTCACCCCAGAGGTTTTATCACCTGGTGACTGTTGTGTTCCACTTGAAATGCAAATGACATTGGTGCTGTTCCTCCTTAAGTTTTTACATCACAAATCTGAGCATTACAGTTGGCACCAAATAGCACCTTTATGGGCGATCTTACCAGGGAGGTTAGATGCTGTATGAGTATGGAGACTGAACTCTTATCCCACCATGCTAGGTTTGAAGCATGCTGGCGGGACAATACAGGGCCACTTGCTGTACCACTGTTTATTCTTGTAGGGGTTCTCTCTCCAGGGCTGTCACTCCTTTTTATATTACACAAGTACAAGTCATTTAAAAAAAAACAAAGTATTTTACTATAAGTTGAAATGCTCCAGCTTTTAGATTAAAAAAAAAAAATTAGATGCCAGATATCTATTAAAAATCCCTTTGGACAGTAAGCATTGTGAGTCTTAAACCAGCGAATGGTTTTTAAGAGGAGTCGAGCAAAGCGCTTCTGAGGTTTTAGTGCTACTCAGAACATTTCGAACTCGCCAGTTAATCTGAGAGAGGCTAAATTAGTTCAATGGCTATTACAAGATGCATATTGGAGTGTGTCAAAATGACTTAGAACTGTACTTCTGTTTCAAGCATAAAGGTAATAGACTTTTACTTGGAAGAGATGAATTGTAGGAGTTTCAGAGACATTGAATTTTCAAGAGATTTTTTTTTTTTTTTGAAGCAGTCAAGGTGATTTGGATCAGATACAAAACCAAACTTTCCTGCTATATCAGTGCTCAGAACAGTTGATGGGGATTTTTTCTGGAATGTTATCAGTTAGATTTTGTTCTTAAAGTTAAAACTTCTGCTGTCAAATAAAACAGCCAATTTCACTTTGTTATATTTTGGGTCAGAGACTCTAATGCATTACAATACATTTTTCCTTGACACTTCATATATACAATTACGGCAGTAACAATTTGCATTGTAGACAGGACTTTTAATAGTGTTCCTTGACTAGGTCAAAACCTTGAAAATATCATATTATATCTGGGTAACATGGCTCTGTGATATATGTGCATTGATGAGGCCTCACTAATATGTACCGTTACAGTACATGAAATGCAGACCTTTAGCTGTGGTGTGTCTTATCACAGGCAAGCAGCTGGGGCAGCTGGATTTAATGTTCTGAGATTAATTCATGAGCCATCTGCAGCTCTCTTGGCATATGGAATTGGACAAGATTCACCCGCTGGGAAAAGGTAAAATGCTTTTATCTTATTTCATGTGTGCTTTTTAAAATAGATTTAACTGTGGTTGCTTGAAAACTGGAGGTTTGATAAACAATAGTGGTGTAATTATTAAGGCTTTATTATGACTATAAAAATGGGGAGATGTCATTGTATTCTCATAAAAATAAATGCAAAAATCATAACTTTGCTAGGAAATGCCCAGGGTACACAATATTATAGTTAACATTAAAGTTTGTCATTGGAATTTGAAAAGTTTTTGTAGCCTTCATTTTTAATACAGATTTGTTTTAAATTACTTACATGACTTTGAACTGATAACCATAATTAAAAACCCATACTGTGCTACACTGGATATGGAGAAAAATATGTACAAAAATTAAGTCTTGCTCAGTAGTGAGCTGTGATTGGATTGACAAAAGACCATGCCTACTTAACTTGAAAATAAAAACCAAAATGTAAGTCAATTTGTTATGGAAGTCTTGGCAATAGTAAACATGTTACTGTTCTATCCAAATTTTAAGTTAATATATGTAACTTCTATTACCTGAGTGTTCAAGTGCTGGACAAAATTAAAAAGTTGAGATCTGCCTAGGCGTCCATTTTCTATCCTGCTGTAAGTATAACTAGGGCTCGTAACGGCAAGTAAATGTTGGTTCCCAGTTATGCTCTGTTTAGTCATAGGCAGCTTGCTACTTGTAAGCATGCTATCAACTATTCTATTTCTTGGGGGAATACGGTAAAATAATAGCCATAGATATGATAGATGTATATATTTCAGTACTTCCAATCAAATGTTATTGACAAGCAATTTAAAAAACTTAATTTATATTGTGTGTATGTGTTTAGTTAGAAAAAAATGAGTATGAGTAAATGTTTATATTTTACTGATCTAGTTTTCAGGTGTTTTTATTTTGTTTTTTTTAACCTGGCAGCAATGTGTTGGTTTTTAAGCTTGGAGGAACATCGCTCTCTGTTACAGTTATAGAAGTAAATAGTGGAATATATCGTGTTCTTGCCACAAACACAGATGATAGTATAGGTGGTGTCTGTTTCACAGAAGCCTTAGCACAACATTTAGCTTCTGAATTTCAGAGGTAAGTGCTGAATATTTTATAGCTACAGAAAAACATACATTGCTATTAATGTTAGGAGGACTACCTTTTTAAAAATTCTCTGCAATGCCCCATTGTCGAAATAAGCTGTGTTGGAAGGGATGTTGCTCGTTACTCGGAGACAATACTAAATCAGTGGGCACCATGCTTCTGGATGTGCCATCTTCTAGATAAGATGTAAAACCAAAAGGAGGACTACCTTTTTAAAAATTCTCTGCAATGCCCCGTTGTCGAAATAAGCTGTGTTGGAAGGGATGTTGCTCGTTACTCTGAGACAATACTAAATCAGTGGGCACCATGCTTCTGGATGTGCCATCTTCTAGATAAGATGTAAAACCAAAAGGAGGACTACCTTTTTAAAAATTCTCTGCAATGCCCCGTTGTCGAAATAAGCTGTGTTGGAAGGGATGTTGTTCGTTACTCTGAGACAATACTAAATCAGTGGGCACCATGCTTCTGGATGTGCCATCTTCTAGATAAGATGTAAAACCAATGTTCTCACCAATTATGATCTTCCAGGTTGTAAATTAAGCTCTTCAGGGCAGGGACTGTCATTTGCTGTTTGTGAGGTGCCTTGCATGGTAGGAACCTCCACCCGGTTGAAGGTTCTAGGTCAGTGGTTCTCAAACTTTTGTACTGGTGACCCCTTTCACAAAGCAAGCCTCTTAAGTGCGACACCCCCTTATAATTTAAAAACACTTTTAAATATATTAACACTGTTATAAATGCTGGAGGCAAAGTGGGGTTTGGGGTGGGGGCTCACAACCCCCCTCATGTAATAACCTTGCGACCCCCTGAGGGGTCCCGATGCCCAGTTTGAGAACCCCTGTTCTAGGTGCTACCACCATATAAATATTGACTAATAATCCCATGCACTTCAGCAAAAGTAGGATAGGGTGAATTCTAAGTTTCAGATGGATAACATTCATTTTCTGACTCAAACTGGTGTGCAGTGTTGCTGTAAGCTTTTTTTTTTTTTTTTTTTTTAAACAAGCTGTCTCATTCCAGCTCTGGGCTGTTGGAGTGTTTTGTTTTGGTTTTAAATAATGGCAGCTTGTATTAAGAAGTTGGTGAAGCAATTGCTATATATTGTTCTTAATCACTTAGTCAAGTTTATAGAATGCTTTGAGATCTTTTGGATGAGGTTGTCACAACTTCTGTTTAATGTTCTTCTGTTTCTTGAAACAACCCTGATAATTGAACTTTAAATTGATTAGCTTCAGGGATCTTTTTCCCATATTACATTCATTTAGGTTAGGAGATTGTTCTGAGGAGAGACTGATGAAATCTGTACTTGTTAAAACACTAATTCCTGGCTTTCCCCAAATAGCACTGTAGAATGTGTCCTTTGCTTGAATTTGAAGCAGAAATTTTGCTTTGTACATGTTGAATGTCATTCAGTGTGGCATTACAAGAATAATTTACTGAAGAATGGGGAAAGGAGCCACTTTAATACTAACCTCTTGAAAGCATTAATGTCTAATGTATTATGTCTAAAACAGTTTCTCAGTCACCCTGAAGACTTCTTTCTAATACAGATCTTATAAACATGATATAAAAGGAAATTCCAGAGCTATGATGAAGCTAATGAACAGTGCTGATGTTGCAAAGCACTCTTTGTCAACCTTGGGAAGTTCAAACTGTTTTGTAGACTCATTATATGATGGTCTGGATTTTGATTGTAATGTGTCCAGGTAAGGGTGATCCTTTTTGAAATTACTTTTGATATTTTTATTATGACTGATTTCTAGGATTATATTTCAATTTTGATTTTGTTTTTTGGGTGTGTTGGGGGGGGGGAATTGAATTTCAGTGGCAGGGGAGTACTGAAGATGAAAACTGGGTTTTTGATCGCGCATTCCTGCAATATCTAGAAGTCTCTGCTTATGTGAATAGTTCCGTTGGCTTTAGTGTCAGATGAGTAAAGGCTGCAAGAATTGGGCTCTGAGTACTAAGGAAGGCTTCTAGCATTGCATTGCAGGTTCTGACTGTTGACGTTTGAAAAGGTGCCCCAGAATTTAGGTATACGTTTGGGAGCAGAATTTCACCTTTTTTCCTTAGGCACTACTTTCCAGACTTTTACTTGAAAGATGACTAGCCCTAATATAGCATAATGACATAGCATCTGACTTTATTGAAGATGGGGCTTGAAAACTTTACCAGAGACCTGCTGGCCAGAGCTAGATATCAAAGAAAAGTATATAGGGAGCCCTGATTAGTGAGAGGTGTAGGGAGCTGGGATTTGTACCAGCTGTTCCGTTCCAAGACCCTGCACAGAGTAAGTTTTATCTCTTTTGCTGAGAGGGGCAGAAACTTTCTCTCCCTTCACCCCTCCTCAGTTCTCTGGTGTGAGAATGGACTGTTTATACTACTCTACCCCTCCCTGGAGGCTTGCTTTTTTTTTTTTTTTTTTTTTTTCCCTCTCTCCCTTTGGAGGCAGATTGTCATCCTCTGTGAATTCTGCTACTGCTCATTGCTTTCCCAGTTGGCAGTAGAAACTGAATAAAAATAGGATGCTTGACAGTTTCTTAACTGAATAGCAGCAGTTCCATTTTGCTGCTGCAGCCTGGTATAAAAACAAATTTAAAAATAAAAACAAAAAACCCCACCGCAGTAGCAGAGACAAAGGAGAGATCCATCTGCAGATTTAAGAAAAAACAGTTTGGATTGCTCTAGTTCAGCATTATGGACTAATATTTTGTTTTAATGAAAGTGATTCATTATATACCTTTCGACCACATAGAACTTCCCTGGTCACCTTTGGCGAGCAGTATTCTCAAGCCCTGATTAAAGGTAGTAAAACACATTCGGGTCCACAGTCTACTTGCTTGTGAACATAAAGCGAGAGGTTGACAGTTAATTCTTAAGAATTCTTCTTACTTTTATCTACAGAGGTGAAACAATGTGTTCTAGTGTTTCAATGCATCTTCAGATTAAAAATCAAAATTCAATTTTTCCACTTTGTCTCACCACCTTGTTGCACCCCACAACTTGCATATGGAGACTGTTTTCTGTGGACCATCTGGGGTATGTCTTTATAGGAGGAAAAACTGGCCCTGTAATTCTCTACTGGTGTACTGCCACTGAAGGAGTTCATAGCATGCAGGCACTTTCTCCACCACATTATCTCATCAGGATTAATGTGTATTGGTGAAACTTTGAGTGGGACAAAACCAGGGTTTTTTTGTATGTCTAAACTGCTGCATTTTTTTTGGCTGTTCTTCACAAAAACAAAATCCAAGTTGAATCCACAGCTTTCTTGGTATATTTGTGAAGCCATAACACTTCTGAGACTCTTTCGCACCAGTACATTGCTCCTGCTGTTACTTAATCCTACCAGTTCATGGCTATGGAAACAGAGTATGTGGTGGAAAATATCTTTCTCTTCCATTTTAACTGCTGATTCTTCCAACGGGTGAGAGATTGTATTTGTTGTTTACTTAGCATTTTCTCTGTTTTGTTAAACAGGGCCAGATTTGAACTGATTTGTTCTCCACTTTTTAATAAATGTGTAGAAGCAATTAAAAAACTCTTGCAACAAGTTGGATTTACAGCAGATGACATTAACAAGGTAACAGTCTTTATTCTCAGGATGTTTATGAACTCATTTGGAAGAACACCTGGGGAATATATTAACAAGAAATTAGCCAATAGCTGTTAATTTCTGGAGCTCAAAGTATATCATTGTATGTGAAGCATTTTCTGGCTGCTAAATGTCATGATAGTTAAAGGTACACTTTACCCTCTGCGTGTGTGTAGCTCTTATTACTGCTGAGGGGTGTTGTGTTCACATTAAGGGAAGAACCTAAAACGCAAGACTTTGGGTTTATAAAAATTAAAGGATGACTAAAGCCTTATAGTTTAACTGCCCTTTTCATCTATGTAGCACATTGATAACAAATCCTTGATCAATTCAAGGAAACTAAAATCAGTTATATGATTTTTTTAATGTTGTGTTTTATATGCCTAAGCTGGGACAGGTACTGTACTAACCTTATCTAAAATGTTGTCTATCAAAAATATTTTATACTTGGAGATTTATTATAACTAGTGATTTCATAGGTTTATTTTAGGTTTTTAAACATTCTTAAAACTTAAACCATGTACATCATATAACTGAGGGCTAAAAGTCTGTTCCAACACCCACTGAAGTCTGTGGAATTTTACATTTGTCTTCATCAGGAATTGGATTGTGCTCTGAATGTGTGAGAGGGGCTTTTTCGCATGTCTTTAAAGGAACTCCTGAGTTCTCGCTCATCTCTGAAATTCACTTTTTGATTGAGTAAATCACTTAACCTCTGCCTCATTGGCCCATTAAATTGGGTTGATATTTACCCAAATCACAAAAATATGAGCTGTTTAGCTAGAGTTAAAAATGTCTTAAAGATGGAGAGGTATGTAAAGTACATATGTATGTATGTAAAGTATGTAATAGTAGTAAAAAAAATTATTATTTTTTTTAGATTTGCACATTTATATTGTAACTCTGCTTGCAGAACTCAAGATAAATTACAGTAATATTGCAGAATAGTTGAGGCCAGTAAGTATTTCAGTTATTCAGCACAAAGGATACTACTGCATGTCACTGGGATTTCCATAGTCCGTGTTGCACATGTGACATCTGTTTAGTTTCAGTGATAGGATAGAGAAGGGATGGCATCTAAGATATAAAGTTCTGCAATAACTAACAGATCCTCTTAGCACAGTGGGAACTGATCCTTGAATGGGAACTGCAGGCAAAAGAACACATCAAAGTATCCCACAGGGGTTTGAAAGCTGTGAAAAGCTCACTTAAAATGGTGCCTACAAGTCTGAACTGAGCATAGTGTGTTTAAAAGAAATTTCTAACAGGAAATGGTGAGTAGAGGAGTCAACACAAAACAAAGTGAAAATAGCAACATTAAATTTTTTAAAAGGAAACTAAATTCAATGAATAAAAGTGGAATGTTAAGTGAAGTGTCTTTTAAAAGTGAACATTTTTGATAAATGTTCTGCTTTTACCTTGCAGTAAAACTCCTGAGCTCTGTTTTATGTAAATAGTTGGCTGTCATGATTTTTTGCTTCATTTCCAGGTCTGGTTGGCCTCAGCTAAGACAGGGTTGTTGTATTTGGGGGGGGGGCGGTTTAAAAGGTTCTTTAACAATGTTTTTTTTTTTTTCCTGTATGGAATGCTGTTTTTTAGCTAGCTGACTGATACAATAGGATGCCTTCTCCAGAAATGATTTCATGCTTGCAAGCTGCCTTTCTTTTAAGACAAATGCTAAGGATCCAGAGGTCAGGGAAAAATAATGTTTTTTTTTTTTCTTGTAGCATTTCTGTGTGTTTTTTATACAATGGGCCATAGAGCATTAAACATTGCAGAGCAATTTAACCTTCCACAGTGTAGCTCCATGTTCACTTACATTCTGTAAAAGTTCTGAAGTCACTAAGGAATAATATTTTCTAGGTAGTTCTATGTGGTGGGTCTGCTCGAATCCCAAAGCTACAACAGCTGATTAAAGACCTTTTCCCAGCTGTGGAGTTGCTGAATTCTATCACACCAGATGAGGTCATTCCCATTGGGGCAGCCACAGAAGCAGGGATCTTAGTAGGGAAAGAGAACCTCTCATTAGAGGAGGAGGCACTATCTATTGAGTGTTCTACCAAAGATATTCTAGTTAAGGTAAGTCTCAGTTTAATATTGAAACTTTTGTACTCCACTAATGCAAAAATGGATCAATATTGGTGGTGACTCACTTGGAAATGTCGTATATATTGATTTACAGGGGTGGTAGTCTCCAATAACCATTCTAGCACTAGCAATTACATTGCAACTTCCTACTAAATAAGTCAACATGTAGGGCCTGATCCATAGCCTATCAAAATCAATAGACATACTGCTATTGATTTCATTGGGCTTTGGATCAAATCCTTCTTATGCTATAATAGCTGAATTTACCATTCCGTGTGCAGTATTTTTTATAGCTGCAATAGGAAATGCTGTAAATACTACCATGCTGCAGCATTTGCCTTAATTGTGAGTATTAATGCTTCAATTATACTTTGAAGCAGTGACCACTGTATGTAGCCATCTGATAATTAAAAATCAGTTTTCGCTAGCTTAACTCTCATTGAGTAGAGCTGGATAAAGCTATAGACTAATGTCTTTACATTTGAACCCCTTCTGTAAAGTTCATGCAAACTTTTCTTGTTTGTTAGGGTGTAGATGAATCGGGGACTGACAAATTCACAGTGCTGTTTCCATCAGGAACTCCCTTGCCAGCACGAAGGCAGCACACGCTACTTGCCCCGGGAAATAATTCCTCTGTATGTCTTGAACTGTATGAGTCTCTAGGGAAAAGTCCTGCAAAAGAGGAAGGCAAATTTGCACAGGTGAGTACATACAAGAAGTTAATATAAAATTCTTGCTGTGAATTATTTGGAAATTCAGTGGATGTACAAGAACAGACTTTTTGTTGGGAGGAGTGGTAGTCCCTACACCAGTCTCACTAGAAATTGCCTTTAAATAATTCCCATGAACAGATCATACTGAGTTTCCAAGCAAAGTATTTTTTTAAAAAGGAATTCTACCTTTACCTAGCACCTTTATCAGGCTGAAGAATCCTGCAAGTGCTTTGCAAGCTGTTTATAAATGAGCACTGCTGAAATGCAGCAAGCAACCAGCCCAGCAATCTTGCTGCACCGGCATCATGGTGCGCATGAATGTTCTGGCCGATGCCCTTAAGAGCATCAACAATGCAGAGAAACGTGGAAAACGTCAAGTTCTCATTAGACCGTGCTCTAAAGTAATCGTGCGGTTTTTAACTGTGATGATGAAGCATGGTTACATTGGTGAATTTGAGATCATTGATGATCACAGAGCTGGGAAAATTGTTGTTAATCTGACAGGCAGACTGAACAAGTGTGGTGTGATCAGTCCCAGATTTGATGTTCAGTTGAAGGACCTGGAAAAGTGGCAGAACAACCTTTTGCCGTCACGTCAGTTTGGGTACATAGTGCTGACAACTTCCGCTGGCATCATGGACCATGAGGAAGCAAGGCGAAAACACACAGGAGGCAAAATCCTGGGATTTTTTTTCTAAAACTTGTAAAAGAGGCATACTAATAACTTACCTCACAATGGTAAATTAGGAGAGAGAACTTTTTTGGCCAGGAATGGTGGGGTAAATAACACACAGAGTGCTATAGGATCTATTTAAGTCCACCTAGATTGGATAGGATCTTAGTTTCAATTACTGCTTTGAAAAACAAACACAATAGAGTACCATGTAGCATATACTTCTGATTTAGAGAAGTTAAAAATCAGTCAGGTACATCTAATACTCCCTGAATGAGTAGTGGTGAGGATTCAATGTTAGCTTAGTGGATAGAGCACTTGGCTGCAAATCAACAGAATCCCTGAAGAAATGCCTCCTCCTAAAAGCACACTTTAGTTGGTCTGCAGTCTGCACAGTGCTGATCACCTCTAGCCGGAGGTACTTTCATACCACTTAGTAGACAAAGACAAAGGTTTTCCATAACTTGAGGTTTTGGGAATGAGAGTATTCTGAAGTTCGCATAGTGAGTATTTTAGGACCTGATCAAAAGAGGTGGTGAGCATGCTCAACTGATACTGAAGTTAAAGGGAGTTGAAGGTGTGCTGCCCCTTTCAGGATCAGACCTTGCATAGTCTTTCCCATTTCAAGGAGCTATCTTTACATGAAGTGACCTTAACAGAAGAGTAGAACCCTTCTTGCACATACACATGGACTTACTGATTTGCAACCTACCTTGTATCTTAAATTACCAGTAATAAATTCTGAACAGAATAAATAACATTCAGCTTAATTACAGCATATACAATTTTGATTATTTTTGGAAAATGCAGTACTTGTGATTTGGTCACCTCCATTTAGGAGAGTTAAAATCACAGAAATGTAGGACTGGAAGGGACCTCAGTAGGTCATCTAGTCCAGTCCCTTGCACTTAGGCAGTAGTGTGCCTGACAGGTGTTTGTTTAACCTGTTCATGAAACCTCCGGTGACAGAGATTCTACAACCTCCCTAGGTAATATGTTCCAGTGCTTAACTGCCCTTAGTTAGGAAGTTTTTCTTAATGTGTAAGATAAATATCCCTTGCTGCAAATTAAGCCCGTTACTACTACTCCTTATCCAGAGAACAGGACAATAATTTATCACCATTTTCTTACCTACTTGAAGACTTGTCAGTCTTCTCTTCTCCAGACTAAACAAACCCCCCCCCCTTTTTTTTCTTCAAACTTTCCTTATAGGTCATGGGTTTTCTTTTGTTTTTTTGACGTTTTAAAAAAATAGTCATTTTTATTGCTTTCCTCTGGACTTTGTCCACATCTTTCCTGAAGTGTGGTGCCCAGAACTGGACACAGTTCTCCAGGGGAGGCCTTATCAGTGCTGAGTAGAGTAGAAGAATTACTTCTCGTGTCTTGCATTCAACACTCCTGCTAATACATCCCAGAATGATGTTCTCTTTTTTAGCAAAAAATATACATTGTTGATTCATCTTTAGTTTGTGATCCACTGTAACCCCCAGATCCTTTTCTGCACTACTCCTTCCTAGGCAGTCATTTCCCATTTTGTATTTGGGTAACTGATTATTCCTTCCTGAGTGTAGTATTTTTATTTGTCTTTACTGAATTTTATCAGACTGTTTTCCAATTTGTCAGCTGAGTTTAGGTTCTTGTTTTAAAATTCTAGACTTTCGAGAGACAGCAGCAGAATAGGCAAGTGAGCAGTGGCCTAGAAAGTTAGAGCAAGGGATTTCATTCCTAACGACTAATGCAGGGTTAGGCAACCTATGGCACAGGTGCCGAAGGCGGCACACGAGCTGATTTTCAGTGGCACTCAGACTGCCAGGGTCTTGGCCACAAGTCTGGGGGGCTCTGCATTTTAATTTAATTTTAAATGAAGCTTCTTAAACATTTTAAAAACCTTATTTACTTTACATACAACAGTAGTTTAGTTATATATTATAGACTTATAGAAAGAGACCTTCTAAAAATGTTAACATGTATTACCAGCACGCAAAACCTTAAATTAGAGTGAATAAATGAAGATTCGGCACACCACTTCTGAAAGGTTGCCGATCCCTGGACTAATGTATTTCTGGAATTTGCACACTAGGTATGTTCATGTGCTTAGCTTACTTTGTATCAGTGCATATAATCAACTTTAGCCTTTTTTTTTTTTTAACAGATTGTACTCCAGGATTTAGATAAAAAGGAAGGTGGTCTTCATGACATATTAACTGTTCTCACTATGAAAAGGTACCAGAAATCCAAAATATTTCCTTGTCTGTGCATTAACTCACTGAGTGCCTATGAAAACTACATTTGAGAGAAATAGACCTTTTTTCTGCTGCTGAACTTCATCTGAGAATTTATTATATTTATTTTCTCTCTAAGAAAGAACAGCAGTTAATTATTTGTGGGGCTCTTGCAACAAGGGAATGAATTTGTGGTGAATCTTTGGTTTATCTTTTTCTGCCTTCCCCAAAAGCAATGTTAATGTTGATTCTTGATGTCCCTAAATAAAATTTTCATACATGCTTTGTTGAGATATATTTTCAAGACTTCTGGTGTACAATATGTAAATATTTATTTCTCTCTTGCTTAGGGATGGATCCTTACATGTTACCTGCACAGATCAAGATACAGGAAAATGTGAAGTCATCACTGTTGAAGTGGCATCATAGTTTCATTTGAAAGGAGCCTTTTTTGGTTGGCTTGTTTCCCTAATGGATGGGTGTATGTTTGTTTTAAATACTTTTAATGAGCCATTGCAGACTGGAATAAATTAGATAAAAGATTTGGTGCTGAAATGCTGTTATTTATTTTGAGATATAGACCCTTTTGGAACTGTTGATACATCAATCATAAACAGCCAACCAGTGAACAAGCAAAAATCAGTCACCTGTCATGGATCTGTAAAGTTTGTACCAACTTGTACCAAAACTTCAGTAATGAAACTGCTTCTAAAGACTGGAAAGGTGTGATCCCTTTTGGAGTTGGGAGTCCTGAGTGCAGGTTTCACTGTTCAAGCTAATGTCAAATGGCGTTGTGGTCACTCTGTGGAAAACCTGTATGAGGGAAGACATTTGTGTGTATTTATTTACTTATGGAATAGCAATAAAATATGGTTTTATATACCTGTTGATGCCCACTATACTTAATGGCATGGATGCAGACAGATTTCTCAAACCTAATACGGTAAATTCAGAGCACTACTTGGTTTATGGTGGATAGAAACTTTGATGTGTTTTGCTGCTTAAAGAGTACAGTGGGTATAATAATTGAGTTAACCAGACAAGTGTAATTTTTACAGTACTTGGGATCCAAGTTTAGAGAGGCTGAGCACCAGCAATTTTCAATGATACCAGTTCACATTGATTTCAGATCAGTACCAATTCAATTCAAGTAGGATAAATGTTAAACGTTTAAAGTTTTATAACCCTGATTGATGCAGTAGTACTTCACCTTGACAATAAAGGGCTACAAATATAAGGATTGTAGAGGAAGGATGATCTAGTGCTTACGGTGCTAGTATAAGACTTGAGACCCACACTCAATTCCCTGCTTTGTCACAGACTTCCCATCTGTCCATAGGTAAGTCTCTGAAACTCACTGATGCATTCCCATCTGTAAAACAGGGATAACAGTGTCATGGATACACAGGATCGGTGCTATGTCCACAGCTTTGGAAGAGTCTCTAGGAGGAACCCTTCAGTGTGCCAGATCCCTAAGGGATCTTACTCTTCCTCCAGGGTAGGTCATGCTACATTACTGCCTCCTTGACTGAACCTCTGGGTATCTTGCATACCTCAAAACTTTTCCCTATAAACCTCAGGTGTCAGATCAAACATAAGGAGTAGAGCCTTTTTTGAACTGTTCAGAGTCCCCAGTATCAACTCATCTATCTGGCTGTATGCCTCTAAAGCTTTGGGATTGAGGGGGTGAGACAGCGGAGCTAGTCTACAGGGTCAACCATATACAAATTGCAGGTCTTTTTAAAGCCTGTGAGGTAGGCATCTATGTCCACCCCTTTCTTAAACTGGGGCAACAATTTGGTATCTAGGCTCCCTGCGGGAATTTAGCATCGCGAGGTCTTTCTCCTCTTACCCCTCTATAGGTCCTGTTGCCCCTCTGCTACTTTCTCTGCTTCCCTTGGTGCTTTTGCTGATTCCCATGGTCAGGTGGTTCCTTCTCAGTCTGCTTGCTCCTTTGCGCTCAGCTTCAACTCCCACCACTTCAAATTTGTCAGTGAGAAACCTGCTCATGAGGACACCCTGCTGGAAGGGGAAGTGGGTCTTGAGGATGCTATGCTGCTGCCTCTGTCACTCAGATCCTCTTGGAACCAGGGCTGACAGCATACCGTATTTTTCCGTATATAAGACGCCCCCATGTATAAGACGCCCCCAACTTTTCTAACCCCAAATTCAGGTTTTTTTTTTGTTTTGTTTTCTTTGCCGCTCCAGCCGCGGTTCAGCTATCCCCCCCCCCGACTTTGCCGCTCAGGCACAGGAAGAGAACGCGGAGGTAGGGGTAGAGGGGCCGAGGAGGGCCATGCGCCCCGGCTGGTCTCCGGCGGCGGCCCTGCCCAGCTCCTGCCGCATCCCTCCCCGGCCGCGCGACTCCTGCCCTGGCCCCGCGTCCCCAGCCGCCCGCGTCCCCAGCTGCCCGGCTCCCCGCGTCCCCGGCTGCCCGGCTCCCCGCGTCCCCGGCTGCCCGGCTCCCCGCGTCCCCGGCTGCCCGGCTCCCCGCGTCCCCGGCTCCCCATGTCCCCAGCCGCCCGCTCCCCAGCCCCGCATCCCCAGCCGCCCGGCTCCCCGTGTCCCCGGTCCCGCGTCACCGGCCGCCCGGTCCCGCTTCGCCTGCCGCCCGGCCCCGCTTCCCCGGTCCCGCTTTGCCGGCCGCCCGGCCCCGCTTCCCCGTCCCCGCTTCGCCGCCCGCCCGGCCCCGCTTCCCCGGTCCCGCTTCGCCTGCCGCCTGGTCCCGCTTACCCGGTCCCGCTTCCCTGGGCGCCTGGCCCCGCTTACCCGTCCCCGCTTCTTTGGCTGCCCGGCTCCGGTCCCCGTCCACGGCCGCCGGGCCCCACTTCCCCGGATCCAGCCACGTGCAGGCAGCGCGGTAAGGGGGCAGGGAGGGGGTGTTGGAGAGAGGGCAGGGGAGTTCAGGGGTGGGGGGGTGGATAGGGGTTGGGGGGGTCAGAAGGCAGGGAACAGGGGGCTTGCTTCTGTGTATAAGACTACCCTCAATTTTTAGTCTAAGGATTTTAGGAAAAAGTATAGTCTTATACACGGAAAAATACGGTATTTGTGGCACGAGGGTGGTGGGGGTGGGGGGTTTGGTGGCTTCCAAGCCAGGCTATTCCATTTGGGGAGTGTGAAGGTCAGGCCTCTGGTCTTAACTCTCATGCACCAGTGTATCCAATTCACAGGGTGTACACAGCAGACTCTGGGGCATAATCACTTTATCATCCCCATAAGAGGTGAAAGGGGATGATAGAGGTGGGAAAAGAGTCTGGGGTACTGGGACACCGATGCTGAGGTGATACTGGCAAGGCCCAAAGTGGTGGACCCAGATCAGTTTGTGCCCAATGAATAATCCTGAGGAGGAGTTTGGACCCTCAGTTAAGGTGCCTATAGTGAGGATGTACCTGTAATGGGGTACCAAGGAGGAGTGCACACAGACGGATATAGGACCTGCGAAGGTGTTCCTGGGAAATGATCTGGATGACTGGCCAGATGGTGCCCAGAATGGCTTGGTCCTTACCAGGAACCAGAAGCACAGAGTACCACCCTGCCCAGACCCAGAGTTGCAGACTACCAAGCTTGAGGCTAGCAAGCGTCTGACTGAAGGGAGTGTGCTCCTTGGGGCAGGGCTGCATTGGGCTAAGCCAGAGAGGGGGAAAACAAGGCACAGACAAGGGGGTTGTGACTTCAGTCCCTGCCAGCAAGGAGGGACAGGTCCCACTCCCTGCCCTAGCAGCTGAATTTCAGGCAGGACTGCAGGAGGATATTCCCCTATCCTTGCTTAGAGAAGCTGAGGACTGTGGCAGGCTGCAGTGCTGCATACTTTCTTAAGGCTGACTGCAGGATAAGATTCCTGTGGGAGAAGCGATTCCTGTATAGGGAATGGGTTTCTCCCCAGCACTGAGTCTTGGGTCACCAGGAGGTAGTTGGTGGTTCCTCAGAGGTACCGTCAGAGGCTATAATAGCTGGCCCATGATGTCCCCCTCTCAGGATACTGGGGATCCAGTGCACCAGGCAAAAGCTGCTGCAAAACTTATTGTCCCAGACTTTTCCGGCAGTCAAGCAGTACTGCAAGTTCTGTGATCCCTGTCGGAGGGTAGGAGTAAGTGTAAAGCAGCCCTGAGACCACTGCCCATCATAGAGGGAACCCTTCCAGAAGGTGGCGATGGACATTGTGGGGCGCCGTAGCAAGGCAACCTGGTCAGGGAAGAAATACATTCTGGTGGTGGTAGATTTTGCCACTTGCTAACTTAAGGCAGTGGCTCTGTCCTCTGGCAAGGCAGATGCACTGCTGACCAGGCTTGGGTGCAGGGGGTGAGGGCTCTGGCGGGGGCTGGGAATGAGGGGTTTGGAGGACAGGAGGGGGATCAGGACGGGCAGGGAGTTCGGGCATGGGACAAGGTCAGGGGTGCAGGATCTGGGCAGAGCTTACCTCAAGCAGCTCCCAGAAACAGTGGCATATCCCCACTCCGGCTCCTACGTAGAAGCATAGGCAGGCAGCTCTGTGTGCTGCCCCATTCTCGCAGCTCCTGGAAGCAGCAGCATGTCCCCCCTCTGGCTCCTATGTGGAGGCGCTGTGCTGGCCAGGCAGCTCTGCGCACTGTCCCATCTGCAGGCGCCGCCCCTGCAGCTCCCATGGGCCGTGGTTCCCAGCTAATGGGAAAGGCAAGGGCAACGCTTGAGGCAGGAGCAGCATGTGGAGCCCCCTGGCTGCCCCTACGCATAAGAGCTGGAGAGGGTATATGCTATTGCTTGCAGGAGCTGCACAGAGCCACATCACGCATGGAGCAGGGCAAGCCCCTGACCCCGGTCCCTGGTGGGACTCAAGGGCTGGATTAAAACGTCTGATGGGCCAGACATGACCCGTGGGCTGTAGTTTTCCCACCCCGATCTATGCTTTAACTTTGTTCTCTGTGCTAACCTAAGGGCTTCCTATGTTGTGTTCTAGCTGACTAATAAACGCTACTGTTTTAACAACACTGTGAGTGTCACTGCAAATACTTGGTACAAGGCTCTGCCAGCAGTCTCTCTCAGTTGGACTCACTGAACAAAGCTCAGTGTGAAGCAGGAGAGCTGAAACTCCAGAGGTCTCAAGGAGACTGTGAGGTAGCATGGCCTGCCCTGGGGGAAGAGTGAGAACCGTTGGGGGTCTGGCACACTGAAATGGATCCTCCAAGAGCCTGTTACAAAGCTGAGGGCATAGCACCAATCCTGTGGATCTGTGACAACTAGTACTCTATCTCATAAGGGTGTCGTGAAAATAAAATCACTAAAGTTTGTGAGGTACTCAGATAGTACAATCTAAAACTTTTATTCAATGGCAAAATAAATGTACTCAGTCAGTGTTCCCAATAATTCTTCCTAACAAGAAACAAACCGTCTTTAATGGTTTAGCAATCTAAACCATGGGTTTTAAATTCCTAGACTCAGTGGAATGAATTGCAGGTGAAATCCTGGCAAGTTTGTCTTGGTCTTTTGAGGGCCCCATTTGTGGTGTACAGAATTTTAGGATGAGACCTTAAAAACTATGGTCCTGCTTGCTCTGCATACACACATGAGATAGGATTGCCAACCCTCCTAGTTTGGCCAGGAGTCTCCTGGAATAGGGCTCGATCTCCCGGAGGCTACTTAAGCCAATCTGGGAGATTTTAGGCTGCTAAAAGTCCGGTCTGCAGTGCAGTGGGGCTAAGGCAGACTCCTTATCTGCCCTAACTCCACGCTGCTCCTAGAAGCGGCCACATGGCCGACAATGGCTCCCAAGCGGAGGCGTGGCCAGGGGGTCTCTGCGCACTGCCCCTGGCCAGAGCGCAGACTTCATTGCCCAGGAATGGGGAACCTCAGCCAACTCTCTCCCACACCGAAACTCCCCCCCAGAGCCCACACCCCTCATCCTCTCCTGCACCCCAATCCCCTGTCCCAGCCCTGAGCCCCCTCCCATACCCAAACTCCCTCTCGGAGCCCGCACCCCCTCCCACACCTCAACTCCCTGCATGAAGCTCAGCTCAGAACCCCCTCCCACATTCCACGCACACATTTTCGTTGTACATATTCCTGAAAGTTTCATCACATGACAATCTTTAATTAAAGATTAATCTTTAATTCCTGGGGACAAGGAAAAGAGCCAGATTTTTAAAGGTATATAAGTCCCTATCTGTATCTTTAGGCGCATAAATACCTTTAAAAATCTGGCCCAATGCTCATGTCTATCATTGTTCCAACAAGAAAATGAAGGTGTTATATAGTCTCCAAAAATGAGGGGACCTGGAACTATTTTTATTTACTGAAACAGCCAAGCCATCAGTCAATCATTCAAACCCAGGGAATGAAGCAAACTGTGTGAAATCAAACAATTTTATGATTATTCCCACCCTGGGCTCTTTCAGGTGGTTAAAGTTATCTCTGCTGGTCCTCCATCTTGCTAGGGGGGGAAGCACAAGAGTGAATATCACCAAGGTACATGGCGTCACCAGGCTGCAAGGGGAAGGAAGTGCTGCATTTGAGTTCAAATTTTTAAAAATTATTTAAATTAATGTTTAAAATTAAATATACACAAGAGGGAAGGTACTGTACATCTAGGGTCAAGCTTGAGTTGTGAGGGATTACAGGTATCTGTTACAAGGATGAAGAGATACATACATATCACATAACCAGCATAGTCCCAGATTGGGGTGTGGGAGTTTTTAGAACGTCAGTGGATAAGTGGGCTCAGATACGCAACCCATGGAATGTATAAAGAGTCCAAGTCAGTATTGGTGTAGTGAATAAATTCATGGGTGGGGTGCGTCCCTTGGTTCGTCAGGGAAGGAAGTGGGTTATCAATTACTCAATGTGGTATTGACGGTATCCTGTGACATGTTCCATATAAATGTCTTTGGACCACCCAATGGTGTCAGACACCATGAGCTGTCTCATGAGCTGGGCGCCGCACTGATGGACAGGCTGATGTGGGTTGTGGTCAGCATGGACTAGCAGTGAATCATTGAATCATAGATTAGGATTAGAAGGGACCTCAGGAGGTCACCTAGTCCAACCCTCTGCTCAAAGCAGGACCAACCCCACCTCCTGGGGGGGGCTTAAGTGGGTCAATCCAGAAGAGAAGCAGCCAGGACCCCCTTCTCCTCAAGCCTCCTGAGAGTGGCTCTGTAGCAGGGGTCTCAAACACTTGCCTGCCGGGCTATTTTCTGCAACCCGCGAGCCTTTCACAGCCCCGCCGCCCCCCCGCAGTGTTTACGTAGAGCGGCTCTGGCCCCACGTGTACCGGGGCAGGGCATGCTCCTACCTGCAGGCCCTGCCCTGCTCATGGAAGAGGCTGGAACATGGGGAAGAGGGGGGGGAGGGGCTGTGTGTTGCTGTTGCTTCAGGCACCGCCCCCAGAAGCTCCGATTGGCCGGGAACCGCGGCCAATGGGAGCTGCTGGGGGCGGTACCTGAAGCAACAGCAACACACAGCCCCTCCGCCTCCCTCTTCCAGCCTCTTCCCGGAGTAGCGCGGGGGCAGGGCAGACAGGGAGCCTGCCTGCCCCCGGGTAGGCACTGGGCCAGATCCTGCCCCCCGAACCTCTCCTGCAGCCACACACCCCCTGCCTCACCCCGCTTGCACCCCAACCCTCTGCCCTGAGCCCCCACCACACCCCACATCCCTCCTGCTCCCCCTGGGGGCAGGGAGGGGGCAGAGTCGGGGTGGGGACTTCGGGGAAAAGGCGGGAAGAGGCGGGGCAAGGGCAGAGCCTCACGGAGGGGGTGGAGTGGGGGGCGGGGCCGAGGGCAGGTGTCAGTAATACGCCCCCTTGGGCCAAGGTACTAGTCCTCATGTGGCCCGCTGGTCCTATGAGTTTGAGACCCCGGATCCGGAGCACAGACACAAGCCACCCAGAAACACGCGGCCCTGGAGAGCATTTCCAGGCAAGAGGCGACCCGCCAGGGCCGCCTGCCACGTGTCGGCAAGGCTCCAGGTCTCCAGACCGCTCTGCCGCCGGCTCGGACTGCAGAGTAACCAGGGCAGCCGCGGGCCGTTGTTGTTCGGGGCACGTCCGTTTACAGGGAGCCGCCGCCGCCGCGGGGCTGCGGCGAAGATGCCGGGGTGGGTGGCAGCGTTTCGATGCAGGCGGGGGCGGCCTGGACGTGAGCGGGGCCGAGCTCCCTCCCGCAGTTCCCACGGAAGCCCCGCCCAGGAACACGCCCTCCCGGCGGGCAGTCCCAGAGGCGCGGGGGGCCCGTTGCTGACGCGGGGCTGGACTCGAGACCAAAGGCAGCGCGGGAGGCAAATTCTCCTAACGGCTCACAGCACCTTTCAGCGCTAGTCTCGGTTAGCTCGAGGGGCACGAGACCCCAGTCCGCGCTTAGAGGGGCTTTTACCTCAGCTGAGCGCTGAAGGGTGGGTGCGCGCGCGCGCGCGCGCGTGGGAGCGACGCCGGCCGGCTTGCAGGGCGCGCGCGCGCGGATGTGTGGGGGTCTCTCGCCGCGACGGGCAGCCTGGGCGAGGGAGGGTCGCGAGCCCCCCCCGGCGTTCTCTGCCCACGCGCGGGGCGGGGTCGGGGGTGCAGCGTTTGGGACCCGCGGAAGGGCGGGGCCATCCCGGCGTGGGCGGAGCCTGCAGCTGGCGCCCTCCCCGGCGGCCCCAGTTCCGCAGGGTTTGAATGCAGCCCCCTGCAAGATGGCGGGCAGGCGAGGAGGTGAGGGGCCGGCTGGGGATGCCCCCTTCCTGGGTCAGCGGGGATGGGGGTGAGGAGCTTCCCCCCCAGCACCCCTCGGGGTCCGTGTGGCCTCCGCCCCCGCACACCCCGAGACCTAAGGCAGGGCCCCGCGGGCTGGGGAACCTGCGGGGGGCACTGTGGGGTGCTCGTTGGCGGCGGCGTGCAGTGCCGGGCAGGGGGGACATTGTGAGGGGTGCCTGGAGGCGGGGCGGCAGCGTGCGGTGTTGGGGGGAGGGGTGGGGGTGCTGGGGGGGATAGTGTGTGGTGCCCAGGGGGAGGGCGGGGGGGCAGTGTGGGGGGCTTGGGGGACAGTGTGGGGGGCCTGAGTGACGGCGGCGTGCAGTCCCGGGGGAGGGGCCTGTGGGAGGGCTGGGGGGCACTGTCCGGTGCTAGGGAAAGCTGGGGGTGGTATCACTGCCCTTTGCCTGCGGGAGGCTTTTGGCGGGAGAGGTCGCCGCATGAAGTTAGAAATAGTCATGGCCTCCCCCAGACTGGGTAACCTCCAATGCCTCTCCCACTCCTCTCCTTTCCAACAGTGATGTGCTAATTGCAGTTCTGGTTGTGACACAAGTGAATAATCCCCTGCTAACGCAGAGGAAGGAATTCAGCTGCTGTCAAATACTCTTACTAAAACAGGGAAAAAAAGCTGTTGCTTTGGGCTCCAGACTTTGACTTGCTATAAACTTTGGACGATCCCTCCTAATAGAGTTCTGAACTGTTGCAATTATTGTTCCATAGTCGGCATCCTTACATCTTTGCAACAGTCACAGTGTCTGTAAATTGTAACCCTCCTCTGATTTCTTGTCAATTGGGCAAAATTTAGATGTTTCTGGAAGAGGATTTGCCTCTGTCTCATCCTGATCACCATGGTTGCATAGCAAGTACAAGAGTGTTAATTCTACTTGACTAACTGCAGATACTTAGCAGTCTTGTAAAAGAGAGTGAAGGGTTTCTACATAACTGCAGTCAAAAGCATGAACTTCTGCTAGGGTACCTTAAGGTCAGGGTAACTATTTATTTGTGTTTTGTTTCAAAACTGGTAACTATACGGAGAATCTTTTCCTATGAAGAATTAGTATGTCCTAGGTAGGTTGTTTTTTTTTAATCATTACATGAATGCACATAGTATCATGCACAGAGCTGAGGTTCAGGCAGAGAACTATTACAGACTTGCTTTGGAGTAGCATTGGTTCTGTCTGCCTGTGCTACATTTATAGTTCTATAAATATATTGTGGACAATTCTTACAAATTACAATCTGGGGGCTCGGGAGCAGACTAAAAATCAAGTGCTTAATTTTTTTCAACTCAGCTGAGATATTAAATTAGTAAAGAATCCTATTTTCTTATTGTAGCTTGGTATGTGCCTTGTCTAGCTTCACTTGAGACCATCCAGGAATTATGTAGGAAGGAAAATCTCACATGTAAATCCCTTGGAATCACCAACAGGAATCTAAAGAGTTATGAGGTGGAATATTTATGTGACTACAAGGTAGAAGAGGTAAGATAAATGTCTAGTCTTACAGAACAGTTTGATCAATATTTCAGTTTGAAATTTGGAAGTGAGAGGCAGTGTTTTTCCTTAAGGTTTGAAGTGCTAGGCTAGCAGAGGGCTCTTGTTAAGCTACTGCTGACATTGAAGAAAATATTTCAGAATGTTGAAGCCTAAAAAAAATGTTCTTTAGTTCTGACTCTCTAAGGAAGGAAGGTTCCGCTGAAATAATGGAAATGTTAATAATAGAGCACAAAATGTCTGATCCTTGTATAACAGTGCTAAAGGAAATCTTACTGTGCTTAAATAACAGCGCAGTATGTATTATTATGATGCTTCTCTTCTCCCTTGTTTGCAGTTAAAAGAACACTTCTTCCTCTATACTACTGCAGTCTGTTCCTTGAACAGTTAAGGCCACGTGCTACAACTGGATCCATTGCCAGACCCCAGTTATGTGCCGTGTGTGTGCAGAAGCCGACCAGTGTGTGTCTGGTTTAAGGATTTGGCCTTATTGTGCTATTCCCTTTGAAAAGAAACCTCCCTTTGAAATAATTACATTTTACAATACATATTCTTCTTAGTAGTAAATATAGTTTTAAGAAGTGTTTTGACTATTCATCCTCTAGGATGACTCAAGTAACTATTACCAGTAGTACTGTTAGAGGTTTTTTGGTAAGTTTTGATTTTCTTTTTGTTCTGTGTAGGGTGTTACTTTATTCTCTTTATAAAAGTTAGTATATCTGACCTTAACTGTGGCTGTGCTAACAAACTAACCCATGCTGGTATAATTTGTTTTGGATCATTCTATCCAGCTGTACAGTTATCTGTGTCCTTACAAGTGGTGCACAAAGTACATACCCAGTTACCTTGCAGTTGAAATGCTTGATTCTCTACTGTTGGGACCAGATGGCTGTGAATTTAACTATGTAGTGTTATGCCTCAATCATGAGGGTGTTAAGGATGTTAGTTTGACCACCTCTCAGTTTATGCATTTTTGCCACCTCCTTAATGACAATCACTCCTCTGTTTAATTTTATTTAATATGGATGTGATACCAAAGCAGTTGTATCATTGAACAACCACACTTTATTTTGAAGGTATTTTTTGATTAACTGTTGTTGGAAATGTTCTGGCTAAATCTGTATCTATTTCTCTATTTCAAGGGCACAGAGTACTTCCTTGTGAAATGGAAAGGATGGCCAGAATCCTCAAATACCTGGGTACCTTTGAAAAATCTTAAATGCCCATTGCTCCTTCAGTACTTCCATAGTGACAAGAATGAATATTTATCTCAGCTAAAGAGAGGCAAAGCAGTAATATTGAAAAACCATATTAAAGCTTTGAACCCTGTAGTAGCACAGTACATAGTAAAGAAGGCTAAACAAAGAATAGCTCTACAGAGATGGAAGGAAGAACTCAACCGGAAAAAGAACCATAAAGGAATGATTCTTGTAGAAAACACTGTGGATCTTGAGGGCCCTCCTTTAGACTTTTACTACATTAATGAATATAAACCTGCTCCAGGAATAAATGTAATGAATGGAATCACAACCGGCTGTGAATGCTCTGATTGCCCTGCTGAGAAGTGTTGTCCAGAAGAGGCTGGATTTTTCTTGGCTTACAATAAGCACAAGCAGTTAAAAATCCAACCAGGCTTGCCTATCTATGAATGCAACTCATACTGTAGATGTGGTCCTGAATGCCCTAACAGGATAGTACAGAAAGGCACACCATATTCTCTTTGCATCTTCAGAACTAACAATGGACGTGGCTGGGGAGTAAAAACCCTCCAGAAAATTAAAACAAAGAGATTTGTGATGGAGTATGTTGGAGAGGTATGTATTTATCTCAGAGATGAATTATTTGGAATAAAAGAGTTAAATGTTAGAAGAACACTTCTTAAAAATAAAAATTCTTTCCTTTTCAACACTTTTTGATTGTTACATAACAGATAAATATGCACTTGGTGTTAATGAAGTACACTGAAGACATCTCATTTGAAAGTCAAATTACCTTTATATTGTATGACCCAGGGTGTTTTCTGCACCAAAGTAATGCAAAGGGGCTGAAGTGCAAAAGAGATTCTTGGCATTGTTTTTTTATATTGTAACTTTTAGAACCAGGTCTTGTCTCTTCTTTCACAATTTTTTTTTTTTTAAATTAGGCCCTTCTTTACTATCTTGTCAGTCAAATTCCTTGTCAGTATCCTGATCATCTCCCATCTTGACTACTATGGCCTTCTCTTCTAAGGTTTTCTTAATACTGATCTCATCCCAGGCCAAATTATTGCAAACATTATTTTTTATCACTTGTCATGCTGATCATGTCAGCCCTTGTATTTCACCATGTCTAAACTTGGAAAATAGGTTGTGCTTTAAAACGTATTGGTCAATACCAGTTAACACGTTGTTAAAATGATTTGCCCTGTCTGCACTAGGTGCAAAATTATCTAACATGTCTTAAAACTGTGTTTTTCTAGTCTAGACATGGCCCTTGAGTCACACACTGCGACTGTGAACCAGTGAAGTATCAAGTTAAACTTGTCCTTGCTTTCAGGGCTCCTACATGATCCAATTTCTGCTTACATCTCTTCCCCGTAATCTGTGGTCCACCACTGATGCCGGCATCAGTATTGTATTTGTCCCCTTGCACAACAATTTCTTTATCTTCTTCCATGTGCTGCTTCTATGTTTACCTTCCTCAAACTATCCAATTCCCATTCAGATCCTTCCTAAAAACTCACTTAGAATGTACAGGAGATCAGTTTCTCAACATAGAATTACTCCTGTGTGATGTTAATGAGGACACTTTTGGGGGGCAGGAAGGCGGGGGAGGTGTGTGGAGAGAGGCAGGACTTTAAGTGAAGGTGGTGATTAGTTGTTTGTGTCCTTCCCTTGCCTCCTTCCTCCTACCCCTCCTCTGGCTGTATGTGATTATACTTTGTTGTTCAGAGTGTAAAACTGAGTGGAAATCTCCCAAATCCAGGTTTCCTATCTCAGGGCTATCTTGAGGGGATTGTTGTAATGTTCACTATTTTTCTTTGTTATTACCAGAAAAAGATTTTGTTTTGCTAACTCTGCCAGTAAAGTATATATTTAAAGTAGAAGACTGGGGATAAACTTGCATAATCTGCAGCCTCAAGCAGAAGCCCTCTTTCCGACAGTTTCTGCATGTCTCCATTGTGTTAATGTGTGCTGGCCATCCCTGACTAATGATAAGCTATACCAGTAAAAGTTCAGTTTTGCTTGTATAATTTTGTCTACGCTAGGGGCTTCTGCCAGCACGGCTGTCAGTCAGGGATCACAACTCTTCACACCTTTGACCAACATAGTTGTGCTGGCAAAAGTCTGTAGTGTAGATATAGCTATTAGCCTAGTCCTGCAAAGTCATCCATTTGCAAAAAAAAGTCACATTGAAATCAGTGGGACTTTATTGTGGGCATTACGGTCTGCATAGGTAAATTATATTACAGAATTAGCGCCATACAGAGTAACTCAGCAGGGAGTGGGGAGAAAAGGAAAGTTTTGAGAGTAGCTAAAGTTACAAGTGTAACCTAATATATTGATTCTCTCATACTCTGAGGGAAGTGTATGGGGGGAAGGGGGCATGGCTGGTTCCACCTTCCCTGAACCTTTTGTGGTTCTGCTTGAAGTGAATAATTCTGTACAGGTCTGCTGGAAAAATAATATGGAGGTTTTATGTAGTAAATATAAACTCTTTAGGAGAAATGATAAGGCACTGTAGATAAGGTAGGCTGTAGTTGTCTAATGACCACATCCTCCTTTAGGGAGCCTGTGATTTAAAGTTTATTTAAAATGTAGATATGAGGATTACTTATAGAGGAGTTCAGAAAAGTTGGGGGCAAAGATAAATAACTAGTAGCCTAATTATTATAGAGCAGGTCTTTTATATTCAAGTTTTTATTCTACACACAATGGGAACATAACTTTGTCTGTAAATACATATCCAGGGAAACTGTCCAATATTATATTGTTTGAGGAGAAAATACCATCACTATCTATTAATAGGGCATTAGTGACTTTAGAAACAATCAGTAGTCAATTTAAATAGTTATGTTTAAGTGTTCCTTATTCCTTACAGATACACAGCAACCTTCTTACTTCCTTTAAAGACAAGTCTTCCTACTTCTGTTCAAGAACATGTAAAAGTTTTTTCTAACTTCTCTGTGGTTTTGTTTCAGTTCAGTAACAGTTAATAATATGATGCAGGTTTCTTTTTTTAGGTGATCACAAGTGAGGAAGCAGAGAGACGAGGTCAACTGTATGACAACCAAGGAAATACATACTTGTTTGACCTGGACTATGACTCGGATGAATATACAGTGGATGCAGCTCGATATGGAAATGTGTCCCATTTTGTGAATCACAGCGTAAGGGCTTTTTTTGTGTGTTGGAGAACTGTCCTGTTTGCCCCAAGAATGCCTTCTCCTTTTGTAAATATCTTGATATCAAACACATAACTTTAGTGGAATTACTTGTTTCATACCCACCTCTTTCTTCCCCTCCAAAGAGACTGTCTTGAGAGTGGATTAATGCTCTTATGGCAGCACAGTCACATAAACTTGAAATCTTTGAGGAAAAATTGAAGTCACTTTGTCTCATGATGTTTTAAAAGTCTAAATTAAAATAATAAATTTTATGAAACAGCAAATGTGAGGGATCCTAAAAAGGACAGAGTGCACGAAAGTGAAAGGAGCCTCAAATATTCCCACATGCCCCACAATCGTAATTTTTATTAATGATTTCTTCTTGTATGTCTAGAAAGATGCCTTTCTTGCAGCATCCAACATAACAAATGATCAGTTAAATAGGATGGAAGAAATACTGATACATACCTTATTTGGAGCAAAATTAAATGTGAAAGAATATAAAGTAGCTTAGATTTAAGACATAATGTTTGAAAAGACATAATTATTCTTTAGTTTTCACAAACATTGGGAGTGCAAGGTTGTTGTTTTTTATTAACAGGATCACTCCACAAGACATCACTTTAAATAGCAATTTTATTTTACCTGTTGAAGTAAAACTAAAAGAGTTTTCACAGTTCCTTACTCTTTCATGTTCAGAATTACCTAAGAGGAAGGTGTCAGTTTCTGAATTTTTGTTAAAATGTAAAATAACATCTGTGGTCCTGATCCTGCAATCTGATTTATGTGGATGGACCTCTGAGCTCAAGTAGAGATCCACTGACCTCATTGGAACTCAGCCTAAGGATAAGGGTTTGCCTAAGTAGATCAGGTAGCAGAGTTGGGATCATAATCTATTTCCAGCGTATTCAATACTTGTTTCCAGACACCCAAAACAAATTTTTCTCTTCAGATAATTGAATACCAACAGTATAGGAAATAATGGCATAATTTAACCCTTGTCTGCTGATTAATATTATATGAACTATCAACCTCTGTGAAATACAGGAAGAGGAGGAGAGCATCAGAATGTACTTTTGTTTCAATTGTAAGTAATGGAGAGAAGGAATTTTCCTGCCTTTTCCATAGCATGTCTCTCCCCTACAGTTTTCCTCCTTTCCTCAGCACCATTTGTAAACTCATTGGGGAACTTGAAATTGTGTTTTGTTTTTTTTTAAATAGTTTAAGTAAAACTGAAAGGACCTAACACAGAAGACTTACTTGAACCCAGGCCCTCCTGTGCATGGAGTTACACAATTTTTTAGTTTAAGAAATTACTATTACTTTTTTATTTGAAGTAACTTACTACAGCAGTTCATCTGTTTCCTTTTTATTGTGTGAATGAATTGTTGATCCTACACCTACTTTTGTGAAGGTGAGTTGGGGAGGAGGAAGGGATGTGCTTCTAGATGTTGCTGAATGCTCTGCACTTTTGAAAATCGGGCTGCTGTATTTAGATGTCTAAATATGAATTTTGGAGGCTGACTTCAGGCACACATTTTTTTGAAAATACGTGACTAAGTATTCTGTCCAAAGGCAAGACATGGGTAGAATTTTCAGAAACGCCTAGCTGACTTAGGAGCGAGTCCCATTTACTTTTGAAAATTGTATCTATAGTTAGCAGCACACTTCCCTAATTAATGCTCTGGCTTTTTTCATGGGCTGTTAGATAACTACAGAGGCCAAACCGGTATGAATTAGAAAACAGAACTCCCACCCACTTCACCAGGATAATATTTCTGCCCTTGGGAGAAAAGTTGAGGTCTAATTTAAGTACAGTTAGTAGGTGTGGCTTGAAAAAGTCACTCTCCCACCTTTTCATCTTTTAGTAATTCTTGTTTAACTTTAAATTGCCTTTTTTGAAATTGTTTTGATTCACCCACTCAGTTCTTTTGATTCATTCCACCCTACTCAGTTGCAATCACTTTCAAGCTGTAACTTTTTTTTTTAAATAGGTTGTTACAGTTTTAATGTGCTATATCTGAAGAGCTCTGTATAGCTCAAAAGTTTGTCTTTTTCCACAAACAGAAGTTGGCTCAATAAAAGAGATTCTCTCTCACCATGTCTGTGTACTATACCCACATAGCCATGGTGTCAATACTGTTGCTTAACAGGGCCCTGCTTTCATTTAATAGCGATGTTTCAACAGATGTGATTTTTGCCAATGTAAGTCAACAGAATTACAAGTAACTCCACTGAAACGGAGAGGAGACTCAGCCCCTAAATTGTTATAGTGTCATTTTCTTCTCACTAGTAGCACATAATACGTTTTAATTGCCATTCCCTACACTGTCTATGGTTCTATTTTGATAGCAAATGTACACCTGAATTACAAAACTATAACTTTGCTTTGCAGTGTGATCCAAATCTTCAGGTCTTCAATGTTTTCATTGATAACCTTGATCTACGGCTTCCTCGGATAGCACTGTTTTCTACAAGAACCATCAAGGCTGGAGAAGAGCTCACCTTTGATTATCAGATGAAAGGTATGTAGAGTGTAAATCTTTGTGTGCAGGATAGATGGTACTAGCTGGTTTTGTTGCAGCCTGATCAATTTTCAGCATGGGTTTGCTGAAATCAAAGTGTTTGGTCTCTCCAAAGAGAGGAAGTTACTCTCTTCTCTGTTTTTCCCATTTTGTTATGCCAACACCTCCTTCCAGCTAAGAGGGCTGGATGGAGCTCCCACTTAATCCAGTCAATAATCTGTGCAGGACAGGTTTAAAGAATGATGCACAGCACCCCTATGCATATAACAATATATTAAGTGAAGTGGATTAGAGCCCTGCATGGGACTATTTTTTTAATCCAAACCAAAAAGAAAAGGTTGGTTTATATATAGGGAGAGCTGGGTGGCTGGAGAGTGGTGGCTGCTGGCTGGGAGCCCAGCTCTGAAGGCAGAGCTGCCGCCAGCAGCAGCGCAGAAGTAAGGATGGCGTGGTGTGGTATTGCCACCCTTACTCCTGTGCTGCTGTCTTCAGAGCTGGGCACCTGGCCAGCAGCCGCTGCTCTCTGGCCACCCAGCTTTGAAGGCAGTGCAGGGGTAAGGATGGCAATACTGTGACTCGTCCCCTACAATAAACTTGCAGCTCCCCCTCTCCCACTACACCCTTTTGGGTCAGGACCCCCAGTTTGAAAAACGCTGTTCTTCCCTGTGAAATCTGTACAGTACAGGGTAAAAGTATAGAAAAAAACAGATTTCATTGAGGGAGACCAGATTTCAGTCTGTGATGTGTTTTTCATGGCCATGAATTTGGTAGGACCCTAGTTAGGCATTTGATATACTGAGACCATTGTCTATTTTAATGAGAGAATATTGGTCAGGACTTCCTCTTGCTTCCTTGTCTGTCTGTCTAGATCCACCCGTTGTCTTATTGTACTTTAGATTTCAAGCTCTTTGAGCAGGGACCGCCACCTTAGTCTGTGTTTATACAGCACCTAGCATAATGGGGTCCTCATCCTTGACAAGCTCAGAGCTGATCCACGATAATCTGTACAATAAGATTCCAGGATTGTCACTTTGAAACCTAAAATGTCTGTGGAGTCAGTGTGAAGCAATGAAAACAGGAACAAGCATGACTGAGAACTCTTTATTTAGAATGTCACCAGGTTCAGTCATCACTGGAATTCATGGTCTGTTACTGTTCAACTTTTAAATTCTCAGCCATTTAGACTTCATGAATTTCACCCATGCAACAGCATGAGCTTTCAGCTACTAGTAAATAATAATTGTGGGTAACAATTCTTCAGACTTATACTAATGCTTAACTTTGCGCGCACACAAATAGTCACATTCAATTCAGTGGGACTTACTCTCGTGTGAAGCTAAATATGTGCATAGGTCTTTATTGAATTGGGGTCTTGAATTGTAAACTTTTTTTTTGGAGGGCAGAGACTACCTTCTTCTTTCTTGCACAGTTCCAAGCACAATAGCAATGTTTAACAAATAATATCCATTTCCAACAACCATCAATTCTGTTTCTGTATATTCGTATGTGTTTAGGTTCTCTAGATGTGACTTCAGACTCTGATGCTGTCAGCCCAACGAGAAAGAGGATCAGAACTGTGTGCAAGTGTGGAGCTGTGTGTTGCAGAGGGTATCTCAACTGAATTCTCAATAGCCAAAGTTGCACATAAATTATTTCATTTTGGGTCTTTTAAAATATATTTTAAGACTGCCATTCTAGTTCACTTATACTTATGAACTGGAGTATTTTTACATATGAGTGAATCAGTATAATGAAAACAAAACATTACATTTGTATTTGAAAATGTCATTAGCCAAAGAGAAAGATCTGATATTCCAACTGCTCTTAAGTATGAAAACTGGCTATGTGGATTATTGGAATTATTTGCACACTGTGGATTAGGAGCTGATGGAGGTGCATGTTAATGTGACATCAAAGTTGAATATTCAAGTGTGTATTTATGATTCCAATCCTGTGAAGAGCTGATTTCAATATGAGGATGTTCCACATCTTGTGCTCTAGGAAATGAAAATCCAATACCATTGATGTACTAGAAATCACAGCTGACTTATCATTTTTCTTAAAAGGGTTTCAAGAAGTAGCAGTAAAATTTGGGGCCCCATCCTCTATTGGGATCTACCGCCATTTAAATTCTGCATAACTACACTTCATAGAGTACACTTAAGAAATAGTTTTTGTTTTTTGTTCTGTTTTGTTTTTTGAAGTATCCATGGAACTTCACACAAGGAGACTGATCAGTGTTAGCAGATGCTGGATACAAGATTGGGTAGTCATCACTGAAACAAATCATTGGTGACGGTTTGGAAAGCGATAGACAGGAATTGAGTTAAAAAAAAATAGCCAATATTTCTTTCATGAACCTAGTGCATTGATACTCAGTTATATGGCATAGACATAAAAGTATCCCAGCAATGTAATTGTATCAACAGCTGTCTTATATTATGTTACAAACTTTTACATGTTGTGAATTTTTTCTACCTAGTGGTGGACTTTAAACACATTAATGCCATTTTTTTCCCTGTTGTAATAACATAACTTCAGTGAAGTTACAGAAAGGGTGATTTTGCCCATTTACTGTAGTCAGTAGTAAGACGTTCTTTGAATCTTGAATGTAAAAGGCTGAAAAACTTACTGTTCAGCTTCTTGAATATTTGTTTTTTCTGTTAATCTTCAAAAATTTCAGATGTTTATTGAAAATGTGGTGATGTATGCTAAATTTCTCTTGACTTCAGAGAAGCACCCAACAGCAATTAAGTTAGTTGTAGACTATGGGTGGAACCACAAAGTAACTGATTGTACTCCAGGGACAAAAGTTAAATTCTTATTTTCTCATTGATTGTAAACATTGCATATTTCTTGGAAGTGATGTACAGAATCTTTAAGGGGATCGGGCATAACTGTTGCTCATCAAATAGACATTTGCTGTATGTCATGAAGTCAGCTACTTACTTTTATAAGGTACAGTGCTGTTGGCTCAGGTGGTTGAGGTCAAGTGTTCAGCCTGTGATTATCTACTTGGTTTGTTAAAAATATGCCTTAAATTTCATGTTTGTTGAAGGACAATATGATCATTTTGTTAATTTAAAAGCACAAATGTACTTGAACTGCAGAACTGGCTCTGTGTAGGGATAGTGAAATTTTGTACACCAAGGCTTATCCAATTTGTGATTGGGCATACACACTGGGGGCTATTAGCAATGCACAAAGCTATGTATCTGCTTGTAAACTGACGAGTTTTTAATTTTAAAGTAGATGATTTATATTGTTTCATGAATGGCACACTAATTGCGTAGGTTTTAAACACATCTAACATTGCGATGCTACCTGGAATCCATTCTTGGATGAAACTGCTGTATCTAGTCATTTTTAAAGGTATTCTTGTTATCGGATAGAATTAGTCATGTGTCTCCCACATAAGTATTTTATAAATCTTAAGGGAATCTTAAATGCCCTTTTTTTAAAAAAATAATTGTTTGAGCCAAATTAATTCCTCTTCCATTTACATATTGCCCCAGCAAATGGGGTTGTGTGCACCCATGTAATCCTTCATTTCATTTAAGAACATAAGAACGGCCGTACTGGGTCAGACCAAAGGTCCATCTAGCCCAGTATCCTGTCTACCAACAGTGGCCAATGCCAGGTGCCCCAGAGGGAGTGAACCTAACAGGTAATGATCAAGTGATCTCTCTCCTGCCATCCATCTCCACCCTCTGACAAACAGAGCCGAGGGACACCATTCCTTACCCTATTCTGGCTAATAGCCATTAATGAACTTAACCTCCATGAATTTATCCAGTTCTCTTTTAAACCCTGTTATAGTCCTAGCCTTCACAACCTCCTCAGGTAAGGAGTTCCACAAGTTGATTTTGTGCTATGTGAAGAACTTCCTTTTATTTATTTTAAACCTGCTGCCCATTTCATTTGGTGAGCCCTAGTTCTTGCATTATGGGAATAAGTAAATAACTTTTCCTTATCTACTTTCTCCACATCACTCATGATTTTATATACCTCTATCATATTCCCCCCCCTTAGTCTCTTCTTTTCCAAGCTGTAAAGTCCTAGCCTCTTTAATCTTTCCTCATATGGGACCCTCTCCAAACCCCTAATCATTTTAGTTGTCCTTCTCTGAACCTTTTCTAGTGCCAGTATATCTTTTTTGAGATGAGACCACATCTGTATGCAGTATTCAAGATGTGGGTGTACCATCGATTTATATAAGGGCAATAATATATTTTCCGTCTTATTCTCTCTTCCCTTTTTTATGATTCCTAACATCCTGTTTGCTTTTTTGACCGCCTCTGCACACTGCATGGATGTCTTCAGAGAACTATCCACGATGACTCCAAGATCTTTTTCCTGATTCGTTGTAGCTAAATTGGCCCTCATCACATTGGGGTTATTTTTTCCAATGTGCATTACTTTACATTTCTCCACATTAAATTTAATTTGCCATTTTGTTGCCCGGTCACTTAGTTTTGTGAGATCTTTTTGAAGTTTCCTTGCCCCTGTCCAATCTGTTCCCCAGGCTCTCTCTCTCTACAAGACATGAAAGGCCTCAGATACCTTGGTTGGCTGCTCTGCTCCTTCCTCTTTAGCCCTGCTCATGGGTATCCTTAACAAAATACATGGATCGGCAATTACAGAGATCTACATTTTAAGTAGATAAAGGTCTGCCAGCTGTCAAAACCTGAATTTAGATCCTGTATTTTTACAAGTCAGTGTGTATAGCACGAGCTGCTCTACTCTAGGGGCTGTGTTACCTCTCCTGCAGGCCACAGACAGGACTCTGGATTCAAATCTTGGCAGGTAACAGGAAAGTATTAAAGTCTACTGCTGTATCCTGTTACTTATTTAGGACCTCAAACCATGTTTTGTGTTTACCTATTTACAGTGCATTTCAATTTGCCTTGTGTTAATGGGACATCAAGTTGTTTTTAAATGTGACATTGAAAAAGCTGTTTTTCAGTTTCTTAGCAAGCCTAGGCCAACCTTGCTTTAGCCTTTTCTGCTTTTTTGTAGGCATTACCATGGTTACCACTACAGCTGTGTGAATAGCACTTGGGTACGGGTAACCTATTAACTATCTTCTGGCTGGTTTTGAGGTAGCAAAACTAAAAATGGTGCAGCATCCTCACCAAGCAAAAGCTATTGTGTATTTATTTAAGTTGTCAGTATGCCAACTCTTTGTGTATTGGGGCTGTGTACTTGTTTATAACCTCAGGAACATTACTTTTTCATAAGATGTGTAATAGCAGTTAGTTTCCTATAGTTTTTTGGTAAAATAAATTAAATTTAGTTTTTTCTTTTGTTGTTGGCAGTGTATAACTACCATTCCTGCTGTAGGTCTTAAATGTTGTTCATGTAATCGCTCACACAGCACTTGCCAGCAGCTCAGAAAGTCCTGCTGAATTACTTTTGCAAGTCTGAGTGGCATCATTTTACCAGCATTGTCTGTATTAGAAATGTGCAGCAGTTTCTGTGAATATATTCATAGCCCTATACAGTCTGATAGTGAATTTACTGTTCTATCTTCCCTCTCCAGAAACTTGGCAGTTGCCTCTGATTAAATAATTGGTAACACTTCTGCATGTTTAGAGAATGACGTGGGCTTAGTGAGCTCAAGGATTTTAATGCTGTACACTAGTAACTACAACTGCACACAAAGTCTGGGTGTGGGGAGAGATTCTCTACTTGTCAGATTTATTTGAGCTCCCTCTCTTGAAAGGGACACCAGGCTGGTGTAAGGGGATCTAAATACTGAATCCAAAGATGCTTTAAGCCTCCAGAGTTTGAATGGAGCCTAGGCCCTGGCCCTGACTTGAAGTCTCCATGTATGTTCTCAGCATGCCAATCATCAGTCTAGCACAAGGGTGGGTAAACTTTTTGACCTGAGGGCTGCATCAGGTTTCAGAAATTGTATGGAAGGCCTGTTAGGGGAGCCCCTGCCCCCCCAGCCAGGTGGGGCCCAGCCCCTGCCTCCTACCCTCGCCCAGAACCCCTGCCCCATCCAACCCCTCCTCTCATTCCTGGCTACCCCCAACTGCCCCATCTACCCCCCCCCTTCCTAGTTACCCCCCCCATAGCCCCTGTACCCATTCAACCCCCTGATTCCCTACCCTCTGATTACCCTGCCCTCTATCCAACCCCACCTGCTCCCTGCCCCCTTTACTGCACTACCTGGAGCACCAGTGGCTGGTAGTGCTACAGCCACATCACCCAGCTGGAGCCAGCCAAGCCACTGTGCAGCACAGAACGCCAGGCCAGGCTCTGCAGCTGCACTGCCTGGCCACCCAGAACATTGTGCCAGTGGCATGGCATGCTGAGGCTGCAGGGGAGGGGCTAGAGGGTTAGCTGCTCAGGGGCCAGGCAGGAGGGTCCCAGGGGCTGGATGAGGCATGTGGGCCAGGTGGGGAAGTTTGCCCAGGGCCCTGCGAGCCCTGGCGGCAGTCCGGATTTTGGCAGCATTTTGGCAGTGGGGGGCCCTTCAGTGCTGCCGAAGACGCGGAGTGACTGAAGGGTCCCGGCTGCCAAAATGCCGCCGACCCGGACCACCGCTGGGTGCGTACAAGTGCTGCAGCTTCCTCCTCTTTGCCCCAGGCCCCCTAAATCCTCTGGGCAGCCCTGCCTCTGGTCTAGCACCACCCAGGAGAGTTGAGACCCACTCCCAGAACACCACCTAGGTGAGGGCTCTGGGTTTTCAATTTCTCTTCAGGGGCACACTAGCTGTAACAGCCCAGCAATCTGGACAGGATTCTAAAACACCCTTGCTCTTTACTTAAAAGCATGAGAAACAGGTAAGAAAAAATAAAGGAATTATTTCCCTTCCTTACTCCTGTAACATGCTTTAGGGCTCGGTAACCAGAATTCTTCTACAGCAAGATGGGTCAGTCTCTTTCTCCAGGGCTGCAAACTTTGAGCTCAGTTGATCCCATAGCTAAACCAGGCCCCCCCTAAAAAAATGCTTATCTTCTCCTGCCCAAAACTTCATATCCCAAGAGTGCTTTTTTCGCTCCAGCAGTACCCTACAGCATCACTTGCTCAAACTGCTTTCCTTACACGTGTCCACTGAGGCATTCAAAAATACAGCATTTTGTAATAGCTTTAGAATGAACACACCTTCTCTCCCCCCCCCCCCCCACACACACACACAGAGTCCCCTGCTCATCACACTCCTATAGCCAACAGGTATGATTTGAGATGAAAAGAGACAGGAACTACCTCTGATAGAACTCTTCCAGTGAAACCATGTTTACAAGCCTACCTTCCCTGAAACTTAGTTCTATTTGTTTTAGCCGAGAGCTAGAGAGCTAGGGAGCTAGAATTTTAGCAAACCTTTCCAACAACTTACTATGTACAGCAGAAGGGATAGGACACCCTAGAATAGATAAGTTTGCAGGTGTGCCTAAATTAGGCTTAGTCAACTTTTTCTGAAACTTTAATTTTTTTTCAGTGAGTTGTAAGTTATTTCTTAAAATCCATGTTCTTGTGCATAAGTGATCTGTTTCCCCATCTGTGGATTAGTCAGTCCTACTTCATATTCAAAGTTATGTTACTCCAGGAGGGTGCAGGAGCTTAGTATTACACTCCTCTATGCTATGGCTGAGGCCTGTGGCACACAGTCTTAGGGATTCTATTTCTCTCCTCCCTCAAAATATTAACACCTCATAAATTGAATGACTCCTGTCCATTTAAGAAGAACAGCTCAGTTGCTTGAGCTAACACAAATTCAAGTAGGGAAGCTTTTTTTTAAGTCTAAAACCAGTATGTAGTAGAATCAAAAAAGTGCTACAGCAGCTCCCTAGCTTAGAGCAGAGGGTACATGGCTAGATGCTAGCATATTCTGCTTTAAGAGTAAAGAAATAACAAACATAGGGGTCATTTCAAGTGTTACTTACATACCCACTTAAGGTCCACAGTGAAGGTCTCTCAGATCTTTGTTATTTAGATCATTCACTGGAGCGAGCTCCATATTACAAAAGAAAAACAAAACCACTACCACCCCAACACCTTGGAAGACTGCTAGCGTGCCAGTATTCAAAGATGAGTAGGATAACACAGGTATACAGGCTTGACATGAATCCAGGACAAATTAGAAAAGCTGATTCAGGATTCATTTGGTAAAGAATTAAAAGGACAGGAATACAGTTGCCACCATTTTATGGAAAACAGATTTTGCCAAACAAACCTAGAAACTGGAGCCGGTGTGGAATAGAGGCACATGTTAGTTGAGAGCTGGAGAAAATGTGTTACAGTGAGAGAATTAGAGTCCAATTTGTTTGGCTTATCAAAAAGAAAGGAAGACTTAAATTTTAAGTAACTGCACAGGGAGAAAACAGCAGGTACTAAAGAGCTCTTAAATCTACCAGAAAAAGGCATAACAAGAACCAATGGCTGGAAGCCAAAGTCAGATTTAAATTAGACAAAATTTTTAAACAGCGTAAGGGTCATTAACCACTGGAAGACAACCAAATGGAGGATTCTCTGTCTCTTGGAATCTTCAGCTCAGGACTGGATGCCTTTCTGGAAGATGTGCTTTAGCCATACACAAATTATTAGGCTCCATACAGGGGTAACTCTGTGAAGTTTACAGACTTGTGACATACAGGAGGTTAAAATAGATGATCTATTAATTGTCCCTTCTAGTCTAACTCTAGGGAGTGTGACAATTCACAGGAATTGGTTATGTCAAGACTTGATCCCAGCACTATGGTGATTATACATTGCAATTCACTTAGGGACAGCTTCAAGTTTACCTTTTCTAAACAACATACACGCAAGCAGACATGTACCAGGAACCAAATGGAAGAATAAGATAAACTGAGATTGTGTGGAAACAGAAGTTTAAACAGACAACATTAGGAAATATTTTTGGGCGAGTAATGTTTAAATCACTAGACATAGTTTGGAACCGTTCTTTTCTCGAAAGCTGAGCTGTGTAGGACTAATGACAAGAGGGGGTGATGTTTACAGTTGGTTTGCAACATCTCACTTAAATTGTTCTTTACAGCCAAAAATCTGCCTTTTGACCTTAACAACAGTTCCTGGGTAGGCCCAAGCCATTTGCTATACAACTAATTTTAAAGGTCTTTTGAAAATTAAGCAAATCCAGTACATTTCTAAGACTACAGTCTTCTTTCTTAGTCTGGTGACTAGAGAGTAACAAGTGTACTTTGCTCTCTGAAAGAATTATTTGCCTGCGTTAAATATATGCAGAGTTAAGAGTTTTATAAAAAGTTTATTAAAACAGCTTTATAAAGATTGCCTTGGATATAGACATATTTACAAATTCAAAGATCTGGTTAGCTACCTGCCGACTCTTAAAGAAGGCTTGATATCACTCAACTAAATTTCACTTAGCGCTCCTGTCTTTACTTTCTTTGGTTTATTTCTCCTTCCCTTCTCTACTGCACACCTGCATGTCTCACCGGCCTAAGACGCACTGTCCACTTTTTTGTTGTTAAACACCTTTTTCAGTTTGTCAGCTTAGTGTTTTCCTCCTACCAAGTATAGTCTTTTAATTTCTCTTCCAGGAATATCTTCCTTTTCAGGAGTTCATTGAGGAGGAAAAACTTATTGCATATCCTAGTGTCTCTACAATCAGTAGTGAGAGATTTCCAAGGAAATGTAGTAAGTCTGCCCTGAACAGAGAAGTGGGGATAAGTACAATTTTTATATACCTCTGAATACAGCTTAGGTTGACTCGTATGTGTGTCTGTCCATATTTTAAGAGAAGCTCCTAAATTCAGAAGAGATTCCCTTCAGTCAGTATATCGTTTCACCTGCTGCTAGCTTCTTGTACAGACAGTGCAGCTTATCTGGTCTAGGTAACTCAGCATCAGGGGTTGAAGGGATTTCAAAGTCAGAGGAGCTCTGAGAGTCTCTTTCTAATTCTGGATTAGGAGTCTTCGATTTCTCATTATTCACTTCAATTAGCATGTTTTGTGTTTGAGCAGCACCAGCTTCTGCATTCATCTCTTGGTTTTTCCCTTTCAAATCAGAGTCAATATTACCTGGGCAAGGTTTATTTTGCTCTAAAGGCTTCCACCTATGGGATTCAGTTTGATTATCCATGGCCATGAAATGTGACACAGAAACTGTTACTCTGCTCCCACCTTTGTTCAAAAAGCTGAAATCTGCACCATGTGTCTGTTGGGAGGTGATGAGTACTGTGTCTGCTTGGCTGTCCAAACCCTGGCTCCCCTGCTCTGATATGTGGGTTGACTGAGAAGAATTTTGTGAGGAGATGTGGGTAGAATCACTTAAACTATCTGAATCACTGAACAAATTTGGTGACTGGGACCTACCAACATCTATGGAAGATGGGGGATGGTCCTCGTTTTCAGAACTATCATCTGTAGTTTTAATATCTCGCTTAAAGAAAACATCCCACTGTGGCATATCTGCATTAGATTCCTGCTGGCTACTAGTCAATGCACAAGTCAAGTCCGAATGGACTTCTTCATTTGGATTTCCCAGTATCGAAGTGGAGTCTGGATTGTGGGCTACAACTTGAGCCCAAACTGTATTTTTTTCAGATTCTTCATCATCATCATCTTCACCATTTGATTCCTCACAGTCTATGAAGTCTACCTGCGAAGTCATAGGCATAGTGGTTGCTTTGTAACTTCCCATGTTCTCACTACGGCTTCCTTCAGAGTTTTCAGATGAAGCCTTTGTCTCAGGCAGCGTTGTCTCCACGTGATGTTTTGGAATCTTATGTCTTACAGGAGTCAATTCTGTATCGAAGAGATCATCACTGCCCTCATCTGTCAAGACAAAAACAAAAAAGATCACAATGAGCAGTCTCAGAGAATTTAGCAAAGGGATTTATAGGGACTACACAAACTCGGTCAAATACGTATACACAAATTTGATTACTTAAAACAGTTCTATCTGTAGACAGACACCAAATCAATCAATTTATTATGCCTGGGGAGGACTGTGCAGATCTGTATTAATATTGACATGTAATAAACAAACACTTATCACAATAATCATCATTGGCCAATGGGTACAATTGGTTCCTTGTATTGAGTTGTAGCATTTTAATGGATCTACCCTCACTTTAGTGGGATTACCCCAGGTATTGGTATTTGTCATAAGTATTTGTAGGATCAGCCCTGTTGTGGGCACAGAACAAGCAATCACTGTCTCAGAAAGTAGTTTCAAGAGAACAGGTGTTCCATTCACTAGCTAAAAGCTTATTTTGTTTCAGTGAGCACAGGAGGGAAAAAAAAAAGTTGCTTCCCCCCACCGCCCCTTAACGTATCTACAAGGACTGCATGTCTTGTAATGAGGGACACAAATTTGGTCAAATCTGTGTGCAGCGTCCTTTAGTCACAGCTAGAATTGAAATCTATTTGGAAAAGTCATACAATTGGGGAGTTTGATCAATAAAAAGCTTTTAATTAAGAAAAGCTATTTCAACTGTGAACTAGCTTTTAACAAGCTGCAGTACAGAGTACAAGCTATGAAAGCAGGGGAAGCCCTTAAATACAGCCCTTGAAACACTATGGTGTGGATCAGATACAGTATTCGTCTTTAAAAGCTGCGGCTGTTCCTGATTGTAACTCCCATTTCACAAGTACCAGGATAATAATTAGGGGTCAAAGAGCTGCATTCATGCTAAACTGAGAGTGTGGTTTTGTAAACCACACTCTCAGGAGCACAGCAAGTCACTGTCGTTCAAATAATGTTGGAATTATTTTTAATACATCAAGATAAAAGTTACCTCCTCTGGCCAGACACTTTAGAACCTGCAGCAGTAGTTGAGTGCACTGTCAGGTTTAACCTCAATCACAGGTTTTCTATTTTATAAAGCTTCAGTCCTCTGTTGACCTGGCATTACCTGAAGCCCAAATTCATTTGAATCTACATTCTTCCCTCTCCATTGGGCATTTATACAGCACCTATCAGGAGTAGCTACATGCTAAAGAGTCCACAAAACAGCGTTTCATATCTGTTTGTCAGTGCTTGTTTGCTACCCTGTGCTTGATCAGATGGAAGTGGCCAGAAATACCACTTTCAGCTGACACTGGGATTACAGTAACAGGTCCATGCATGCTTCACTGACCCAAACCGGTCTCCTTTGCTATAATCATCCATCCCTGGAAGATCCTCTTTCCGTACCTGTGTCTGTTAAGTCCATTGTTCTGGATCTCTTCAGTGTTCCAAGTGGTTTATATTTGGGCTCGCTATTTATACTGTATGACTTGCAGAGTGGCTTTAAGCTGATAAGAACAAGGAAAACAGATCTTTAGAACTCTTCAGACATGGAAAAATATTATGCGAGAAGATCAGGAGCAAAATTAAATTGGTTAATTCTTTTAACACCACTGCTTCATGCCTTTCATGCTAGTTACTGGAAAAAAAAAAAAGGTGCTAAAGTTACTGATGACATTAAGAGCTGCGGTAAAAAGGTATAACGTTCTTGATAGGCTGCATGCAATTCAACAGGATCACAGGGCAGCACTCCTGATGCTATCAAGTTAAATGCATTTAAGTATGCACCAGCCACAAAGGTAGGGCAGGCGGAAAGGAAGATGGGAATTCAGACAGACTTTGGAGAAACTCAATGCTGCTGAGTAAGAACATTTTTCTGTGTAAAAGGGTCTCTGTAACAGAGCTCAAGCTGCTCACTGGGCCCTTTCCCCTCTAACACTAACTTTGTGTGCTAGTATTGCAAAGCTCTTCTGACCCCTGCATTAGCTCACCTGGAAGGGCAGGATTAGAGACACTGGTGACAGCAGGGAACACTGGAACTTTGTACAGAGAAGGTAGGAGTTCAAGTCCCTGTGGAGATTTTATTTTACTTTTTAAAAGGAAGTGTCCTACTGAGTTTCTCTACAGTAGCATTACTAAAAGGGGTGAGACAAGGCATAATGAGTTACGTTCAGAAGACAGGGATGTCCCTAATTCAGCCAGCATAAGAGCATCAATGGAGATGCCTAAAAATGAATATATCCAATTCAAATATGTAAGAAGTGGGTGGGTGAATTACACAGACCATGTTTAAGAATAGTAACAGAGCAGAATGAAAACCAAACATGATGAGGGTGTTGAGTACAGGAGACTAAAGGAGAGTATGAACAGATGGGAGGAAAAGGAAAACCATGCTGGCTATGGAAGATCTGGAAGATTTCCTTCTTGAAGCACAGTGTGGGTTGCCATCATCTGCTTTACAGCAGTCAAACTGAAGCACCACCAATATAGTAGCCCACACCAACCAACCAAACCACACTTACATTTTTACAACTTCATCTGCTGTTGAGCCCACCGGAACTACATTGGGATACACATTCACAGGGCGGATATAACCCAAGAAATCCTTAATCTAAATAAGAGGAAAAGTAGCTTATTACTTACACTGAAATATATATATATATATATATATATATATTCATAAGACTACCCCATGGCAATGCAGATCACAGCACATACACAGGACCGGCTCCAGACCCCAGTGCGCCAAGCACGCGCTTGGGGCGGCATGCCGCGGGAGGGCGGCAGGCGGCTCCGGTGAGGGCGGCAGGCGGCTCCGGTGAGGGCAGCAGGCGGCTCCAGTGGACCTCCCGCAGGCGTGCCTGCGGAGGGTCCGCTGGTCCCACGGCTCTGGGGGACCTGCCGCAGCCGTGCCTGCAGAGGGTCCGCTGGTGCCGCGGCTTCGGTGGAGCATCCGCAGGCGTGCCTGCGGGAGGTCCACCGGAGCCACGGGACCAGCGGACCCTCCGCAGGCATGGCTGCAGGAGGTCCACTGGAGCCGCGGGACCGGCGACCGCCAGACGGGGCCCCCCCCCCCCCCCCGCGGCGTGCCGCCCTGCTTGGGGCGGCGCAATTCCTAGAGCCGCCCCTGCACATACACCAAAGAATGTGTTTTGCCAACAGCCTCAAAGCTGATTAGTCAGCACAGCTCACATTCTGGAACTGTGTCAAAGTGGACAACTAGGCTATAATTTAAATAAGACACACTAAATATTTTTCTTATGCGTTTTTTTATTATTATTTTTTGAATTAAAAAAGTTTCCCTGCCCCTTCCCTTGCAATATTAAAATCATCTCACTGGTATTTTAAAACTGAAATCTACTTCCCTAGGAAAGTGAATTGTCCTCCATTGCATATGTATTGGTTCATGATTGGATGGTTATTTTTCAGCATTAACTTGATTTTTTTTAAATGGTGGAAGAAACATTTGTATTGTCCTTTTAAATTAAGCCTCATGATCCTGTACAAAGTGCTGTGATAACACAGAGGTAGGAATTCTCTATGGCACAATTTGGATCAACAGTGACAGCCAGGACATGGAAAAGTTGTACGCTCTGTTCTCTCCCCAGAGCAACAGAAAAGAATAAAACAAGCCAAATGCAATACCTAGATGTTTCCCATTAGAAATGCAACAGTTTTGTCTTGTATTCTGTAATATTTAAAAAAAAACCAAAACAGCCATACTTAATTATAGTAGTAGCCCAATCAAAAAAGACTGGAACTATAAAAGGTTCAGAAAAGGGCAACAAAAATGATTAGGATTATGGAACAGCTTCCATATGAGGAGAGATTAATAAGACTGGGACTTTTCAGCTTGGAAAAGAGACGACTAAGAGGGGATATGATAGAGGTCTATAAAATCATGACTGGTGTGGAGAAAGTAAATAAGGAAGTGTTATTTACTCCTTTTCCTAACTAGGGGTCACCAAATGAAATTAATAGGCAGCAGGTTTAAAAACAAACAAAAGAAAGTATTTTTTTCACACAACGCACGGTCAACCTGTGTAACTCTTTGCCAGAGGATGGTGTGAAAGCCAAGACTAACAGCGTTCAAAAAAGAACTAGATACGTTCATGTAGGATAGGTCCAGCAATGGCTATTAGCCAGGGTGGGCAGGGATGGTGTCCCTAGCCTCTGTTTGCCAGAAGCTGGGAATGGGCAACTGGGCATGGATCACCTGATGATTACCTGTTCTGTTCATTCCCTCTGGGGCACCTGGCATTGGCCACAGTCAGAAGACAGGATACTGGGCTAGACGAACCTTTGGTCTGACCCAGTATGGCCTTATGGTTCTTAATCATAGATAACTGCTAGAGAAATGATGTTAGCCCTGGTATTGGGCAGGATTACAACATGGGCTTGCCACAACTATGATAGAGCAAGGTTGTTTTTACAGTGCCTCGATCTCTACCTTTTCAACACACTCTCCCCCTCTCATCACCAGACAACTTGTACCAAAGCTTGACAAGTCAGAACGCAACAACCTCTATTCTAAAGTGAACAAAAATGACTTCAAACATTCATTCCTGAAGCAAACACCATTGTACGTACCTCACTGTAAGAGGAATGAAAAGAGAAGCAAGCTCTGTATGAACTCTCCCCAGTCCTATAGAGAGAGATGGCAAAATAAATATTACTTTTCCAGTTAGTAGTTGCAAGTTTCTTATAAGTGAACACTATCGAGTTATAGGCGAAACAAGTGTGCTCTGAGGAAATCCATGTTAAGGCACAGCAAAGTGGATACTAAACAGGCACCCTCAACTGCACTTCTCTGAGCATTCACCAATTAACTGCTGTGTAAGCACATTCTACTACAATAAGCAAACTCAAAATTGCCAAACTTATTTCAGCTGCAGTTTAAGTGGACTTTTGGAATTATTTCAAATTCCAGAGAGGACTAAATAGCTGTGCACAACTCAGGCAAAGCATTAGTGAGCACCCAAATAATGGTTTTATTTGTAGCCCAAATGCCTTGATAATACTCTGCTCACCTTACTATTATATTGGTTTTTCTTGTCCTCTCTCCAAACCACATTGTGGAAGGCTTGACACTAATTATACGTAAAGGGGTTCCATTTCGGGACGTCATTCCACAAGGCAACCTATTCCCTCGAAGATAGTCATCATCCTATCAGATAAGAGTGTCAAATGAAAAACAGAGGCAATGCAATCATGCCCTTTCAATCCCTATGTCTTAACGTACAATTTGTATGGGAACATGAGCAATACCATACCTGACCAGACCAACTTTCCAAATAACCTCCTTCACTTCTACTGGAATGAGAGTTTTGAAAGACTATGTCCTCTCCATTCCATCTTGGTTCCTTCCCATTACCAGACTGGCTTCCTCAGATGTGGTATTGGGCCCTGCCTGCAATGACCCTGTAGGCTGTCTAATCCCATCTATCCTCCTCCAGTTAAGAACTTCAGCTTCAAGATGCTGTACTTGGCTCTGAGGGTCATGAGCTTTTTGAGCAACTGCACTCATACACCACTTGGCCACAGAGCAGGTAATCATATATTCTGTTTTATGTGCATTGGCTTATAGTAGTTTAGTCTCCTGTGGTACACTTTGGTCCAATTTCCATCATTGGGTTTAGCGTGTGGGTACTAGGTGGTGTTGGTGGCCTAATATACAGGGGGTCAGACTAGATGATCTGGTGATCTCTTCTGGCCTTCAACTATAAATAGTTTAACCTCCCCACCACCACCACACACACCCCATTTAATCTGAATTTGGTCTTTCTCCTCCAGAAACTGGGATTTTTATTCTAGATACTAGTGACACCAGGAACTTGTTGGTTCCAACTGGCAGAGGGTATAGGGGGTGCAAAAGGTTTTACAAGGATCATGTAAGGTCTCAGTTGAGAGCCAGTAGCCTACTGGTCATAATCATTGCAAAATTTTATATACAGATAATATTGAAGAAGTTATGCATCTATACAGAAAATTATGTTAAGGGCTTGGGATTAAGGCAGGTGACATACCTCAGCAACATGCCTTTCAGGCAGGTGGTAACAGACGCTTATCTCCCTGTCAGGTCATATATGTATTGTACCGCCTCACCACATATGTCTATCTGTATACTGAGCCTGAGGCTAATCAAGAGATTGCAAAATCAACAAGAAAGGAAAGCCACAGGAAGAAACGATCAGCAAGGGGTGTCCTGTTTAGGAATAAGGACAAAGGATTGTTCTGATAAGTCTACCAGTATCAAGAGACACCCTGAATCCTTCACCAAGGAGACAAGCTAACTGCCTGTTTGTCTTATGAAAGGAGGGTCAAAGCCAGCCTGGCTGTATAAACACTGGAAGGACTTTGCGCAAGCATTATGCCACAAGACATAACAACATCTAGTTAATTAAGTCTGTGTTCTAAAACGTTATTTTATTTTATGTGTAATCATTGTTTCCAATCATGTCTACCTGCTATTGCTTGAATCTCTGTGGTTTGTTAAATAATCTTCTACTTGATTTCACTATAAACACATCTAAGTGTTGTGTGGTAAGCAGTGTGGTGATCTGAATGGAAGTGGTTAGCTGAGGTGGACTGTTTTTGGAAGCCACGGATCCAGGAATACTATGAAAGTTCAGGGGCTGGATGTTCCAGGAAGATGCTTGGAGAGGATTTGATGGCTGGAGTGTATCTATTGCTAATGTGGGGAGAGAGAGCGAGAGCACAGCCTACGTAGACTACGAGGGAAGTGCTTGTGTTGCCTGTGACCGGTGGAGCTGGGGAGTTGACCACCAGCAGGCACAACAAGGCTCCCTCACGCTAAAGGCAGGTGGTTTCTGAGGTGCCTCACAGCTCTGGATACCCCCTGGAAGTACACCTCTACCCCGATATAATGCTGTCCTCAGGACCCAAAAAATCGTACCGCGTTATAGGTGAAACTGCATTATATCAAACTTGCTTTGATCTGCTGGAGCACGCAACCCCCGCCCCCCTCCTGGAGTGCTGTTTTACCGCCTTATATCTGAATTCATGTTATATCAGGTTGCATTATATCAGGGTAGAGGTGTATCACAACTAGGTTTTAAGTATGAAACTAAGTTTTTTTGTTGTTTAACTTTTCCTTTACTTTAGTCCATTAACTACTGGCTCAACTTCTTACTCCCCTCAGTACCGTACTGCCACTCTGTCTGAGCTTCCTCGGGGAACTCTCTGCTTGAGAAGGTTAATATTGTAAATCACTCATTTTAAAAAGAAAGTTCACAGTTGATTTACAAAATGATACGCACCCGTGGATGTCGACATGCATGAATCTGAGTGTGCCGATCTGTGGTAACATGGTAGAGGATTTCCGGCATGTTTTTGAACATGTCCAGTTTGTTCACATGGACCTAAAGAAAATATATTTAGTCTTGTAAGTAGCTTCATGCATTTAACAATCTGGAGTTGGACTATATCGATAACCGCTCATCAGGAGTAAATCTGCTACCAGAAATACTACCAGAGACCAAGAAAAGGAGAATGGTCAATTACTCAGACATTATCAACAAGGGAAGTAGAGCTAAGGATCTGGCACATCGTTGGCTAATGTCTACAACAGGTAGATTCTGTATATTCTAGGAAGGATAGGGACTCCCTGAACATGCTCAGTGACATCCACTGCCCATCAATATCAGGATCTTACTTCTCATATGTAGCCCAGGCAACTCCCCACCATAGAATTCCTTACAGGGCATTCCATGGCTGCCATAGGGTAAAGGGTAGAATGTGTCTCTTGGAGAATCAGAATGAACTTCTGACTGGAGAACCCAGAAGTCTGAGTAGATAGCAGCCACTGAAGTGGTTTAGTTGGTATGGTTACTATGCACCACAAAAGCTCATTTACCAGGTTACCATTAGTATAGTGAACGAAAGTGTGCAAACCTTTCAGACACTGCAGAAGTCCTCTGAATGGTCATTTTCCAGGTCAGTATACTGCTCACAATCAGCACTGAGGTTCTGTTTATAAAGCAGTTATTATGAAAGTGTTACCTTGACTCCAAGTTCTTCACTGAGGTTTGTGAATAAATATTCATATCCATAGGCAGCTTTGCAATTTAGCCATACAACATGATAGCGACTCAGAGTGATCCAGCTCCGCACTAACTCTAATATCCCATTTAAACATTCCTCCTAAAAAGGTTAGAAAAGTTTGTGTGTTTAACTTTGTAGATGTATCCAAGTCACTGGACTTCAGAAATGTTTTAGATCAGTGTTTCTCAACTTCGGGGGTCATGACCCCAAAGGGGTCCCAGGGCGTGTTCAGGGGTCACAAACAGACCAGTAGCCTTGGGCCCCATGCCACAGGAGGCTCCACAAAGCAAATGTACATGTTTCAGCCCAGAGCCCTGAGTTTAAGGTATGGCATCACTATTTGGGGTCAGGAAGGAATTTTCCTCCAGGACAGATTGCAGAAGCCCTGGGGGTTTTTCGCCTTTCTCTGCAGCGTGGGGCACGAGTCACTTGCTGGAAGATTCTCTGCACCCTGAAGTCTTTAAACCATGATTTAAGGACTTCAATGGCTCAGACACAGGTTTGATACAGGAGTGGGTGGGTAAGATTCTGTGGCCTGCATTGTGCAGGAGGTCAGACTAGATGATCATAATGGTCCCTTCTGACCTTAAAGTCTATGATTCTATGTGCCTCCAGCTAAAGCTTGATTGGACTTACTCTGCTTGGTATCTGATAAAATCTGGGATCACAGAACGTGGTGTCTAAATATACACTCTGAATGTCTTTCACTCTGAAAGAGAGAATTGAGATTGTCATATCAAATACTGCATCGCGATACCCAGGCGTGCCCTATTGACTGATCTAGTCAGAAATTTCTGTCTATTTGAAAATGGAAAAAAAAAAATTCCATTATGGAAAATGGTGAGTCAAGAGGCCAGATTCTAAACTCTGATTATAGTAACACAAGTTAATTGCCCACATATTGGGCAAGAGTACAAGCAATTCTTCAATATTGTAGTCCAAACTCCATATAAAATAGATATTAGAATAGCAATGCAACACATAGATCTTGTATTGTACTATTACTTATGGTGGTATTTATGTCCTTGGGGAAACTGCTAATCTCAGCTCGTAAGTGCAATATGAACACACAGACTATAAATACAGAAACAGTGATTAGTGATTTTAAAGATACAGTGATTTGGGAAATACAGGGATTTCCTATGTTTTCTTTAACACATGCAAGCCTGTCATTAACATTGCTGTTATCAAAATCACAGAGGCAGAGTTTGATACATTAAGGTAACTGAAGAAATTTTAAATAAGCCATAATTCAAACTGCAATACTTGTAACTGTATTAGTACATTTTACAACACAGTAAAGTTAGATTTCTGTCTTATTTCAGATTCTTCTGTAGACTCTTACAGTACTAACAGTGATCTTTTTAAACTAGCTTCTGTGGCAGCAGTTTTCAGGTCCGTGAAAGCCACCTCCTTATCAAGAGCAGGGGTTCTCAAACTGGGGGTCGGGACCCCTCAGGGGGTCGTGAGGTTATTACATGGGGGGGGGGTCGCGAGCTGTCAGCCTCCTCCCCAAACCCTGCTTTGCATCCAGCATTTATAATGGTGTTAAATATATTAAAAATTGTTTTTAATTTATAAGGGGGGGTCACACTCAGAGGCTTGCTATTTGAAAGGGGTCACCAGTACAAAAGTTTGAGAACCACTGATCAAGAGGAATATGGAGTCATTAGAAATGATTTCTGAGAATCAATTATCATGGAAACACCTTGCTAAGGACTATGTTTTTAAAACCAAAAATTATGTGGGAGCTGAAGGAAAAAGATGTCGTAAGTCTTGAACGTCTATGACTAGAGAGTCTCTAAGTCTTTCTAAATTTCACACCCAGATGAACTCTCACCAGAAAAAAATAATTTCAGATTTTTATGAATTTTTGTACCTGGTCCCCGAATGCAAGAGCTCCATTCTGGCTGCTTCTCCTTTTGCTAGTCTGAAATCTCCAGTATAAAGTACAGTGCCATTTTGGCCTTGAAACAAAAACCTAGAAATAAAAGCACTAGTTAATTACAGTAACACAAAGTCCTGCAATTGTTGGGCTCTATGATCATTTCCTTTGGAGAAATCTGTGCAAATGCAGAGTTTCAGAGAAAGCCCATGATGCAATAAAGGTAATGGGCCAGATTTATCCTTGCAGTAATTTCACTGAAACTGAACTACAGAAATACCAAATTTGGCCCAGAAAAATTGAAATCTGCTTTCACCCATGTCCAACCTCATTGCAAACTATGGGGTTTGCATGGGTATTAGTAAGGGTAGAATTTGGGCCCAGGTGCATATTGTAGCCATCAGTCCCAGAAATTTACCATTGAAGCTAAACTTACAATGAACTTCTTGTTTAATTTTAATATCACACTGCATCAGAGGATGCTTTATTTTACTAAGTTCTTGCATTGCTTTTTTAAATACCGCTGCAGTCCTGAAAGGTACTTATTTGTTGGAGTGGGAAAAAGTGTGTTCCACCTCACTGGCACAAATGAAAAATCTTGTAACAAAGAAAAAAACTAGAGAACATACCCATACACAAACCAAACAAGAGTTTAAAAGTATCATTTCTTTCTTTCAGTAGTAGCCAGAATTTCCCATCCTTTTCCAAGCACCCCTGATGTCAACTGTGCTTTGCAGTAAGATTTAAGAAGCTTAATATAGGATCAGAGTCTAGAAGTACCTAACTAGGGAATAGATCTGATGCTAGAGGGCTATTTCATCTCGCAGACCCAGCCGCTGAACCTAGTTATGTAAACTGAAGCTATAGAAATTCAAATTGAAAATAAGACAGATTTTTATCAATGAAGGTAATTAACTACTGGAACAATTCACCAAGTAAAAAGGTATGCATTACTTGACCTCTTGAACAATCAAGATTGGATGCCTTTCTAAAGACATGGTCTAGCCAAACTAGTTCCTGGCCTGGTGCAGAATTACTGGGTGGAATTCTGTGGCCTGTGTTATGCAGGAGTCAGACTAGATTATCATAATTGTTCCTTCTGGCCTTTAAATCTAGAAAGATCTTGGCCCTGATTGAAGATGTGCTGAATTCCTCAACTCTCATTGAAATCACAGGGAGGGTAGGGCCCTATTAATAATGTTTACAGAGGCAGTTAACAAAGGGCTTTCTGAGGGAAGGGAAGGGAAGGGGCAGGATGCAGAAACCGCTTCCACAGTTTTATCTAAATAATATGAAATTTTAAATAAAAACTAGGTAATTGAAACCAACTGATCCAAGTTCCCAATTGATTTCCTAAGGGTCATATTTTCCAAACCAAAGCTAAAGTGCATCTGCTAAAAGACAAAAACGCACACAGAAAAAAAATTGTTACTAAAAAATGGTTCCAGAACACAGCAACTGCAAAGTAACGTGCTCCTAGGAATACACATATCATATAACCAATAGAAAAAGCAAGGTTCTTTATGTTTGTAGATCTGACACAGCATAATGCTGCTCCAATCCTGAAGGGGGTGTTTGGGTGCAACCATAATACTATTAATAATAAAGGTAAGTATAAGCAATTAATCTTCACTAATTTCTTCTAGCTAGAAAAATAGAATCTATTTCTACAAAGAACTGTTCTGGACATTTAAAAATATGCAGAATCTATTGAAAGCACATACATGACTGATCCTGGGCAGTGACCAGCTGGTAGAAGTGTCACCACTATATCTTCTTTCTAGAAATCAAGAGACATTTTAACAGGTTAGGGTTAGTTTCAGTCTGTGGGACAATACTGGTGACACTGGAAGTGACAATGGTCCAAGTGTACGGATTTATATAGCCACTTCAACTGCTCTTGGAAAAGTGAGGGTGTCTTCCCCCGTACACTGGTCTCAGACCCTGTATGGCAGTGATTTTCCAGTCAACTCCAAGCAGCTGATTAAAGTTCCCACAGATGCTCTAGGACAAATCATACTCCCCTTCTCCCTTGTCCCCTCAGAACTTGTTTACTGAGGGACCAATCTCAAAACACATTGTTTTGCCCTGGACGGGATGTGCAGGACAAAGTGTTATGTGCATGCGCATATGTTTCAACCAGCCTTGAAATGAGCTAAGAAGCAATGAAGACTCATGAATGAAAAAATCATGAGAGAAGAAAGAATAGGTTGGAGACCTCAGATACAGCAGAGAGAAAGACAGAACAACACTAAGCAGAGGGGGAGAATAAGTGATCCAGACATGGGGCAGAGTGGGGAAAGGGTCTCTGAGTGGCTAAACATGGGTTCGAGCATTTTGGAATCTCATTTCTATCCAGTTAAAGGGAGCAAAAAAAGCGACATTTATGATTTAAATATCACCTTAACATTTTTTAAAACTTGAAATTGGTTGTTAAAAATACTTGTTTTGAAATGGTTACCTCACCCGATGCTTCATCGAGTAAAGAAATCTGAGCTGGAGTTTCAACTTCAAGGGCAACCTACAACAAACAGAAAAAATGCATCATAAAATGTAGTTCACATTGTGTCTGAGGTATGATTATATCTAGGTTTTGGCTGATATGCCACAGACATCTTAAACTTCTACGTGCCCAGGGCAAGCAATCCAAGTCTGCAAAAAAAGGAAAACAAAACTTCCCCAAAAACTCACATAATTTCAATTAAAAAAAAAATACATTCTGACAACTGTAAATATGTAATGGAAAGACGCTAACTAAGCCGAGCACACCTGGATCAAAAGACAATGTTACATCTGAGATCCCAATGTTTTTAAGAAGTTGTGTTGATTTTCTCACTATTATATGGCTTATTTTTGGTTGAGAAAGCAATGACGCCAGCTGCAAGTGTTTAAAAATAACCTGCACAAACAAGCAAACATGAATCAGACTCCCACTTATCCCCCACCCCCAAAAATTCATGAGATAAGCTTGGGTTTTTGTTTTTGTTTTTTTTAATGACTCAGTTCTTCATTTCTTGTGGGCTTTGAACTTGTACGGCACATAGGGGACATGTTTTCAAGCTTCAATCCTGCAGATTGGAAGCACGCTTGACAATAAAAGTTAAATATCTCACAAAGTAATGTGACTCCAGATGGTGGGGCTTTAATATAAACGACCACGATTTGATCACAAGTCTCACAAGAGCTGGAAACGGAGAGTGGCTTATTGTTTTTCTGCCTTAAGGACCATATCATTCCCTAAAGGGAAAATCCAGGAGGCACCAACAAGTTACTCTGAAAACTCTGTGGGGTTTCCAAAGCATCATCATGTCATTGGGTGTGGCAGGTATGTCTTCCTGTGGAGAAGACAGGGAGTGCAGCCCTCACAGCCCAGTGATATCTAAATTCCCTAGATCCTGAGCCTTTCCCGTGGAGATGTCTCTCTGTATCATGACCACCACCGCATCAGCACAGCTTCCTTTAGCTTCCCATTGATTCCTAGACTCTATCCCCTCACCCCTGAAGGAAGAAGCCACAAAGCAGCTTTTCAGACATCAGCAAGCTGCTGGAATTTCTGCATATTAACACGGAGATGCCATGGAGAGGAGTTATCCTCCCTGTTTTGCCCAATCCTCCTTCCAAATATCCTTGGAGCTTCAAACTAACGTACAGTAACTTCTCGCTTAACACTGTAGTTACGTTCCTGACAAATGCTACTTTAAGCGAAATAATGTTAAACGAATCCAATTTCCCCATAAAAATTATTGTAAATAGGGGGCTTAAGTTCCAGGGAAATTTTTTTCACCAGACAAAAGACTGTCTGTCTGTCTGTGTGTGTCTCTCTCTATATATATGTATACACACACACACACAGTATAAGTTTTAAATAAACAATTTAACACTGTACACAGCAATGATGATTGTGATGCTTGGTTGAGGTGGTGAAGTCAGAAGGTGGAAGAGGGTGGGATATGGTAAATGATGAACTAGCACTGGGCTGAGCTCTCAAGGGCTAACACAGTTGTTAATGTAACTTCACACTCTACAAGGCAGCACGAATGGAGGGAGGGGAGACAGCATGGCAGAGAGAGAGAGAGAGAGATGCGCATTGCCCCTTTAACTACGCTGACCACACTCTAAGTACACTGCCTTTTTAAGTAGATCAGCAAATTGAGACAGCAGCTGCTGGCAGCAAGCGCCCTCTGTCCTGAGCCCTGACATGTCCTCCCCGCTCTGTGGAGATGACTGGATGCAGTAAAGCAGTGGTGCACCCTGACATTAGCATCCCTCTTCCCCACACCCGCCTTGCACAGCAAGCAGGAGGCTCCCTGGAGCAGCTCCAAGGCAGAGGGCAGGAGCAGCACATGGCAGTGGTGGGAGGGACAGCTGAACTGCCCGGCAATTGATAGCCTGCTGGGCAGCTGCTGCACAGGGAACTTAGGGGAGCGGGGAGCTGATGTGGGGGCTGCTGGTCCACCCTGGTTCCAAGCCCCCACCAGCTAACTCCAACGGGCTGCTCTTCCTGCAAGCAGTGGACAAAGCAGGTGGCTGCCAAACAACGTTATAAGGGACCATTGCACAACTTTAAATGAGCCTGTTCCCTAATTGATCAGCAACGTAACAATGAAACAACGTTAACCAGGACGACTTTAAGTGAGGAGTCACTGTACCATATAGAAGCCCCTCTGAACTACTGATGAGGAGAAAGATACTGCTAACTAGGCTTCTTTCCTACTCTCAAATTTTCTATTCAGTTCTGGTCAATATTTCCAAGCATTTCACCGTCTCCTGCCAAAAAGCAGAGAGGATCATTTGGTCTCTATTGGATTAAAAACCCAACACTGGGGGAAGACTGGGAGAGTGGGGGTCATCATCCCTCCAAGCAAGAGCTGCAACACTTGATATCCCAGTTTCTTAGCTAAGCAACCAGTCTACACAGCACTCTAGGTTTGTTATGATAACAAACAGAGTCAAAGATTCCAGGACCAGAAGGGACCAGTCTGACTTCCTGTATTACAGTTATTCCCCAAAAGAATTCCTGGAGTATAACTTTTTGAATCAAGATTGGATGTTTTTCTAAAATTGTCAGTGAAGAAGAATCTACCATGCCCCTTGGTAAACAGTTCCAGTAGTTAATTATTCTCACTGTTAAAAATGTACACTTTATTTCCAATCTGAATTTGTCTGGCTTTAATTACCAGCCATTGGATTGTGTTATACTTTCTCTGCTAGATTGAAGAGACCATTATTAAACATTTGTTCCTCCATGTAGGTACTTACGGACTGTAATCAAGTCACCCCTCGGCTTTTTCTTTGTTAAGCTAAAGAGATAGCGAGTGAGCTCTTTGAGTCTATAAGGTATGGATATCTTACAGTTTAATATTTAATGGTTTGTGTACATCAATAATATGGACTGTGATGAGACAATCTCAGAGCTGTGGTGTTGGATTTTCCAGCTAGCTAGCCAAGATTTAAACAAAATACATAGAAATGTATCAAACTTGTACATTACCTAGCCACAAAATATAGCTACATATGCCAAAAATGCAAGGAGCTGATATTTAAGGAACAATAGCTATGTGTCGCTTTTGTAGTATTAACACCACAAGAAGTGAAATTCATAACACCTTGGACTATCAAAAGATTTAAAAACTATAATTAATACTGATACACTTTTTGCACTTCACTCATCTTAGACAATTAAAACAGGCTGATCAGTTTTCACTTTGCTACTCTCATGACTTAGTACAATGCTGCAGAGTTGGGGTTTCAAACATTGGTTAGGAATATTTCATTCCAGAGATAAACCTGTTTCCCACTGGAATTATCAGATATCTAAGTTTTGCGTCTAAATTTCCTGAAGAATGGTTTTACGACCAGCAAAAGGAAGTTTGCTTTCATATTTCTGGCCATATTCTTGACGATTTTCATTTTAAGCTGTCAATAGATCAAAAGATGCTCACTAGATATCTTATTCACACTCAGACTTCTCATCAAGCTCAGACTGCAAATCATAAAAAATTATTTACACAGAAGCTAGCATTTTAAACACCTCTCCTAGTCTAATGAATACCAACCCAGTTTTAATCAGCTTTACATTGTAAAGCACAGTCATGCAAACAGAAAGCTTACCATTTGTTATGAGACAAAGTTCATGAACAGGACACCCACTCAACTACTTTCTGATTTAGTGGCTGTACAGAGAGCCTTGCAAATCTGCAGATATCTGCTTCATATCAGATATACGCGGATCATTTTTGCAGATCACGGATCAGATGCAGATACAAATTTTGTATCCGCGCAGGGCTCTAGCTGTACAGTTCACTATATCACTGCAAGTCATTACAGGCAGCAACATCTACAACTCCTCTGCTTTTTAAATTTGTGAACTCAGGCACGCAAATCTAGAAGGTGCAACTATAAAACTCTTATCATTACATGTATGTTTTAAAATCAGAAGATCAAGATAATATGTAGCACTACAGGAAACCTCCAAGTATAATCTCAGATATTACATAGAAACACAGCAATCTGCAAAAAAACTAAAACTTTCAAATGACCTACTGTAACCTTACTTCCCTCAAAAATGAGAACCTAGTACAGTATACTTTGAAAACCCACAACACTAGGTAGATTGTAGAATTAAAAACCCTAGACCTCACCCTCATATTAGTATGCCGCCAAGTTCCTTTGTTTGTAGATTACCGAAGATACACAAAATCAAAGTAATAGAAACAAAACTTTCTATACAAGTGTTACAGAAAGCTAAATGGAACCTGATGTTCATGCAACGCTGTGAAATATGTAAAATACCATATTAAATACTTATAAATGCTTTAGGTATAAAGAACAATACAGTAGGTTTTACAGCACTTTACAAAAGGTAGCATTTGCCAAATAAGGATAGCATCCCTGTCTGAGGAGCTTACAAAATACAGGTTCATAGAAGTACAAAGTAAGACTAGTACCATCTAGACAGTGTGATGAGCGTTCATTGTAGCTAAATGCCATGTTGAAAAGACTAACTGCAAGTAGGTCACATTTATATAATCCAACACTTGCTCAATGACTAGTGTTATATTCATTCTGCTTACAGCTAAATTCATGGAGACAATTAGGCTCTGGGGTGATTTTGCATCATGAGATGAAGCTTTTGAGGCTGGAAGGAAGACATTATAAAAGCAGGAGGGAAATAGTAATCCCTCAAAGATTCTTCCTCCACCCCCTCCCCACACACAAAAAAGGAGACCTTAAATCAAGAGAAGGAGAGAAGTAAAAGAAGGGATACAGATAAATCAGGTCAGGGAGAGAGAGTTGCAGAAATACAGGAAGGTAGGACAGCATCACATTTAGAGGAGAGGAAGAGAAACTAAAAGAGACGGGGAGGGATAGCTCAGTGGTTTGAGCATTGGCCTGCTAAACCCAGGGTTGCGAGGTCAATCCTTGGGGGGCCATTTAGGGAACAGAGGTAAAAATCTGTCTGGGGATTGGTCTTGCTTTGAGCAGGGGGTTGGACTAGATGACCTCGAGGTCCCTTCCAACCCTGATATTCTATGATTCTAAATCAAGAGAATTGCTAAGTTTGTGGAGAGAAAGATAGGACTACTGCTGAATAGACAAACATGCTGTTCCAAAGAGCATACAACAGACACTGAGACTATGTCTACACTACAACATCTACAGCGGTGTAGTTGCACTACTGTAGTACTTCTGGTGAAGACATTCTAAGCTGAGGGAGAGCTCTGACGGGAGGTAGGTATGTCAGCAGGAGAAGCTCTCCCGCTGACACAGTGTTGTCTACACTGGTGCTTAGGGTCAGTGTAATTTACATCGCTCGAGGGGAGGGAAGAGGCTTATTCACACCCCTGAGTGATATAAGTTATACCAAAGTAATTTGTAGTGCAGACATAACCTGAGAGAGGATGGGGTGGGTGGAAATTAAACCCACAGAACATTGTAGAACTGGACACCAGCATCACCACTTAAAGACTGTTGCTTTGGACAATTTGGAGTAGATTGTTCCTCCCCAAATCCACCATACAGAAAAGTACAAAGTCTGATCTGATTAACAATTAACGACACTTGCTTTAATGTGAAAAAGTTAACTTACAATGCGATTCTCCCAAAACTTGTATTTCGGGCTAGTCAGCAGCAACTCCTTGGTTACCGGTGAACAGTACAAGTGAACTTTCAAGCTGCACAGAGAGAAGAAAGTAGATCACTAAGGCTTTCAAAATAAAGAACAGGGAACTATCAAGTGGCATGTGCACTCCACATATCCTCTGGATCTTTCCCCTAGTTAGAGGGGGAGTAACAGAGCTGTAGAAGCAGTAGAGTTCACGAAGCTGTCCTGCCACAGCCTGGAGTCAAACAGAGTCACTCCAGCAGGTGTCTGGGTCTTTCTAAGACATGTCTAAACTTACAAATACTTGCTTTAAAAAAAAATCCTTTCCTCCTTTGCTTACCTGTCAAGATCTGAGTTTAAAGGTCCCCATACTTTCCTGGAATAGTTGATAACTATGACAAACACCTAATTCGAGCATTGGAATGTAGTTCCTTACACCATTCCAGACTTTAGAGAAAACTGTAAGATCTCAAACGCCTTTCTTGAGCTTCTCAGGTCACTTTTAAGAAGGGATCAAGTAAGCTACCAAATTGTAAGCCCAACTTGAGTTCTAGGGAACAACAGAGTTTAGCAGTGGACTACCAAATGGCTATGAGACATTCACCTATTTAAAATACATCACTGCAAGGGTAGGCAATGGCAAAACACTAGACATTATTTATTTGCACTCCAGGAAAGTGTCTGTTGCTATTCCACTCACACTTAAGTTTATAGTGTAGATATGCCCTAAGTCAATCTAGTCCACACTGCCCTTCTTCTGTTGGTGGTGCACATCCTCACCAGGAGTGCTTCCACCCACTCTCAGCTCTGCATGTAGCTCCCCACTGGGAACGGGGCTGCCTCACCGGGCTTCTCAGCCCGGTGAGGGAGTGAGGAGCTAAGAGCCCACGTAGCAGCCTGCATTGGAGCAGGGAGCCCGGGTAGCAGCCCAGATCAGAATGGGGAGCCAGGAGGGCAGCAGCCCAGCTTGGAGTGGAGACCACGCAGCAGCCTGGCTGGGGAGCCAGCAGCCAGCTTTTTTGTCAAGTTCACAGGTTCAGAAGAGATGTGAAAGTGACAAGAATGACGGCCAACAGATGCAAGTAAGGCAGTGTCTACAAGGACACTGCATTGCCTGAACTACACCAACATAAGCCCTATGCCGCTCATGGTGGTGGAATTATGTCAGTGTAGTAGGGTAGTTACATCGGTGGAAATAAGGCTGTAGTGTGTACACTGACAATTAGGTAGACGTAAGCTGCCTTACGTCCACCTAACACTGTAGTCTAGACCAGGTCTTATATGGAGGAAGAAAGTGATAGAGTGGGAAGGGCCAAAATTTGCCCTGTTGCCTTGGTAACAGGGACAGAGGACATTATTGGAGACAGTAGTAAGCATGAATCTGAACCCAAATGGTCTGGAGTTAGATCAGAGATCACAGCTCACTCCTTAATGGGCCAAATCCAAACACACCAACCCAACCTTCAGATTCAGATCTGGATTTTGAACTGCTGAATTTGAGAGAATTTAGGATCCAAAGTTTAGCTCTGTCATTTTAGAAATACAAAGGTCGTATCTGGAGCGTGGATCCTGGCCCACATCTAGTTGATAGTGAAAAAAGTTACGAGCAGGTCACTGCAGCGGTCAGTATCAGGCGAAATTTTTAGATGATTGTCTTGAAGATATAATTTAGTAAGTGGTTACATTTGCTGTGGCTCCACACAGGAGCGGGGAAAAACTACACCCAATCCAAGCAGGCTCGAGATTTCTAGCACCAAAGAGCAGCAATAGTGGGGTAGGTACAGCCCAGGCCACCACTCTTGAACATAGTGGTATCTGCTCAGACATCCCACTGGTACAAAGCTGCATGTACTCCTTCCCCTGGGCCATGCGGGCTGGCAAAATAGTGATGTCCCATGGGAGTAGGTCCAGATCCCCAGAAACTCCCAGCAGGAAGAGGCAATGGATATCACTGCCTTTGGACCCTGGTAACATCACCACATCATCTATACCTACTAACTTTGTATACTGTTGTCTAGTCTGACCTCCTCCCAACCCTCCCTAACTACTACACTTCCTCTGCTGCAGCAGCAGCACCAGCAGGAGCCAAAAGGTGGACCTGAATCCCAGTCCCCTCCCCATATCAGACCACCTTCACAGTCCGTAATGTCATCTAGACTCCCATCAGAACTCTGCACTGACATACTCTGAACTAGTATGATGAGGAACCAGATTTGCCATGTAGAGAGTCCATGTGGAAAAGGTGGGGTCATGTCTAGAATTAGTTTAGCTAGATTCCATCTTGGTCCAGCGAGAGCTTTTCTATTCACAACTTTAAAGTCTGTTATCTAACAACCCTGCAGGGCTAGAAACTTTATATCGCTGGAATAGGGAGATTCCAAATGGGATCCAGCACTCACTTTTACCTAACCCTAGAAGAGATTACCTGTTTAGGTATAAAAAAAGTATTTAGGTCATTTTAAGAATTATTTCCCTCTCTGAATATGATACTGTGGGACTTATGGTAGCAAACACACCTACTTTTATATGGCAAGAGATACAAAATACAAACCAATACATTGTTTTAGAGCTCAAATAAAAATATTCTAGAAATTGTACCATGTGCCATACGCAGAACGTATGATGTGATAAGATTTTAATCAGCACTCAGATGGGATGATTTGTGTGGATGCCAATCTGAACTCAGGTTGATATTTTGCATATAATTCACAGATCTTAAAAAAACAAAAAACAAACAAAAAAAACCCCTTCAGAAACAGCAAGTTGAGCCCGTAAGTAGTCTATGTAACTACCTATATTCCTGTTACCATCATCATACTCCTTCAGATTGTTATACCTACGGTGTTTTGTTTTAAATTAGACTGTCTACTCTGCGTGTTTGCACAGCACGTGACACAATGGGACTTCCAATCCTGACTAGAGCTTCTGGACACTACTGTAATATGTAATACACTTTTCTACCCAATTCTAACATCGTATGTGTAGTATTTGAAATTTTGCACACTTTGATCAAAGAAGTAGGAACACAGCTGTTTTAGGTACCGCAGGGTGGGGGTAGGCTTTGGCAGAGAAACAAAGGGAAAGTCTCATATGGCAAGAGCAAGTGCTAGGGGGGGAAAAAAAAAATCACAGCAGTGGGTTTGTCTCCAGGTCCCAGTGATCTTTCAAGAAAAGTTTATTGATAAAAATGAAGTGTGTAGACTTGAATTTCCCCAGCACTTCCGGAACAAGTTCCACTTTACGTGAGTGAAAACCATTACCTGCACTCCAGTCTTCTTTTCAAGGAAGGCGCTCTCAGCCCTTTCATGTGATCTAACAGTAAGATATAAAGTTTATAACAACTTTATTTTGTTTTAAAAGTTACCATACATCACAACTTTTATATTTAAGAGTAATAGAAAAAAATCACAGGTAGGTTTATTATTTATAGCATAATGCTACACAGTAAAATAAGAGACTATGATTCCTGTCCTGTGAAGAGCTAACAATCTCATGTCTTGATCCTACAATGAGCTCCATGAAGGCAAACCCCTGTGCCAGTTGCAAGCTCATTGCATGATTCTACAAATGCTTATTCTCTCAAACAGTCCCACATAAGTTTGAAGCCCCAAAATAAACATGACAGACAGAAACAATGATAAGGGGGATGGATTTATAAAAAGTAATCTCGTTTTGTAGTTACTCCTGGGGGGATTCTGCACCACTGCACATGCGCAGAATTCATGCCCCTGCAGATTTCTTTGCTTACACACAGAAAAATGACTTTCTGACAGGGAAGCAAAGGGAAGCTGTAAGAACAGTCAAGCAAGTACATCATTTCAGGCACTCAGAGCAGCCAGCGGAGAGGTAAGTCACCGTGGGGCTGGAGACACCCCAGCCAGTGGCTCCTACCTTGAGCAAGGATCAGCTGCTAGTCCCAGCTAGGCTGGAGGCAGGAGAGGACGGGACTTCTCTTCCCCTGCAGCTGAGGCTGTGTCAGACACACTCCCAGAAACCTCCCCCAGCTGCAGGAAGCTCAGAATCATCCCCTACTTCCTGCCGCTATCACTCTTCAGCTGTGGGACGAGGGATCTCTGTACAGGGAGCGACTCCCCCATCCATCCAACCAGCGTGCATTTCGATCTCCCATACCCAGACACCCCTGCCAAGCCTCACCCAGTACATCCAGAACCCCCCCTACCCCTCCATACCCAAACCCCACCCCACTGAACCTAAACCCCTGCATCTGAAAACCCCCTTCACCCAGACCCCATGCCTCCAGACCTCCACCTCTGCACCCAGATCACCACCCACTGAGCTCCCTGCACTTAAATCCCCACCCTGATTCCCCACCCCCTACACCACCCTGAGCCCCCACATCCAGACTCCCATGCCACTGATCCCCAACTAGCTGCACCCAGACCTGCACTCCACCAAGCTCCACTCCCCCAGCCCCTCCCCGCTTAGACCCATACACCCAGACTCCTCTACTGAGCCCCAACCACCTTCACCTAGAAGCCCCTGCAGAATCCCATTGCCCCTGCACCAGGAACCCCCCCACAACAAGCCTCTGTACATCCAGATCCCCACCAGTACACCCCCCACTGAGGTGCCTGCACCCAGACTGTCCCAAACAGAATCCTCTCACCTCACACCTGGATCACCCCACATTGAGCCCCTCCACACTTGGATCTTGCCTGGGTGACTCTGCCTACCGAGGGCCGGCCTTACCCATATGCAAAGTATGCAGCTGTGTAGGGCACCAGGAAATTTGGTGCCCCAAATTTCCTGGTGCTCTGCACAGCTACGTGCTGCTCCAGCCCTGCCCCCACTCCCCTGAGCTCTGCAGCATGGCCGGGCCTGCACTCACCAGCGGTGGAAAGTGCAGACCCGGTCCCAGACACGCCGCCAGTGAGTGCTGGGGGATGGTTCCCCCCTGCCTCCCAAGCCAGCCCCACCCTCCACCCCCACAGAGGCCTGAGGCCCACCCCGCAGAGGCCTGGGAACAGCCCCCCTGCTCCTTCCCTGCTGAGGCCTGCCCCCCCCACCACACACACACACACACACCCCCGCACGGGTGCTGCGTAGGGCCCCAGAATAGCTAGGGAAGGCCCTGTGCCTACCCCACACCTGGTGTGCCTGGCGCAGAGAGGCAGGGCCCCAGGGTGTTTCTGGGGCAGTCCCAGACCTTGTGCTGTGTCACAGTTGGGTGCAGCCTCACCACTGAGTCTGTGTCCCAGGGGCAGGGAGGCTACCTTTGTGTAGTCAGTGGCCTGTGCTCCCCACTACCATGCTGAAGCCTCTGCATTTATTTATTGACAAATGAAACGTGAAGAATTTTGCAGAATTTTAAAATACTGTGTGCAGAATGTTTGTTTGTTTGTTGGCACAGAATGCCCTCAGGAGTATGTAGTGTAGTGGTTCTCAAAGTCGATCAGCCACTTGTTCAGGGAAAGCCCCTGGCGGGCCAGCTCAGTTTGTTTACCTGCCGTGTCTGCAGGTTTAGCTGATTGTGGCGGTTCGCTGCTCCAGGCCAATGGGGGCTGTGGGAAGGGCAGCCAGTACACCTCTCGGCCCACACCGCTTCCCGCAGCCCTCATTGGCCTGGAGCAGCGAACCGCGGCCAGTAGGAGCCACAATTGGCCAAGCTTGCAGACACAGCAGGTAAACAAGCTGGCCCGGCCCGCCAGGGACTTTCCCTGAACAAGTGGCAGACCGGCTTTGAGAACCACTGATGTAGTGTACATCATTACAGAAGGAAGGAGAGAAATTTCCACCCCCTTGAAGATAAAAATAAAAAAAAGAGTGACTCCCCAATCAGGTACAGAAAATCTATGGTTACGATACAGCATTCAGTGTGAATGTCCTCTTAGATACAATGACATGTTACTCTCGTGCATGGCATGAAAAAAAAAAGTATGATTGTTTCTTTAAAAAAATAAAACCTTAGCACTATACCCTGCAGCATTCTAAAGGGAAATTGATTTTCAATTTTCCATTCCTGATACACATGGTTACATTTTACCTCTATTTTCGCATTAGCTGTATTTACTTGGTTATCAATAACACACCCTTCAAATTAGTCTAGCTAGGGCGGTGGGCAGCGTAACGCCCAGAGAGGACATGATAGGAAAGAGGGGCTGCAGCACAGCCCTGGGGTAGGAGGAACTTGGGGCAAACTTTGAAGCAAAGTGGTACAGCTCTACACAGAGAGGCCACAGGGAAGTGGAAGAGTGGGACGGTGACCAAAAGCCCCACACACAGAGGCCTCGGGGAAGTGGACGAATGGGGCAGCAACCAGGGCCGTCCTTAGACACACACAGCATATGCAGCTGCGCAGGGCACCCAAAAATTTGGGGCACCATTCCCTTCCCTGGCTGCAGCTGGACTCCTCTAATCTCCAGCCCCTTCCCCGTGCTGGGCAGGTGGGCTTCTCCCCAACCCCTCCCTCACTTGCTCCTCAGCCAGATGGCCAAGGGCTCCAGCCCCCAGGAGACCAGAGCAGCCGGGCCCACTGCTGCCTGGAACCCTGCGTGCTAGGTCTCTGGTGGGGGCCAGGCCGGGGCCAGTGCAGGACACGAGGACTTCCAGGTGAGCTGGGGGGCGCGCAAAGAGCTGGGGGGGGGGGACTTAAAGTGACAGTGCACTGTCTCTCACAATTCCCTAACACACACACACATACACACACAGTCTCTCACACCCACATACACTCTGCCCCTCACGAGTCAGTCCCCCCGTACAGATTGTCTCACACTCCTCAGCACAGTCACACACACACACACACACACGTGTATTATTGTTATTACTGCTTGGTGCTTCCTGTCAGAATGCTCGCGGTGAGCCAGGAGCGGCAAGGGGCTGCAGGAGGGCTGTGAGGCAGCCCCCGTGTGACAGCAGGAAGCCCGCCTTGAGCCACTGCCTGCCTCGGAAGCTCGGTGCGAGTCAGCAATGGGGCGGAGGGTTCTGGGGGTCCACGGGCGGGGCTGTGCCCCTGCGACACACTGGGGTCAGCGGGGCTGGCTGGGGACAGCCTTCAGGGGCGCACTGGGGCACCAATTTAATAATACTGCGCAGGACCCCATAACTCCTAAGGACGGCCCTGGCGGGGCCCAACAGCCCCCCGCAGGGAGGCCGGGGGAAGTGAAAGGCGGCGGGGGGGGGCAAGCAGCCCCACGCAGGGAGGCCGGGGGGAAGTGAAAGGCGGCGGGGGGGCCCAACAGCCCCACGCAGGGAGGCCGGGGGGAAGTGAAAGGCGGGGGCGCGGAGGAGGGATTTGGGGTGTGAGGATCAACAGCTCCGCACTGAGGAGGGGGACGCGGAGGGGGCTGAGGAATGATTCCGGGAGGGGAGGGAGAGGGGAGGATGACAGGCTCTCCGGGAGGGCAGCGGCGGCGCCAGGCGCGCGGCGCGCGGGAGGGTCTCCCCGGGGCGGCGGCGGCGGCGCCAGGCGCGCGCTGGAGGGAAGCGGGGACGCGCAGCACCAGCGAAGCGGCTGGCGCGCGGGGCCGGCGGCTCCTCTCGCGCCCTCACCCTTGTGGCAGTGGGACAGGAAGTAGGCCCGGGCCCGCAGGTTTTCCCGGTCGAAGCGGTCTATGGACAGCCAGGGATACTCCCGCATCCGGCCTCCGAAGCTGCTCATGGCGCAACCCTGTTCTCCTCCTCGGACTCCGTCCGTCCACCATCCCCACCTCCCCCATTGGCTGCGGCCCGAACCAATCACAGAGCCGCCTTTGCAACCCGTCCGCCTACGAGAAAGGGCCGGGGCGGGGCCTTTTCTTAAAGGGCCAGTAACAGAAACGACTCAAGTTTTTCTACTCCGGCTTTTGCTGTAAGGTTTGGCGCTACTGCTCCGTTCGTGTGAACCCGAGGACTGAAGGGCCCCGCTGCCCTGCAGCATGGGGAGAAGGGAATGCCCGTGTACTCCAGGCCTGCTCACTCCTGAGCCCAATGATTTATCAATAAGGAAGTTAGGTAATTAATAACTGATACTATTAGCATCTACATCATAAATAAAAAACAATTTTTTTTTACCTATGAAAGCTTATGCCCAAATAAATCTGTTAATCCTTAAGGTGCCACCAGACTCCTTGTTGTTTTTGTGGATACAGACTAACACGGCTACTGCCTGATACTTTACATCATTAATAATGACTCTTGGTAACTGAATAATATTGAGTATGGATAATTACTGCATTAGGAATTCATTCCCTGCCTTAGTACAGTGTTTGTTGGTTTGTAAATGCCTATCATGAATAATTATAATTAGTCCATTAGTAATTGGTTGTGAGTAGTTACTTATAATTCACAATTACTGAATTAATTATAAATTATATTAGTAATTGTTTTGCTCCAAACAATGTCCATTAGTATTTGTTGTTATGACATTCGTTTATTTTGTAGGTGGGGGCAAACTATTGAATTCTCAAAAGTGCTGTGCTTTGTTTTTAATACTTTGGCCCAGACCAACTCCTTTGAGTTAGGCTCCTAAATACCTTTGAGGATCTGGGCTTTTGTCTCTGTTCACAGCATGTTGAGTGCCCTGTTCAAAGTGAGGGGGGAAATGTAATGTATTGCCCAGCAGTAATCTTTTAGCTATTTATGCTGATGTCACCATCAGGGTGGTATATCTAATTTTATATCCGGTGGGGGGGGGGGGAATTAATGCAGGGGACGGGAAGTCAGACAAACTGCATTCTTTCCCCAACTCTGCCTTTGGCTCTTTGTGTAACTTTGGTCAAGTCACTTACTCCCATTTTCAAAAGTGACCGGCACAACTTTCGCCTGCCCAATTCAAGACCTAAATCTCAGCAACGCAACACTTCAAAACGGAGCTGCCCCCTTTGGAAATTTTGGTTATAATCTCTCTTCCCCCGGCTCCGCCGCTGAAAAGGCAGGTAACAGGGGTGTATTTACTCCACTGCTTTGCGACGCACACGTGCAAGCTCTATGCAGAAGCCTGATCTTCAGCTCCTAGCAAAGCTCCGGCTGCTTGCGGTGGGAGCCCGCTGGGGATGGTCCCCAGCCGCCTGAGCTGTGTAAGATACAACACGCTGGTCTGACAGCACGTGCTCAGCTGCACCGCGTTACAGAGGGGCCTTATTCCGCTTCCCAACGACTACGCTGCCCGGCCGCGAGTGCGCAGCTCCTGGCACTGGCCCCGCTCCCGGGGTTCGCTGCCGGTTGGCCCCGGCTCCGCCAGGGTCCCCGGGAAGGCGTCTCTCGGCCTGGCTCGAGCGCCGGCGGTTGCTAGGCACCCGCACAACCGCCGCCGTAAAACCCGAAGAGGCGGCGCCCGTCCCGAGGGAGGGAGCGGCCCGGCGAGACCGTTGGTGAGTGGCCGCGCGGCGCCCCCGTCCCGACCCTCACCGCAGGTGGCGCCCGCCCAGCCCCGGGAGCCCTGAGGGGAGCAGGGTGCTGCTGAACGCGCTCAGGGGAGCAGCGTGGCCTTGGGGTTCCTTTAAAAAGCCCCGGCTCCTGGAGTCCTGGGATGGGGAGGGTTTGATTTTCCTTAAAGCCACAGCTCCTGGAGTCCTGGGACGGGGGGGTGGGGGGATTTTTCTTAAAGCCACAGCGCCTGGAGGCCTGGGATTAAGGGGAGATTTTCCCCTAAAGCTTCAGCTCCTGTGGTTATGGGTTTAGGGGAGAGTCTCCTTTTTCATTTAAAAATATAATTTTGGGGGCTGGTGGTTTCTAAGAAAAGCTTTAAAACATGATCCACGTGTCCCCCCGAGCAGCTCGGGCTGCAGAAGGCAAATGATAAGAAAACAATTAGAATTCTTTAAAATCTTAGGATTTTTAAGCAACTCTCATGATTTTGGTGGGGCCTGACTGGTGGATTTTGCATGTTTGGGGTTGGCAGGGCTGCAAGGGTTGGCAGGGACAGGGGTTGTTATGCGGGGGGGGGGGGGAAAGAGAAGGAATTGTGCTGTATTTTTGTTGCCTTGTATTTTTGTTGTTGTTTGTCTATATCTAAAAAAAAAAAGGTAATAATTGGAGATATACCAATCTCCTAGAACTGGAAGGGACCTTGGAAGGTCATTGAGTCCAGCCCCCTGCCTTCACTAGCAGGACCAATTTTTGCCCCAGATCCCTAAGTGGCCTCCTCAAGGATTGAACTCACAATTCTGGGTTTAGCAGGCCAATGCTCAAACCACTGAGATATCTCTCCCCCCTCTTTGTCCATCTTGTCTTTTAGACTGTAAGCTCTTCAGGGCAGGACTCATAAGAACCGCCTTAGTGGGTCAGACCGATAAGGCCCATCTAGCCCATTGTCCTGTCACCGACAGTGGCCAGTACCAGAGCTTCAGGGGAAGTGTATCGAACAGGGCAATTTTGGAGAGATCCACCCTTGCCTTCCCCTCATGACTTCTGGCAGTCACAGGTGTAAGGTCACCATGAGTATGAGGCTGTGTATCTGAACATCTTGGCTAATAGCCATCATCTTCTGTGTGTGTACAGTGACCAGTACAATAGGGCTTCAACCCTATTTGGGACCTTTAGGCACTACCAGAATTCATATAATTCAGTGGTCCCCATCCTTTTTCATCTGGCGGGCACCAGATGACGAGCCCCGAAGGACCGTGGCGGTGGACGAGCATCTGCCGAAATTCTGCCAAGCGGCAACGTCAATAGGCATCGCCACCGAAATGCCGCCAACAAGCAGTGTCATCCAGAGGCGTCGCCGTTGAAATGCCGCTGAAAATCGGTGGCATTTTGGCAGCGACACCTCTGGATGATGCAGCTTGTCAGCTGCATTTCGGCAGATGCTCATCCGCCGGCCAGTACGTGGGCGCACTTAGACGCCCCGGCGGGTGCCATGGCACCTGCAGGCACCACGTGTGGGACCCCTGATATAATTAATAATGGAGTCAAACACGATGTGGGGTCCTATCCTGGGTAGATTATATCTTGTCTCTCTCTCACCCCTTGGCAACTCCTTTGCCAGTAGAGCCCCACTGAATTGAAATGGTCTGACCTGTCTGCTGGTACTTCTACTTCTCACTGCCTGACTCCTACTTTGGGTATTACTACCATAAATAAGTTCAAACATAAGACAAACTTACAAGGTTCAGAGGATAGGTAGGCTGGTTTCCAAACTGTGCTGACCTTTAGGCACAGATTTGTGCCACAGTAGACTTGCTCTTTTCTTTTCCTTTCTGAATTTTAAGGAAATATATGAGACAGCAGGGGGGGAAATAGGGGGAGAGGTGTGGTTACGTAACAAACTTGGTGAAAGTGGGAACCGGCAGAACATTTTTAAAACACAGGAAATCAGGAGTAGTAATCTGCTTCAAGTTGTGCACGCATCTATTCTAGGATGTTTGTGTTCGACTACTATACATAACCCAAGAAGATACAGGATTCCACCACTTACAGAATTTATTCATTGATGTCTCTGTAATGGCAATCACTGTAGAGTATTTCCCAGTACCACATAGTGGGATGTGAAATTGCACGATTTCCCCCTAAATTAGAAGAGTAATGCGAATGGTAACCCTGTGGTGTCTGTTGGCAAATTGAGCTTTTTGACTGATCACTGCGCTGTTTCAACTGCACATCAGTGTAAGTGATTTACCTATTAAACTTAGATAAAAGGTTTGACGTACCAGCTTGAAAATGGTAATATTTGTTTTTTACTTGCATGCACCTACTTGGCACTTTGGCCCAGAGCCTCAAAGGTATTTAGGCTCCAAACTTCCATTGTCTGGGCCTTTATGTGTATGTTTTGCCTGTGTTTTCACAGGAGCTTTTTTGGAAAGTCTGCTCGAATTAATAGATAGTCAGAATGTGTCATGTATGTCCGTTGCATTGGACAAGTGCATTTGCTAGATGAGCCTGGTATATAATTCAGCAGAGAAATGGTTAATCCTAGTGACATGTAAGTGGTCATAATAGATCTTTAGTGTTAATACCTCATTAAGATCCAATCCTAGACTGTACTTCATTTGCTAGCATTGCTTCAGTATGTTTGTCTGCAAGCTCAGTTGGTTAGCAGTGTAACAGTTCTATATTATACCTTACAATTTATACATCTTTCTTCCAGAAGGATTCCAAAGTGCTTATTAATTCACACTGGGTCATGTTTCCCTTTGTAATAAAAAAGTGCAATAAGGAGAAATAGCTCCAAGACTCAGCTGAGCAGGTTAATTTGTATTGTGGTATCCCATAGTGCGAGGAGAAAAAACTCTTTGTAATCATTGACAATTGGCATTTAAAGAGAGCTAATAATTGTGGAGTGCTGAACTACCACATATATGGCAGCATCTTTATAAAAGGGCCATGGTATCTGTATATAGTAACCCCTCACTTAATGTTGTAGTTATGTTCCTGAAAAATGCAACTTTAAGTGAAACGATGTTAAACGGATCCAATTTTCCCATAAGACGGTGTGTCTCAAACTGGGGTCACCACTTGTGTAGGGAAAGCCCCGGGTGGGCCAGGCCACTTTGTTTACCTGCCCTGTCCGCAGGTCCGGCCGATCGCAGCTCCTACTGGCCGCGATTCACCGCTGCAGGCCAATGGGGGCTGCTGGAAGCAGCGGCCAGTAAGTCCCTCGGCCCACGCCACTTCCGGCAGCTCCCATTGGCCTGTAAATGCAGGGGATTAGGTTCGAAGGAGATTTTTTGGGGGCGGACAAAAGGCATTATATACTGTACAGTACTGTACTGTGATGGGGAGGTGCCCAGGGCTGGGGGTTCAGGGTCTGGGAGGGAGTTAGGGAGCGGGAGGGCACTCAGGGTGGGGTGTGGTGTCTGGGATTGAGTTAGGGTGCGGGAGGGCACTCAGGGTGGGGGGGTGGGCAGAGTCTCAGGGCTGGGGCAGGCAGGAGGTGCAGAGCACTTACCTGGGGCAGCTCCTGTTTGGTGCAGGGGGTGTGCAGATGGCTCTGCACAACACGGCACCGCCCCCATGGCCGCGATTCTGGGAGGTGCCCCCTCCCCGGAAGGCAGGGCCACCCAGAACACAGGGGCTTTAGGGGCTGCAGGGCCCTGGGCTAAGGGGGCCCTGGGGCCCTGGCCTGCAGCTCTAAAGCCCCTTTCAGAATGCAGCCCTGCAAGCATGGGCCTGAGGACTCAGGAGGAGCAGGGGCAGCTGCGCAGCCAGTGGCTGGAGAGAAGCAGCGCTTTCCCCTTCAAAGCGCCGCTTCTCTCCGGCCGGCTTTGAAGGGGAAAGCGCCGCTTCTCTCTGGCCGCTGGCTGTGTGGCTGCCCATGCTCCTCCTGAGTCCTCCAGCCCATGCTCACAGGGCCACATTCCGAAAGGGGCTTTAGAGCTGCAGGCCCTAAAGCTCCTGCGTTCCAGGTGGCCCTGCCTGCCAGGGGGGAAGGGGAGGCAGCTTCCCCGCTGACTCGCTCCCTCCCTCCCAGAAAGTCCTAAGTGCCACCAAACAGCTGTTTGGTGGTGGAGGAAGCGCTGGGAGGAAGGAGGTGGAGAAGAGGAACTTGTGCAATGCTCCCTTGTAAAGTCATCCAAACGACATTATAAGGGAGCATTGCACAACTTTAAACGAGTATGTTCCCTAATGGAGCAGTGACGTAACTTTGAAACAACGTTAAGCGGGAGGACGTTAAGAGAAAAGAGTTACTGTACTTATGTACAGATCTTCACTAAACCCCATGCAAACTGAGATTATGCCCCTTTTCCTTGTTTGCTGATGGCCTTTCTGTGCAAAGAATCCACTGTAAATTATTATGTCAGATACAAATGCAGTTTTCAGCCACTCCCAAGTAACTGCTGCCATGCAAGCAATAACTCCTGTTGTCTCTTCTTTAGTTGTTCGAGGGGACTGACTTCTGAATTGAACCACATACCGAATAAGGGATTTCAGTTGTGTGTAGGATTTTGAGGCAGGTTTTGTAGTCAATTGCTACTCTTTTCAGCCTATAAGCCATGGGAGCACATGACCCAACAGGATTTTTATCCTCATCAGCATCAAGTCTAGAAACTTTCTTAAATGAAGACAGGTTCTTGGAAATACAGCAAACTCTTCCTAATTATGCAGATGCAGCTTGGTGACACTAAGTTACTGTGAGAAGAATTTGGCCCATTGACCAATGAAATCCAGCAGATGTTGTAGCATCTGATGTATTTTTCTTCCTGCGTAAATGAAAAGTGCTCTCTATTAGCAAAATAAGATTGCGACCATTGGTGCCTGGAGGAGCCACACTGAGATTACTCATAAGGGCAAACTGCAAAGAATGGGACAGATGATAACCAAAACTGGTGGTTATTCTAATAATTAGATTCACCAAGCCAGCAACAAAACATCTGCTACAATACCTTACTGGTTACCCAGAAGCCAAAAATACAGTTCCCTTAAAGCAATCCAGACTTGGGCTCCCACACAGACAGCCAAGCAAATATGAGGAAAATCTTGTTCAATATATATAAAGTTCTGCTAATCCCAAGGGATCGGACACATTACCCATCAGGTCAATGAATATTTCAGATCTTACCCAAATACATGCTTACAGCCAATTATTATTAACTAAACAATTTATTTAAAAAAGAAAGATTATTGTGGTTAAAAGATTTTTTTATACATACAGATATGAATAAAGTTCTTAGGTCAGTTTCACAGTAGAGATGGTGAGCTGCTGAGTTGCAAAAAGTTATTTTCAGAATCAGTTCATCAGGTTATAGTCCAAATAGCACTTCATGTATAGAGTTTGTTCAAATTCTTCCATGAGAATTAGCAGGGTAATCCAGACTAGAGCTGAAGACCTCAGTCTTGCGACTCAAACTTCCCCAGACCAAGCTTTAGCAGATCTGAAATAACAGGATCAGGGCCCTAGAGTTCTTTTATTGATCTCTGGCAGGTTATTGATAGCCTCTTGACAGCAGGTATTCCTTGGGAGAAGCATTGTGGTTCTGAAGTAAAAACTCCTGTTTCCTATGTATACACAGGTAATTAGTTACATTAATTAGCATAAGGTAATTATCCATTAAGACATACAGTTTACTACAGACTTCAAAGAAAAATATTGGCAATGATATTATTACATCCAAGTTTCATCTAAATGTTAATATTCCCTCTGAATCATTGATCTTTGAATCAGTAAAATATAGTAACAGACAGGAACCTTCTGGTTACATTGTTAGCATCTAGCTGTAGGGAAACAGACAAATAAGAACAGTATCTTCTTCTAATTCTCTAACAATACAAGTCTACATTTCAAAGCTCTATCTAACATGGCTTTGTTAGCTATTTATAAGGAATGGCCTTAATTACCATTTATATACTTTTCTAATTTGTCTTTAAAGGTTGAATTTGGGTCATTTAGCTTGCTAGTCGCTTAACCCTTTCTGGCTCAATGTCACAAAGAAATACTCAAAAAATTAATACAATGAAATTAAGAGGTGAACTAGAAGAGAAAACTGGTTCCTGTTACATATTGAAATTGGTCTAGATTTGGAAACTTAGGTCAAATTCATCACTTGAGCAGCTCTGTTGACTTCAGTGGCGTTAGCTCTGGGATCAGTTCAGCCATGTGAATTCCAAAGACCCCTGTCATCAGTAATTTGAGCATACCCTGGAAAATAGCATTATAATAGTTTACACATCTGGAAACTGAAATACAGGTGATATGGATTTACTCCAAAGAACATCATGTATTCAGTGTGATTCTGGACATTTTTAACATGCTAGTTTTTACTTTGGGGTTTTGAGGTGGTGGGGTTTTTTTGTTTTGTTTTTGACTAACTATAACTTGTTTACTATGTTTACCAATTTTGTTCTACCCATTTTTATGTAGAACTTCAACAATATGGCTTGCGCCAGTTTTTATATGTATCATTTTTAAAACCTAGTTTCAGCAAAATATCTGGTGGAGTTCCTGGAGCCATGGCTAGCGCTGACATCAAACCAAAATCTATAAGTCGTGCCAAAAAATGGTCAGATGAGATAGAGAATCTATACAGATTTCAGCAAGCTGGATACAGGGATGAAATTGAATATAAACAAGTGAAGCAAGTTGATATGGTAAGATTATAACTGTGCAGGGGCTATGTATTTTAATTCTCTATTCCCTATTAATTAGTGAAATAAAAATGGAGGCACACAGTATATTGCCTTTCATTTGCTTTTGTTTTTAATCAAATTCAATTTTAGTTCTTTAGGTAGTTTTAGAAGTGCAGAATAACTGATTTTCAAATACATTTATTTTACTTGACAATGAAACTCTAGCAAGCCTGCCGTGTGCTACCTCTTCATCAGTTACATATTTAAACATTTCAGAGCTTTTATTACATAATGGAGATTTTTTTTTCATTAAAAAATAATGTTGCTGAAAGATATGGCATGGGCAGCTCATGGGCAGCTTCCACACACTACTCTGCCAATGGGCACACACCCTGACATGCTACACCCCCTTTTTAAGGATGAGAAGGTGTTCAATATCCATGGGCTCAATCCAGCATCCCTGAAATTAGTGGCAGGTTTGCCATTGATTTATGTGGGAGTTGGATCAAACTCCTTGTACATGCAGTACTTGGCCTCTCTGCTGAAAACGTCAACAGTTGAGAAAGTTGATGCCAGGTGTGGTGGAGGTGGTTTAATGCAGATACTTCTCCACTGAGAACCTCAAGAACTCTCTCTTGTACCCATTGAAAATGTCATTGTGTATGACCTAAGCTACTGGTTAGTCACCAGATGTCAGACAGCTACGAATCTGCTCTGGATTCAAACTAACAAACCTATAGATGATAGGCTCTATATTTCATTATTAATATCCTAAATCATGCAATTCCTCAAAATCCCTTTTAAAAATCTGTTCAGATCTACTTTGTCATTATTCTGAAATATACAGTTTGCATCAAAGAGAACTTTTGGTACTACTGATGTCTTGTTGCTACCTTCCATTATTTAAAAATCAACTGCTTGAAGTATTTTCTAAATACTAGTAACAGATTAAACTATATTGGTGTCCAATCTCTCACCAAATTTCATGTTTTAAATCAGGATAATATGCGCACTCAAGCCTTTGAAATTGGTGAGCTACTGCTTTTTACGTACATAAATTATTGTAACCATGCAAAGTGGTCTTTGAAAAATTACTACTGAACTAAATCTAAAAAAAATGCATGGCTGAATTATAACCTACTGAAAACAGAGGTGTAAAGGAAGATGCAGTTCGTTCTTTTGTATTGGGCTCAGATACTGTGGTGAAGAGTGTAGTATAAGTGCTTACACAGAAGTCTAGGTAGATCTTTTTAATGAGAATGGTAGGATCCCTCTAGTTAATAAATTGTAGAAGATAAAAGTCAAGTCTGTTACAGGGTACAAGCCACAAAACAAACTGTGATCCCATTGGCAGAGAGACACTCCCAACAAAATAATTTCCAATTTAAAAACTATGTGGAGCTCTGTTTATGTCAAACTTCAGTGGAATTAGCATCAGTTATATTGTAACTGATCACATTTTAAAATATGGCTCATTTTTGCTGTATCATGGAGGCTACAAGATATGAGTGGAGATACAAGGAATATTATATGGTACTTCCCTTTAGAGAAATAATCCAAAGAGCTAGCAGATCTGTACATTTCAGTATTAGGCTGAGTAATAAAACCGCTATTTATGAGATAGAATTCAAATGCAATCTGGTTTGATATCCCTACTGACATCTACTTGCTGATCAGAAGTGAGAAATTAATATTTAGGATTCAAGACAATGGGAAATACTGCAGGTGCTTACCTAATACCATGGAAGTTTCCAGAAGCTTTTTAAGTAAAAGGATTGAATGTCTGCATTTTTTACAATGTAATAAATATATTATGAAGTACTGAATTGAAGGCTATGGGTGATGGTGCTCAGCACCTTGTAGGATTGGGTCCATTGACACTAACTTTCCTGATTTTACATATGGCTCATTTGTTTCTTTGTAAATAATGACAAAACTAATGATGTATCTATTTTTTATGGTTAGAAAGGTGCTGAAGAACCTTTTACTTGCACATAATTCTTCCATAAAAAGTAGAATCTTTCAGTCATTCGGATTTTTGAATGACTGACTCTTATTTATACAGTAAAAGGAAGGCATCCATTGGCTAATCAAAGGGAGTCATAGACATTAGAGAGGAAAAGACCTGTTAACTCTAATACCCTCCATTGCACCAGACAATGGTTTTTCCTGTTCTCTACACCATATTTTCTAACAGCTTTGTCCAGTCCAGTTTTAGATGACTCCAGTGCTACGGCTTCCATCATATCCCCTTTGGATCATTCTTGCTTCTTCTGACATAAGTGAAGTGTTGCTGGTTTGTTTGTGTGTTTTTATACCATACAGAACTTTGACTAGAAACTAGTTTCTGATGTTTTATGTTTTTTAATCTTTATTAGAGTTAAGCGATTTAATCATAAAGAACCAATCAGCTACAAACCAATTTATTCACCAAAATACAATCCATATAAAGATATCTCATCTCCTGTGAGGTGTTCTACATGGATGTTTCCTCTCAGTGGCAGCCTGTTCAGAAGATGTGTATATTCTTTTCATTCTGTTTGCAGGTGGATCGTTGGCCAGAAACAGGATTTGTGAAGAAACTTCAGAGAAGGGACAATACTTTCTATTATTACAACAAGCAAAGAGAATGTGAAGACAAAGAAGTCCATAAAGTGAAAGTTTATGTGTATTAATTTTGTTAATCCTAACTACACTGTTTTGTTTTTGTTTGTTGTAAGTATGTTGCTTTAATCTATTTGATGTTTATAAAATGTAAGGAATTAAACAAGGTTTCTGAACTAATTTGTCCTAGTTTTAAATAGAGCTGAACATTTTTTGAGGGAGGAGTAATAATGTATGTTCAGCACTAGATTTTCACAGAGCTTTTGATGAGGTTGAGGTCCAAAGTGCTAATTATTATTTAGTGCATTACATCTTTAATGTACTTTACTGACAGTAGCTAACTAATTCTAACCACAATCTTGGGAGATAGGTAAATGTTGTTGTTATCATCAGTTTACAGATGGGAAAAAGGAGGCAAACAGTTAAGTGACATCCACAGTATCATGAGGGAGTCGATGTCAGACCCAGGATTACTATTTGTTAAAGGAAATCGAATGACCTGGGAGTAGGGGCCAAAACCATGCTATCGATTAAAAACTAGTTAAGTGATGGGAAACGGTCATAATAAATATCTTTCTCTCTTAGCAAAGGGGAGTAAATAGTGAAGTATCCCACGGCTCTGTGGGGGTTTTTTTTATATAAGTATTAATGATTTAAAGGACAAAGTATTTAGTGAATTGGTAAAATTAGCCAATGATACAGGATGTTGGACAGCAAAAACTAAAGAGGATTATGAGGAGTTAAACACATGGTGGGATGAAGGGAATATTGGGCAGCAAGGTGTCAAGTGAAATCTAATATCTTTCTGGAAGTACATCAGTTATAATTCTGGTTTTAGTGATAGAAAGAGATGGGATTATATTGGTAGCAGCTAAAGAGTAAATGGATTAATATTTTTCCAGACCTAAACACCACAGTTTTGAATAGAAGAGAGAGATTTGCGTCTCTGTGGTGGGGTATTAGACGTAGAGGAAAAGAAGTGTCTATCCTTTGCCCTGAAAACTTAAGGGCAATGTAGTAGGGGATTTAAAAAAAAAATCACATTTTTGACAATGCTGTATCCTTTGGAAGATCACATAAATGATTGAAACTACAGATTCCAGTGTTGCTCAACTTGCTGGTGAGGTGCTCAGACCTCAGAATTGTAACTGCAGTGGTCTATAGTTGTCCATTTTGTTCTTTTGCAGCTGTTTTGCTTGGTTTGGTATCTGTGCAATGAAAGCTATTAAACTCTGGCACATGTGGGTTACATTAATTGATGTAAATTAAATAACACTCCAATCTTTAGTACTATTTACTGTAGCTCCTTATCTTCTGTTAATCCTTTTGATACAATCCTCTGGAGTCTACCTGCAAAAATAACTGTCAGAATGGCATTGTGAGGTCCATCTCAAATTTGGTCCATATCAAATGTACTCAGTTTATAAGGCAAAAGCTGGACTCCCAAACCCACATGGACTGCAAGCTCAACCTGGGATCTGGCAATCAGGCTGGTTTCTTTCTCGTTCCCACATTATCACCTAACTCAAGTGAGTTATGTTACAGGTAAAGTTGTGATCATTAGGTTGAGCATAGAGCTAGGACTCAAGAAGCTTGGAGTAAAATCCTGGCTCCACTGAAGTTAAAATGTGTTGTGTGCTATTGTCTTAATTGATCTAGGATTTCACCTTTGGCTTCTGTTCCCTGCTCTGCCATAGACTCAGTGTGGTCGAGGGACTTAAGTACCTTGTGCCTCAATTTCCTTATCTGCATGACAGATAAGCATTATTATTTAGTACAACTCTAGTCACCAAAAAGTAAAGATTCTATAATTATTGCCCAATTAAGAACTCTGGTGATGTGAGAGCCAGAACAGAATCCCACGCCTAGAACTGTATTGCTCTGCAATACTACCAACAGTAAAATGGAGTGTTAACTTATTTTGGGACCATATAATGCCATCAGTTTTTAAACAGAGCTCCCCATTGAAAACACAGCATGCCTTGTTGTCGGAGAAATAAGAATATTGGATTTGGGGTATATATAGAGAACACGTCTGTTGAATAAGAAAATGCTGCTTTTATGTAGACCCTTTTTTGACTATACCTAAACATCAAGCTTATATTATATGAATTGTGAACTCTAATGGATTTCAATGTCTGTTTTTCCCCCTCCTTTTTAATGCATTATATGTATGCTTCTGTTCTCTATTTTGTCTTTTATATATAATGAACAGTATTAGTTTTGTTTGTGAAACTAAAGACTTTTAATAAACGAAGGTGGGGATTTATGACTTCTATGTATAAAAATTTGTTCCTATTTACTGTAATCTTCATTTTCTGTAATGATGTGCTCATAAATCATAGGGCCAAATGCTGGTCTCGTTTGCATCAGTGTATCTAGTGACTTCACTGGAGTCCTGCTGGGTTATACTGGTGTAAATGAGATTAGAATTGGGCCCATGGAGTCTTAAATTTACTGTTAACCCTTTTGGAAAAAAGAAATGGTGTTGGATAGAAATCCCTAATCATAGCTGACGAGTAGTATGGGAAAATAACATACTGTTGGCTTCCATTGATTTTGTTCTGTTGAATTTTGAGAGGCTAGCATTACTGCTGAGCTATGCTTTAAGTCAGTGGTTCTCAAGCTATTTGTCATTGTGGGCCGCAGGTTGAGAACCACAGCATGCCCCTCCAAAACTCCCCACAGTCCCCTCTGCCCAGCAGCCCCCACCCAGAGACCCCTCCACAGAGTGGAGCCAGGAATGGATCCCTGGGTACGGGGCCAGACACTGGACCCCGCTGCATGGGGCCATGCGGGGCAGGGCAGCCTAAAACCTGGGATGTGCTGCAGCACCCCCACAAACCCCTAGTTCCCAGTGCCCCCCACCCCCTCACTGCCCAGAGCACCTCCTCCCCCACAAACCTGCCCAGAGACCCATTCTCCCACACCCTGCTGGCAAGAGCACTCCAGCAGGCTGCCAGACACTGTCTCCCCTTTCAGACCAGAGCAGCAAATTTTGAATTTTTTTTTAAGCACAGCCGGGCCACAGCTGTGTGCTAATTGGGCGGCCCGCGGACCCCGGGTTGAGAACCGCTACTTTAAGCAGTTGAATGAGAACGTGACATTGGAGGGAAATAATTCAAGCTGGGAGAGAGAAGTAAATTATGCCATTGGCCATTGCTGATTACAATTAATGCTGCAGCTAAGAATACTCAAATGATCATACTGAGTTGGACCAACGATCCATCTAGCCCAGTATGCTGTCTTCTGACAGTGGCTGGTGCCAGATGCTTCAGAATGAGTGAACAAACAGAACAGGGCAATTGGTCACATGATCCATCCCCTTCATCCAGTACCAGATGATTAGGGACACACAGAGCATGAGGTTGCATCCCTGATTATCTTGTCTAATAGCCACTGATGGACCTATCCTCCATGAACTTACCTAGTTCTTTTGTGAACCATTTATACTTTTGGCCTTTACAGCATCCCCTGACAACGAGATCTACAGGTTGACTGTTCATTGTGTGAAGAAGTATTTCTTTGTTAGTTTTAAAACAGCTGCCTATTAATTTCATCTGTTTTGTCAAGGGGTAAATAACACTTCCCAATTCACTTTCTCCATGCCATTCATGATTTTATAGACCTTTCTCATATCCTCCCTAGTTGTCTCTTTTCCCAGCTGAACAGGCCCATTGTTTTCAATTTCTTTTCATGGATGTTGTCTATACCCCTAATCATTTTTGTTGCCCTTCTCTGTACTTTTTCCAGTTCTAATATATCTCTTTTGAGATGGAATGACCAGAACTGCGCACGCTATTCAAGGTGTGAACATACCATAGATTTATATAGTGACATGATATTTTCTGTATTGTTATCTATCCCTTTCTTAATGGTTCCTAACATTCTGTTAGCTTTTTTTGACTGGCACTGCACTTTGAGTAAATGTTTTCAGAGAACTATCCACAGTGACTCCAAGATCTTTCTTGAGTGATGGCAGCTAACTTAGACCCTATCATTTTGTATGGATAGTTGGGATTATATTTTTCAATGTGCATTACATTGCATTTATCAGCATTGAATTTCATCTGCCATTTTGTTGCCCAGTCACACAGTTCTGTGAGATGCCTTTGTAACTCTTTGCAATTAACCAATTATTAATCCATGAGAGGACCTTTTATCTCATCCCGTGGCTCCTTACTTTGCTTAAGAGCCTTTGAACCTTGTCAAAGGCTTTCTGAAAGTCCAAGTACACTATATCTACTGGATCACACTTGTCCACATGTTTCTTGACTCCCTCAAAGAATTCAAATAGATTGGTGAGGCGTGATTTCCCAAAGCCATGTTAACTCTTCCTCAACATGTGATCATCCACATGTCTGGTAATTCTGTTTACTATAGTTTCAACCAATTTGCCTGGTATTGAAGTTAGGTTCACCAGCCTGTAATTGCCAAGATTGCCTCTGGAGCCTTTTTAAAAAAAAATCCTCCAGCTATCCCCCAGTCATTTGGTACAGAGGCTGTTTTAAACACTAGGTTACACACCACAGTTAGTAGTTCTGCAATTTCATATGAGTTCCTTCTGAACTCTTGAGTGAGTCACATCTGATACTGGTGACTTATTACTGTTAAATTTATCAATTTGTTCTAAAACCTCCTCTGCTGACAACTCAATCTGAGACAGTTCCTCAGATTTGTCAACTAAAAGAATGGCTCAGGTGTGGGAATCTGCCTCACTTCTGCAGTGAAGACTGGTGCAAAGAATTCTCTGCCTTGTCTTCCTTGAGTACTCCTTTGGCACCTCGATCATCCAGTGGCCCCAGTGATTGTTTGGCATGCTCTCTGCTTCTGATGGACTTACAAAAATTCATAGAATCATAGAATATCAGGGTTGGAAGGGACTTCAGGAGGTCATCTAATCCAACTGCCTGCTCAAAGCAGGACCAATCCCCAACTAAATCATCACAGCCAGGGCTTTGTCAAGCCTGACCTTAAAAACCTCTAAGGAAGGAGATTCCACCACCTCCCTAGGTAACCCATTCCAGTGCTTCACCACCCTCCTAGTGAAAAAGTTTTTCCTAATGTCCAACCTAAACCTCCCCTACTGCAATTTGAGACTATTACTCCTTGTTATGTCATCTGCTACCGCTGAGAACAGTCTAGATTCATCCTCTTCGGAACCCGCTTTCAGGTAGTTGAAAGCAGCTATCAAATCCCCCCTCATTCTTCTCTTCTGCAGACTAAACAATCCCAGTTTCCTCAGCCTCTCCTCATAAGTCATGTGCTCCAGCCCCCTAAGCATTTTTGTTGTCCTCTGCTGGACTCTTTCCAATTTTTCCACATCCTTCTTGTAGTGTGGGGCCTAAAAGTACTCCAGATGATGCCTCACCAATGTCGAATGGAGGGGAATGATCATGTCCCTCGATCTTCTGGCAGTGCCCCTACTTATACAGCCCAAAATGCCATTAGCCTTCTTGGCAACAAGGGCACGCTGTTGACTCATATCCAGCTTCTCGTCCACTGTAACCCCTAGGTCCTTTTCTGCAGAAATTAAATTAAATTAGCAGCACATTTTTCTGTGTTTTGGCAGTTGCTTTTTTAATTCTTTTTTGGCCTGCCTAATTATACTTTTACACTTGACTTGCCAGAGTTATGCTCCTTTCTATTTTCCTCTGTAGGATTTAACTCCCAATTTTTAAAGGATAACTTTTTGTGTCTCTCCACCTCTTTTACTCTGTTGTTTAGCTCCGGTGGCATTTTTTCTGGTCCTCTTCCTCTTTTTTATTTTTATTTTTAATTTGGGGGTATTCATATAGTTTGTGCCTCTGTTGTGGTGTTTTTAATAAAGCTTCAATGCGCCTTGCAGGCATTTCACTCTTCTGACTGTTCCTTTTAATTTCCATTTAACTAGCTTCATCATTTTTGTGTAGTTCCCCTTTTGGCAATTAAATGCTACTGTGGTGGGTTTCTTTAGTATTTTCCCCCTTACAAGGATGTTAAATTTAATTACATCATAGTTGCTCTTACTAATTTAGGACTTAATCAGACTGTTTATTATTATCATTATTATTTAGCATTTATAATACAGTAGCACTCAAAAGGCCTCAGTCAGGAATGGGGCACTGTTGTTAGTTTTTGTACAAACACCTATAAAAACACAGTTCTTGCCCTGAGGAGTTTACAATCCAGCTCTGCTGCCTGTCCACCAGGGCCGGTGCAACCACTAGGCAAACTAGGTGGTTGCCTAGGGCGCCAAGTGGTTGGGGGCGCCCAGGACCGTTCTTAGGTGTAGGCAGCTGGGTAGGACACCTGAAAATTTGGGGCACCACTGGTCCACCCTCCTGCTTTTCCTATTCCTGTTCTGACCCTTCTTGCAGGCTCCGAGTCTTCCTGGGAAGGGGATCTAGCAGTTAAAAGAGAAAAAGCCTCCAGCCTGCCAGACATATTAGCACAACACTGAAACTGTTAAAGAGCCATTCAATGGGTAATGAAGCCATTTAACAGGCATTTGCCAACCCCCAGGTATCTACTGTCAGTTTCTGAATGTACCGACAAAAACAGTTGTGAATGACTCAGAACATGTTACTCTACAGGACCTTAGTTTAAAATTTGCTTTAAAAATATTTCATTAGTGAGTTGGTGAAGATTATAAAATCATATCTCTAAAAAATCCTTGCACAGATTTTTAGATGCACAATCATCTTTAGCCTTAAATGCTTGGATCTTCAGACATATGGTTCTTTAAATAAATTCTTCAAAAGACCACCCTTATCTAAAATACATATATTAATTACTATAGTAAAAAAAACTTACTTCCAAAGTCTTCCTGTCCTTTCTGTTCATCCATTTCTCCCATCAAACCCCTACCCCCCAAATTGAAGAGAGCCCTTAAAGGGACAACAGCCCTTTGCTTCCGGATAGCTGGACAAAGAGTTTCCCTTTCTTTACTTCTGACTATCTGATAAACTAGTTTTAAGAGAACCCTCCAGCAAAATCAGTACCTTAGTAAGATGTAAAAATCATTTGTTATGCCTAAAATCTTTGGAAACATATTTTTTAAAGTTGGTGGAATTTCATAAACGTGTATTGTTATGGAGATCACACGCAGTAAATTAGTGTTCCCTTTTTCTAAAAGCAATGAACATTGTTATGAACACATTAAACCACTGTGACTATTTTAAATTAATCAATGTCTGTTTCAGTGAGTTAAATATGTAGTAATCTGGAATAATTTCTTTATGAAGGCTTAAGAGTACATTTAAAATATAAAATCAGCTTAGAAATACTGATTAAGAAACTGTAAAACAGAGAAGAGCTGCATCATGTAGTCCATAATATTTAATGTTGTATTTAGCAAGACAGCTGACTCACCCTTACTACAATAATAAAAAAATAAATGTCTGACAAACTTCAGGGCATAGCAAAAAACCTGTGACTGACATTTTTATTCTCAATTTTAGTGCTTTTAATTAGGTACCTCCTGCACATCCATTCTGCGTGAGGGAGAGGGTACAGGGGTCTCTGTGGGGAACTGTGACTCTTTGCCACCGTGAGGCAGGCTGGGCGTCTTGTTATTCTTTCTGCCTTGTCCCTCCACCCCCCATCCTTCCACCGGGCTGCAATCTTAGCCTGCCGTGGGGCATAGGGGCACCAGTTTAATAATACTGCATGGGACCCCATAAATCTTAAGGACGGCCCTGGGGGTGCCAAAAAGCAGTGCCCTGGCTCAGCAGGGAGGAGCTGCCTTCCAGAGGCACTGGAGAACCAGAGCGTCGGCTTGCGGGGCGGCGAGCCCCAGCCATGGAGGAGCCGGCGTGGCGCAAGGGGGCAGCAGCCCTGCAAAGGCAGTGCCGCCGCTAGCGGGGAGCAGCCTCTGCGCTCTGTGGCTCGGGCTCTGTGCCTCCCAGGAAAGTGAGCTGCCGCCGGGATGTGGGGCCCCTGAGCCTGCGCCGGGGGGGCACATGGGGGCCTCTGCCCACATGCATCTGCTGCAGGAGCCCCCAGGAGGGCGGCTGCAGCCTGAGCAGGAGGGGCGGGGGCGTGGCTGCTCCCCACTAGCGGCACCACCGCCACCTTTGCAGGGCTGCTGCCCCCCTGCGCCGCACCAGCTCCTCCATGGCTGGGGTTCGCCACCCTGCAAGCAGGTCACTCTGGCTCTCTGGTGCCTCCAGAAGATGGCTCCTCCCTGCCAAGCTGCTGCAGCGGCCCAAGCCCGGCAAAGCCAGTGAGCGGACTCAGGGCGGGGGCTGCCTGGGGCGGGAGGGCTCGCGGGGGTGGGGGGCTGTGCACCCTCCAGGCGAGTTCAGGGGGTGGGGAGGGGGGGGACCTGGTCTGGGGAGCAGTCCCTGGGCAGGCTGGCCCCTGGGCATGGCTGGCCCCTGGGCAGGCTGGCCCCTGGGGTCTATAAAGGATCGTTGGGATTTGCCCCTCAATGAACCAATGTGCGCGGAGGGGAGGGTGGGCGCAAGGTGGAAGTTTCGCCTAGGGCGCAAAATATCCTTGCACCAGTCCTGCTGTCCACCCATGACATGGACCTAGTTCTCTAATATATGACTGCGTACCCAGCAGCTCCCACTGAAATCAGCACTTCTGAAAATCAGGTCACTTATTTAGGTGCCTAAATATAGATTATGGGGCCTACCTTTAGACGACCATTTCTGAAAAGCTTGGCTTTCGTGTTATCCTCTGTCTGATACTGTAGTGGAAACAAGGAGAGAAGCAATTTTTCCTGTGGTAAATTTGTATGTAATCCCTGCAGGGTAATAGCTTTCCCAGTGTAAATAAGATTTTAATGACCAGAGAAAACCTGCTTTTCATTTACTGATATTTGTCATAACAGCAATAGATTTGAAACTTAGTGCATAATAGCATCTAACCACCAGAGGGAAGGGTGAGTGCTTGTAGGCTGTCTGAGCCAGGGAAGGGGAAGAGACAGGAGCGAGGAATCCAGATTTCAGGCACTTCAGAGCCATTAACTTTTGATGAGAGGTAGGTGCCTAAGGATGGGATTCCCAAAGGTATTTAGGCTCCTAACTGCCATTGAAGCATTTAGGCTCCTAAGTCACTGAGGTGCTTTTGAAATTTTTACCCTTTTTTCCTCAATGTGTGAACATTATTGAGGCCAGACAGATCTTAAGTGAGTGATCCTCTCCAAACTAGGGAACAATTGCTGGGACAACATGGGCCTGAAGAGCCATAATCCAGGAAAGTTCAGTTCTGCCAGCCAATTGACGTGCACATTAGTGCCAGTAAGGGACAAATAAGTTTTCATGGTTCACTTTTGATTGTTTTCTAGGGCAAAATTGGTGAAATTGCTTTTTCTGATATGGAAAGATCATGCTTCATGACCTCCTGGGAAACCCCTTGTTAAAAGTTTTCCTCCAAAATGAAGGAGCGGGTTGAGGTGATTTCTCTGCTTCTGATAGAGTTCAACTCCTCTCTGGATTCTGCTAAATTAACCTCAAATTTATGACAGGCTAAGGAGGGAAAATTTCCTGAGAGCCTGTAAAAAGATTGACAACTCTTTATGAAGATATATTATACTGAAAACAAAAATGCAATTTGCGTAGACCTCTTTACATCAGTGCCTATAGCTTTTCCAAATAAGGTTTCTGTGGGATGAAGAGGGAGAAGGAGGAAGATTTCTGAAATACAGTGAAAAAGCTCATATAAAATTGAGAGATTCTATCAGAAAGACAGTCCCCACCAAACCCATGTTATCTGAAAACCTGAAAGAGAGACACAATTATACAAACAAAATTGTCCACTGTTCCGAACACTTCACCTTTTTAAATTTAACTCCTCCAGTTGATCTCAGTACATTCAGAAACATGCAAGTTGGGAAAAATAAAATAAGTAATAGGAAGTTGTTTATTTAAACACCGCTACAAAACAGTCTACATGATCAAAACCACCAGAAGGAAAAAGTAGGTTAATATACTGTAATACCTTCACTTAGTACAGTGTTTCTCAAACTGGGGTTGCCACTTGTGTAGGGAAAGCCCCTGGCAGGTCGGGCCGGTTTGTTTACCTGCCCCGTCTGCAGGTCCGGCCGATCGCGGCTCCCACTGGCCACGGTTCGCCACTGCAGGCCAATGGGAGCTGCTGGAAGTGGCGGCCAGCACGTCCCTTGGCCAACGCCGCCTTTAGTACCGATGATGAAAGGTTGGGACTTTTGTGCTGAAATTCTCAGGTTAAATCCCCACTGATGGCCTTAGGGCCTATATGTAGGAGGCCGCTATCCGTTACAGTATCATCATAAAGACAATTAAAGATTACAGGTCAGCTGGTGTATGTGGGCTGAGTGAGGCCAGTTTCCACCATGTGATGATCTAGTCCAGGGATAGGCAACCTATGGCACGTGTGCCAAAGGCGGCACACAAGCTGATTTTCAGTGGCACTCACACTGCCTGGGTCCTGGCCACTGGTCTGGGGGGCTCTGCATTTTACTTTAATTTTAAATGAAGCTTCTTAAACATTTTAAAAACCTTATTTACTTTACATACAATAGTTTAGTTATATATTATAGACTTATAGAAAGAGACCTTCTACAAACATTAAAATGTATTGCTGGTACGCGAACCCTTAAATTAGAGTGAATAAATGAAGACTCAGCACACCCCTTCTGAAAGGTTGCTGACCCCTGATCTAGTCCTATACGTTTAATCTCTAGTTGGTGTTATCAGCTATTGACAGCAAAATGTTTAAAAGAAGCATTCCTATTTCATGAACTTATTGATGTGAAAAGTGAATGTCCTGGAACTGTAGGCCATTCTGTGCCTATTTTAACATGTCAGTCCATTTAACACAAAGTTTTGTGTGCAAATTCTTTATATTTTTCAAACCTTTTTTTAACCTGTAGAAGGCACTCAAGGTAAGTTACTAGGGGATAAGAGAAGTAATTGAGGGAGGAGGGCTTTCATTAGATTAGAAAGGGGGTTAAAACAGAATCTGCTTGAAATATTTCTGCTGCTTTTCCTTTCAATTTCACTTCATTTTCACTCTGACAATATCAGTGGCTCCCTCGGGTGGCAGTTCAAGCCACTCTTAGTTCCTAAAAGACCAGGAGTACTTGGGGCACCTTAGAGACTAACAAATTTATTTGAGCATAAGCTTTCGTGGGCTAAATTTGTTAGTCTCTACGGTGCCCCAAGTACTCCTCATTCTTTTTGCTGATACACACTAACACGGCTACCACTCTGAACCCTGTCATTTTAGCTCCTAATTGCAGACACTGACAAGGATTGAGCTGTGAATTTCAAAAGATAATACGATTGCAGAGATATAGGAAGAAGGGGACACATACCAGGGCCCAAATGGGGCTCTGGGTGATCACTGCTTCCCACCACCCAGCACAGATGTAATGAGGTTAAGTGGTGTCCGTATAAAGAAATTAAAACGACTGATTATTCCTCAAGACAGGCTTTTAATGACTTACAGCTATAAATGCAACACAGACAGAATAGGAAAAGGAAAATTAAAGACCAGCATTGAATAAGGATTAATATAAATGACAAACTATATTGCAGACAAGCACAAGTACAGGTAATGTTACACATTAGCTACTTATTACTATAAATGTCCTTAACTTTGACAGTTTTTATTGATGACAGGCACGAGTACATGCAAAGCTATTATTACTCATTAACTATTGATTTTACAAATTCTATTCCTGCCCTTAATAACCACAAGTACAAAGAAAAATATTATAAATTGATTAACAACTGTCTTCTATTTCTAAACAACTTAACACTAGTATTAAACTTTTACTACTATTTTTAATACTGCAGCATTAATATAATCTGAGATCAAATTATCCCGACGCTACCATTTTTAATGCTATAGTGTCAGTACGACTTGAGATCAAATCAGCTCGAGCATTCCAGACTTCTTTATTCTGTTACCTTATTCTGCATGCAACCAGATTATTTTACTTTAAAACCTTACCCTACCGAGAATATGTTACCTTTTAGATGCCTACCTGAGGTTCTACACATTTAATCTCATCCGCCCACCATGTTTTGAAGCAGGTCAACCAATCAGGTTAGGCCAAATCTTTAATGTGGTTAGCGTTGTTGCTTTGGCTGTATAATTTATGCTTACTTATTTTCTTGGAATCAATTGTTGCTTTAGTTTTATAAGTTATGCACAAGGAGATAACTTATTTCCATATAGCCCATTGTCTTGACTGTGGTTTTTCTAATAGCCAATTGGTGCTTTAGTTTTTTAGGTTACAAGGACATAACTTACCTCTAAATGGGCTATTGTCTTGATTGTGGGTAAGATTATTTTGAGAACCTATGCCTGCAGGCCTAGCCCATCAAAACCACATAGGAATGAGTTCTTTGGCTGCAGCGTCTCTTAATCACAAGTTTCAAAGGTGGCCTTAATAAGCCGTACCCGTGGGCATGACCTATTTTACCATATAGGAGTCAGCATAAAACGTTGTCTGGTTGCAGGTGTCTTTTGACCACAAGTTGCAGCTTAATTTTGCAAAGCTTGCTCTGCAAAGCTTGCTCTATAAAGCTTCTGGAAGTTTTAGGCCTAACACTGGCAATACTGTTGTTCATTTTAAACTTGACAACACTCTTGTTCAGATTAATCACAACTGTTTTTTTCAATAACATTTAGAAACAACCCACTGTTCCCCCTGAATCCACACAGGGAGGTGCACCTGGATCATCCCATTCTGCATGGAAAGGGGGCTTACCCATTTTTGCAACACTGCCCCTATAGTGCACCATGATCCCTGAAGAGGCCCCTCTGCTCAGCCTCCATGCTGATGGAGGGGGTGAAGACTGGATTGGCCAGGGAAAGAGTGGTCATGACTGGAGCAGGGATTAGGAGAAATGCACAATGTCCTACTTCCAGTCCTAGGAAAAGGTTGAACCAGACAGAACAGATTTCTAAATGAGGAGGAAAATATTTGCATTATTTTTATTTATTAAATTATTGTACTTATGAAGTACATCAGTGTTTCCCAAAATATGGGTTGCCACCTCCCGGGGGAGCATGAAGGAAGGGGCATGGAATGGACAGATGTATAAGTTATTCTCTAGTCTGAGGTTTTTGTTTTTTAAGTAAACCTCTAAGCTATTAGAGTTGCAAATAAAACCTAGCAAAACTGCAGCTGGCATTGAGATGGCTGCCTGAGTTAGCAGAGAGCCTGAAACAACAGCTGTATGGTATGAACTGCCATCAGTGTTAACTCAGATGCCAGTGATGGCTCTTTAACTGTCCATATTGTTAAATATTTCACTGCTCATCTAAGCAAGTAAGAAAAGAAAAATAGATTATGAAGATCATTATCAGTGCTTCCTAGTTTGGGGAAGCAGGAAATTTATCTATTGAGATGGGTAACACTTTAACAACACAAGGCAAGGCTGCAGGGGATTCCAAATTAGTTTCATTTTCCTGAAGAGGGAGACTTATATTTCAGAAGTCTGGGAAACACAGGGCCGGCTCCAGACCCCAGCGCGGCAAGCACGAGCGTGGGGCGGCATTTGCCGGCAGGGGCGGCAGGCTGGGCCGGTGGACCTGCCGCAGTCATGCCTGCGGGAGGTCCACCGGAGCCCCGGGACGACCGGACCTCCCGCAGGCATGACTGCGGAAGCTCCACTGGGAGCCGCCGGACCAGCCAACCGTCCGCAGCTGCGGTAGGTCCAGCCGAGCCGCGCGACCAGCAGACCCTCCGCAGTCATGCCCGCGGGAGGTCCGCTGCTCCCAGGGCTCTGGGGCGTCTCCCGCGCCTGACTGCTTGGGGCGGCCAAATATGTAGAGCCGCCCCTGGGGAAACACAGAAGTATATACTGGTTGAACTGGACAAAAATTAAGGCAATTAAACAGCGAGGTCCTGAGTCTGCATTCAGATCCATGGGGTGGACTCTTGTGCCAGCATTGAACCTTTCTGATGTCAATTGGAATGGTTCACACAGATCTGATTGTAGGCTTGGGTCCAAGACACACACTCTCTCTCTCTCTCACTCTCTCTGTGTATAAAAACTTTAGAACTCTTTTTTTCCCCTTAAAGCTCTTTTCTTTCCTTCCCTAGGGAATGCTACTACAAAGAACTATTCATTTCAAAATTCTAAAGGAATGTGGCTGCATTGCACTGAAACAAATACAATACAAATAACTAATGAAATAGAACCCTGGCATATGCACACAACTCTCACTTACATAGTGAGGTGACGTTGATGCAGTATAATCACTCAGCAGAAGAGATCATTTAGAGAAGCAGATGTCTCACCTAATGATCCAAATATTGAGAAAGATGGATCAGCTACTGAATCAGTTACATCATTCACCAACCAAGAGATGTCACCTGTTGAAGCTGACACATAATTTATTAAGCCAGATATATTATTAAATCAGGCACATCACTTACTGTGTCAACTGTTATCTACTGAGTCCAATATAATACCTGTTCAAAAGATGCATCATCTGCTACCTACTAACTATATGTGTCACCTGCTAAAATATTCTGGTATACAATCAAGTGGTCCAGGAGTGAAATGCAAGACCTTAAAGTGGAGAGAGGGTATGTTGTTTAAGAACTAACATATTGGATGGAACATTAAACCATGAAATTGACATACACATCTCGCCTCCTTCTCAAGTGTCTGTCTGGCTTCCAGTCTCCTTCTTTATCACATTCAGATTCCCCCCCTTCAAAGCCCTGCATGGTTCCATCCTAGCCTACATCTCATCTCTAACATTTTGCAGCTCCCTTGCTCAAGCCCTGACACATTTCAGCTCCCTCTGATACTCCCTTTGTCTCCTACTCCCACAAATGATTCCAGGCCTTTTACATGATGTAGAAAAGGTCGGAGAAGTGTAAAGAGGCTCTAAAAACCCCTATACGCAGCCCAGGGATTGCCCCTGTGCAGGATCTGAGGGAGACAGCCACACAGCTCCTCCCAAGCTAGGAGTGGGAAGGGTGGATCTGCAGCATGCAGCGCTGCAGTGAGTGATTCTGGCAGCCAAAAGAGCAGACCAGGGAAATTGTTGTAATGTAGACAGGCCCCCAGGGATGTCTAAATTATGCAGGGGTGCCAGAGCACCCCACGATAAGCCACTTCCAGAGCCTATCACTCTGCCTAGGCTGTGAGGGTCATGCTGCACTTTTAATCAGTCCAGAACAGCCTCTCACTTCACGCAGTAAATGCCTGATTTTGCTTGTGGTCAGGAAATCCATTGCACAACTCCCATTGACTTCAAGGAGTGTCCCGCGTCCTACACATTCACATGCCTTGAGGAGTGAAGGAAATTGCTTAATTATCATACCAACCATGTGAAACCCAACAGCTTCAGGACCCTTCTCATTTGTTTCCCTCCAGGATCCTAAAGTTTCACATTGAAAGGGCTCCAGAGTGCTTCTAGAGACCCTGCTTTCTTTCTAAGTGGCAGCTGCTAAGTCACTTTCTCAGAGAACCTTATCTGATATCTGGGTCCTATGGTAATTAGAGCTCGCTGAATACCCTAGATAGAACACTGATCAACAGGGATGTTCTAAGAGTAAGGTGGCGTCTTGTAAATTCTAATCCACCTGAAGCAGGCTAACATAGTGCTTTTTATTTAAATACTTTCAGTACAAAGCTGAAGCCCTGAAATAAGATGAGGAGCGGGTGGCACAGAAAGAGCTTTTGTCAGTTTATGCTACAGATAAATAGACATGGGCACAAAATCACATCTGTTGAACCTGATATAAAGAGCTGCACAAAGGAAGCCAGTTGCAATACCCAGGGTAACAAGTTGTATTGCTCCAACAAAACCATATATATATATTCTTGAACACCATCTATGGCACTCCATCTGTTAGCTATTTATATATCTACCATAGTCTTATAACATCACTCTTCCCATAATGGAAACTGAGTGATTTCAATGAACTATACAGGCTTTGAAATGACTAGACAGCTTTACAGTTCTTCCACTTTGTGTGGTTTTATCAAGTGTTTCTTCCTTCTCTTGCCATTTACCACCAGGAGGAGATCTCTGTGCCAATACATTTTCTGGCGTCACCGTTGCCAATTCCCAGGCTGTAAAATGAGTTTGGACCTGGGCCTGCTTCTGAACTATGCAGCTGAGATCTAACTGTATAATAGACCAAGTAAAACCTGGGATCTGGCCAACATCATGGAAGTACAGACGCTGCATCTATGCATGGATTCAGACTTTAGCATTTGGACCCCTCTCTAGAAATAAAGCACAAATATTAATAAGGAGCTCTACTACCCAAAGGGTTCTAACACCTAACAGTTGCTCCATGTGCACAACTCTCATTGACTTCAGTGGGAATTTTATACATAGGGCAGCTGCAGGGTCAGACGCTAAAGAAGGGGACCCCTGAAGGCCAGAATTTTGTTCTTCGATAAACATGTGTAAGATACTTGGCGATACCCAGTGAATGGCCCGATAGAAGGGCAAAGTGTCATAATTATTTAATGTCCTGGCTTTTAAACACTTAATGCCCAGCTATAAAATTGCAGTATATTTTGTTCTGTAGGAGGAGGAGAGATACATCACTTGTTGTTGGTCTGCTAGATGGTGTCACGGTAACCACTCTTGGCCAGGTTCTTTGGTGCATGAGTGGGATTGCATGGGGGCAAGGTGGCTTTGAACCACTCGTATGGCCCCTCTTCCTGATCCAGGGGACCAAGGGGCTCTACAGCATAATTTAGTGCAGTTTCAGTGCTGCTCTAATATATGCCTGGCTGCCCACAGTATCACAGGGCCTCTCCAGCAGCTACAGATTGCTGAGGCATAGGAACAACAAAAAAATCTTTTGGGAACACTCAAGAGTGGTGGATTCCTTGCGTTGCAGGAGCGGCACAAAACAGCTGTAGAGCAAGGCCAAGAATCTGCCCCTGTGTCTCCTTAATCAAATGAAATACTTGCATGTTATGTTTAATTTAATCTAGACAGTGCAAAAGACCAGAGATGTTATCCAGGGCTGAATAACCATAAAAAAGCTATCAGTGCACTGCCTGTGTAATTTATTTAATGAGAGCCCCACAGAGCCCTTCTTTGTGGTGTATTGAAAACTCGGTTAAAATTGTGATCTATCACTTTAAATTCTCAGAGGTCTTCCCAATCTTGCTTGCAGCAGATGGCTCTGTAGGGAAGCATGTAATCAGAGTCAGTCTGCACCAGCAAACTTTGAGTAAGGTGGAGTGAATTGTACATTGCTGCCTTTGGGAGCAGCGGCAGCCTGTTTTGTCTCTCTCTGTTTTTGGTCCTTGTGTGCCAAAGCTCTGAAGTCTAAGAAATAAAGTAGTGTTACATTGCAATCTTCGAGCAAGAGTATTTTAGGTTTTTATCTAACTTCTCTGTGTGTATGCTGTGAAACCTAACACTCTCTACCTTTCATTTTTCATCTGTCAGCCAGGGCCCCGCTTTCTCTGGCCAGCAATTTTATAAATGAATCAAAATGGCATGAAGAGTGTTTCCATCTGGCCTCAGAAATCCATTTTACTGGGCAACAGTGTGTGAGTGCTAAAGAAGTTAAGGAAGAGAATACTAGATTAATGACTTTTCTTACTGTACTTTGGATCAGAACAGAGGCAGGGTAAAAGATTGATTTTTTTCTTTATAGGATCAGTAGAATTTAATCCCAACTTTATCTGTCTTTCAAATTACAGTGCATTGATGTTCTAACACAACGACTATAAGTGGCCAATACAAGATACTGATCAAATATACTACAGGGCTGGGTGGCTCCTGTGTACAGAACACTTGTACTGAGTCAAAGAAGTTTATTAGGAACAATGAACTAATTGTACCTGCTCAATGGCCTTCCCCTTACAAAACTGCAAGGGCAGAAATATCATGCAAAGAAAAGTGACTTGCTTCACCACGAGAGAGGAACCTACATAGATGGGCTGTCCAATAACTTGTTAAATGTATAAATTCTTTGATGCAGGGACAGGGGTGGACTAAGGAAGGGTTGTTGGGCTTGGAGTCCACAGTGAGAGGGGACCTGAATACAGCACGTGAACAGGCAGTGATACATAACAGCTGATTGCTATGTGTGGCCTTTTTCTGGCCTGGCTCATCTACAGTCCTGGCCCTTTAAATTTCCTTCTTCTCCTGCAAGAATGAAGTATCTTTTTTATTTTTACAGGAACCCAATGGTGTTCAATGGAATTCACCTAATGGGCAAGAAATCCCCTGATGTCTTTTAAAGGGCCAGGACTGAACAGGAAGAGCAATGATTTGGGAGTGGATCATAAACAGGAGTCTGTTAGGATGAAGAAGAAAATTCTGTCAAGGGAGCATCTGAGCACCAAACTTAATATGTCACTGATCTCAGCCCTGGCAATATTCGCTCCCTCTCTCTACCAAGTTTATTAAAGTAAAACCAGTTACCCTTGCCAATGACCATGTTATACACACACTGGTAACATTTTACACTCACTGTTCACTTTGGCACGGGCCCCTCCCTGTGAGGTTGCACTGTAGCATATTTTCATAAAATCGTATAATGTAACTAGAATATGCTTCATGCAAAAGGTCTCTTGTAAGGTATCATTACAAAGCTTATAATCTACTGAATGTAATCATCCTATTTGTATAAATGTACCACTCTTGTATCTGAAACTAGAAATATGAAACATAACTCTGACGGCCTATTGTAATTATGCAAAATGTGGGCCATTAATGGTGGTTTGGAATCTTGATGACTCCATTAACCAGGAAAATTGTCTATAGATGGCTCTGTTTTACCTGTAAATCTTCCTGTATACGTGTGTGCTGGCAAGTGGGTAATGAAGTCTTACAGTGACATATGATCATGTCACCTGAACTGGAATCCATCTTTAACCTGGTGCTTTTCCATTGAGAAGGGGGGACGGGGGGGAACCCAGAGGTACAAAGGATTCTCGCCTTATGCAAAAGATATATAAGTGGGTGGAACAAAGAAAAGAGGAGAGCCATCATGAGGAATCCCCTAGCTACCACCTGAACTGGAACAAGGGCTGTACCAAGGGGAAAGGATTGTGCCCAGACTAGGAAGGTGTCCAGTCTGTGAAAGAAATGTATTGAAACATCTCTGAGGGTAAGATCTCATCTCTATTCAATTTCTTACTGTATTAGACATAGACTTGCATGTTTTATTTTATATTGCTTGGTAATTCACTTTGTTCTGGCTGTTACTACTTGAAACCACTTAAATCCTACTTTCTGTATTTAATAAAATCACTTTTTACTTATTAATTAACTCAGAGTATGTGTTAATACCTGTGTGTGTGTGGGGGGGGGGGGAACAAACAGCTGTGCATCTCTCTCTATCAGTGTTATAGAGGGAGAACAATTTATGAGCTTACCCTGTATAAGCTTTATAGAGGGTAAAACAGATTTATTTGGGGTTAGACCCCATTGGGAGTTGGGCATCTGAGTGTTAAAGACAAGCACACTTCTGTAAGCTGCTTTCAGTTAAATCTGCAGCCTTGGGGCAAGTAATTCAGACCCTGGGTCTTTGTTGGAGCAGACAGGCGTGTCTGGCTCAACAAGACAGGATGCTGGAGTCCCGAGCTGCCAGGGCAGGAAAGCAGGGGTAGAAGCAGTCTTGGCACATCAGTTGGCAGATCCCAAGGAGGTTTCTGTGATTCAACCCATCACCCCCTCAAAAATAATGAGATTGGCTTAAAAGCATGATATTTTAAAAATAATAAATTTGGGGTTCTTTTCATTTGCCTTCTGATGTTGAGTCTGTTTCACGTTTTCAAGTTTTTCTTCACAACCATGATGGGAAAAAACCAAAACCAAAAAATAAAACTGTACAATGAGAGTCTCACATAATCACATGACTCCAAGAGCTGAGGCTTTAACAGCAACACCAAATACGGCAAGACTCTTGATAAACCACAATGGTTGACAACACTGCATTTTGCCCAGAGGGAGGACTACACAAGTTGCAGGGCAGTGGAGAATCAGGCCCTAAAGTCCAGCTTATGAAAGATAGTTAGGCACCTAGCTCTCATAGACTTTAACAGGAGACAGGCACCAAAATACCTTTGAGGATCTGGACCTAAATGACTTTCTGAGTGCTCCAGAGAGACAGTCAGGATCAAAGAAGCCAAGATTAGACCTTAGAATTATTTTATCATCTTTCTCTTTTGATTGTCAGGCACCACAGTATCAAGGGTCAAAGTTCTTGGCTCCCAGATGTGTGCTCGGACTACTGTATCTCTCTCCAATAAATAATATAACAACAATAGCAATGGAGAGAGACCATGGACCCAGGTTCTCTACTGGTCACACCAATTTTAGCCGAGTATAACTCCACTGAGTTTAAAGGAGTGACAGTGGCATAAACGTTAGTGTAACCCAGTGGAGAACCCCCAGGCACCCTTGGTCAAATTCACCCTGCAGTCAGAGGGGTCATCCCATTGTAACAGATAGACTAAATACGGCCATCATCTCTGCGCGTATTTAGAAAAGCCCAATGCTCTATCAAAAGAAAATCAGTGCATTGTTACTATTAGCAATGAGCAATTTAATTATTATTAATAACTAAAGCTGCACTTAAGGGTAAAAAAAATCGTAAAACAATGTGACTCCCACGTTGCGCGGTTACTGATTAGCCACTCCGAACAGTTATTTCCCTTTCAAAATAAACAAATCTGCAAGCTCGGGAAATAAAGAATTGCAGCAAGTGCAGGTCCTCTCCTGCCTGTGATTGGATCGGGCTGGCGGTGAGATCACGGGGGAGGCTGGACTGTAGGTAGGGGAGGGCTGGTTTGCGACAGCGCCTGGAAGGATATTAACCAGTGAAGGGGCAGGGGCTGGGGGGTGGTTGTATCTGCTGTAGCTTCACCGAGGTACGCTACGGGGGTAAGTAGCACCGATGGAAGCTTAGCAACGCCAACGTTCTGTTTCCGAACGTTGGCTACTGTGGCCTCTTGGACACGTGTTCCGCAGAGGGGGTGGGCTTCACGCTTGGGGTATGTACAGTAGAGGGGGGTGCACTGTCGGGGCAGGAGGGGGAGGGAAGGGGAAAGTGATCGGGTCTGGCATTTCAGTTTCTCTGATCGGGACTGCTTTGTTTCTGGGCTTCAGCGTTTGTGTGTTTTTCCCTTAAGAGACCAATCGATCTTTCAAGGGATGGATGAATGGAGTGAGGAAAGGGGTTGGCGCCTGGCTCTGTCCCCTCCCCCTTCGCTCAGGCCGCTGCAGATCTCCGGGAAAAGAAGGGTTATTCTTGGGGGGAGGGGGAGCAGCTGACTATACACTAGAGAAGCAAGTGGGACATGAATCGAAGTTTATTGCGGGCTGTGGGGGTTTGATTTAAATTGGAAGGGGAACAGAAATCGTGGATCAACCACTTAATTTCCTCTTAGTGTAAAATTCTGTTGGCTTTTTTTTATTATAATCACTCCTCCCCCCCCCCCCCCAGCAAACAAGTTCTAGCAGAAGGGAAGGAAAGCGCTATTTTCTGTTGTAACCTTTGGCATATGCTCGGCACCCCCTTCCCTGATAAATACCCTGCACCGAGTCTAATCTGATTGCTTGGGTGAGCACCAGCAGCGAATCCGGTGGGAGGGGAACGAAGCTGGGGCAAGAATTCCTTTCCCACGAGACTCACCCCCAGCTCGTGAGCCTTGAACTAGGAGCCGTGAAGCTGGGGTAGGGGCAGCAGCTGCAGAAAGGCAGCTTTGTTTAATTGATCTCCAAAAGAATAGAGCATTTGTTGGGGGTGGGGGAGAAAAGGACTCCTGGCATGGGCTCCCTATTAACAGCCTTGATTAGTTCCATTAGGGGAAATAAACGGTAATAAATCAACCACGCTGCCCTAGAGCTAACAAAAAAGGTCCAATATTTCTCGTTTGTGTTTTTCTCTGGCAGGCAGCAGCTTCTGATCATGAAGAAGAAAGCGAAGGCTTGGAGGGGAGGCTTGGATCCTTGGCTCTGAGCCACGTGTTGTGTGTAGCACTCAAAGCCAGGAGAGATGTATTTTCCATAAATAACTCTTGCTCACACATACTGTGCCATGGGCTTAAGGCCTCTTGAGACAGGGATGGTTTTGTTTTGAGATAATCTCTCTCTGTGTGTGAGTGACACGACTGATTTTTTGGGGGGGTGGGAAATGGAAGACTATACAACTAGAACCTATGGCACAGGTGGACTGGACAACAGACCTCTCTTTGGAGAAACTTCAGCCAGGGTAAGACCTGATTGTGCTTTGGAGCAATCTCTCTGCTGCCCCCTTTCCCCTCCAAGAGCTGGCTACGGAAGGGCTCCTTTCTGAAGCTGAGGTAGAGCTACTCATTTTTTGGAAAGCAGTATTGGGCATTTTCATGTGCAATAAGTAGCTTACTCAGTCTCTTAGTAGTCACTAATTTCACCCCCTCCCTTTTTTTTAAAATAAAAATTGAACTGCTCTAGCAAGAAGTACTTCAGCACCCACAGTGGCACTTCACAGACGTATTAGGGCCCCTGGAAGGCAGGGGGCCGAATAGAGATTTTGTTGTTTGATCTAAAGGCACAGAGCCACAGGGATTATTTGCAGAGTTTGAAGGGTCCTTCAGAGCCTCTGTAGGGTCCTATGTCAGCCGTTGCAATAGGGTGCCTTGCACAGGGTCTTCTTGAAAATGAATGCTGCTATTGTGTAATGGTGGTGGTGTGTAATGTAGACGTGACTTGCCCAATTGCAAGGGTAACCAGATAGCAAGGGTGAAAAATCAGGACCCTGGGTTTTTTGCGGGGAAAGAATAGGGGGATCTAGTTGTGTAAATAAGACCAAGCTCCTAATATCAGGATATCTGGTCACCCTACCGACTACATATGCCGAGCACATGGTGTTAGTTGCTCAGTCTTGTGGAATCTTCTAATAATAGGGTCTTTGTGCTATGGCAACTAAGCAAAATAGTTTGCCATGGCAAATTTGCTTTAGAATTTTCTGGTTTAGTGGGATTATTTCAAAAGATCGGGGGAATGACTCTTTTTCTTGTCCTGCCTTTTTCTTGAGATAACTCTCCATTTGTGAGTTGTGGTCTGAGCAGCTGACTAGAATGGAGAAGTATTCATTCTTGGCAAATCGCTCAACCTCCCTGCCTCAGTTTCATCACCTGTGAAACGGTGGCGATACCTACTTGATAGGGCTATAGTGAGGATTAATTAGAGAATGTCACATGTTTTGAACATGACCCTGGTGGGGTGCTAGATGGCAGGAACTACTTTTTGCAATGCTATTTATATTGCCAGTAACTAAGGCCCAGATCAGCAAAGATACTTAGGTACTAAATCCCAGTTTGGGTTCCCCTGTAATCCATAATTCTCCCTGAACATAATTCTCCGTGACTAAATTTAGTGCCGAAGTTTTCAGGGTAAAAGTTTACTCTGTGTCTAAGTTTTTTGCCTCTGGGCTTGCACACTGCTGCCTTGCTGTTGGTGTCCAGAGCCGCAGAGTGATTCATGCACTGGGGGAAGATAAGTATTTAGCCACCTAAATTAATCTGGTAGATGGGTTTAGAGGCTGCCTACAGGATTGGATCCCCTTCAAAAGGTGGGGTGTGAGGTGCCCATTTCATAACTTCTAGCCCAGTGAGTGGAGCATTAACCTGGGTCTCCCACATCCCAAGTGCAATTCTCCCTCTCTGCTGGAGGCGGGGAAAGGTGGGAGACCACAGTTAAAATCCTCTGAGGAGAGTTCTCTAACCACTGGGCTTTGGGCTGTTTTGATATGGGGCTCCCTCAGTCCCCCTTGTTGAAGTTGTTCCACTCTGGATTAAAAAAATGAAAGTAAATGGAGTAGGGGGACTGGATGCCAGGTCTCCCTGTCCCTGTCTCTGTAGTCCCTGTCCTAACTACTGGACTACAGAGTCATTCTCTCTTTGGCCCAAAGACTGTTCCATGGGGGATAAATACTCACCCAGTCATAAAGCCACAGAGAGCGTGTGAGAATGGGTCTATAGTACAGTGACTTTGGCCAAATCCCTAGTCTTTCATGGTTTATCCTTGTAGCCTAAGTGGTAGGGCCTGGCCTTCTGGAGTAGGAGGATGTGAGCTTGGTCCCTGTTGATGCCATGAAGTTCTGAGTGGGCGTGACATGCAGCTGAGTGACAGCTGAGAACTCCAGAAAGAGCATTAGTTGTGTTCTGCCATCATCCTTGCCTGGAGAAACCAAAAAGTGCCAGTCAAGCTAACTTCAGAGGTGCCCAAAATAGAAAGGGTAAATATGCAGTGAATATCTAAAAGGAGGTATCTGTCCCTTTCAGCTGTGTTTTTCCTCATCTAGGAGGGTAATAGACAGCGGAAGGGTTTTTATTAGTTTTCTGTTCAATGGCTCCCCAGCTTTGGCCATGATCCTGCAGGCCACGGCAATGTACCCCTGTGCGGAGCCCTACTGACCGTGGAAGAGCTCAACATGAGTGCAGGGCTCTGCTCACATGGTGCTGATTGCACGATCGGGGCCTCCATTTTTTTTTAAAAACTCTTCACACCACATTAACTTCCTGCCCCTTGTTGAAGTGTGTTTGTGTGTGTGAGAGAATATAGCACCCAAGCACTTTTTTTTATTAGCACTGAAGTCCACCATTTACCCTTAGGATGGATATAGCATGGACAGCAAACGGTAAAATTCCAGTGTGACTCAAATCTGATCTGAAGGGACCATGTCTAGACTTGAATACCTCAGGGCACTAGCTCTGCCTTACTCTTTACATGATACTAAGATTATAAGGGAACCACAGGGACACAGTTATATTCCAAATAACTCTGTTTACTAACTGTACCCAAACTTACAAACCTAGCTACATTCATACACTGCTGCTTTATAAAGCGTTCTGGTGGCATCTGCAGGAGAAAACTCGGGGGCCCACTAGCGGGCTTCCAAACTACTGACCAGGATACTCCTCAATTCCTGTACATTGCAGCCTCTCTCAAGTCTGACAGCAGTGTGGGCTATGTGTTGTGAAATTAATAAAACGGACACCCTTTCACCAGGAGCTGCTGAGGGGCCACCAAGCAGACATCAGGTAGACCAGGCTTAGCTACCACTCTAAACTGAAAAGACTTGCCATATATCAATTAGCTGCTTTTCTTCCACTTCCCATTCCCTCGCTTCCCAGCCCCACCAGCTGTGTTGTGATGGGTTGTCTGATAACTGTAGGATCTGCCTACATGCTCCCTGCACTGCTGGTACCAAAGTCCTTATTAAAATGCTGTGGGATCCTCGAGGCATGACAGATGTCTCTTTAAAAGCTTGACATTTGCTGGAACAGAGTTTGGTAGGACTTGACCATTGTTCAGGACAAAATGGCTAAGCTTGAATCATGGCTCCATAACTTCAGACTTGTTATTGAAAGTACAGCACATGGCACTCTTGGGTGAAAGCCGGTAGTTAGCAGCGTTTTCTTTAATTGGCGGAGAATGCTAAAACCATGACTCTTTCCAATCCCTCCCCTTCTGGCATGGATTCATCCTGACCTGGATTTCTGGATCTCTCCTGCTCTGATTTATTTTGCTCCTCTGGCACTGAATCATAGGAAGAGCCGAAATGGACCATATAAATAAAAAGAAAACAAGGAAAGAAGTGGGACCACTCAGCATGCGGTGGAGATTAAAGGTGGTATGGCCCATCATCTAAACAACAAGATGGTATGGCCCAACATCTAAACAAATATTCTGCCTAACTTTTTCATAAGGTTAATGAAGAACTTAGGGGCAGTGACAGGGTGGCTAATGGGAATGAGGATGGAAGTAGAAATTACCATATCTGAGGTGGAAGTCAAACTCAAACAGCTTAATGGGACTAAATCGGGGGGCCCAGATAATCTCCATTCAAGAATATTAAAGGAACTGGCATATGTAATTGCAAGCCCAATAACAAGGATTTTTAATGAATCTGTAAACTCGGGGGTTGTACCCTATGACTGGAGAATTGCTAATGTAGTTCCTATTTTTAAGAAAGGGGGAGAAAAGCGATTGGGGAAACTACAGGCCTGTAAGTTTGTCCTCAAGTGTGTGTAAGGCCTTGGAACAAATGTTGAAAGAGAAAGTAGTTAAGGACATAGAGGTGAACAGTAATTGGGATAAAATGCAAGATGGTTTTATAAAAGGTAGATTGTGCCAGACCAACCTGATCTCCTTTTGAGAAATGAAATCTACTGCATATTTCCTCTACTTGGAGTTCAGTAAGGCATTTGAGACAGTTCCCACATGGGAAATTATTAGTTAAATTGGAGAAGATGGAGATTAATATGAGAATTGAAAGATGGATAAGGAGCTGCTTAGAGGGGAGACTGCAACAGGTCATACTGAAAGGTGAACTATCAGGCTGGAAGGAGGTTACTAGTGGAGTTATTCAGGGATGATTTTGGGACCAATCTTATTTAACTTTTTTTTTATTATTATTATTTTTAAACGACGGCACAAAAAGTGGAAGTGTGTGAATAAAATTTGTGGATGACACAATGTTGGGAGGTATTGCCAATATAGAGGAGGACCAAATTATCATAAAAGAAGATCTGGATGACCTTGAAAACTGGAGTAATAAAAATGGGATGAAATTTAATGGTGTGAATTAAATAGTGCACTAACAACAAGAATTCTTGCGCTAAGCTGGGAACGTATCAGCTGGAAGTGACAGAGGAGGAGAGAGACCTGGGCGTATTAGTCATCCTCTGATCAACCATGAGCTGACAATAGGATGTGACTGTAAAAAAAAGGCTAATGCAGTCCTAGGATGTATCAAGTGAGGTACTTCTAGCAGAGGCAGGGAAGTGTTAGTGCCATTATACAAGGCACCGGTGAGACCTCATCTGGGGAATACTGTGTGCAGTTCTGATCTCCCATGTTTAAGAGAGAGGAATTCAAACGAACAGGTAGGTGCAGAGAAGGGCTACTAGGATGATCCAAGGAATGGAAAACCTACCGTGTGAGAGGAGACTCAGAGCTTGGCTTGTTTAGCCTAATCAAGAGAAGTCTGAGGGGAGGGATGATTGCTCTCTATAAATACATCAGAGGGATAGATACCAGGGAGGGAGAGGAATTATTTAAGCTAAGCGCAATGTGGACACAGGAACAAATGGATGTAAACTGCCCATTGATAAGTTTAGGATTGAGATTAGATGAAGGTTTCTAACCATCAGAAGAGTGACGTTCTGGAACAGTCTTCCCAGGGGAGCAGTGGGTGCAAAAAACCTAACTGGCTTCAAGACTGACTTTGATAAGTTTATGGAAGGGATGAGGCTGCCTACAATGGCATGTAGCCGATCTGTGACTGCTAGCAGCAAATATCGCCAATGCTTGGTGATGGGACACTAAATGGCGAGGGCTTGAGTTACTACAGAGAATTCTTTCCCAGGTGTTTGCCTGGTGGGTCTTGCCCACATGCTCAGGGTCTAACTGATCACCATAGTTGAGCTTGGGAAGGAATTTTCCCCCAGGTCAGATTGGCAGAGACCCTGGGGGGGTTTTCGCTTTCCTCTGCAGCATGGGGTACAGGTCACTTACAGGTTTAAACTAGTGTAAATGGTGGATTTGCTGTAACTTGAAGTCTTTAAATCATGATTGTAGGACTTCAGTAACTCAGCCAGAGGCTAGGGGTCTATTACAGGTGTGGGTGGGTGAAGTTCTGTGGCCTGCAATGTGCAGGAGGTCAGATTAGATGATCGGGATAGTCCCTTCTGGCCTTAAAGTCTGAGTCTATACAATACAAGGAGGCATCTCTTTGGGAGCCTTTCTAGTTGCAATGGTAACCGTACTTGGAAGGCTACTAGTTCACAGAGATGGGGTGATAACTGAATGTGGCATGGTGGTAGAAATCCCTTGACTCCACAGATGCCCTGAGCTCTGCAGTGTGCTTGGAGGGGTGGGATTCCTGGACTGAGTAAAGAGAATCTTGCTCAAGAGGCATCTAGTGCTTAGCACAGTGAGGGCATGGACCATGCCCGGGGCTTCTGGGCACTATGATGATATAACAAAGTTGTGTAGTGCTCCACAGTGGCTGAGCTCCTGGAGAAGGAGGAGATGCAGGGATGGGGTTCCTTGTTGAAGAACAGTATTTTGCATGTCGCTGGGGACTGAGGAAGTTGACGAGGGTTCATTATAGAAGGGAGGGCACCTGTAATAGGTCTGTCTTCATAGTGAGTTGAAGCTGGTGTGTCAGAGTGAGGGACTGACTGAGTGTGGGATGAAATGTTAAATTATTAGAGATCCACTTGGCGCTCAAATAATTTGAGCTAAATGCTCCTCTCACTCACCTGGCCAATTCCAGCATAAGTCATTGTACTTGCCTGAATCCCTTTGCAAGTTTAACTCTTCCCCACCCCCCGTTGCCATACTGCTAAATAGAACTGTTATTCTTTGGAGGTGGTGGGTGAATTGATCCCTAGAGACCGAGTCTGCTCCTGTCTGAAGTCAGCAGGCAGTCAGCCTGTGACATGCCTGGGAGCTGGCTCAGAGCCCGTAAAGCATATCGGGGATCACTAGGACTGAAGGGCATCGTGGACCTGACTTTTCAGAGGTGCTGAGCATCCGCAACTCCATTGGAAGTCAATGGGCCCTGCTGGTATTCAGTATCTCTGAAAGTCAGCCCTGTACAATTGCAAGCTATTCTAGCACTGGCTAGAGCTAACTCTGCTACAGCCTGCGCAAGCCTGCCCATGTGCTAATTACTCCTTGCGAGGCCGAGTCCCAAAGGTAGATACTCTGTGCCTATTGGGCATGCTGGTTCTTCAAGCTATCAAGCTCGTCGTCCATGTTGGCCAGATCTTTATAGTTATTTAGGCACCTAACTCCTATTGAAATCAACCAATGCAACTTTGTTATACCTAGAAAAGGTATGCCAGCCTAGCTAGGTTGGTTAGGGGGGCTATACAGATAGAAGTCCTAGTGTGGACACAGTTATAGTGGTATAGCTTATGCTGGTTCGGTGACCAGACATCCTGCTTTCCCACCCCAAGGAATGACAATTGTGAAGAACAGGGAGACTGGGAAAATTAAACAGGCCACTTTGCAAGTGAATCTGCTTCAAGTATCTGTAGGAGGTGATGTCACAGAGAAGCCTTTCATGTGCCTATGTGCCCTATTCTGAGGGGTCAGGGAACAGGTGCCGACTTTTTTATTTTTTTCCAGGTGGATGCTCCACCCCTGTGCCACCCTAGGCTCCGCCCCAACTCTATCCCTTCACCCAAAGCCCTGCACCGCTCCTCCCCTGAGCACACCCCATCTCTTCCTGCCCCTGTTCCGCCCCTTCTCCCCCAGCACCTCCTGCCTACCACCAAACAGCTGACCAGTGGGGCCTGCTGAGTGGCAGGTGGCTGGTGGGTGCTGAGCACCCACTATTTTATTTTTTTTTTTTCCCTGGGGGTGCTCCAGCCCCAGAGCACCCACAGAGTCAGTGCCTATGAGGGCAACAGTTGAGTACAAGAGTGAAGCTTGTGCAGTACAAGCCTGGCCAATGGAAGCCGAGTTCTACCTCCCAGGGACGTTCAAACTTCACAGTGCTCCAGGTCCCCTGTGGCTGCCGACTCCAGAACATAACTGCCCTGGGATGAGGGAGCTAGGATGCCGACTTCAAAGCCAGCTCCACTGGGAGGAAAGGAAGAAGGGGAAGGACAAAGAAGTCTTGGGTGGTGGTCCCTGGAATCTGCTGATAACTGGGATTATAGCTTGTGTGTGTCTGTTATAAGTGGAGCAGTGTGGGTTGATTTTTTTTTAATAAGGCGATTTATATCCTGATTTAAATCACCACGTGAAAACCCTTGATTTAAATCCTCAATTTTATCAACTTTTCCATTTGTACTTCAATCATTTTCTTAAAAAGGGTGCATTCTCCTTGGTTGATACAGCCATTAAAACATGTCAGTTGACAACTAAATAGAGGCTTTACACTAGATTTGGAACATCTTTTTGCTACCTAGGAGGCTATGCTATGACTCAGTAAGCAGTTGTTATATAACTTAATAGTTTCAGAGTCTTATTGTACATTTTAATGTTAGAAAATGGTGAATGATATATTGTGTATTTACGAGAGAATTTTTTTGCTCCTGATTTGTGTCAGGCTGCATTAGGATGGTAACTGGAATTTACCACAAAAGAGCACATTTATTATTTTATTTAAATGTTCTTAGAGCTCATTAAGTTTAGGCCCTAACTTATTTTATATTAAATTTGGATTTAATTTTAAACAGATTTATTTTTTTTAAAAAGAGAAAAAATACTATTCAAATAAAATAAAACAGGTTTTTTTGTTTTGTTGGGTTTTTTAAAATTTAATCACCCCTTCTACTCTATGGATGGATCAGATTGCACTGCCTAGAATTAAGGTTGCCTGATACTTCCCTTTATGAGACCCTGTTTTCAGTTGCTTAATTATCAAACTTCAACCATTTGGGATGAAAATGTTCCAGGCTGGGTGTCTATCTCAAGCTGCACTTTTTGGGAAAGCTTCTGGTAACTTCTGTGTGTGCATATGTCTGTTTGCTTTTTTAAAAAATTACACAGGGCGAACTACATTAAACATAAGAACATAAGAAAGGCCGTACCGGGTCAGACCAAAGGTCCATCTAGCCCAGTATCTGTCTACCGACAGTGGCCAATGCCAGGTGCCCCTGAGGGAGTGAACCTAACAGGCAATGATCAAGTGATCTCTCTCCTGGCATCCATCTCCATCTTCTGACGAACAGAGGCTAGGGACACCATTCTTACCCATCCTGGCTAATAGCCATTTATGGACTTAGCCACCATGAATTTATCCAGTCCCCTTTTAAACATTGTTATAGTCCTAGCCTTCACAACCTCCTCAGGTAAGGAGTTCCACAAGTTGACTGTGCGCTGCGTGAAGAACTTCCTTTTATTTGTTTTAAACCTGCTGCCTATTAATTTCATTTGGTGACCCCTAGTTCTTGTATTATGGGAATAAGTAAATAACTATGGGAATAATTATGGGAATAAGTAGATAACTTTTCCTTATCCACTTTCTCAACATCACTCATGATTTTATATACCTCTATCATGTCCCCCCTTAGTCTTCTCTTTTCCAAACTGAAGAGTCCTAGCCTCTTTAATCTTTCCTCATATGGGACCCTCTCTAAACCCCTAATCATTTTAGTTGCTCTTTTCTGAACCTTTTCTAGTGCTAGAATATCTTTGAGGTGAGGAGACCACATCTGTACACAGTATTCGAGATGTGGGCATACCATGGATTTATATAATGGCAATAATATATTCTCAGTCTTATTCTCTATACCCCTTTTAATGATTCCTAACATCCTGTTTGCTTTTTTGACCGCCTCTGCACACTGCGTGGACATCTTCAGAGAACTATCCACGATAACTCCAAGATCTTTTTCCTGACTCGTTGTAGCTAAATTAGCCCCCATCATGTTGTATGTATAGTTGGGGTTATTTTTTCCAATGTGCATTACTTTACATTTATCCACATTAAATTTCATTTGCCATTTTGTTGCCCAATCACTTAGTTTTGTGAGATCTTTTTGAAGTTCTTCACAATCTGCTTTGGTCTTAACTATCTTGAGTAGTTTAGTATCATCTGCAAACTTTGCCACCTCACTGTTTACCCCTTTCTCCAGATCATTTATGAATAAATTGAATAGGATTGGTCCTAGGACTGACCCTTGGGGAACACCACTAGTTACCCCTCTCCATTCTGAGAATTTACCATTAATTCCTACCCTTTGTTCCCTGTCCATTAACCAGTTCTCAATCCATGAAAGGACCTTTCCTTTTATCCCATGACAGCTTAATTTACGTAAGAGCCTTTGGTGAGGGACCTTGTCAAAGGCTTTCTGGAAATCTAAGTACACTATGTCCACCGGATCCCCCTTGTCCACATGTTTGTTGACCCCTTCAAAGAACTCTAATAGATTAGTAAGACACGATTTCCCTTTACAGAAACCATGTTGACTATTGCTCAAGAGTTTGTTTTTCTATGTGTCTGACAATTTTATTCTTTACTATTGTTTCAACTAATTTGCCCGGTACCGACGTTAGACTTACCGGTCTGTAATTGCCGGGATCACCCCTAGAGCCCTTTTTAAATATTGGCATTACATTAGCTAACTTCCAGTCATTGGGTACCGAAGCCGATTTGAAGGACAGGTTACAAACCTTAGTTAATAGTTCCGCAACTTCACATTTGAGTTCTTTCAGAACTCTTGGGTGAATGCCATCTGGTCCCGGTGACTTGTTAATGTTGAGTTTATCAATTAATTCCAAAACCTCCTCTAGTGACACTTCAATCTGTGACAGTTCCTCAGATTTGTCACCTACAAAAGCCAGCTCAGATTTGGGAATCTCCCTAACATCCTCAGCTGTGAAGACTGAAGCAAAGAATCCATTTAGTTTCTCCGCAATGACTTTATCATCTTTAAGCGCTCCTTTTGAATTTTGATCATCAAGGGGGCCCACTGGTTGTTTAGCAGGCTTCCTGCTTCTGATGTACTTAAAAAACATTTTGTTATTACCTTTGGAGTTTTTGGCTAGCCGTTCTTCAAACTCCTCTTTGGCTTTTCTTATTACACTCTTGCACTTAAGTTGGCAGTGTTTGTGCTCCTTTCTATTTGCCTCACTAGGATTTGACTTCCACTTTTTAAAGGAAGTCTTTTTATCTCTCACTGCTTCTTTTACATGGTTGTTAAGCCACGGTGGCTCTTTTTTAGTTCTTTTACTGTTTTTCTTAATTTGGGGTATACATTGAAGTTGGGCCTCTATTATGGTGTCTTTAAAAAGGGCCCACGCAACTTGCAGGGATTTCACTTTAGTCACTGTACCTTTTGACTTTTGTCTAACTAACCCCCTCATTTTTGTATAGTTCCCCCTTTTGAAATTAAAGGCCACAGTGTTGGGCAGTTGAGATGTTCTTCCCACCACAGGGATGTTGAATGCTATTGTATTATGGTCACTATTTCCAAGCGGTCCTGCTACAGTTACCTCTTGGACCAGCTCCTGCGCTCCACTCAGGATTAAATCTAGAGTCGCCTCTCCCCTTGTGGGTTCCCGTACCAGCTGCTCCATGAAGCAGTCATTTAAAGTATCGAGAAATTTTATCTCTGCATTTCGTCCTGAAGTGAAATGTTCCCAGTCAATATGGGGATAATTGAAATCCCCCACTATTATTGGGTTCTTAATTTTGATAGCCTCTCTAATTTCCCTTAAAAGAACATGAAGATTGCAACCTCAAGCACTCAAAGGTTGAGTAATGTCTGGGCAATCTCAATTTGGCCCTCTTGTGCATATGCATTATGATACATGATCACATACTACTCTTTTTGCATAGGACCTCTGCCTCATTCAGTGCATAGGATGGGCATGGCTGTCTGTAGGATCCCTGCCTCATTTTTTTTGCAGAAGTTAGAAGGTGGGTAGGGTATGACTCAGGGGATTCAAAAAGACAAGATGGCTTTCACAGTCAGGGCTTTGGAGCTGTGCTCTGGCTCTGCTCCAGCTCCAGGCAAAACCTGCAGCTCCACTGCTCTGGAGCTGCTCTGCACTGCAGCTCCAGGCTCTGCTCCAAAGCCCTGTTCCCAGTGAAGGCAGCTGAATGCTGCACTTGAGAACTGGATTCTGTCCCCGCATCTGTCAGAGTTTCTGTGCAATGGTGGGCAAGTTACTTAAACTAAACTTTTCACTAGTCATGTTCATTTTCTGCGTACCTGACCTAAGGCACCTGGGGCCAGACCTGCAGCAGTGCAGAGTACTCACAACTGCAATTTTAGGGCTTGTCTACACAGTGTGTTAGTCTGCTCTAGTGGGGTATACATTTTAGTCCTCACTAGTTTGTCACACACTACCTGACCCATGCGGCCCCTGCTGGCATGCATGAAAAAGTTCCCTACTGCATGTTGATGTAATACTGTTTGAAACAGGACTACATTAATGTGCACTAGGGAACTTTTTAGCAGGGTCGGCTTTAGGAACTGTGGGGCCCGATTTGAATACCTGGCGGCGGTCTGGGTCTTCGGCGGCACTTTGGTGGCGGGGGGGTCCTCCACTCGCTCCAGGCCTTCCACGGCACTGAAGGACCCACCGCCACCAAAATGCTGCCGAAGACCCAAAGCGAGCGAAGCACCCCCTGCCACCGAAATGCTGCCGAAGACCTGGAGCGAGTGAAGGACCCCCCGCCACTGAAGTGCCTCTGACGACCCGGACCGCCGCTGGGTATGTAAAAAAAAATTTAAAAGGCACCTTGGGCGCGGGGTCCTCTTAAGTGCAGGGCCCAATTCCGGGGAATTGGGGGAATCTGCCTAAAGCCGGCCCTGCTTTTTAGTGCATGCCAGCAGGGGCCAGTTAGTGTATGATGTGCTGGTGCGGACTAATGGACTAGATGAGCCCCAACAAAGCTTTGCTTTGAACATACAAAGTACTATCAAACGCTCAGTGCTCTAAAAATCAGGCTCTGGGTATCTCAAGTTGGGCACCCAAAAGTAGTGGACAGTTATTTGTAAAATGGGGTTACTAATGCCCCGACCTCTGAGTGGTGGGGTGAAGATAAATTGTGCTGCTTGGGAACCAGAATATGCAATTTGCAGGAAATTCCAACATTTAATTTTTTTTATCCTGAATTGGAACAAGAAGCCAAAATTTCCTGCAAATGAAAATTAAAAAAATTAGTTTGGGATCATCAAAATGTTCCCTTAAAGTAATTGTTTCAACTTCTATATTACATTAAAAATATATATAATGTGTATGTATGTGTATATACATATATATAAAATTAGATAGGAAAAAAGGTATTTTGTCAAACTTGACACATTCTTACAAAATATTTTGATAAAACCTCATGTTTTGATGTAAAACTGTTCAGTCAAAAATAATTAGAGGTGGCCTCAAAAAAAAAAAGTTTGAGGCACTTAGCTACAATGGTGAACGCAACACAGAAAAGCCAATGAGAAAACTAATAATTCTGTATTCAGTGCATGGGTTGAATTGTGTGAGTTAAAGAAGGCCGTTCGTTGAATGATGAGGATAAAATGCAGTACTGAAGAGAGACCCACTCAGTGACCGCTGTCCATCCTGTGCACTGAATGAGGCAGGGGTCCTGTGGAAAATAGCAGAGTTTAATTACATGATCACATACATCACAATGTACAAGGGGGCAGAATCAAAGTTGCCCGGGCAACCCTTAATCCTAGCAGTTGCTACTTTTCAGTGCTCGATTTGCAAACTTGGTGTTCTGAACTTTTTTTATGCAATGCAATATGTTAGTAACTTACATGATAACTCGGGAAAGTGAAGCCCTTTCTGCAGGCAGAGATCAGGAAGTAGCAGCAGCAGTTGTATGGATCTCGCTACATTTCCTTGCCTACATGCCTCTCTCCTGGTGGGAGGGAATTGCCTCTAGAGGTGAGACGTAGTTCTGATCCTCCTGCTCTCTCCATCCTTGGGCTCTTTGCCAATGAGGATGACAGCTGTAGTGTGTGTGTTGTAAACGCCTGCTTGCTAGCAACTCTGCTAACCTCATGCTCTCTTTGGGTATTGGTCCCGAACAGATGTCTGTTTCAGCTTCTGGTCAGCGCTGACCTGTGTTGGTAGTCGGAGGGACCAGATGTTGTGGAAGGCTCCATCCCGTTATCAATCCCTGTAGCCATCTTTGTTTCCTGCTTATGTATGTGTAACCCAGGGGTCGGTGTAGTCGGTTGCGCCAGGGCTCGACCCTCCTGGGGCAGGAGGGGAGCCACACCGACTCCTTACGCGTCTGCTGTCACTGTGGGCAGTGTAGCAGAAAACGGTATAACAAGCTCAGGCCCTCTGAAGCAGGGGCCGAGCAGCAAAACAGTTCAATAGGCTCAGGCCCTAGGAAGCAGGGGCTGAGCAGACAATAGGTGCGTCCAGACTGCTATGTCTGAGCGCCAGACTGCCACCCGTGAGTGGGGTGGCAGGGGGGACACAGGCCCACCCACTCCACTGTGTCCCAGCCCGGGGCCCTGGCAGCGGTTATCACTGCTTCCGGTCAGTGGGGTCCTGACCGCAACACACTGACATCGGCACTTCAGTGCCTGCAGCCTGACAGGGGTTGGCTACCCCCGGGCTACTTTCCATTTCCCCCTCAGGGCCTACCTCTTCAGTTGCACTGGGTCCAGGCCAGTCGAGCTGCATAGGCTCCTCGGGACCAGGGCTTGGGGGCAGGTCGGGTAGCTCCGCCGGGAAGTCCGGCCAGGCGCGCTCAGGCGGCTCCTCCGGGTAACAGCAGGGCCGGAGAGGCTCCGGTGGCTCCTCGTCGTACTGGGCGCGGGGGAGTTCCAGCGGCTCCTCTGGGTACCGGTCATGGGGAGGCTCCGGTGGTTCCTCGTCGTACCGGGCGCGGGGGAGCTCCGGCCAGTCAGAACAGCTGCGGCGGGCCCCGGCGGGTTTCCAGTCAGGAGCTCCCGCCGGCATGTCTGCTCCTGGCGGTGGCTGGGCTCCAACTGATCTCTGGCGGACGGCTTTTCTACTTCCTGTCCCGCCCCTTGACTTCCGGGGGGCGGGGACTGCTGGGGGTGGCTCCGCCCACTTGGGTGTCTGTACGGGAGCTCCCTCAGGGCAGGAGGGGAGCCACACCGACTCACTACTGTCGGCAACCTTTCAGAAGTGGGGTGCCGAGTTTTCATTTATTCACTCTAATTTAAGGTTTTGTGTGCCAGTCATACATTTTAACATTTTTAGAAGGTCTCTTTCTATAAGTCTATAATATATAACTAAACTATTCTTATATGTAAAGTAAATAAGGTTTTTTAAATGTTTAAGAAGCTTCATTTAAAATTAAATTAAAATGCAGAGCCCCCTGGACCAGTGGTCAGGACCCGGGCAGTGTGAGTGCCACTGAAAATCAGCTCACGTGCTGCCTTCAGCACGCGTGCCATAGGTTGCCAACCCCTGGTGTAACCTTTTTTGCCACGTTAAGCTGCCAGGAGCTGAAGTGCCACTGGGTGCTGGGAAATACAATCTCAGATCACTTCTGCAATCCTGGGATTTCAGGATCAGTTACTCTAATCCCAGTATCCTGAAATACCTTGTTCTGCTGATGGTATATTTGGAACTTTTTATCCACTCTTTGTGGGTTTAACCTCGAGTCCCTGAAAGGTGGTTTCATTGCAGCCATTCCTGAAATGGGGAATTAGACCTTGAAATGGAATTGGTTAATCAGCTAGATTTAGTTGTTAAACTGGCCACAAGCTAGAGAACTGTTCCCAGCAGACTGTGTTTGTTGCTGCTTTAACTTTCACTCTGCCTTCACGTTTATTGTAGTCACTGATGTGGGATTGGAGTATTCGATCAGCTGTCTCATGGGCAAGCCTATTGACACACACACACACACACCCCCCTGCAATTTCATCATTTTAGGATTGAATAGAACTTAGTACACAAACAGAAGCAAAAGCCTTGTCTGACCCCATGGCTGTAGGCAGAATGGGCATGTTTTTTATTATTTTCAAAAGCAGCTGCTGATTTTGGGTGTGTAGACGTTCTGGTGTGGGGCTCGGCCTTCTCAGGTGCTGCTTGGAGCCAGGTCGCCTCACTGCGTGAGGCTTAGAGTGCAGTTCAGTCTCCCAAAGTCCAAGCCCTCGGTCCGGGCGGCAGTAAATAGTAGTCCCGGGCTCAGGCCTTCGGGCAGGGCTGAGCAAACCCAACAGGAGTCAAGGCCCCAGCCCAAGGTCAGGGCGGGGCAACAAACAGTAGTTTGTGGGCTCAGACCCTCAGGCAGGGCTGAGCAAAACAAACAGTAGTTCAGGGGCTCAGGTCCTTGGGCAGGAGCTGAGCAAACGCACAACAGGTAAGTCCAGACTTCTATGCCTGAGTGCTGGTATGAGGGGGAGACTGCCACCCGTGAGGAGGGTGGCAGGGGGGACACAGGCCCACCCACTCCACTGTGTCCCAGCCCGGGGCCCTAACAGCGGCAGTTAGTCTGCTGCTGTGTCGGTGGGGTCCTGACCGCAACACACCGACATCGGCTTGAAATCTGTGGTAGCCAGACTGGTGTCAGCTACCCCCAGGCTACTTCCCATTTCCCCCTCCATGGGTACCTGCTCATCACTGGTGTCCGCAGCGGGGTCCCATACCATGGGCTCCTCGGTGTGCTGAGGGCTGGCTAGGTCGGGCTGCTCCTCAGGACTCGGGTCAGGGGGACGTTCGGGCAGCTCCTCGGGGTACCGGGCTCGGGGAAGGCTCAGCCAGTCCTCCTCGGGGTACCAGGCTCGGGGAAGGCTCGGCCTAACAGGAGCTCGGGCAGTAGCGTCTGTCCTCTCCGGCAGCCAGGTAGCAACTGAGCGCTGGGGCCGGGCCTTTATACTTCCTGTCCTGCCCCTTGACTTCCGGGGGGCGGGGACAGGCGGTGGTGGCTCCGCCCACTGGGGGCGGCTGTTCTGGCTCTTCCCTCTCAGGTGCGGCTGGGAGCCAGGCCACCTCACTACAGGGTGCCTAACCTGAGATCTTTTAAAGAGGCCTGACTATCAGAAAATGATGAGTATGATCAGGCCCCTTAAAGCCTTCAGTTAGGCACCCAAAATTACTAGCTGCTCTTGAAAAATCTTGGCCAATGACCATCCTTTCATCCCAGCCCATGTGAAAGGACCATGATGTGATTTTGCATTTTAATATTGTGAAAGCAGCAAAGAATCCTGTGGCACCTTATAGACTAACAGACGTTTTGCAGCATGAGCTTTCGTGGGTGAATGCCCACTTCATTGGATGCAAGAGTGGAAATTTCCAGGGGCAGGTAAATATAAGCAAGCAAGAAGCAAGCTAGAGATAACGAGGTTAGATCAATCAGGGAGGATGAGGCCCTGTTCTAGCAGTTGAGGTGTGAAAACCAAGGGAGGAGAAACTGGTTCTGTAGTTGGCAAGCCATTCACAGTCTTTGTTTAATCCTAAACTGATGGTGTCAAATTTGCAAATGAACTGAAGCTCAGCAGTTTCTCTTAGAAGTCTGGTCCTAAAGTTTTTTTGCTGCAGGATGGCCACCTTAAGATCTGCTATTGTGTGGCCAGGGAGGTTGAAGTGTTCTCCTACAGGTTTTTGTATATTGCAAAATATGTTCCTGTAGGAGAACACTTCAACCTCCCTGGCCACAGGAAACCCCTAGTTCCCAGAGCCTCACCCCGCACAAACTTGCCCAGATATCCACTCTCTTGCATCCTGCTCCCCTGTGGCACTCACCCAGCCCCTTGCTAGTAGGAGTGCTCCAGCAGGCTGCCAGATGCTGTCTCCCCCTGAGTCAGCCTCTCCCCCTGCCAGACAAGAGCAGCAAACTTTCAATTTTTTTTAGTGCACAGCTGGGCCACAGCTGTGTTAACTGGGCTGTGGGTTGAGAACTGCTGGCCTAGAGGCAGGTTGAGTTGTGCCGTTCTATTTTAGTGAGCAGCCTGCTTTCTCTCTTTCTGAATCCTAAGGAATACAGTTGGGTTGCATTGCAGCTTTTCTGCAAGACTGTTAGAGAGAAACAAACTTCTCGGGTGTACACCGTGAACAGAACACATGGGTTCTGTTTTCTTTTTTTAAAGCTTCATAGCAGTTCTCACTGTGTGAATCTGAGATGCTTGACATTGTTCTTTTACTGGTGTTGTGAGAGACTTTCCCTCTTCATGCTTTAAACAGTACCCTCAGTGTGGCTCAAAAGAAGAGACAGGAAATAGTTTGTCCGTTTGTGGCCCCCAGCGATCCCTTGGCATCCTTCTGCAAGAGTATGGGGAGCCAGGTTCACATTTGGGGCACTCCTCTATTCTACCTATTGAAAATCTCCCTGTAGCTTCAATTGGTTAGGATATCTTTCTACGGGTCTGTGCACTGTTGGAACAGAGCATCTGTTTTACCTCAGAGGTGGCTGCACGTTTAGCCCTGAGCTCCGTAGGTGTACATAACACTGTACATACTGAGTGAAAGACTCTCTCTCTGCCCTGCACAGCTTACAGTGCAGGCAGATCTCTAAGTACCATAGATGTGGACACTATGGCACAGAGGTTTAGTGACCTGTCCAGGGTCACACTGCATGTCTGTGGTAGAGGCAGGATTAGAACCTAGATCTTCATCACCCAGTTCTGGGCGTTAACTGCTGGAGTACCTCCCTTCCCATTTGCAATCCCAGAACTTCCCCGTGGCAACTTCAGTAACTACTTATGTGTGGGAAGTAAAGTTCAGTGTCTCTAAATATAGCAGCTGGAAACAAGGAGACTCCTCGTCATGTCAGCCAGCCAGCTCTCTGCCGATCAGCAAGTGCCCCCAAGGACCACTACAGGCCCACCACTGACAACTGTTGCATTAGGCTGGGGATTCTTAGCTGGGAGGTAGCATGCAGTGGGTCACAGTCACTCACCTTGCTGAAGAGGAGGAATTGTGTCCCAATAGGGGGAGGATGGAGGACCCCTGCACTAGACCAGTGGTTCTCAACCAGGGGTCTGGGGGCCCCTGGGGACCATAAGCAGGTTTGGAGGGGAGGGAGGGTGTCAGCCAAAATAAATCAGAACTGGGCTGGCCTTGGACTCACTGGGGTCCAGGGCAGAAAGCTGAAGCCCAAGCCCCTCTGCCTGGGGCTGAAGCTGAAGCTCGAGCAACTTAATTTTGCGGGGGCCCCTGTGCAAGCAGATGTTCACCAGTGATGATTAGAGCTGCAAAGCTGACCCTGAAGGGCTGGCAGGCAGGCACATAGCAGAGGGGAGGACTGATGGCATTTTCTAAAGACCCTGGCACATCAGCATGGAGTGGGGGGGAGGGGGAATATAAAATTTAAAAAAAGAAAAACCTACAAAAGCATCCTGTTCATACTATTTAAAGGGGGCTGTATCAGAAACTTGAGTTTTAGATTAGCCTGTTTATTAAAAAAAACAAAACAAAAAACCCCACCTAAACTTGCCAATGTCCCCATTAAAGCATTTCTGGATTCAGCTGGATGAAAGGGGCAAGATTTGAGTCTTTATTTCCAGGAAAGGCCATTACTGACGTGTATCCCAACAGCGCCCCCCAGCTCCCGCTTTGTGTCTTTTGTTCTTTTGCCAAGTCATTCTGTAGGCACTTGCTTTTTAATGAATGTAGGCTTGAGAAAAGTTCAACCTTGTTAGGAAATGCTGCTGCTTTACTATAGAATAAGCAACTGAATGCATCTTACCTGGCTTAATATAAGTTGGCACTGCTGGTCTAATGGGCTTAATGTGTCCTCCAAACCATCAATTGCTGCAGGACGTGAGTCCATTTATAAACCAAAAACCCATCCCAATGTGCCTGGAGTGTAACGTAATGCAGCATTGCCCTGGTGTCTGCAGACTACTCCATTCTCATCGCTTCTGTTCCTGGCTTTGCACAGCAGTAGCAGAATGAAACTAATAAGATCGGTCAGGTTCACCACCGCTGTTCCCTTGTCTGCCGGCAACAGTGATCCATTCTGGAGGAAGGGAGGGGAGATGGCAGAAGGCTCCTTCTCCCTTTCAGCAGCTAGCAGGAGAGGGAGATTGACACTTCAGACCTCTGCTAGCCAAAGGCCTATATGAAAGTCAGTGCGAATGCCAGTGCTCTGCTCTTTGGGACAGCCAGGCTGATGTGCCTGGCTGTGGGTGATAGTGGAGCTAGCTTTCTTGCTTGGGCACTGGCCTCTGGCTCTCGCAAGTGAGCGATGCTTGACTTTCAAATCAGTCTCTGGGGAGCAGGTAGATGCCTGCCAAATTTTTGAAGCCTTAATCTCTCTTTCTGAGTATTCTAGGATGCATTTCATCAGGCCCTGGTGACTTGAAGACATCTAACTTGTCTAAGTAATTTTTTAACTTGTTCTTTCCCTATTTTAGCCCCTGATCCTACCTCATTTTCACTGGCATTCACTGTGTTAGGCGTCCAATCACCACCCATCTTCTTGGTAAAAACTGAAACAGAGACGTCATTAAGCACCTTTGCCATTTCCACATTTTCTGTTACTGTTTTTCCCCCTCATTGAGGCCTACCCCGTCCTTGGTTTGCCTCTTGCTTCTAATGTATTTGTAGAACGTTTTCTTGTTACCCTTTTAAGTCTTTAGCTAGTTTGATCTCTTTGGGTGCCTTGGCCTTTCTAATTTTGTCCCTACATACTTGTGGTGTTTGTTTATATTCATCCTTTGTCATTTGATCTAGTTTCCACTTTTTGTAGGACTCTTTTGATTTTTAGATCATTGAAGATCTCCTGGATAAGCCTGGGTGGTCTCTTGCCAGACTTCCGATACTTCCTACGCAGTGGGATAGTTTGCTCTTGTGCCCTTAATAATGTCTCTCTGAAAAACTGCCAACTGTCTTCAGTTTTTTCCCCCTTAGACTCACTTCCCATGGATCTTACCTACCAACTCCCTGAGTTTGCCAAAGTCTGCCTCCTTGAAATCCATTGTCTTTCTTTTGCTGGTCTCTCTCGTACCATTCCTTAGAACAGTGGTTCTCAAAGTCGCCCCTCCCCCCCCACGGACCACTTGAAAATTGCTGAGGGTCTCGGTGGACCACTTAATGATCTTTCCAAATGTTGTTTGTACATTAGCTAACTATTGCAAAGCACTTTGGATAAAAGCACTATATAAAAAAACCGTAATTTTTGTTTTTGTTCTACAAATAAAAGCGCACAACTCGTATTTTAATATCAGTCTTACCTTTCTAATGCGATGGATGTGCCCTCTCCCCTATCACAGCAGCACCTGAGCTGGGGCTGGGAAGGAGGGGGGGTCTCTACCCTGCCACAGAGCTGAGGGCGGGCAGAAGCGCCGTTTGTCCCCAGTAACCACAGCCCTGGAGCTGGGAAAAGTCGCCTCTTTCTCTGGCTGCCGCAGCCCTGCATGTCCCAAATTCCCCCCACCCTCTCTTCTTACTCTACTGCCCCCTCCCACCTACCCTCTATTCCCCCCCGCCCAAGGTCACCACCTCACCTTACATGTGCGTCTTCTCCAGGGTCCAGGCACCTAATTAGTGGAGCCAGGCCTGCGCAGCTCCACTAATTAAGCGGGGGGCCCTTCACTCTCTCGTGTGCGGCTGCCTAGGTGCACACCTTAGAGGGAACTATCCGCGGACCACCTGAATGGAGCTCGTGGACCACCCAGTGGTCTGTAGCTCACAGTTTGAGAACCTTTGCCTTAGAATCGTGAACGCTACCATTTCACCTGAGCTGCCTTCCACTTTCAAATTCTCAACTAGTTCCTCTCTATTTGTTAAAACGAAATCTAGAACAGCCTTTCCCCTAGTAGCTTTCTCCACCTTCTGAAATAAAAAAATTGTCTCCAATATATTCCAAGAACTTGTTGGATAATCTGTGCCCTGCTGTGTTATTTTCCCAACGGATGTCTGAGTTGTTGAAGTCCCCCCCCCACCACCACCAGGTCATGTAGGTGTCTAACTTGGGGAACAGATCTCACTTGGTTTCAAAGTACAAAGATGGTACGTGGTCCTCCCTGATCCCTACAAACTTGACCTAAGACCTGTCTCAATCTGGGTTCTCTCCATCATTGCTAGTAATAAAGTGAGTGAGAGAGAGAGAGAGTGTGTGTGTGTGTGTGTGTGAGAGAGAGAGAGAGAGCCCTGTGCGCAATCCTGCTATATTAGTGGGTTTACACAGGTGTGAGGGTACGGCAACACAGGAAAGTGATGTTTAAAAAAAAAACAAATTAAAAAAATCCACTGTTAATGCACAGGAAACAGACTCCCGCTCTCTCATTCAGAATGGTGTCCGCTCTGCAGGGCTTGTAGGAGTTAAAAGGAGTAGCAGCTTGCTTTTGTCAGTGAGAGATTTGCTGACTTCAATACACGGTGGAAGATCTCCAGTGAGATGTGGTTACATTTCAAAGTAGAACTGCATATAGATGAAGGATGGGATTTAAAAATAATTGGTTTGTCTTGTAAGCGCCTTGGGGGCTGGGTCGCTCAAACACTGTGTGAATGTACAGTGGTACAATGGCACCATGATCTCAGTTAGGGCCTCTACATCTTATTGTAATACACACATTAATCAAATGTTAGGCTGATAAATGAGATGACCAGGTGTTACTTTCTCCTTTTCTTCCTTCTTCCAGGATCGAATCATCAACTTAGCTGTTGGTAGCTTAACATCCTTGCTGCTTATAGTAAGTATTCCACTTCCCAAACTACATTTCTTTTCTTTCTATGGTTCAAGTCCTGATTCTGTTGAAGTTTAATGGCAAAATTTCCACTGACTTGAGTGGGCCCAGGTTTTAGCCCCAAGCGCTTCCATCCTTTGCACACTGGCCTGCTAGTCATTTGAGACCCTTGGCCATTTTCTTTTGGCAGTTTTATTTTCTGCTGCCGCTTTGCGGGAACTGAGTCCTTTTTAAAACAAGTAATAAAGTTCCCCAAATCCGTGCGAGAAAGGAACTCTTCAGCAGCACTCCCTAGTGCTGGATGAAATGTTTACATGTGGTTGAGGCACCCATTGCTGTCCTATCTCACTGTGCTTTCCTCCAGCTCTTGAAAGAACCAAATGCTATCACAAAAAGGGGGAGGCTACTCCATGATCTGTGATGGTAGCCGCTGACTCTCCTGACTTGGCGAGCCAACATGATGGGTAGCACCCGAAGCCTGAATAGTCAGGGAATCCAGCCTGATATTGGGAAGTCCAGAGAGAGAAAATCCTTGAACAAAACCAGGATAGAATGCCAGGCCCATCACAGAGGACCTCCAGCCTCGGAACTCCCTTGAGGAGAACCATGTAGCAGAAACATCCCTTCCAAGCAGTAATGCTGGGATGAAGCCTAGGTGGGGAAGTAGTTTGGAAGATAGCTGGGGACCATTTACATGTTTGTAAATTATGACCAGAACCTTAGAAGTAAATTAGCTGCTGCAAAAAGTAAGACACACTGCTGCAGTATTTTTTTGGTTTAGTTGGTCTAACATTTGGCTAGCCACATGCTATGTAGCCAGTTGGAACTTTTTGACGGGCCTTCAAAATTAAACCCAGTTATGTAGGACTTGGTTCTTGAGGTGACAAGGCACAAGATAATGTGGCAAGACCTGCATCCATAAGGGATGGTTATAGTCCGCTGGGAGCAGGATATCTTTCAAGACTGCCAGAAGGAGCACTATTCTGGTTAATACATGAGTTCTACATGGCTTTTTCTCCCTTAAGTTTGTGTGTGTGACCCTTGAATTTTCCATTTCCATCTGTCCTTCTACGTGGACATGAGCATTGTATTGGGCCACTGGAAGGGAACTATTGTACAATCACTAAGAATTGTAAATATGTGGTTAGGGGTACTTAGTTTTTTAAAAATTCTGTCCCTAGTCCTTTCCAACCTCCTATACCTTCACCTTGCCTCTCGCCATGGTGGGTGGGTATTGGTTGTTGTGGAATCCTAAACTGTTTCCTTGGTCACTTCATAACTCTGCTTCTGTGAGGTGAGTCTGGGTGGTTTGTTTGTTTTTTTGCCACTATGAAAATATTTAGTCTCTCTGTATTTCTCTGTACAGGTCACTCTGATCAGTGCTTTTATCTTTCCTCAACTACCTCCAAAACCAGTGAATATATTTTTTGCTTTCTGCATATCCTTGTGTAGTGTTTCTGCTGGCATACTTGTAAGTATTGCTACATTTATTGTGAAATATACACAGTTGTATTTTATGTACATAATAGATCCTTTTGTTTTTCATAATACAGTAGTGAACTAGCTACACCTACCCTCTAAGTAGGGCAGCTGTAGATTATAGTACAGGTGTGCACTTGAAATCTGGTAAAGCACTGGATATTGGTCAAAGGTAGATATCTTGTGTTTATTCTGCGAGTGCAAAGGGGCAGACTTCCTATCAAATTTATCTTCTGTTCTCCTATTGTCCCCTCCTGAGCATCCAGGCTACAACATCCCAATATTTAACACATTCACAGTGTGCTTGTCTATGCACCTGCTACCGAGAGTGTACAGGTCACATCCTACAACAAAAGACTATGCTATGGTTAGAGGTTTACTTAAATCACGGAGAAAACACACACTTTTTTTGCAGGTTGGTCACGGTATAAATAGATTTCATAGCTTTGTTACACATCTCGAAATGTTATTTATGCCATGATTAACGCACAGAGTGTGATTTCTCCACAGCGTTTGTCAAACTGGGGGCCCTGACCCAAAAGGGGGTCACGGGATTGCCACCCTTACTTCTGTGCTGCTGCTGGTAGCAGTGCAACCTTCAGAGCTGGACACCGGGCCAGCAGCCCCTGCTCTCTGCTCTGTCTTCAGAGCTGGGCAGCCAGAGATCAGATTTCATGGTCCGTGACATGATTTTCACAGCTGTGAATTTTGTAGACCCCCTAGCTATGGTGTGTCTTCTTAACTTCTGTACTGGCGGGAGCTGCAACAGGAAAGGGAGGCAAGCAGAGTTAAAGTTGGCATCTCAAGTATGTAAAGACTTTCTGGCAATCATTAGGGGTTTGTTTGTTTTTTTGAATTTTTAATTTTTAATTTGACTCCAATTTGTTTAACTTTAACTGTGAATTTCCTAGCTTTCAACCAACCATTGAAATAACAAATCTACTTGACATGTTAATGGCTTATTGACACAGCTGTAGCTAAGGGTTTGTCTACACTTAAAATGCTACAACTGCACTGCTGTGGTGCTTCAGTATAGACACTATCTATGCTGAGAAAAGGGATTCTCCTGTCAGCATAGGTACTTCCACCTCCATGAGAGGTGGTGGGGTAGGTAGGCAGACAGAAGAATTCTTCTGTCAACCTCTAGTGCTGCCTTCACAAGGACTTAAGTCTATTTAACTACACTGTTCAGGGGTGTGGATTTCTCACATCCCAACCACCATAGTTAAACCAACCTAATTTTCTAGTGTGGACCAGGCCTTACTGTTTGCAAAGCAAGCTCACAAGTCTCATTACTTGCATAATTAACATTTCTCAAAATGAAACGGTCTTGTGTCTAGAGGAACGGTAAGTAAGCTGACTGTGATACTGGCAGGCAATACTTGAGTGGCTAGTATCTCCCTAAAGCATGGAAGTGCATTCCACAAGAATGCTGAAAGAGAGAAGTGGGTGGTTGTTCTTAGTGCTTAGTTTTCAGTGAGGTTTCCTTCTACTAACTGCTCTCTTCATTAGTCCAATTTAAAGGGGGGGATGTTAAAGAAAACCCTAGAACTTCTTAGTTTCACAGTTACTTACTCCTGCACTGAACTGTAGCCTGTTTATCTTGCATATAAATACCTGATTTGATTTCTAATGCAAAATCACTCTCTCCTTTCTAGATCTACTGGTATCGACAAGGAGACTTGGAACCTAAGTTTAGGAATCTAATTTACTATATCTTATTTTCTATTGTCATGTTATGTATATGTGCCAACCTGTACTTCCATGAAGTGGGTAAATGATTGCGAGACTGTTCTTAGCTCCACCCTAGAAACAAAGGGGATAATCAGCTGGACAGGGATGAAGAAAGGGATTGTTCAGGGATAATCAGTACATGATTTTCATGTAAATGTATATCTAAAGTCCCTCGTGTTGGGAAGAATTATTGCCATATGACATGACACTGCTTTTATTTAAGAGCTAACTTTGCACTTAATGCACATTCCAACTATACTGATGTTTCAGAAGGGCACAAGCTTTTTCATTTTGGAAAAAAATGCATTTTTTTATTGTACAAATAACTGCAGCATTGCAAAGATCTGTAACAGAATAAATAAATGGCATCTTACAGTTACTAAGACAAATACTTTATTTTTGTTTAAACTGACTATACAATTATTTCTGTTCCCTAGGCAACCTTTTGTTGAAACTACAACTTAATTTCACATTAACAAAACCACAGACTGAAAGACCAACTCTGATTATGAAGAGCTAATTACAGAAATAAATAAAATAATTTATACATCAGTCTAATTTCTGTAGTTATTTCCCCCACACTCACTCACACACTCGCACGCACACTTAGAAGGCTGCTCAGCCTAGTGTGTCTGCTATGAGCCTGAAGTGGCGAATGAATCGCTTTCCATTGCTTTAGGGACACAGGCCCAAACTATCACTGAGCTGCTTCTTCAAGACCTTGCAAAGGGTGCTACCACCTCCTTGCCATCCCCCAAATATTAATGTGCTGCATCCAACTCACCTTCCGAGAGAGGCTGGAAGTGTAATGAGAATAGCTAGTTAGGTAGGCAGTCTTTCTACCTGACCTGGAATGGCCTCTGAAGGCTCGAGGCTTTTTTGTTCTCTAGGCTTTAGAGGGATGCTGGTGGACCTCCGTAGCCTTCCCTTTCTTATAAGTTTCCCTTTTATTGAACTTGCTGTAGTGATTATTTTTTTACTTTTAAAAAAAACCAAACCACTTCTGATCTTTCTGCAACTCCATCCATTGCCAGCAACGGACTCTTCAGGAACAGGCACAGCAAAAGACAACCCTATAAGCATCTGTAACTAGGGTCCTTTGTGCTGGAAATACTGGTACGTCCAATGAGATTGGGAAAACAGACCTCTTCTGCAATACTGCTCTTGCCCGCACCCTCTGAAGTCACTGAGCTATCCTCAGCTAAATGTCAAGAGGAAAAGTAACAAGTCGTAACTCTGTATTGTAGAAGAGCCAAGAAGTGCAGAAATCCTCATCCACTTTCCATGAAGTGTGTGCAAACTAATTCTTGTTGCTGCACTAATAAGCTAAGGGCTACAGTCCTTGGCTTCCATCCAGTTTTCAAGGTGCATAAAGTCCAACAGATGGGCAACAGCCAGGTCAAAATGACTGAGTGGATCCTAACAGTGTGCAACTGAGACTCTTAATAACCCCTTGCTGCAAAGCAGTAGACTGGGGCTTCAATTAGCTGCTGTACCCTTTACAAATGAGGTACACAGTCTTGTGAGCAGTAAAAGTGCACTGTAGCCATTTCAACTTGAGAATGTTCTACACATGTGGACTGACTACTTTCTTTGGAAGGTGGTACAGGATTGCAACTGTAATTTCATGATGCAAACAGGTTCATTTAGAAAGCAGACATGATTACTGCTTCTTAGTGACAACTCACTAAGTCTTCAACATCCTTTGAATCTTCAGAATCAGGACTGTCCAAACACGAGCCAATAATGTGTGATCCCTCTCCATGGTGTTGCAATATAGGATCTGCAATGAGCCATAACATGTTAAGGACTCAAACTTATTGTACTGCTATAAAAACTTACCTCAAAAACACATAGGTAGTGCTTTGCATCAATTTAAATTAAACTATTAATGTAGCTACTCTGAGACCCTCTAGTTTTTCAAAAACAATTTCCTCTAAAAAGCAGGTATACAGAATTGCACACAACAAAAATTACTGATCAGGCTCCGATCTCTAACTCAAGCCTCACACTGAGTGGTCTCCACAAGGGCTGGAACTGCTACCACCCATCAACATTTTTCCAGCTACAGTTTAAGTAGTCTAAAACTAATTAGTTGGCATTTACCATTGGTGCAGTGGAGGAAAGCAGATGAATGCATGACTTCCTTGTTTTGAAAAAAGCTTCCAAATCCTTTCATCTAAAGAGGCTTATTTCTAAAGTTTCAAACTAACAATGATTTGGAAGGTAAGTTATATGAAGATTCCATAAAGGCTATAATGCATAGAATGATTAGAGGAGCTCAATTACCATATTGAACCAAAGGAGCCATTCTCAAACTGGGGGTTGGGACCCTGTTTTAATGGGGTTACCAGGGCTGGCTTAGACTTGCTGGGGCCCAGAGCCGAAGCCTAAGCTGCACCGTCCATCAATGAAACCAAAGCCTGAGGGCTTCAGCCCTTGGTGGTGGGGCTCAGGTTACAGGCCCCCTGCCTGGGGCTGAAGCCCTTGGGTTGGGCCCCCCTGCCCGGAGTGGCAGGCTCAGGCTTCGGTCCCGCCTCCTGGGGTCATGTAGTAATATTTGTTGTCAGAAGGGGGTCATGGTGCAATGACGTTTGAGAACCCCTGAACTAAAGAATCTTGTTTCAGGTCAATTGCACTAAGCATCTGTCTGATAGTACCTGTTAATGTTGTCAGAGGTAAGACGGATTCATTGTCTATATCATCTGATGTCTGAATAAAACCATGGGGTGAAGGAACAATAAGGACAGTTTCATCATCTATTGCAGACTGATCAACTTGTTCTTCTATGGCTGGAGAACCTAGGTCCTGCATGATGAGAGACTGAAGGTTAAGATGTGAGAGGTTTATCCATAATGGAATACAGAAACAATTGCTTCTAGAAAACTGAGTTACGTGCTGGCTGTGGCAGAGATCTTTTTCACAGCGAGTAGTAGTTAGAGGGAATGGAAAATGACTGACCTATTCAAAAGCACTGTTGTAAGTGAACCACCCTGGCTATAAACTGAATTTCTCACCATGTTGGCTACTCCTCTCTAGATGTGGTAAGACATATGTTACATCTTTACAATACTTATCTACATGGGGACTAAAACTTGATAAGAGGGTTCTTCAATGTAACAGATATAACACAGTCCAATGGCTGGAACTTGAAGCTAGACAAATTCATACTAGAAATCAAGTGCAAACTTAACAGTGAGGGTAACTTAACCACTGGAAAAACTTACCAGGGGTTGGGATGGATCCCTGGAAACTTTTCAGTCAAGACTTTTGGGGGGTAAATGATTCTCTAGTTTAAATTTATTCAAGCAAGTCTTATGGCCTGTGTTTACACAAGAGGTCAGACTAAATCACAATGGTCCTTTCTGGCCTTGTAATCACAAATTATTTGTACAAAAAATATAATTGCTTTCAGTGAATTTAATAAGGAAGTTAATTTTTTTCCTAACACCTTACCGATACTTCTCCTTGAGTCATAACTACAACTGCTGCTTTCACTGTCAAGTTTTAACTACTCTAAGCACCGCTAAGGAAGAGTGATCTTGACTGCTGTCAGCTAAAGGCTGATTGCAGAACAGCAGGGGTGACTGGAATTGGCAGAATGAAAATAGCTGGATTGTTCAGATTCACAGCTGGAGTGTGGACTGCTTGGGCTGGCTAGGATGGTCCAGCCAGTTTTACTAATACCTGTTCCTCTCGGCAGTTTTGTTAGTACTATCTTTGTGACCGGCCACCCAGCTGGTTACCCCTTATCAGCTGCTGTCAAGCAGTGTACGAATGAACACATGTATACGATGCATGCATCATAGTTGGGTCCTCCCTCACTAAATTAGACCAGATCCGAGCTTGCCCTACTTAGTGCAAAGTATGACGTACCTAATTCAATGAGGATGCAGCCTGCAGAAAGCACAGCATAGCTAGACCTTCCAACACTGAGGGGCGGTTCCTAGGCCCAAACTGAAAAGCTGGCCCTCAAGGTACAGGGGATAGTGGGACAGGGAACTGGGCACTTCTCCAGCTCTAGTTATCAAACCCCTGCAATGTCAGTCCATACCTTCCACGCACTGACACAACCGTAATGGCAGCAGTCGGGAAGAAATGTCTTATACAGAAAGTGAAGTTTACAGAGGCCTTTTTAGAGTCAGTCCTACTCCTGAGTACTCCTCTTGAGTAAAATAATCCCCTCTATCTCCACTAGTGAAACTGCACAGACCCCAAACTTCCATTTAGCTAGGAGGATAAACAGATGAGAATTACCAAGTCAATTTGCTTTTTCTTCCTAAAATAATTAAACAGTCTAACATCCTTTCATACCTTTACCCATAACTAATGACTTGAAAGTTTTGATTTTGATTTGCTAACATTTTTGTCTTCATAATCTGAACATGGTAACTTAACTTATTTTGATTCCTATGTGACAATCCAAGCTGGATATGAGTCAACAGTGTGCCCTTGTTGCCAAAAAGGCTAACGGTATTTTGGGCTGTATAAGTAGGGGCACTGCCAGCAGATCGAGGGACGTGATCATTCCCCTCTATTTGGCATTGGTGAGGCCTCATCTGGAGTACTGTGTCCAGTTTTGGGCTCCACACTACAAGGAGGATGTGGAAAAATTGGAAAGAGTCCAGTGAAGGGCAACAAAAATGCTTGGGGGCTGGAGCACATGACTTCTGAGGAGAGGCTGAGGGAACTGGGATTGTTTAGTCTGCAGCAGAGAAGAATGAGGGGGGATTTGATAGCTGCTTTCAACTACCTGAAAGCGGGTTCCAAAGAGGATGGATCTAGACTGTTCTCAGTGGTAGCAGATGACAGAACAAGGAGTGATGGTCTCAAGTTGCAGTAGGGGAGGTTTAGATTGGATATTAGGAAAAACTTTTTCACTAGGAGGGTGGTGAAGCACTGGAATGGGTTACCTAGGGTGGAGGTGGAATCTCCTTCCTTAGAAGTTTTTAAGGTCAGGCTTGATGAAGCCCTGGCTGTGATGATTTAGTTGGGGATTGGTCCTGCTTTGAGTAGGGGGTTAGACTAGACTAAAATAGAGCTCTCAAACTGCCTAAAATGTAAAGCTCATTATTGCATCCATTTCAACTAAAGTGAAAAGAAAAGGATGCAAATTGAGGAAAGTCAGTAGCTTTGGATTGTATGTAGGATGTACTGATCCTGCTCATAAAGAACAGCAGAGAGATGGTTCAATGTACATATCTGTTCTCTTGCAGAAACAAAATCTAACACCATCTGAATTATAGTGGGATTCCTGGCTGAGTGAGAAAAAAAATCGTAGCATCTGTTATATCTGTCATTTTGGAGAACAGTTTGTTGAAGGGGACGTGCACTTTAACAAACTCTAAGAAGCCCAATAAAATGCAAGTTGGTCTTTTTTCTTGATACTTATCTCTGTCAATTGTTCCGATTCATGGCTCATCTGGGTATGGAAACTGTACGGTGGGCCATGAATGCTCACAAAATTAGGGCTGGGGTGCAGGAGGGGGTGAGGACTCTGGCTGGGAGTGCGGGCTCTGGGGTGGAGCCAGAAATGAGGGGTTCAAGGTGCGGGAGGGGATTCTGGGCTGGGGGTTGGGGTGCAGGGATGGAGGGCTCCGGCTGGAGGTGTGGGCTCTGGGGTGGGGCTGAGCGACTTAGGGTGTAGGAGGGTGCTCCAGGCTGGGACCAAGGGGTTTGGAGGGTGGGAGGGGGATCGGGGCTGGGACAGGGGGTTGGGGCATCGGGTGGGGGGAGAGAGGGCTCTGGGGTGAGGCCAGAAATGAGGAGTTCAGGGTGCGGGAAGGGGCTCCGCACCCCTGGGGCAGGAGCACTGGAGGGGGCCAGGGGTGCAGGCTCCAGGCAGCGCTTACCTCAAGCAGCTCCTGGAAGCAGCAGCATGTCCCCACTCCTGCTTCTATGCGGAGGTTTGGCCAGGCAGCTCTGTGCGCTGCCCTGTCCGCAGGTGTCACCCCTGCAGCTCACATTAGCCGCAGTTCCCAGCCAATGGGAGCTGTGGGGCTGGCGCTTGGGGCGGGGGCAGGTTAGGGGCTGGCTGCCCCTAAACACAGGAGCCAGAGGGGGGGACATCCGTGCAGAGCGGCCTCCGAACCCACTCCCCGGCTGGAATGCGGGAGCAGGGCAAGCCCCCGATTCAGCTCCCCAGCAAGAGCTCAAGGGCCGGATGTGGCCCCTGGGCTGTAGTTTGCCCACTCCTGAATCTAGCCTATATAATGGCTCCAGTTTTATACTTATTTAGATAAACTCATGGCTGCGTCTGAGGTGTGGAGCTGTGTGAGACTGTAATTTGTTTCACAACTGAATCTTTACTGAAGTGTTTGAACATTTAATAACTGGACTATTCTGCTTAACCAATCAAATCCTGCAAAAAAAGTCATGAAAGGTCTGCTGCAGCTAAGAGGACACTAGCAAGATTAGTAGAGTAAAAAGTTGACTGTGAGAAATACTGTACTTCACCTCTCCCTTGCTCACACAGTATATTTGTAAAGAAAAGACTGACGTGGTAGACAAATAGCTGGCTTGTTTATCTCCTAAAACCATAAACCATGAGTACACTGCTTTGATCCATACCAGCTGGGTCACACTATGTTATGCTACCTACCTGCATTAAAGCAAAATCCTCAAGATGAGGACTTGGGGAGTACAGATTCCTAGTCTACTTGTGAGATTTCTGTGCCACTGAATCTGAACCCAAACCCTAGCCTTGATCTAATTACCACCACCTCCCAACATGTTTACAAAGTTCTGAGACAGAAAAAGCCTCTTCACAAAATGCTCGTGCAGCTAAAACACTAGAAGATGATTAAAAACCAGCACTATTGACACATTCACAAGGACACTTTGATTTTCTCATCAGGTCTTTATTTTGAACCGTCATCCATGCTGCTGCAATCGATGCAATGGTTGTCGATTTAGCGGGTCTGGTGAAGACCCGCTAAATCGATGGCAGAGCACTCTCCGGTCAACTTCGGCACTCCAGTTCTCCGAAAAGAGTAAAGTAAGTCGACCAGAGAGCATCTCCCGTTGACACAGCGCAGTGAAGACATGGGGTAAGTTAACCTAAGGTACCTCAAGTCCAGTTAAGTTATTCACATAGCTGGAGTAGTGTAACTTAGGTTGACTTACCCCGGTAGTGTAGACAAAGTCTTAGAGCAGGGGTAGGCAACTTATGGCATGCGTGCCGAAGGCGGCACACAAGCTGATTTTCAGTGGCACTCACACTGCCCGGGTCCTGGCCACCGGTCCGGGGGCCTCTGCATTTTAATTGAATTTTAAATGAAGCTTCTTAAACATTTTAAAAACCTTATTTACTTTACAAACAACAATAGCTTAGTTATATATTATAGACTTTTAGAAAGAGACCTCCTCAAAACATTAAAATGTATGACTGGCACGCAAAACCTTAAATTAGAGTGAATAAATAAAGACTCGGCACACCACTTCTGAAAGGCTGCTGACCCCTGTCTTAGGGGCAGTAGTTTCAGATATTCTGATAGTTTCATCATGTACTTCCTTACCTCAGTGACGTAAGTGTCAGTTAAATTGGAGTGGGAATCCTCTTCACGTTTGAGGTCTGTATCTGAAATCTCCTCTTCAGTTCTTACCATCACCCCATCTAACAGTTCGGTGCTATTTCTGCCACTGAATTTGGAGGAGTCATCGTCAATGTAGGCAGACTGCTCTTCATCACTCAGCTTGGACTGATGGATGTCATGTGGAAAAGTGTCTGCTTCCAGGGTACCTGGAGGATCTGTCAGGTCAGCTGACTGAATATGTGAATCGACAGTAAGTTCTGCCTGGGTTACGGAGGAGATGTCTTCAGTAGCAACAGTGCGAATTATGACACTCGGTGTGTGGCACTGTACTGTGACATTATCACTTGCGTTCAGCAAATGTTCTGGCTGTAAGAAGCATTAACAAAGGATACAAAATAAACAGTATTTAGCACTTTGTTGCTTTTTCACCTATCTTTAGTCAAACACAAGTTATTGGGGTCAATACATGGGTAACTGGGTGAAATTTAATGGTCTGTAACATATAGGAGCTCAGACTAGATGCTCTGATGGTCCCTTCTGGCCTTCAACTCAAGGAATCTGCAACTTGGTTGAAACTGTTATATCTAGTTTACAGAGGAGTAAATAAAGAGAGGCATAGCAAGGTAAAGAGAATCAGTGGCAGAACTGCAGCTAGAACCAGGGGAGTCCTGAATCTCCATCCTGTGATCTCACTACTAGACAACATTTCTTCCTTCCTGTTTGTAACAAAGAAGGATAGTGATAAGCTTAAGTATTATTTAACTTGAGACAGAAAAGTCATCAGCAGTGATCAAACCAGATACCTTCAGCACCAAAAGCATGAGCTCATACCACTTGAGCTAAGTGGTTACAGTTAAAATAATAATCCTAGATTCAGGAGATCAGAGTACTATTTCTATAACTGCAACAATTTTCCTATGTGACTTTCAATATCTGTTAGCTTTCCCCCTCTGCTAACCAGGCACAATACTTCCCTACCGTACAAAGGTTGTGGGAAGATAAATTAATTCATAGATGTGAAGATTTCAGTGATAAGATCTTAGAAAATCCTATAAATAAAGTTTTTAGGTAACAGATTTTAACTTTGTTGAGGCCAACCACTAGATGGAAATATCACATGTTTAAACCAGTTTAATCTTCAACCAAAGACCTAATCTCCAATAAGGACTATGCTGCCCATGCCAAATTTTAAACTTCAGCAAGTTTTCTGCAGCCTGTGGTTTGAAGAGTTGGTTTTTTTTAAATAGGAAATTCTCACTCTTCAATATTTTAAAACGGCCAAAATTATTGTACTCTACCTGTGACTGGAGAGTGAGCATGGAAAATTTCAGCTCCAGAGGGAATATTATGGAAAGTTATGAGCATGTCAGAAAGGTGTATGAATTGGGAACTGCTTCGTAACCTTAGCATATGGAGGTAACCAGGGACCTGCTGTAACCACAGCGGCTGACAGACAATAATTATTAGCCCACCCTTTTCCCAAGATGTTTTGGCATTCTAACTCTTCAAGATACGTACGGATAAGGCATGGACTATGATCTGCTCTGGGGAGGCAGGAGCAGCAGCAGCTGTCAGGGTCACTGTGGGACTGGTAGTCAGCGTTAAAGGAAGGCCTTGGTTTGAGCTTGTCTGTAGTAAGTAAGTGCCGGGAGTTCCAGTAGGCTGGAGATGGAAGGACTAAGAAAGGGAAAAAAAGGTCAATACAAAGATTCCCCACTTCCTGAACCATGTCAGCGCACTCACTTATAGGGAATCCAGCTAGCTCGAAATCATACTGAAATAACTCCTTCCCTGTGTTACTTACCACAATTTAATTGGAGTAACTGTAAAACCTCATTTTTCTTCAACAAACTAAATTAGCTAAATTAGTGAAGAACTAATTATCTGTAGTCTTGGCAACTGCCTCTCTGCCCTAAGGACTTTCTCCTAAGGGATAGTGAAGGGTTCTGTTCAGTCCCCTCTCCTGTTCAGCAATGGATAGAAGAGTTAACAAGGGGACATGGTTAAACTGGAGTGAAAATCCTGAACTGCGTTGGTGAAGAATCTTTTCACACATCTTACAGTGAAATTACATTCTGTTAAAAGCAGGTCCTGCTATCCTAAATCCACTTGGAATACAGCAATTTGCACCCACTGGTTGGTTAATTCTCATCTGCCCCTCTGCTGGGACATGATCCAACTCCCACTGAAATCAATGGAAAGACCCAATGGGAGCTGGATTGGGCCCTGGCTGACCAAATGGAAACGGGGAGGAGATAAAAGATGCCAGGATCCCATGGGGGGAAAGATAAGGAGAAATTCTTGACTTCCTGGTCTTGCTCCCAGAGAGGAGTGACAAGGAGACAGGCCACTCTTGCTACAGCTGTTCAGTGAGGATATGGCCTCACAGACCCCCCCAACCACGTTTGCCACTGCTTGCAGTAATAGTAGAGAGACTGTGCCCTATCAATAATGGGATGAATGGTACAGGCACAGGGGAATCTTTTGCCAGCAAGGGTCTCTCGTGTTATAAACTCTTCTTATAAGAAAGATTTTTATTAAAAAAAATATTAAACACACACTGCTACAAGATGGTTTCACAAGAGTTAATATTTCACATTGAACCTTCACAGCTCTAACTAAATACAACTAGGTCCACATTTTGCTCTGGATTTTGTAACAGAAGTTTACTTCAGAATCACCATTAAATTTTCCCTCCTCCATTTTGGAAATCAACTACAAAAATTTAACAATTTAATGGCATTTAAAGGATAAGTGTGATATTGCAAGGCAAGTTCTGCGTTACTTACTGGGAGAATTTCAAAGGTCTGTAGTGTTCCACTATTTAGTGTTATTGTCTCAGAGTCGACAGTAGCAGCAGGAGAATCAGTTGAGGCTATGGGAGTAGGGAAAAAACAAAAAAACACATGTAAACCAAAACGTGTCAGCACAGAAGGGTGTCAAGCAGGGTATTGCTACTCCCAGTGCTGAGAGAAAGGAAGCTGACTGCAGTACTAATGCCAAGGTTCTCTAGTTTGTATCTAGAATTCAACACTCTTTAAAGAAGCCATCTTACATGAGATGGAAATAGAGGGAAGAAAGTATAATTAACTGCATAGGGATTAAAAAACAAAATGATATTAAAGTGATTTAATGATTTATGTTTGTAATGACATTTTAAAGAAATTAATATTCTGGAATAAGTATCCATAAGTGGTTTGAGCATTGGCCTGCTAAACCCAGGGTTCAGAGTTCAATCCTTGAGGGGGCCACTTAGGGATCTGGGGCAAAAATCAGTACTTGGTCCTGCTAGTGAAGGCAGGGGGCTGGACTCAATGACCTTTCGAGGTCCCTTCCAGTTCTAGGAGATAGGTATATCTCCTATTATTATTATAATTATAAGACCCCTTATAGGTCAGATCCTCAGCTGGCGTAAATCAGCGATAAGTCAATGCAGTTATGTTCTGTGTTGATCCACACCAGCTGAAAATTGGCCCTGAATTTGCATTCCTTTCTGTCCTCCTATAATGTGTATGTGCACCAATGGATAAAGTGCAAGATGCACTCAAGTATATTCAATCACATTATATGTAATGGCTGCAACCTACTGAAGGTACAAATGCTAATACTATAGGAGCTTGACTGTTTCACTGGGTTACTGAAAGCAATTTGAACAGGAAGGAGGCTATTAAATAGCAGCTACTAAAGTTAGACATTTTTAAATCAGCAGATCCAGATAATTTGCTTCCCACAAGTTTTAAAAGAGCTGGCTGAGGAGCAATCTAGACTGTTAATTTTGATTTTCCATATATTGTGGAAAACTGGGGAAGTTTCTGAGGGCTGGATAAAAGCTAATGTCCTGCCAACATTTAAAAAGGGTAATCAGGATGATTCAAGTAATTATAGGTAGGGCTCCATGTCTGTCACGGAGGTTGCAGAAGTCACAGATTCTGTGACTTTCCGTGACCGCTGTGATTTCTGAAGAGGCCAGTGTGGCTGACCCCAGAGCCGCCCAAGCAGCTGGCCCCAGGGACCACCTGAGCAGCCGCTGGTGCGGCTGGCCCCACATGTGGCCGGAGCTGCCACTGTTGGTGGCCCCCAGCAGCTGACCCCTGGGCAGCCAAAGCAGCCGCTGCTTGGCAGCCCCCGGCAACTGCTGCCACTGGCCCCACCTCCCTAGCAGCGACCCCCTGGGGCACCCCTCGCAGCAGTGCCCCCCACAAGATTTAGTCATAGGTATTTATAGTAAAAGTCATGGACAGATCACAGGCAGTGAATTTTTGTTTATTGCCTGTGACCTGTCCATGACCTTTACTAAAAATAGCCAAGACTAAATCATAGCCTTAATAATAGGCACTGGGCAAAATGATGGATTTGCCGGTACAACACTCGACTAATAAAGAATCAACACAGAATCATATAATTAATGCCAAACAACACTGGTTTATGGAAAATAGATCTTGTCACAAACTTCAGATTTTTGATGAGATTACATATCAAATTTAAGGTAGAGCTGGAAATGGAATGCAAGTTTCCCAACTCTCAGTCCTGTCCTACAGCCACAAGATCTGAGTGGCACTCAGAACTAAATTCTATAAGATACTTTCATTTATTCATCATCTTTAGGGCCCTACTAAATTCACGGTCCATTTTGGTCAATTTCATGGTCATAGGATTTTTAAAAATAGTAAATTTCATGATTTCAGCTATTTAAATTTGAAATTTCACGGTGTTGTAACTGTAGGGATCCTGACCCAAAAAGTTGGGCAGGGATCACAAGGTTACTGTGCGGGGGGGGAAGGGGGGGGGTTGTGATACTGCTACCTTGACTTCTGCACTGCTGCTGGTGAGGGCGGCTGCCTTCACAGCTGAGCAGCTGGAGAGCAGTGGCTGCTGGCCAGGAGCCCAGTTCTGAAGGCAGAGCCACCGCCAGCAGCAGCGCAGAAGTAAGGATGGCATTGTATGGTATTGCCACCCTTATTTCTGCACTGCTGTCTGCAGAGCTGGGCCCTCAGTCAGCAGCTGCCACTCTGTAGCCACCCAGCTCTGAAGGCAGCAGCACAGAAGTAAGGATGGCATAGTATGGTATTGCCACCCTTATTTCTGCACTGCTGTCTGCAGAGCTGGGGCCTCAGTCAGCAGCGCAGAAGTAAGGATGGCAGGGTATGGTATCACCACCGTTACTTCTGTGCTGCTGCCGGTGGGTCGCTGCCTTCAGAACTGGGTGCCCGGCTAACAGCCACTGCCCTCTGGCTGCCCAGCTCTGAAGGCAGCGCAGATATAAGGATGGCAATACTTCGACCCTCCTAAGATAACCTTGTGACCTCCGCCCCTGCAACTCCCTTTTGGGTCAGGACCCCCAATTTGAGAAACGCTGGTTTCCCCCGTGAAGTCTGTATAATATAGGGTAAAAGCACATAAAAGACCAGATTTCACGGTCCGTGATGAGTTTTTCATGGCCATGAATTTGATAGGGCCCTACTCATCTTAAAACAAGAAACGTTTAGGTTTTATTATAGGACATAACAAGTATGAGTTTCAACTACTTACAGACATGAGTAATCTGGACTGGAATCTGCAAAGCTGCCATAGGACTCGGAGAGTTGCCTGCATTCTCTTCCAAGTGAGCCACTCGAATCTGTACATGCTGAACCCCTGAACTGGAATGAGTGTTTGATAACCCACTTCCAGATTTGTTTTCTGAAAGCTGGTGCCCTGGGTTGTTTTTTTGGTTCTCATGCAGCTGTTTAAGACCTTTTATTAGCACTGAGGGAGAAAAAGAAAATTCATTCTCAGACATGCTGAAGAGGGGCATTTGGAATCAACACTGTGCATCAGATCTCTGAGAAAGATCTAAACTGAGGGTCTCACCCGTTGGACTCTTCGTAACTTCAAGAGCCCCTGGGGTTTGAGAGAGCATATGCTGCTGGTTGGGAAAGTAATCAAAGCCATCCAAGCAGAGCATCACTGATTTTTCACCCCAAAAGGAGCACTCGCTGGAATATGGACAAGAGTAAGTGCTCCCCCCTGCTGAGGTATACGTTAAGCACCCAGAGAACAGAACAGGACCACAAACTCTTAACTAGAGGGCTTCTCTTACTGCTGCCCTTGAAAACTAGTTACTAGCCGGATCCCATTATGTTTTCAGTGGCTGTGGGTGAGGCGTGTGGCCATACGAAATGGGGATCTTCCTGAGCATTTACAGTATAAACATATTTCCACAACAGCTCAGGCTCATGTTTCTTTGATCTGCCTAGCTAAAGCCAGAGCTATTGTTCACTGACTTGCAACAAAGACCATGTGTCAACTCTCTCAAATGATCAAAGGCCAGAGAGGAATTGGGAGGGAGATCCTGAGCAGGGAGCTCTAGCATATAAGAAAGGCTGGAAATGCTGCAAGGCCAGGACACCAAGAATCTTGTGAGAGACCATGCAGCCTTCCATATGAAGCCCAGCTTTGCTTTTTTCAGTTGAACCTCTGACAAGATGATGCTTTTTCAAGAAAACATCACAGCCAGCATGGACCCTGGGAGAATGAGATGTATGTCTGCTTTGCAGACTTGTCATCTGAAGATGAGAACCTTATCAGAATTGTTTGCACAAACAATTTGAGTGCAATTGCTGGTACTTCATATGGGAGAAAGAAGCCAAAGGATAGGCAGAGGCCAGCATCAAATAGATCAATCAGCAGAATGGACAGGAAAGTGGTCTAGATTAACCATGGGTTTGTTAGTGTCTGGTAATTCCTACCTGTCTGCATTCTCCATCTTTTGTTCTCTGTGTCTCATTCATTTCTTTCTCCGCCTTTTGCTTTCCTTTCCATCTGACTTTCTCCCTGTTCTTCTTTCACTCTTTCCCTGTTTCTCTGTCTGTTCCTCTCCACTAAAATATTTGTTTAAACCCAAACTCCAGTCTAAATTCTCTCTCTTTCTATCCTTCTAACAACAATCCTTCTGAACTAGAGGGTGTTTTATGCTGGCATGTGTTAAAAGACCAGCCTCCATTCCAGCTCTGCCTAGGGAAGTAAGCTACTATGACACAGAGGCCCCCTGGTGATTCACTACTCTGCGTCAGCAACTCCTATCAGACCTGACAAACTTGCTTCCCCTAACATACTGCTGTCATAGAATTTATCTATAAAAACGTTGTGTGAAGTATCAAACGAAAGCTGGTGACACACTGGTCATTACTATCATTATGAAATGTATGCCTTCAAACTATAGGAATTATGGGTAGTTACTGACATAATGCCTTAAAGTCTGTAACCAAACAAAGGGAGAATCCGGTTTCTTCCAGACTGGAGGGAAGGTAGTTATCTCCTGGTCTCCAATGTAAATTAAGCATTGTGGAACCAACACAAAAGAAGCTCCATTTGCTATACTGGACTTAGAAAAGGGCAACAAAAATGATTAGGGGTATGGAACAGCTGCTGTATGAGGAGAGATTAATAAGACTGGGACTTTTCAACTTGGAAAAGAGATGACTAAGGGGGGATATGATTGAGGTCTATAAAATCATGACTGATGTGGAGAAAGTAAATAAGGAAGTGTTATTTACTCCTTCTCATAACACAAGAACTAGGGGTCACCACATGAAATTAACAGGCAGCAGGTTTAAAACAAACAAAAGGAAGTAGTTTTTCATACAACGCACAGACAGTCTGTGGAACTCTTTGCCAGAGGATGTTGTGAAGGCCAAGATTATAACAGGGTTCAAAAAAGAACTAGATAAGTTCATGGAGGATAGGTCCATCAACAGCTATTAGCCAGGATGGGCAGGGATGGTGTCTCTAGCTTGTTTGCCAGAAGTTGGGAATGGGCAACAGGAGATGGATCACTTGATGATTACCTGTTCTGTTCGTTCCCTCTGGAGCACCTGCCATTGCCCACTGTCGGAAGACAGGATACTGGGCTAGATGGACCTTTGATCTGACTCAGTATGGCTGTTCTCATGTTCTTATGACATAATCCTGAACTGTAACCTTCCACCTGTGTGTACACTGTCTCTTTGGGGACAGTTTACCTGGTAATTAGTGTGAATGTTCAGTGGCAGGGGCTAGACATTACCAGGGGCTGCTTCTGGGGAGTCTGGGCACAGGGGTATACTAAGTGTTAACATGCAATGCAAAATACAGGCTGGCAGAGTCCTGTGGAGTTTGTGGTGTCAGGGAACTGACACACAAGTGTCACAGCTACATACCCCTTTTCCCAGGACATTTCAACAAATCATATCCTAACCCTGGCACTCTAGTCTTTGTGTGGTACACTGCTATCAGATCTTGATGTGGTGGGGGAGTTGGCTCTAGTAGCAGGATGGAATAGGAATTGGATATCCTCAGTTCTATTTTTGGCTCTAAAAGGGAAGTAGGATCTAGTTGTTAGAGTAGGCAGGACCAGAAGTCAGGATTACTGGGCTTTATCCACAGCTCTGAGTGGGCTGTGGTGTCTAGAGGTTAGAGCATAGCATTAGAATTCAGGGCTTCAGTTATGCCACTGGCTCTTTACCATGGCTTTCTCTGATCATTGCATATGCCAGTGCCATCAGATCTGGATGTTGTTTCTTGAGAAAACCTCAAACACATGCACAAACCGTTTTCCCATCTCAGTTTTTAAAGTACATGCAGTTCTAAGCATGGATCTGAATCCAGGAGAGTGAGTGAACACCCCATTGAAGTGGTTGGGATGAGGAAGGCTCAGTGGTCTCACTGCTGCTGTTACTGTTAAGTAGAACATTACTGCAGATACAGAGCAGAGCCTAATACAGGCATTGTAGTGATCCCAGGCTCAGGCAGAGTTTACCTTTTAAAATACAAAGTCCTGTACTCATGTTTTTCTCTACCTCTTTCATTCTCTCCTTTCTGTTTTCCTGTCCACCCCTAAAAGCCTTTAGGGGAGTATGTATTTTTGGATGAACATAATTGTTTAAATGCAGAAATAATTTTGAACTCAAGGGTGTTGGCACATGCTAGAGGGTATCAGGGTTGCAAGAAATAGGCAACATGGATTTGTTAAGAAAAAATCATGCCAAACCAACCTAATTTCCTAATTTGGCAGGGTTACTGGCCTAGTGCATAGGGAAGAAGCTGTGGATGTGATCTATCTTGATTTTGACACATTCGCTCATGACATTCTCATAACCAAACTAAGGAAATGTGCTCTAGATGAAATTACTGTAAGGAGGATGTACAACTGGTTGACAGACCATACTCAAAGAGTAGTTAGCAATGGTTCGCTGTCAAACTTGGAGGATGTATCTAGTGGAATTGCGCAGGGGTCAGTCCTGGGTCCAGTACTATTCAATATCTTCATTAATGACTTGGATAACAGAGCAGAGAGTATGCTTATAAAATTTGTGAATGATACCAAGCTGAGAGGGGTTGCAAGCATCTTGGAGGACAGAATTAGAATTCAAAACAGCTATGACAAACTGGAGAATTGGTCTGAAATCAACAAGATGAAATTCAGTAAAGACAAAAGCAAAGTACTACACATAGAAAGAAAAAAAAATCAAACATAAAACTACAAAATGGGGAATAAGTAGGTGGGAGTACTGCTGAAAAGGATCTGGGGGTTATAATGGACCTCATATTGAATATGAGTCAACAATATGATGCAGTTGCCAAAAAGGCTACTATCATTGTGGGGTTTATAAACAGGAATGTCATATGTAAGATATGAGAGGTAACTGTCCCACTCAACTCAGCACTGCTAAGGCCTCAGCTGGAGTACTGTGTGCAGTTCTTAGTGCCACACTTTAAGAAAAGATATGGACAAGCTGGAGTCCAGAAGAGAGCAAGAAAAATGATAACAGGCTCATTTTGGGGGAAGGATAGCTCAGTGGTTTGAGCATTGGCCTGCTAAACCCAGGGTTGTGAGTTCAATACTTGAGGGGGCCACTTAGGGATCTGGGGCAAAAATCAGTACTTGGTCCTGCTAGTGAAGGCAGGGGGCTGGACTTGATGACCTTTCAAGGTCCCTTCCAGTTCTAGGAGATTGGTATATCTCCAATTATTACATTTATATTACAAAACCTGACCTATGGAAAAAAAATGTTAAAAAAAGCTCTGTATGTTTAGTCTTTAAAAAAAAAGATGAGGGGGGACCTGATAATCTTCAAATATGTTAAGGGCTGTTATACAGAGGTCTGTGATCAATTGTTCTCCATGTCCACTAAAGGTAGGACAAGAAGTAATTGGCTTAATCTGCAGCAAGAGAGGTTTAGGTTAGATGTTCAGGAAAACTTTCTAACTATAAGGACAATTAAGTACTGGAATAGGTTTCCAAGGGAGGTTGTGGAATCCCCGTCATTGGAGGTTTTTAAGAACAGGTTGGGGATCCCCCTGTCAGGGATGATCCAGGTCTAGGTCTACTTGATCCTGCCTAGGAGTTGAGAGTTGGACTAGATGACTTTGAGGTCCCTCCCAACCCTACATTTCTATGATTCTATGAATTTGTGAAGCAACAATATGTCTCTCTATTTAGAGAGAGGTCAACACATTAGTCAGCTTTTAGTTCATACTCAGAAAAAAAAATTATAAATATTAAACTCTCTGTGCAAACTCAATTTCTCAGGAATCTATAACATTTTAGCATGTTTGAAAAATAAGTACATAATAAACAAGCTACAGAAACTCCAAATTTGGAGTATTTGTTTAAAAAAATACTGCATTTTTCAAAGTTACAATCAAACAATGCCTAGTGTCATAATTTGCATATAACATTGCAAAGATAAATAAAATGTTCTCCCACCCTCGCAGAAGATGAGGGCAGCCTAGTTCAAGAGGTTGCAGGACAGAAAGGATCAGTGCAACTGGGAAACGCTCCAAGACACCAGATTCACCCTCCAATCCTGCAGTGTAAACTTTCTATTGCATCTGTGGGTAAAGTGGCACATGGCTCCTAGAAAGCAACCATCTTCCCTTCTTGTTCCCGCTGTGATCCCTAGTGCAACTAGCTGAGGGAGCAGCTCACATGTACAGGGTTGCAGGCCCAGGCCTTTGCTTTTCTGACACTCAATTCAGTCTTCAGTGATATCAGTGGATATTCCCCACCCTGGGCAGCAAATAGCCGTCTGTCTGGTGAGTGGGGAATTGGAAGGGGGACTGCAGCCTGTTGATTCATTTTGTCTTTTTATTTTGTAAACTATCTAAGGCGGGGACGGTCTCTTACTACATGTTTGTACAGCACCAAACACACTGGGGCCCCACTCATGGTTGTGGCCTCTAAGCATTCCTGTAATACATATAATAAATACTAATAATTGTCATAGGCAGGTATCCATTTACCAACACAACTCCTACTACAATTGGCATCCTCCTGAAAGCTTTTACAGCGAGAGCAAGGACTGAACAAACGAGCATGGAGACTGAATTAGCCTCTCACTCAAGCAATCGCCCCTCCCGCCCAGAACAGGGATAAAGGACATTAGCAGGCAGACAGCAGTGGGGAAGCTTACACTGTCATTCTCTGTCCCTGCTCTGTTGACAATCAGGAGTCAATCCCAGGGCTACCAATGTGGCATCTTTCATAATTACTACGTTCACAATTTTTTAAAGTCATAACTCCATTTACAAGTAACAATACCCATTCCTGAGGGACCTGTGAAGCAGACTTTCTGAAGACTTTAAAGAAGAGAACAAAATGTGTAACTAATACATTACCAGGGAATGAAACATCTTTGTGGTTTGCAATCTGTCTTTTAATTGTCCACCATTTACTCCGAAGCCACTGTGGCGAGCGGACACTGCTCCATCCTTCAGCCAGTAGATCCCAATTGATTTCATTTTCATCAGACACCTCAAGCTCTGCTATCCTGGCAGGGTTATAGAAAAAAGGAATCTGTCAGAAGCTGCCTTCAGGCCTTTAAGGGATGTTAGACATCTTTGCTTAAGAATGGATTTAGGCTTCCAAGGCTCCATGCTGCCAGATGTCAAGCAAATCACATCTCCTATTAACTCATCCAGTCCATCTCCCTGCCAATGCATGTTGTCCTTCCGCCTAGACCTATTGTAGTGCTCTGTCCAGACTAATTTTAAATCTCCCAAGCAATGGTGCTTGCAACACTTCTCTTGGGAAACTATTCCCCTAATACATCTTATGGGCAGGAAATACTTCCTGATATTCAGCCTAAGCGTTCACTCTCTTAATTTCATCCCATCACTCCTAGTTATACTCTTCTTTTACCCTAAATAACATCCATCTCTCCTTAGTATGGACTTATGTCTCCCCTTAGATTTCTCTGAGGTAAGCTATACATAGTTAACTATTTAAAACTTTCCTCAAAATCAATCCCTCCAGGTTCTTCAGAGCAGGGATTGTCTTCATATATGTTAGCAAATATCTAGCACCCTGTGGGCTCTACTACAATCTGTAGGAATAATCATCATCCCTCAATTCCCTTCAATTTGTACAGTATGCTGGGGAAGGGTTTTTGCCTGTAAGCTGCAAAAGCCCTCTTCATAGACCAAGTAGTTGTACTGACTATACCTGCTAGCTACAGGAACAATCCTAAAGGGATGAATTATGAATGACTGGACAGACTGTGAGAGACTAAATGCATCAATACTATTTGTACACCAGTACTAAGAAACATAACCAGGATGTATTGTAATTTACAATCAGTCAGGTTAATCATTTTGAATGCATGTCATAAAGCAGTGACTAGTGCTCTGTAAATCATGTTTGGATTCCCTGCCTGTCTCTCCCTTTTATCGCCATCCAAGAAAATTATCAAATCATAATGAAAAATTGACTGGCTGAAAAATCTGAGTTAAAAGTATTCAAAACAGAAGAGGAACTGAATGGCTCAGAAGATTTCTAGTGGGCTATTGAGCCTTTCACCACTTGGTTATCAGTTCAACTCTAACTCAGGTAGGGATCAAAGGTGGTGCCATCTGGTGGCCTACATGAAATGAAATTGTGGTCTCAGTTTAGTTCCTTGTGGACATGTGTCCACATCACAGAAACCACCACCACACTTGACCCTCGTTGGCAATCTCAGCAGAGAGGCCAGGGACTGAATGAGCATGGAGACTGAACTACCCTCCAGTTCAGGGCTGAAGCGCATTGGTGGGGCAGTGTGTGGGAAGCTTGCATGGTCGCTGCCTGTGCTGTACCTGTTCTGTGGAATAATAGAAGACTTCAGTCTCCAGGGCTTTCAATCTGACACCTTTCACGAGCACTAAAATTCACTAAAAAAACAAAAACAAAAATAATGTTCAATATGAAATCTCTGGGAAGTGTGAACACAGCAGCCATTTTTGGTGTGTTCTTGAGATCTCTTAGTGCCTGGGAAATCAGCAAAAGGGACCCCAATGGAATTCTACTAGTGTCACTTTTTTACTATGAAATTTTTTAAACTGAGAACACAAACCTCAAGATTAAATTTATTTCATCCTCCTTCGTCCACTCAGTTCCGCCACTCTGTTTCCAGTTCAGATAGTTAAGCCATTTGGAGCGGCATTGCTTTTCAGAGCGTGTTCCAACCCGTTCTGCCACAGCAGCCCACGATACCCCTTGGGTGACAATGTCACCTGGCTCCGTGCTGGTTAGCTCATGTACCACTTCTGCTAGCCTCTTTTCTTCTTCTTCTGTCCATTTTCCTAACAAAATAAAGGACAAAAACATGCATGTTAACCAACAGTACAAGCCATCTTAATCTGAATAGCAGATATGGAACCATACAACATTTTGTGATTGGAAGCGGCACTACAATTTTCAGGAGTTTAACCACTTGCATAACTGTGATGCTCAGCACCCACATGTTCATCCTTGTAAAATGATTGTGCGGTATACAATGCAAAGTTTGTCATGACGGGTGTCTTCAGAAGGCTCATGATGCACTGAGCATTGTTGTTACAGTAATGTTATAGGTTATAATTTCATGTATATAGTTATGAGGCTGAAAATGTATCCTCATGCCTTAAAGCAAGCCCAGCCAAAAAAATCTCCAAGAGCAGAGAGGCAGTTCACACCTCATCAGGGCATGTATGGGACAAACCCAGCCCAGCCTCACATGAACAAAGGACGCTGGCCTAGGCAACAACAAAATAATCTGTTAGACTCTCAAGTAAGTCACCCCCTTTCCTTTGGTCAGTTTGGGACTGCAATGAGGTAATGCTCACCTGACTCTGAATGGGGGAGAGGAGGGGCAAAGCCAAGAGGGAAGAAAGGACATAATAAAAGGGACAGAGATTTGCCATGCTCTTCCTCTCTCTTCCACCTACATCTACAGAAACCACACTAAGCGACTGAAGTGCTAATCAAAGGGGAGAGCCTGGCTGAAGAGCAACCAGCCAGCCTGTGGTGAGAACATCTAAGTTTGTAAGGGCACCGAAAGTGTTAAGATCAGCTTAAAATGCGTTTTGCTTTTATTTCATTTGACCAAATCTGACTTATGTTTTGATTTATAATCACTTAAAATCTATCTTTATAGTTAATAAATTTGTTTGTTTATTCTACCTGAAGCAGTGTTTGGTTTCATGATGTCAGAGGCTCCCCTTGGGATAACAAGTCTGGTACATCTCAATTTCTCTGTTAAATTGACGAACTCATATAAGCTTGTAGTATGCAGCAGGCATAACTGGACACTGCAAGAAGGAGGTTCCTAGGGCTGTGTCTGGGACTGGAGATATTGGCTAGTGTCATTAGGTTGCACAATCCAAGGAGCAGCCAGAGGCTGTGCGTGAACAGCCCAAGAGAGGGGGTTCCCATAGCAGAGCAGGGTAAGGCTGGCTCCCAGAGTCAAGGATTGGCGTGACCTAGCAGATCACTGGTCCAGATAACAACAGAGGGGAACGTCACAATAACCTCCAACAGTCATAGTGTCCTAGACTAATATAGGAGTTGCCCTATGTACTAGGTACACCCCTTTGACGGTCAGATGTTCCAACAGTACATCATTAACTCATTCAAATGCTTGTTGGCCCACTGCAGTAGGAAAAGAGTTAATTGTTTAAAGGCAACATCTTTGCCCCTGTGAGCAGTAAGGATGGGAATATTCAGATCTATACCGAGAAAACCAAGCACACTCTGTTCTAGTTATCATCATCCTCTCCCTCATTCAGGCTCCTTCCTCCACTACTTATTTATTTGTATGCCCACCAGCAGAGTATGTTAGTGCTCTCCTCAATAAAACAAGACACTGCTTCCTCAGAAATACTAGGAGACACATACCATATCCCAACTAACAGATGGGAAGCCTCACAATCTCCCACTATGAGGGTATGTCTACACTACAGGATTATTCTGATTTTATAGAAACCGGTCTTTGGAAACAGATTGTATAAAGTCGAGTGCATGCGGCCACATTAAGCACATTAATTCGGCGGTGTGCGTCCATGTACCGAGGCTAGTGTCGATTTCCGGAGCGTTGCACTGTGGGTAGCTATCCCATAGTTCCCGCAGTCTCCCCCGCCCATTGGAATTCTGGGTTGAGATCACAATGCACGATGGGGCAAAAACAGTGTCACGGGTGATTCTGGGTAAATGTCGTTAGTCAATCCTCCCTCCGTGAAAGCAACGGCAGACAATCATTTTGCGCCCTTTTCCCTGGATTGCCCTGGCAGACGCCATAGCACGGCAACCATGGAGCCCGTTTAGCCTTTTTTCACTGTCACCGTATGTCTACTGGATGCTGCTGACAGACGCGGTATTGCAGTGCTACACAGCAGTATCCCCTTGCCTTTGCAAGTTAGCAGAGACAGTTACCAGTCATATTGTACCGTCTGCTGCTGTCATGGGTGCTCCTGGCTGGCCTCGGTGAGGTCGGCCAGGGGCACATGGACAAAAATGGGAATGCTACTGTGTAGCGCTGCAGCACCGCGTCTGCCAGCAGCATCCAGTAGACACACGGTGACATTGAAAAAAGGCGAGAAACTATTTTTTTCCCTTTTCTTTCACGGGCGGAGGGGGGGGGGGGGTCAGCTGTCAGTGTTTGGATGCGAAACATGTAAGGAAAAGCCTAAGTGCAGCAGGAAGTAATGCTGGTGATTCAATATGCATGCCACATTCACTCTGGGTCAGTACTGAAATGATGCTCCAGCATGATGCAAAGTACTTCCGCTAAAAGTGCTGACTTTCAGATGAGACATAAAACCAGAGTTCCAGGCCCCTTGAATGTCATTAACAATCCCATGGGAGATTACATGGGTATTAAAACCTGAGTCCTGGCCAAATTTCAATGGGGTAATTATATACTGGCTACCTAATTTTCCCCTTCATTTTTAATCAAGTATATTTCATTTCCTGTCCTACAATATTGTATGGTGTTGATACGTGCTGTTTAATAGTTTCTTCACCGTAATTCAGCCATAGCTACACTTTAGCACTGAGTGATATGACACCCATAGAGAGAGAGTTTGTAAAAATCCAATGATTAAAATGTATCAAATACTTTGTAATTCATCTTGATGAAAAGTACCATAGGAACATCAGAGCTCAAGATTGTTATTAAAGGCCTACAAAAAAAAGTTACATATACATTGTAATTTTTTTGCCCTTTGTGACCTGAAATTAGAAATAAAAAGACTTAAAATAAAAAGTTACCCAATTTTATGCTAAGCCTCAGCCTGAAGTGAATTTCCTACAGAACAGGAAATCTCTAAAAACAACAGAAAGAGATAACAATGGGGAAACTGACACACCCTTAACTAGAATATCCTTTACTGACACCACTATACTACCATACCTGTGTGTTATAATACCATACCTGTGTTGCAGGTGTCCTTCATCAGCCTACATCGATCTTTTACAGATGAAGCACTTCTTCCCAGTGCAGCGCCTATTGTTGCCCAATCATTACCATGCTTTATTCGTAACCTAAGTGGATACAGTTTATTAGCATTTTGTTCAAATGACTCACACAGCTATATTGCATGGTAGGCAATAATAAATATGTTATTGGAGAGTGAGCACAGTCTCACAGTAGATGGGACTGGTCGGAATGGCAAGGTTTTATTCACAATTTTTGCTGCTAATTTGTCACATGATGCTGGAAGCCATTTAGCCTGGCCATGCCTCAGTTTATCCATCTGTAAAATAGGTATAATTATATTTATCCGCCTCAGAGGAATGTTGTGAGGCTTAACTAATTATTGTTTGAAACATGTTCTGAGATCTTCAGATGAAACGTGAGACTCCCATTCCAAATTCTTATCTATTCTCAAGGGGAGACTTTGTATGTGGTACAGGGAATATTCATGAAGCCTGGTATAATAGGTGCTGAAAAACTGGGAATTCTATAACTCACCTGCCCAGGAAGCCAGGAAAGCATCTTGCCTCGCTACTTTCCTATTTCTAAAGCTTATGCATTCCCCTTCCTTCACCACCTCTCAGAGTGGCTTAAAATATTAACCACAGTTACGAATTAATTTCAATTTATTATGAACCCATCTCGAACTCTAGGTGCCTTACAAAACACATAGAAACTTCAACTGGATCAATATCCAAACAACGTAACTCCCACCTTAAATCCTCCATTCTTCCCATCAATGCAGGCTGTATCCTAATCAACCCAATCAATCCTTGAGGAAAAGCCTGGGAAAACAGATAAGCCTGCAGAATATCCTTGGTTCTGTCACACTGAGGGTGTGTATTCCAGATTCAAGGACCCTCATTGATGTCTTGGTGAAGTCTCCCAACATCTGTTTTCACAAGGGGAAATCTTATGCTTGACCATTCAACCATCCTTACAGCTAACCTGCTCAAGCTCTCTAAAGAAAGAGGACCAAACTAGTCTCAGTTATACTTATGAAAATCTGAAGTCTCATTGGTTTCAATAGAATACATCAATCTTAGTTTGGCTAAGTGCTGTATTCACATGTGTAAACACATCCAAGTAGAAATTGACCAGAAAGTGGCTTTCATTGCCCTTCAAACTACTCTGGTACACCACTACTTTGTAGAAAAGAGTTATAGCAGTCAATTTACCTATGACCACTGAACCGAAATGTTCATAGTGAAATCTTTATAAAATTCTTTTTTAAAACTATTATAAATTAGATAACAAGATCTTGTGAATGCAAAACTTACTCCTTGAGCTTTTCAATTTCTTCAGGAGTATACCTATGCAATAAATAAAAAGAACATTACTTAGAACAGAAACATACACTTTTTGTTAGCCATATACAATGTACTACTAACAGCACAAAAGAAAATTTCGAACTGAGGGAAACAATCTGAATATTTAAAAGCACATTAAAAGGTAAATTATTTATCTTTGTTCATTTCTAAACATGTTTGGATCTCTTCACATTTAGTTTTACACTGGTGTAACTCCTTCAACTTCAACGGACTTACTTCTCAGGTATGAGAAATCAGAATTAGGTCCACTTATGCCTTAAAGAAGGGCTAGTTCTTCACAGCACATCTCCTATTTAATTCTGTAATTGTCATAGTGGTGTTTATTGCCACAAATGCATCATTAAAACTTAGCACTCAAATTGCACGTTTCCTCTTCAAAGAGCTTTATAAACGTTAACTAAAATCCTAACCATCACCCCAGGGGGATACGTATTTCCATTACTTTACAGTTAGGGAATCCAAGGCCGGGGGATTAAATGAATTGCCCTCTAGATCACGTCAGAGACAAGATTAGTACTCAGCAGTTCATGGCCTGGCTCTTAGTTCTGTGCTCATTTCACAATGCTCTCCCCATAGTGGTAATCCTTTTATAGTGAATACTATCACAGATGCATTAGACTCCAATCCTACAGTAGGTTACATCAATGAAGACCCATGCACCGATGCAAAATTCCACTGGAGTCAATGGAACAGTGTGCTAGCATATCCTGATGCAGGATCAGTCCTTCGGAAGTTCTTATACAAAATTATGGAAAGGAAGGAACTAAGAATTAAGAAGGAAAGAGAAGGTCTTATATAAATCCGAGGTGTCTGAAAAGGGCGCAGAAAAGATAAATGGCCAACAAATCCCTGCCTCTAATGAGATGTTGTTTTTATCTTGAACATACATCTCCCTACAGTAGTGGACCAGTGATGGGAACACTTTTCAGAGAGAGTTCTGGAAAATGAAGGGAACGAAGGAAAAACAAGACGAGTCCCTTGTTAACACTTAGCTAACTAATCCCACTGATTTAAACAAAGTACCAGAAAAAGAAATCTAAAAAGACTGCAAAGCTTAGGTCAAAGAGAATCATCCCACCTGATGGAAAAGGACACCAGGAAATGTACTGAACTGCTGGCAGGTGACATTAGCATCCACTGCCTAGACTGACCTGCAGGATGCAGGAGAAATGGCTTTTCATATTAATGTTTTCTGTTTCCAAGTTTTCTCCAGTATGAAAGTTCTTCAATTACTTAAATGGGTAATGCCAAAAAGCATTAACAAAAAACATGCTTTGCATTCTTAAAAAAAAAAAGTTTGTAGATTGCTTTGTTTAGAGTCCACTTATTGAGCTATAATACCAAAATGAAATCAGCCATGATTTGTTTTGTTTGCTTTTAATTCCTCCCCCTATTTAGAGAAACAGCCTTCTCTAATAGACTGAGCTCTGTACCAAGAGCCAGGACCTACTGAGTCCTAAAGATGACTTGTGTGAAGTCTTGAGCAAGTCATCTATGCTTTCTGTTTATCTTCTTGTTAAAATGCAGGCGTGTTTAGAGAATAGCTAACCTTTGTTAAAGCAATGTCTAGAAAACTAAGATGGTATTTGCTATCAAATGTGCTATCAGCGTTATCAAACACAGCAAGCATGGTTGCTTGCGTATTCAATACACAGTAAATTCCATAAATTACACAAATCTCTGAAGCAACAATGTGGAGCAACAATAATGGGCTGCGTGGCCAGTAATTCATCTCTGTGCATGTACAAAGGCTACACTGGAGATCATTGGAAGCACTTATACAAGTTCTGACAAGACTTTATATCAACAGAACCAAAAAGGGAGGGAGCTTGACCGTTTTTTCCCTAGGTCTAATAAATCTCATGGCAACAGCCTCTAGTCTTGCTTCTCAACTACCTCTAAGTTGAAAGGAATTTACCTTTTCCCCCAAAAATGTCATTTTCATTACTTGAAGTGAATGTAAAATAAAAAAAACAAAACAAAAACACATGATCCTAATGATACCAATCAAGCCATGCATTATTATAGGTTTTCATACTTTCCAACATGGTTTCTGTCATCATACATGCGAAGAACTCTTCTATAAACTGCAAAGAGAGGCCGGTTCAGACCCCATGCTATGGTCCTGTAGAAATCTTTTCGTTCATCTTTTGACATCTCAAAGATAATTTCAGTGGCATCCTTTATTCCACGGGCCTAGAGAGATCACATTTTAAAAAGAGATTTTAGACAAAACTGTGTATCATTGACAAACCGAACTTTTAAAAATGAGAAGGTTGGTACATTATTCTCAAATTCATGAGAGATATTTCATAAAACTATAGGTCAAAATTGTAAAATTGGATTCCTAAATTAGACAACTGAATCTATATCTGCCCAAATAAGTGCAGAACATTACTGAAAAACAGATCATTCATTCAGAGGCCCAAATATGCATTGAAATGTCTAACTTCTATATAAGTTTGAAAATTCTAGTAAATTTTGAGGTAAAAAAAAATCAATGTCAAATCTGAGAAGATCACACAAAATAAATTTAAACTGACACTGTTTAGTTTATGCACTGGGGTTTTTGTAAGGAGAAAAAAGTTTCACAAACAATCTGAAGAAATGCTTTCATAAAAAAATCAATCGATGTAAAGCTAATTTGAAGGCAGTGGTGCCCAACCTTATTACACAGGAGGGCCACATAATCCTAAACACAACCTTGTGTACCGATTCTACATATTTTAAATCAGATTTAAGGTCACCTGTATAGATTTATATTTTAAGTTCAGCTTGTTTCATATGTATTTAGTGTGTAAATAGCCAATACTGTATATAGAAACAACCTGTGTAAACTAAAATGATGTAAACATGACGACAAAATGCTGATCAATCATTACTGTGTTGAAGCAGGCCTTCTGAAACACTCTGATAGGCCATGTATGGCCCGTGGACCGTAGTCTGGGCACCTCTTTTTAAGGTAAAATATTTCTTTACATTGATGGAAACCCAAACAAAGCTTAATTGTGATAGCACATGAGAACTAGAAAGTGAACATGATTATAAAAGAAAAACAAAACTGACCAATTTAGTTTAATTGTCCAAGCTGAGTGAAGTGAAAAAGGCAAGCAAACATCAGAAATGGGGATAAGGTATGGTAAATTGTATTTTACAAACCATTTAAATGTTAATCCAGAGGGTTATTATTATCCCAAGAAAGAACTGAGACTTTAATTTGACCAAGCTAAATAAAAAAAGGCATGTACATGTGCATGATTTTGTGAGTATAAATTCTAATACCTGTGCAGGTAGGTGCTAGTACTGGAAAAGGTGCACAGAGGTATTTGCACATGCCCTAGTGAAGACTGGATCTAGCCCCTTCTGTAGGTGTAGATTCTTCTCTTGATGTGGCCATAATTTCCATGGGAGTTACACATGCTCAAGGGAAGATCACACCACTTGAGCACACTGATGTAAAATTTTACAATGAATTATTCTGAGCATGCAAACTGGAAGTGTTGTGAGACGATCTGGCAGAGCCTTAAACCCTAAGTATGATTACAATAAAAATTATATTTACTGATTTTATGCATTAGAAACATTTTTGGTGTATTTCAGACAGGCAATAATCAATTCTACTACAAAACGATCAAAATAAGCCTATTTGCATGCTCTCTGGAAGTTCTACAGAAAGTTAGTTTCAAATAGGATATAGTAGAAACAGCATAACCAGCTAAACTAGCAGACTAATGTACTGTAATTCCTACCTTTAAATAACGTTCAATGTTACTCATCAAAATGTCGATTTCTTCCTTCGACCACATTCCCTGCTTCCATTTATGGCCTTAAAATGGACAAGACAAACTAATCACAATGCTGGAGGCCAGCAAGGTGGGGGAAATCAGAACACACAATTTCCTTACTGAAGTAATTAACAAAGAAAAACATGTAGTAGTTACAAACTAATTAGAACCATTACATAGCAGAAATAACTCTATTTGCTAAGCAACCAGTTTCCATGTTTGATGGCTTCAGTATCACCAACCCCAAGAGTTCAAAAAGAAAAAGAAAAAAAAATCACAAGAGTCTGATGATTTTAAGCCACTTAAAAAAAAATTGGGGTTGTTTTTATTTGGCTTCTAGTTTTTGAATCTTTAGGGTGCATTCAAGTCACGTGTTTAGGCTTTTCTCTGCAACCATGAGGACTGGAAGCCTTTTTTTTTTTTTTTTAAATAATGAAAGCTGAGACTCTCGTGTATTCCCATGACTACAGGAGCCAGGGCTTAAAGAAAAACAAATATCACGAGACACAGTAAAATTGCAAAACCTGGCAACACTGCAGCCTTATGTTATGGACCTTATCACTTCCAACCATGCCTGTGTAGTGCTAACTGCTCTTAGTGCTCCCTGTGCAGTCAATGGTAATGAGCTCTGTGCCTGGTAGAGTTTGCAGAATTGGGCCCTATGTCATTATTATCTGTATTGGGAGTAGTACCTAGTGGTCACAATCAGAATTGAGGCTCTGTTGCATGTGTTGTATTTCCCAAATAAAAATGGCAAATCAATACAAACAAACATTAGTCAGTCATTTCAATACCATCTAAGCTTTTGGGTTTTTGTAAAAAGCAAAACCAATTCAATTTTAGTCAGAGATAAGGATGCAAACCTTAAATACCATGATCTAATAGCCAAGTGGCACTAAAAATAACTGCCCCTTTACTCTTGCCTACAGATATTTTCTCCCTTTTGCGCTCATAACGTCTTAACTAGTGACAGATCACACGTAATTAAGGATACGCTCCTGACCCACTTCAGGTACTGAATGCTGGCTACATGCCCATCTCTGCTCAGAAAAACCAAGTGTTTCCTTCTTAGCCTGATCATTACCAGCAAAACAATTTGGAGAGAATTGACAAAGAGCTTTTGCTTATTGAAATCTAATTATAAATCAAAAGTACAGTTATTATAGCTAATTCTGTTCCTGCAATGTAGGAGAATGTTCTTACACCATGTCCTCAATCTTTCTCTTCCTCCCAAACGACATACAGAGACCGAGATGAGGTTCCAGAGGTAAATTACACCTATAGTGTATAGTTACAATTCTCTGTCATTTACATGACCATCTGAGCATAGAAATCACACAAAGAGGAGATGGAGCTGCACTTTACATGGAATATTATCTAATTTGAGGAAAGGAAACCTTGTATTATGCCTTTGCTATGTTTGCCTACTTCTAGCCAACTTAAGCCAAGTTTAATATAATCTGACACAGGACACATGTGACCAGTCAGCTCTTCACCAAATCATCAGCAAGAACTCCTTTGACCACAGTTTGGAGAACACTGCTCTAGGCTTGTTGATTTTGATAAATGTGAAGTCCATATTCCTCCCCACTGGCTGCTGGAAAGGAGATGCACAATCTGCTTCCTCACCCTAGAGTCTACCAGCTACTGTCATGGGGCATCTCAACTACTTTAGCCCCAGCCTTCTGAAATGGAAAGCAGTCTCTTTGCTACTCTGCCCCCCCCCCCCACACCTCAGTTCTTGAATTGAGCACCGTGGAGATTAGAACTTGTGCAGAACTGAGGAAAAATGGAGATGGAAAAGATGAGTGAAACTAATGGCTCTTAAAAGCAAGCATGCATCCAATCAGGACAGTGAATGAAAGTGATAGACAGGAACAGATAATATGATGGCTGCTAGTTTCTTCCTTGTCCCAGCTCTGAGGTTCCCATTCCCAATGCTTCCCAGTCATTGCTCCCTCCCTACAAGCCACCGTCCTCTTTCTGCAGTAAACCTCAGATCTATGGCGTTTCTGGGGAAAATTAAAAGGAAACAAAACAATATTTATTTTGTTCAAAAATTTTCCACAAAAGTTTGTTTCAATTTGATTTGGAAAAAAAGAAAAAAAAAAAAAGGAAAACCACTAATTTTCATTCATCCCTTTCCTCCTCATTGGAAGATGGAGGAAAAAATTGGGGGGGGAGAGGCGGACCAATTAAAAAAACCAAACAAAAAATTGTTTCAAATTGCATCACAAACATATTCATATTTCCTAAAAGTCCACATTTTGTTGAAAAAAAAATTGAAAAATTTCAACCAGCTCTCATGTGGAACAACTAAGTTCTGAAATGGCCCCCCTTAAGGATTGACTTCACAACCCTGGGTTTAGCAGGCCAATGCTCAAACCACTGAGCTATCCCTCATCATTCTCGCTATCCCTCTGGATCCCCTTTCACTTTTTATCTTGCCTTTTGTCTGGGACAGAGGAAGACTTACTACTGCCCAGTATGGAAAGAGTCTATATTTCTAGCTTTAGACTTCACCCTGCTAACAAGGATGCAGGCACCCTGCACCAGAATACAGGGTATTTTATGCAGCCTAAAAAGTACCCTCATACACACATTACAGAGATCAGCTCACCTTTTTGCAACCAATGGGAGAATTTGGGCCTAAATATCCTACCTTTGTTTGTTAGAGAATCCTTATCCTCTTTGGTTGTAAACCAGGCTTGACTAACAGCTGATACTTCTTCACTGCCTAGAGGAGAGATTTCATCCAGTTGTTCATTCTGAAGAATCTTGAAAAGAAGAATTGAAGAGTACCTTGTTAACTGATTTAACATTCATTCCCCCACCTTGAATTTAACATGCAATACTTGGCAAGTGTAAGTGGCAAGTGTAAGTGTAAAAAAGATGGCTATGTCATACTAGTTCACCTTGCTGGCTGCTAATAAAGTGTATTTGTTTTAGGCAGGGCACTACCAGGATATTTTCCTTTTTTAAACAACACTTTTACCCATCAAACTCATGGCCAGCTTAAACTAATATCTCTTCCCCATCATCCTTTACAAAATACACACCAATTTTCTCACAGTAATGGCATTGATATAAATTCTATTTTTTTTTTAAATTGTAGGATATATTGAATCATTTGCTTATCTACTGTAATGTACACTCCTCCTCCGCTACTCTATATTCTGCTAAGGTGAAGGTTTACAAACTAAGATCTGTGTTTTCCCTTGTCTTTCTCTCCTTGCAGTGGGCCTACTTTACACACCATCAAGGAAAATGACAGATATTTACAAGAAGCTTCACAAAGGAACAAAGTACATACAATCTCTAACAACACAGCTTTTGTGCCCTGTAAGGAAAAGATCTTCTTTTAAAAAGTTTATTCTTTATTCAGATATTGGCTTAAATCCGTCATTATTTGTGTCCATCTGATGTATTAATTTTATGACAATTACATTTGTCATTTAGCATTAAATTATTATTTTTTAGTATATTTTATTATTCAATTTGTTAAATATTTGTAAAAAAAACCCTAGTTAACACAACTTATAAAGTATATAATTAAAAGCGGACACTCAAATAGTTTAGAACCCAACTGTAACCTCCACCTTAAAATTGTAATTTGTTAGGAAATGCATGGGGTATGAAGAGGGCAGACATAAGAGGGGGAAATAGTACTAGCAAGGACCAGAAGATTGAAGACAGGTAAGATGGTGTGGGGGAAAATATAACTGGTAGTTTTGCAGACACTGGATATGGCAGAATTGTATTTGTAGTGAGTGGAGTCAGGTGATATGCATCTTAAATAGGGGCTTCGACAACAAGAAGAGAAAAGTAAAGAAAAAAACCATTCAGAGATTTGGGGAATGTATACATTACAGCAGCTATAGAAGCCCAGCTACTGCCCTGCAACTGTGTAACTGTAGCGTAGAAGGTGTTTTTCTGTCAGTGCAGGTATGTCACCTCTCTGAGAGGCAATAGCTAGGTAAAAGGAAGAATTCTTCCGTCAACTTAGCTGCATCTACAGCGAGGCTTCAGTCAACCTAACTACATCACAAAGTGCATGAATTTTTTCACAGCCCTGAGCGATGTAGCTAGGTCGACCTAAGTTTTAGATATAGATCAAGCCTCAAAAAGCATTGCTGTAGCCTCCAGGGAAGCTAGGGATTTTAAAACTCTGAACCAAAAGGGCTGGCAGTGGCCAGATGGGAACAGAATGATCGCAAATAGGTCCAGTTGGCCCCCACTATCCTTGCTGGAACATCTCTGGAGAGATGGGAACTGTAAACTCCACACCCAATAGGGATAATAATACTTACTATCTTAACTCTCAAAGGTGTTGTGAGGATTAATTAGATAATGGGCTCAGTCCTATTCCAACTGAAGTTAAAACTGACTTCAGTGGAGAAAAGATTGGGCCCAACGTCTAAGTCGCTTTTTGATGTGAAGTGTGCTGTATTAGAGCTGAGTATTTTTAGGCTTAAACATTTCTTTCTCTTGACAATGGTACCACCTGAAAGGTTCTACCATAAGGATTGTAAAACTTATTTTCCCCTAAACACCACCATCTGCAGTAGTGGCCCAGCCATCTTATCTTTCAATATGGCTTTCTCTAAAACAAATCAAAGCATGAGTGCTACACCTGTCTTAACTTAGTGCACCAATCCGTGTACTGAAAATTTCACCAAATCATGTTTTCCTTTGAAAAATTAAAATGTATTTTTATTGGATAGAATCTTCCAAACAAGACCAGTGTCACTGTAGGTTAGTTTCACGAACACGACACACAGTGCCCATTTAATCAAAACTTTTTGCTTCTTAATTTAATATGAATACGCAGAGGCAAGTTAATTAAAAGCCCTTGGACCAAGCCTGAAGCTTTACCATACCTGGATCTGAGTAACAGTTCCTTCATTAATCTCATCATCTGCTACCTCAGTGGTAGCAGTCATGGTCACCTCAAAGCTCTGATCATTTTCTGAAACTTCAAAACATGTAAATTAGTAGTGAAGTTTTTCTCTGGAATATTTGATATGTAGACTACAGGATTTACACAACACAGTACCTGGTCTGCAAATCTGAATAAAGGTGTGCTCTGACACTGATTTTTTGGCTTAGTAAAAACACTAAGATGCTTGCTAATACTTTGCTTTCTGAAGTTCAAATAAGGATTTTAAAACCAGGACATACACAAGTAGGACATCTACCACTTTTTGGTAGATTCATGTTATAAAACTGAATGTGAAACAAAAATTAAAATTAGTTTTAAATAACTGGGTGCAAACAGCACAATGTGAAGGTTTCTTTTTCTGTTCTATATTTTGTTTTCATTACTCGCAAATGACTAAATTAAAAAAATAAAAAAATAAAATAAATAATTGGAGATATACCAATCTCCTAGAACTGGAAGGTCATTGAGTCCAGCCCCCTGCCTTCACTAGCAGGACCAATTTTTGCCCCAGCTCCCTAAGTGGCCCCCTCAAGGATTGAACTCACAACCCTAGGTTTAGGGGGCCAATGCTCAAACCACTGAGCTATCCCTCCCCGCCAACCAATAGTATATACTATTATACTATTAGTATACAACTTTCAAACCAGTTGGCAGCAACTTTTAAAGCTTATTTTTCCTGTAACTCCAACATTACAGTGTTTGCATTTGTAAAAATATCAATGAATAAAGTCCCAGCAAAGTTCTAGATGCTTTACTTCATACAAACAGGACAGAAAGTAGAGCCAAAAAGTAGCGAGTTGAGTATTTTGGAATACCCAGACTCACTAGAACCACAGGTTCAAACCCTGGCAAGCTTGAGTCAATTCTCTATTATACTGTGGTAAATAACTCAAGCACGACACAGTTCTCTGCATATGTGTGGATCTTTCAGATATGACCTCAAACATGGAAAGCCCAACTGTTCTGTTTGGTCATAAAGATCCTGTACTCTTTTAGTAAGAACAGAGTGTCACTGTTGGTGTCCTCCCAACTCTGCCTCCCCAAGTGGTACATATGCTAGTTGAAGCAGCAAAGAGTCCTGTGGCACCTTATAGACTAACAGACGTTTTGGAGCATGAGCATGGAGCATGTGACATGCATCCGACAAAGTGGGTATTCACCCATGAAAGCTCATGCTCCAAAACGTCTGTTAGTCTATAAGATGTCACAGGACTCTGCTGCTTTTACAGATCCAGACTAATACGGCTACCCCTCTGATACTTGACATATGCTAGTTGGTTGCTACTCTCTATCCAACAGCTGGGTTTACTTCATTGATACTGTACATATACAGCTTGTTGTAAAGTGTTCTATGACTTAAGGGTGATACAAAAGTGTAAAATATTGATAGAAACTCTGACAAAATAAAGTGTTCTAAAATATTGCTAATTTTTTTTTGCTCCAAGAGTTATCATCATGTTTCTATTATGCTTCTGGCGTTTAGGGCAGTGATGAAGCTCCTTCACTCCTGTCTGTTTCTGGCAAGTCTTTCCATGCTTCAAGAGTGCCAGAAGATAAATATAATGTGCACTTTGATTAGTGTTCAGTGACTTACTTGGAACTGCAACAACAGAAATGCATGGAGTAGAATCATCAATACTCTGATCATCCTCTGATGATAAGCAAAGTCTCTTGTGTGGAGGTTCAGTGCTGTCTTCTGAGTCTACTTCATCAGCTTCTAGTAACAAAAACACATCCAGAGCCCTTTCTATTAACATAATGAACCTTTTGTTGACCAAACATTGTTGAAATCTTGCTCGGTGCTCTCATTCAAGTGTTTTCTTTCCTACCTACACTCTTGCTGAACCATATTAATAGTGTGGGTGATTAGCCATTGTAACAGTTTACCAGAGGATTCTTTGTCACTGGAAATTTTAAAATCAAGATTGGACGCTTTTTTTAAAGATATACTCTAGTTCAAACAGCAATTAATCCAGGGAAGTCCTAAAACCTGTGTTGTTCAAGAGGCCAGATTAGAAGATCACAATGGTCCCTTATGGTCTCAACATTTGAATCCTCTCAGAAGCAAAGCAAGCCCCTGAGCCTGCAAATAACCATGCTGGTGCTCAACTCCAAGAATGAGAGTAGTCCCACTGAAGTCAATCAGCTACTCATGTGCTTAAAGTTAAGCAAGTACGTAAATTCTCTGTAGGATTAAAGTGTATACTGGTACATTTGTAAAATTATAAAATAGAAACTATTAATAAGCCAGTGTGACCAAAAGAAGTCAAGATCTGTCATTTTAAAATGTTGTTTTTATAATGCACCAGTTAAAGGTGTAAGAGATGCTGTACTAGTTTCAGGAAATAACTAATAACAGAGTCAATGGCCCAGGAACCAACCACTTAAAAAAATTCAAGTCAGCTGAAGGGAAAACTTGATGACAACAAGCAAGACAACATACCCAAGAAAAATGTTATCTGAAAGGAAAGGTCTTACACAGAGCTTTAAAGACAGCTAAAGGGAAATCCTGAGAAAGGGAGGTCCTAGAACAAAAAATGTCCTGCACTAGCCTAAAGCAGACAGAACCTCAGCATGGACAGCAAAGACAATCCAACTGATAACATCTCACTTGGAGGGAGACAGGTGGAGAGGGAGGTTGAAAAGGGTTTCAAAATAAATAGAACCAATAAGAGAGAGAGAATACAAACACTGGTATAATTCTTTATACCATTCTGAGGGCAATGAAGTATAAGGTTCCCTTCGGTGTCCTGGGTCAAAGTCACAGAGTTCACGGTTTCTACTGTCACTGTGTCAGACTCTTCTTCAACTGTGCTCATACTCAAACCTGAACAGAAGAAAAAAAATTAAGTCTTCTTTGAGCAGGCTCCTACTTTCAATATATGACATATTCTTTCTCTTGCATTTCATGAGTAGAACAAAACTCCTTTAGGGACCTGGGAGTCAGGAGATCTGGGTTCTATCCTTGCTCTGACACTGACTCATTGTATGGCCTGAGCAAGTCGAGGCTTGAAAAGTATTCCTGACTTGACCTTTCATCCGTGCTTAAACACTATTCCACAACACAACTGCTTTCCTGTACATTTGTCATATACATGTTTATAAATTATAAGAACATTTCAAAGCTATCTAGGTGCCTAAAATATGCACACAGGAGCCCAACTTCACAATTTAGGTGCATCTGCCATTTTCAGAAGGGAAGTTAGGTTCTGCATAAGCTCCCTAAGTGACTTTTTTTATTAATTTAAATAGAAAGTATTTAGTTTGAAACATCGGAAGAATCACAAGTATTAGAAATAAAAGGACCTAGCAGATCATTTAGTCCATCTTCCTGCCAGCGTATGACTGTTCCCTACAGTGCATTTGCTACTGCTTCATCCCATTGAATTTAAGAAGTCTCAACTAATGGGGCTGCCAGTACTTCCTTTAGGGAACTATTCCACAATACATCTCACTGTCAGTAAGTACTGATCCACAGGTACGGATTTTCACTTTCTCAGTTTCATTCCATTACTCCTATTCATATCCCAATCTGCCATATAATAATAATAAATAATAATAATAATAATTCCTCTTCTCCCTTAATGTTTACACTCTTCAATCATGCATAGACTGTCACATTATTCTCCTTAGGCATTGCTTAGCCAAGCTGGCTCTTTTCAAGGCCTCAATACTACAAAGATGTATTCACATGCTTAAAGTTAGTTGCGTGTGTAAATCTTTGAAGGATTGGAGCCTTAATCTTTCCTCATAAGCAAACCCCTTTAGGCCTCTGACCATTTCTTTCTGTTGCTCTTCTCTAAAGTCCTTCCAGTTTGTCCATATCTTTCTGGTAACGTGGTGCCCAGAAATGAATGCAATATTTCAGCTGTGGTCATACCAAACCAGTACTAGGAAGGACAATTACCTCTCTTATCTACACCTCTATCCCGATATAACGCGGTCCTCAGTGGCTGGAGCCCCGGGCCCTTTAAATCACCACCGGAGCTCTGGCAGCGGGGCTCGGGTGGGGATTTAAAGGGCCTGGGGCTACTTGCAGTGGCTAGAGGCTCTGGCCCTTTAAATCACTGCCCGAGCCCAGCTGCCTCGAGCAGTGATTTAAAGGATCTGGGGCTCCACACGAATTCGGATATAATGCAGTAAAGCAGCGGGGCTCAGGTGGCACTTTAAAGGGCCCGGGGCTCCCCGCTGCTTTATCACGTTATATCCGAATTCGTGTTATATCAGGTCGCTTTCTATCAGGGTAGAGGTGTATAATATTGAGCTGCATATGCAGCCAAAGATGCACTGGCCTCTTTGGTTACTACAGAGTATTTAAGGATGAATTTGCTGTCCATTAACATCCCCTGGTCTCTTGCAGCTGCTTCTCAGGTTTCTCTATCCCACTACATACCGTACCATGGTTTTGGAGTCTTCTTCACTAGATGTATTACCTTTCATTTTTTTCAAATCTCATGTACTCTCTCTGCCCATGTTTCTAAGGCCTTCAAGTCTTTTTTATATTATTTCTTTGCCCTCTCTACTACTTGTGAAATTTTTCATCTGAGAATTTTATTAATGGGTTGTTTACTTTAGCTTCCGGATCTTTAATTAGGATTTTAAATAAGACCACACCTGCCACTGGAAGGAGGATGCCACTATTTCCCATCCAGCTCCCGCCCCTCTTTTTTGTGAGTGGCTCTTCCACACAGCAACAGTAGACAGAATTTTTTTTTAAACCTAGAAAATGTTATTTTAAACCCCCAAAACCACTGAAAAAGGGTCACAGGGGCAATATAGTACCAGCAACAACTTTTAACTCATGTTTTATAAGTGGTTACTGTTGACAGTAACTCCTACAGATGATCCCAACCAGGCCAGGGTCCCATTGTGCTAGGGTCTATACAGACAGCCCCCACCATAAGGAATTTACAATCTACATTTTAAATCGATAGTGTTCCTTGAGTGCTATTGCTTTGGCAAAAAACTCCTATTATTTTAGCTAGAATCACTTTGTCTAATTAGTTACTGAAGACTGTCAGCAACTGCTGTAATTACTAGAGAAGATAAGGCCATTGTTGGCATTTAAAATGAATTCATCATCTTAGAAAGTGTCACAAATCATGCATGTCAATTCTGGTGCTTGTTGGAGGGATTCCACTTTAAAGCAACCAGCCATTTAAAATATGTGTAATGATGATTGCTTCCTAGGACGAAATTTTGTTATCTCTTCATTATGGTGAGAATTCTGAATGCTGTTGACAACCTAGAGCAAACTAAACTGCAAGCAGTATTAGTTGAAAAAGTTATGTTGTGATTTTAAGGGACTGGAACATGCATCCTTAGCCCACATGGAGACTGAGAAATATTCAACATGTTTTATTAATAGGTGGACTATACCTTCTTTAGACTTGAACCTTGACTCTTTAGTTTAATGTTTGAGAGGTGGGCAAACAGAGGAAAATTCCTCACTTGTTCTTTTGATGGAAGTGAGAATAGGACCCTTTATTGCCACAGCACATTTGTACTTTCTAGACCAGTGGTCCCCAACCTTTTTGTGGCCAGTAGCACATTCATGTTTTCAGAAGAGCATGGCGGGCACCAACAATTTTTCAAGGCTTATTTTGTATTTGTACATTAAATAATATAAAAAAATACATTTAATATTTCATAATATATGAATCAGGAGAGAAGCAAGAAGCCGGAGAGAAGCCGTGAGGACAGAGAACACTGGTGCCCACAGCCCTGGAGTACTCTGTCCCCAGCAGGTGCCGGGCCCCAGATTCTCTTCTCTACTGGGCACTAGGTGGGCCCCGCACCTGCCGGGGACCGAGAACACCAGCGCCTGCAGCCTGAGTTCTCTGTCCCCGGCAGGCGCGGGGCCGCAGCTTCTCTCTGGCTTAAACCGTGGCCCGGGACCTGCCAGGGACCGAGAACACTGGTGCCTGCAGCCCTAGAGTTCTCTGTCCCTGGCAGGCGTGGGGCTGCAGCTTCTCTCCCCTGCTGGGAACTAGGCAGGCCCTGCACCTGCCGGGAACAGAGAACACCGCGCCCAAAACCTTGAGTTCTCTGTCCCTGGCAGGTCCCCTGCTGGGCACTAGGTTGGCGCACATAAATGCCCCAGCGGGCGCCATGGCACCCGCGGGCACCACGTTGGGGACCACTGTTATAGACAGTTTTCAACGGGCATGGGATCACATGGTGTGTTGTAGTTACAATCCTCATGGAAAAATGTCTTGAAATGAAGCACTCTTATTTAGCAGCCATTAGTGTATGATTATTTCCCCCCATCACACACACACACTCTCTCTGAAGTCTGCTGTTTTTCCTTCCAGGACTTCAATGGATCCCACTACAGTGTGGAAAACAGACGAGACTAAATTGCTTATAAAAGCAAATTTCAACAATGTATTTCACTAAAGGCTCATTTTTATTGATCTTGGAGGGGAGGAAGTTCTAGCACTATAAATGCTGGGAAATACAGGGCAGGGTTTTTATTGTAGGCATCCACAATGAAAACCGAATAAAGAGATCTGACAGCTGAGCTTTCCTCTGCCCTGCTGCCCTTCCTTTCCCACAGGCATTTAGGACTGGCTGGAGTGCAGTGGAAAGATCTCTCTGAGACATTTTGGCACAGGGGTAGGCTCCTAAGTTGGCAATATAATTTTGGTAGTACAGAGTAATTGTTGAGAATGCAGAGCAGTTAGCATTATTGTCTCAGTAAAGCTGCTGAAAAATTGTAGAGAAGGTGTTTGAGAAGCCAGAAAGCTGAAGGTATGGAAGGTGGGGGAGGAGAAAGAAAGAAATATCTTGGAGTAGGGTACAGCCTTCCAATGCAATGGTCCTCAAGAAATGGAATTTTCCCAAGGCAAGCAGAGACAGGAGACAGCCACTTTCTTGCCATTGTTGCGTCATCTTTCATGGCTATGCAGCAGCAACCATAAGAGAAGTTAATGATGCTTGGGGCAGCATCTTCTCCCACTGAAATATCGGCCTGGGTACCCTCAGAGTCAGCTAAAGATGATGCTACAGAAACCATCAGAGTACCCAGCTACTCCCTATGTACCACAAACTCCCCATGGAGCCCAATCCCCTTGGAGTCACAAGACAAGATAGGATTATACAATGAAGGTAGCACTCCCCAACATAAACCCCAGACCCAGCAGAATACCATGCTTGTTGTCAAATGTCTTACCCCTGAGAATGATGTATGCCAAAGTCAAGGTTAAAGAGAAGAGATGGGGAGACACTGACTTGAGGCACAGATCTTCTAGAGAAAATTATGTTGGTGATGGTGTTTTGGTTTTGTACTAACTTTCAGTTTCATCCTTATTTCAGGTTTAGCACATATGAAATCATAGTTTCTGATCTTAGGTAACAATGGCCTGATTTAAAGAGCATTGAAGTCAATGGAAAGACTCCCATTGACTTCAATAGGCTTTGGATCAGGGCCCAGTAGCAAAACTATTATTGAGAAGCAACTTGAAAAGGAAAATCTAAGCTAAGTTCCTCTGTTTGATATTCTCAGATACTATAGAAATGGGCACATTATAATTGAATAATGACCCTGACAGACAATTCACTGATAGACTACCATTCTTATACAGAACACAGCAGAGTGCAGAGCGCTGCTGGAGGTGACAAGGCATTCTAATGAAGACTTCCCTGATACTGATTGCAGGGAAAACATTCTTCCTGGAGGTCTTCAATTTATCACACGATGACTGTTGAATCTTACCATTGGCACTACACCATAGTTAAGGTTCCTTCAGCACACACACAACATAAATCTCTTCCAACACAAAAATTACTTCCATCCTCAATCCATTTACTCAAAAAAGTCAAATGCACAATCATGGCCCTATCATTGTTTCTGATAATCTAAAATTTTGACATTACCAACATACAATTTCTCCATTTCCAAAACAACTTCTTTTTTAGTCTCTCATACAGTTTGCTACACTGCTCATCCTTTTATGCATTCTCCATAAACAAACTTAAGAAATCTGAGTACATACTATGTTTGATGGTGTTTGCTATGCGGAAGGGTGTAGGTTTGTACTAGATTATCCCCCGAACATTATATTAAGGGGAATAGTACGAATATTTATTATGAGTGGTTGTGAAGATAGATAGTATGTGAATGGTTTGGATCCTAATGTTCCCTAAATGAGTGATTTCCTACATCAGGGGTAGGCAACCTATGGTACGTGTGCCGAAGGCAGCACGCGAGCTGATTTTCAGTGGCACTCACACTGCCCGGGTCCTGGCCACCAGTCCAGGGGGCTCTGCATTTTAATTTAATTTTAAATGAAGCTTCTTAAACATTTTAAAAACCTTATTTACTTTACATACAACAATAGTTTAGTTATATATTATAGACTTATAGAAAGAGACCTTCTAAAAACATTAAAATGTATTACTGGCACACGTAATCCTTAATTTAGAGTGAATAAAAGAAGACTCGGCACACCACTTCTGAAAGGTTGCCGACCCCTGTCCTACATTTTACGGATTGCTTTGTTAGGAAGTGCACCTGAACAATATTCGCTGTAAATTAATAATCATATGGAATTTCAACAGAGTTCTGTATGAAACTGAACACATGGTGTGGGTTAAACAATGCTTATGGGCAGACTATTTTAATGTTTTTTTCTTAATATGGATAGTAAAGATTCAGGGATTATTGTTCATAGCAGCTAGGACCTCATACTTGTTAAGGCAACTCCCATCCGTTCATGTATTTATACCTGCTCCTGTATTTTTCAATCCATGCATCTGATTCGTTCTAGCCCACGAAAGCTTATGCCCAAATAAATGTGTTAGTCTCTAAGGTGCCACAAGGACTCCTCGTCGCTTTTGCTGAAACTACACAGTGCAGTAATGTTAACCTGTTTCAGAAAATTATGAGGTGTACAGTGGGTTCCCCTAATCTCTGACAATGCTGATTTTACATTAAGTCATCAAAATTGTGAATTGTGAATTTTCAGGAACAAAAGTTCTATAGTGCTCTCAGTTATGAGATTGCACTATGTAATTGTACTGGGGACTACAGCAAGTTCTGCGGAAACTGTTTTTTATACACTCATCATTGGATCTAATGCTTAGTCTGAACTAATTTAAGAAGAAATATTTCCTTTTATTAAGCAGGAAATGAACAAAGCAGTGGCAATCGCTCTCTACCTACTAACTTGATTTCAGATCTAGTCCTCCCCGTCAAGTGCCACAAATGAGTCCATTTTCAATGGATCCACACTGCTAATTTCACTGGGTAAAAATGTACTCCTTTTAAAAGTATGATTTCATGCAACAAGATGCTATTAGATACAGTGAAATTAAACTGGAGCAACAACATTGGAATTGATAGGACATCAGTGTAGTTATTCAAGACTATCACCATTGTAACCAAGATTATAACTAGGGCTGTCAAGCGATTAAAAAAATGAATCATGCAATCAAAAAAAAATGAATCATGCGATTAATTGTGCTGTTAAACAATAACAGAATACCATTTATTTAAATATTTTTGGATTTTTGTGCATTTTCAAATATATTGATTTCAGTTACACACAGAATACCAAGTGTACAGTACTCACTTTATTTTTGACTACAAATATTTGTACTCTAAAAAAAAATTGTATTTTTCAATTAATCTAATACAAGTACTGTAGTGTAATCTCGTTTTCAATAAAGTTGAACTTACAAATGTTGAATCATCTACAAAAGTTACTTGAATCCAAAATAAAACAATGTAAAACTTTAGAGCCTACAAGTCCACTCAGTCCTACTTCTTGTTCAGCCAATTGCCCAAACAAGTTTGTTTAGATTTGCAGGAGATAATGCTGCGCACTTCTTGTTTACAGTGTCACAGGCGTTCGCATGGCATTGTTGTAGCCGGTGTCACAAGATATTTATGTGCCAGAAGCGATAAAGATTCATGCTTCATGCTTCAACCACATTCCAGAGGGCATGCATCCATGCTGATGATGGGTTCTGCTTGTTAACTATCTGACGCATGTTCATTTTCATCATCTGAGTCAGATGCCACCAGCAGAAGGTTGATTTTCTTTATTGGTGGTTCGAGTTCTGTAGTTCCCACATCAAAGTGTTGCTCTTTTAAGACTTCTGAAAGCATGCTCCACACCTCATCCCTCTCAGATTTCAGAAGCCACTTAAGCTTCTTAAACCTTGGGTCGATTGCTATAGCTATCTTTAGAAATCTCACATTGGTGCCCTCTTTGCATTTTGTCAAATCTGCAGTGAAAGTGTTCTTTAAACGAACATGTGCTGGATCATCATCTGAGACTGCTATAACATGAAATATATGGCAGAATGCGGGTAAAACAGACTAGGAGACATACAATTCTCCCCCAAGGAATTCAGTTACAAATTTAATCAATGCATTTTTTTTTAAACGAGCGTCATCAGCATGGAAGCATTTCCTCTGGAATGGTGGCTGAGGCATGAAGAGGTATATGAACATTTAGCATATTTGGCACATAAATACCTTGCAATGCTGGCTACAACAGTGCCATGTGAAAACCTGTTCTTACTTTCACGTGACATTATAAATAAGAAGTGGGCAGCATTATCTCCCGTAAATGTAAACAAACTTGTTTCTCTTGTTAGTGATTGGCTAAACAAGAAGTAGGATTGAGTGGACTTACAGGCTCTAAAGTTTTACATTGTTTTGTTTTTGAGTGGAGTTATATAACAAAAAAAATTTATATTTGTAAATTGCACTTTCACGACAAAGATAGCACTACAGTACTTGTATGAGGTGAATTGAAAAATAGTATTTATTTTAAAAAGAACAAGGAGTACTTGTGGCACCCTAGAGACTAACAAATTTATTTGAGCATAAGCTTTCGTGAGCTAAAACCCACTTCATCAGATGCATGCGTCGGAAAATACAGTAGGAATATATATATACACAGAGGACATGAAAAAATGGGTGTTGCCATACTAACTATAACGAGTAATCAGTTAAGGTGGGCTATTATCAGGAGGAGGAAAAAATACACTTTTGTAGTGATAATCAGTATGGCCCATTTCAAACAGTTGATAAGAAGGTGTGAGTAACAGTAGGGGAAAAATTAGCATGGGGAAATAGGTTTTACTTTGTGTAATGACCCATCCACTCCCAGTCTTTATTCAAGCCTAATTTAATGGTGTCCAGTTTGCAAATTAATTCCAATTCTGCAGTTTCTCATTGAAGTCTGTTTTTGAAGTTTTTTTGTTGGACTATTGCAACTTTTAGGTCTGTAATTGAGTGTCCAGGAGGTTGAAGTGTTCTCCGACTGGTTTTTGAATGTTATAATTCTTGATGTCTGATTTTGTCCATTTATTCTTTTGCGTAGAGACTGTCCAGTTTGGCCAATGTACATGGCAGAGGGGCATTGCTGGCACATGATCATTTTAACAGTGCAAATATTTGTAATAAAAATAATATGAAGTGAGCACTGTACACTTTGTATTCTGTTTCAGAGTGGTAACCGTGTTAGTCTGTATCAGTAAGAACAATGAGGCATCCTTAAGAACATAAGAACGGCCGTACTGGGTCAGACCAAAGGTCCATCTAGCCCAGTATCCTGTCTACTGACAGTGGCCAAGGCCAGGTGCCCCAGAGGGAGTCAACCTAACAGGTAATGATCAAGTGATCTCTCTCCTGCCATCCATCTCCACCCTCTGACAAATAGAGGGTAGGGACACCATTCCTTACCCATCCTGGCTAATAGCCATTTATGGACTTAACCTCCATGAATTTATCCAGTTCTCTTTTAAACACTGTTATAGTCCTAGCCTTCACAACCTCCTCAGGCAAGGAGTTCCACAAGTTGACCGTGCACTGTGTGAAGAACTTCCTTTTATTTGTTTTAAACCTGCTGCCTATTAATTTCATTTGGTGAGCCTTAGTTCTTGTATTATGGGAATAAGTACATAATTTTTCCTTATCTACTTTCTCCACATCACTTATGATTTTATATACTTCTATCATTTCCCCCCTCCTCTTTTCCAAGCTGAAAAGTCCTAGCCTCTTTAATCTCTCCTCATATGGGATCCGTTCCAAACCTCTTATCATTTTAGTTGCCCTTCTCTGAACCTTTTCTAGTGCCAGTAAATCTTTTTTGAGATGGAGACCACATCTGTACGCAGTATTCAAGATGTGGGTGTACCATCATTTATAAGGGCAATAATATATACTCCTTATTCTCTATTCCCTTTTTTATGATTCCTAACATCCTGTTTGCTTTTTTGACCGCCTCTGCACACTGTGTGGACGTCGAGAACTATCCACGATGACTCCAAGATCTTTTTCCTGATTCGTTGTAGCTAAATTGGCCCCCATCATATTGTATATAAAGTTGACGTTATTTTTTCCAATGTGCATTACTTTACATTTATCCACATTAAATTTCATTTGCCATTTTGTTGCCCAATCACTTAGTTCTGTGAGATCTTTTTGAAGTTCTTCACAGTCTGCTTTGGTCTTAACTATCTTGAGCAGTTTAGTATACCTTATAGACTAACAGACGTTTTGCAGCATGAGCTTTCGTGGGTGAAGTGGGTATTCACCCACGAAAGCTCATGCTGCAAAACGTCTGTCAGTCTATAAGGTGCCACAGGATTCTTTGCTGCTTTTACAGATCCAGACTAACACGGCTACCCCTCTGATACTTAGTATACCTTGTGGCATCTTAGAGACTAACAAATTTATTTGGGCATAAACTTTCGTGGCTAAAAGGACTCCTTGTTGGTTTTGTATTTTATGTTGTAACTGAAATCGATATATTTGAACATGTAGAAAAACATCCAAAAATATTTAATAAATTTCAATTAGTATTCTATTGTTTAGCAGTTCGATTAAAACTGCGATAATCGTGATTCATTTTAATTGCATTAGTTAACCGCAATCAACAGCCCTAATTATAAACACAAACTACACCACCTTGTACTTTAAAGCTAATTAACTCTTTTGAGGTGTTCTGAATGTGTTTTCATTAAAAAGTTGGTAAGTTTATAAATATATATGCAGTCATAATCAGCAGGTTTCACTGGTCACCTGGCACACATTTGTAAGTTATTTCATAAACAAGATGACTTCTTGCTCACAATGGCTGCTTCTGGTTGTCCAAATAGCATATGTTGCAGTAACAGCAAAATTAGACCCAGCAGTTAAGTATTTCAGATTCAAAAAATCTGTCACAAGGAAATCTTCTTAAACAGTTGCTAAAGGGGGGTGGGGGGGTGGGGGGGGGAAATCAGTCCACACATAGATTCCATGTAAGAGGTTTTCCATGGAAATTCAATCTACATGTCACAATTTATTTTAAATGAAGTCAACTGAGTTCAAAAGCAACATGTATACAGATGGGTTATCATAAGAGATAGAAGGTACAGTAGACACACGTTGGGACAAACTGTTCTCATTTATTCCAGCACGCAATTGACAACTTCATGAAGTCAAAGAAGGAATGAGAAGAGGTGAATTATCAATGTGAGGAGAGATTAACAAGACTGGGACTTTTCAGTTTGGAAAAGAGACAACTAAGGGGGTATATAATAGAGGTCTACACAATCATGACGGGTATGGAGAAAGTAAATAAGGAAGTATTTACTCCTTTTCCTAACACAAAAACTATGGGTCACCAACTTAAATTAATAGGCAGCAGGTTTAAAACAAAAGGAAGTATTTCTTCAGACAACACACAGTGAACCCATGGATCTCTTTACCTGAGGATATTGTGAAGGCCAAAGACTACTGTAGGGTTCAAAAAAGCTATTAGCCAGGATGGCAGGGATGGTGCCAAAAGCTGTGAATGGGCTACAGGGATGGATCACTTGATGATTACCTGTTCTGTTCACTCCTTCTGAAACACCTGGTATTGGCCACTGTCAGAAGACAAGACACTGGGCTAGATGGACTATTGGTCTTACCAAATATGGCCGCTCTTATGAGGTATTCAAGATGTACTGGTGTGCCCATACAGTTTTATCGAACCATTGCAATATGAAGTGGATAGCATATCTTCATCCGTTATATGGAACAATGGAAAATTGGACCACAGGCCATTTCTGAGGCTCTCAAAAACTACTGGGATAGGTGTGGATAAAAAGCTTGATAGATTGGTATACACTAACAAACACTAAAGAAAAAGTATTTAAATTCCATCTCTTTATTAATGTTCAAAATTGTCTCTTCACTTTTAGATACACTGGCAAATATTAATGTACTGTATTATGAAATATGAAAAGTTGTTCAGTATTATACCTACTGTAATTATAATTGAAAGCCACAGTTCTGATGCTTTGAGAGGCATAGCTGAACATACGAATTAAATTCTATAAATAAGAAGAGTGCTGTGACCTACACTGAAATATTGACACAAATGGTTAATATTTCAGCCCTGATCCTACAACTGTCTCTGCAGGGAGCCAGTTTCAGGTTCCAGCCCTTATAACTGTTGCAAGATGCACAACTCTGTGGGGTATTACTGATTCAGCTGATACTGTAAATAATAGGACTACCAACTATAAAATCAAATTCTTTTTGACTACACAAATGTTTACAAAGAAGAAAGTGTTTTTATATTTATAAAGTTCAGATGGCATATGCCCTCCAAACTCCAGTGTCTTCTTTGTTACAGTTGTCTTCATCTATATGGCAAAGTCATTATCAAGCTGTATCTTTTTACTTTATTATGAAGGCACTTCACATCCTTCATGTTTGTAAGATGATTACCACCTGAATATTGTCAATATATCAAACTACACATTACACTGTCAGTAAGTTTGTCAATAAATAACTTTTGTCAGGTTATGTTAATGTCCTTATCTACTTCTAACTGTGAACTAAAATTTCAGTAACTCTGTCAGTGTACAGTATACGTTGCTGTAGTTTCTTTGAATTGCTTAATGAGATGCTGTGTGAGGGATATACTTGCATTTACTGTGAATTTATTATACACCATCATAGCCAGAACTCATTACACAACTAAAACAAAGCACAATAACTTCCATAAACACAGGGATTCATATGTTCTCCTAACAGGATGCATTACGTTGTATGGCTAATGCATAACTATCAAATTAGTGGAAAAAATAAATTCTGGCAATTTTCCATATTTAAGTGAAAATCCTCACTTTCTGTAAATTTCCTCTGTCAGAAACCTACTCTAACACTCTCTGCCAAAGAAAAGCCCAATCCCAAATCATGTCACCTACCAGAATAAAAGCCCATGAATTTTAAATACCCCAGACCCAGGAAAGGAGAAATGTTACACATTACTCATGCTTTGCAGCTGGGCTTTTAACATTTAAACACATGGGCTTAGAAAAAACCTAGGAATAAGGCAAAAACAATGTTTTTTAAAGCGCAAACAATAATTCACAAGCGCCTCTCCCCCGCACACTGAGTCTCCTCTGGGCCGCTTTCACCACCAGACGTTTTAAAAACCCTTTGCATGTTTCATTTTATATTACACCTGGTTTTGCAATTTTCACTGTTTTGTGGCTGCGGTAATAACGCCCCCGCCCGTGACAATGACGCCCACACGTGCACCAGCTCCTCCCTCCTGGCGAGGAGTTACAGCTCCATGTGGGGGGAGGGGCTGCCCCCCCCATCCTCCCTGCTCGCGGCGGGGGGGTGGGGGGGAGCCGCCTCTGCCCCCGGGCCAGGCTCCCGCTGCTCCCCGCCCGGCAGCGCCGCCATTTGGTCCCATTCTAGCTCCGGCGCCATTTTCCTGACTCCGCGGCTTCTTCTCGCCCGGCGGCGGCGGCGGCTGAGGCCGCGGCGAGCCCCGCTCCCTATCCCCGCCAGCCGCCGGTGAGAGGAGATGGGGGGGCGAGGGAGGGGCTGAGCCGCTCCCGCCACCGGGCTCTCGCGCCGCGCCCCGCGGCCGGCTGCTCCCGGCCCCGGCAGCCCGCGGGTCCCCTCGCACTTACTTCCTGTTTTGGGTCCGGGCACTTGAGAAACCAGGATGGAGACTCTGAAGTACCAGGATGGAGGCGCCGAGAGCGGCAGCGAGCGGGGGAGGCAGCAGCGGGGCCCGGGCGCAGGCAGCCAGCGAGCCGCCGGAAGAGCCTCCGCCGCCCCGCCCACCGGCTTCCGCCAAGGCGCGGCGCCACAAAGCTCACGGGGCTGGGCGGGCAGGGGGAGAGCGCGAGAAAGGTCACACCATCCCCATCTGTGCGCCCTGCTGAGGGGAGAGTCTATCTCAGTGGGTCTCAAACTTCTTTACTGGTGACCAGGGCCGTTCCGAGGATTCAGGGGGCCTGGGGTCTTCGGCGGTGGGGAGCCCCCACTTCGGCGGTAATTCGGCGGCGGGGGGCGTCCTTCCGCTCTGGGACCCGCCACCAACGTGACCCAAAGACCCGCGGCGGGGCCCCCACTATCGAATTACCACCGAAGACCTGGCTCTTCAGTGGTGGGTCCCGCTTCGGCGGTAATTCGGCTGCGGGGGTGACGGAAGGGACACCCCCCCCACCGCTGAAGACCCGAAGCGGAAGAAGCTCCGGGGGCCCGGGCCCCACGAGAGTTTTCTGGGGCCCCCGGAGCGAGTGAAGGACCCTTCTCCAGGGGCCCTGAAAAACTCTCGTGGGAGCCCCTGCGGGGTCTGGGGCAAATTGCCCCACTTGCCCACCCCTGGGCGGCCCTGCTGGTGACCCCTTTCACACAGCAAGCCTCTGAGTGTGACCCCCCCATATAAATTAAAAACATTTTTTAGTATATTTAACACCATTATAAATGCTGGCGGCAAAGCAGGTTGTGGGGTGGAGATTGACAGCTCGTGATCCCCCATGTAATACCCTCGTGACCCCCTGAGGGGCCCCAACCCCCAGTTTGAGAACCCCTGTTCTATCTCATCCCACTTCACTGTGTGTGCCCTGCTGAGAGGAGATACTCCCTCACTCCCCAACCCCTGCTAAAGGGAGACTTTATTCCACTCCTCTGTGGGCTCTGCTGAGAGGAGATACCTCCCCATCCCACCCCTGGGTGCAGAGGTGCTGGAACTAGGGGTGCTGCTGTGATTTCCAGCATATACAGAGTTTACAGTTTGGTTCAATAGGTCTCAGCACCCCCACTGTACAAATTGTTCCCTTACCACTGACCAATGTGCAGAGGTGCTGGAACAGTTTTTCTAGTAAGGGTGCTGAGAGCCATTGAACCAAACTGTCAACCCTGTATATAATGGAAACCACTTCAAGCCTAGGGTGCTGCAGCACCCCCTGCACCACTAGTTGCCTGTTGGCAAGATGGTGCTTTAAGTGCCTTGATTCTTGGCAAAAGTCACTGCATTTCTCCTTGTTTAACTGAGATCAGAATATGCCCTTAAAATTTGCCCTTGATCAATAAGGGATGAGGAACATTTCAGACAAACACTCATCTTTCTAGAGGAAACTTTTTTTCTTGATGCTATGTAAGAATTATGGAAATACTGGACTTCTGCTCTTCAGGAAGTCATCATAGAGCCTGATTCTCCCCTCACATGGACTTGCATAAATCAGGACTAACTCCATTGAGATTCAGGGGACTATGCTAGTGAAAAAAGTGATGTATATCCATTTTCTGTCAGTGCTTTCCCATTTCATAGACTCATGCATTTCCCTCTTCACACTTGTACTGTGCTGGTGCATCGGGTTCCTTATCTAATACAGTGGAATCTCGCTGTTTGGCTTTAATGATTGGAGGACCTACCGTTAATGAGTGAATTTTGCAAATTAGTAATGAAACAGATACAACACAAAACCAACCAAGGGACTGGATCCCAAACTGTGTTTTGTTCATTAATTTTTTTATCTATGTAGCTTAATTATTTAGAATACTGTATGGTACTTCATAATGGGCTCATTCCTGCAACTCTTACTTACTGTGTAGTTCCTTTGAGGACAGTGGGTCGACTTGAATGAATAAGGACTATTTGCACCCATGAAAATGGGCTGCAGGATCTTCCCCATTGTACTAATTGTCCTATAATATATTCAGTAAAAGGAAAATGAGACTCCAGTATGGTGCTTTGCAGAGAATTGGGGAGAGATCACATTTGTTTTGTGTGAATTATAAAATGTGCAAATTAGCTAGATTCTGCTCTTCTCACTGTGTCTCAGAGGGGCTTTAAAACTAAGCATTTTTACTTGTCAAAGAGAATTCTCTTTGTCTCCATTTAGTGAATTGTAAGATGGGGATAATATCACATCATGTCTTGTAAGGATGTTACAAGGCTTCATTAATGTTTGTTAAGCTTCACATAGCTTGGCAAGAAGAGGATCGAGGAATGGTTATGCACTGGATATATTGTTATCTGGATCCAGCAGTCAAGAACTAGAAGTGTCTGCTAATCCAGAAAGGAAGATCTAGTTTGTAATTGTTAGGCTTCCCAAATTTCCTCAGACATTTTCTGCTTCAGTAACATTATTTCTATGTAAATATTTCGTGGTTATGGTAGCAGAGGTACCAATAGGTACAGTTAAGGGCAGGGGTGGAAGTGAGCTGGTACCGGTTGGTACGGCATACTGGTAAGAACCCGCACCAGCCTGTATGCAGTCCACATTAAAGCGTTGCCACAGCAGCGCTTTAATGTCCCTGCCCCTTTTGCCTCCCTCGTCAGAGGCCCTGCTGGTAGGGTCCGTACCACCAATAGGGGAGGCAAAAGGGGCATGGACGTTAAAGCACTGTGGCAGCAGCGCTTTAAGGATGGTCCTTTGCCACGGCAGTGTTTTAAAGTTGCTGCGCCCTCCCATCGGCAGCTGACGGGCGATGAAAGGAGCAGCTGCCCTGGGGCCGGTGATTTAAAAGGGCCTGGGGCTCTGGACGGTGCTGCCACTACCACGCCAGTGGCATCCAGAGCCCCCAGGACCTTTAAATCGCCACTGGAGCCCTGGGCAGAATGAGTCAGGAGGCCTGGAAGGGCTGGCTGCGGGATGCTGACCCCCAGCCCCACCCCTTCCACCCGAGGCCCCACCCTTTCTGGGGCTGAGGCCGGCCCTGGCCCCATACCACTAAGTGTCTGGAGTTACTTTCACCCCTGGTTATGGGTGCCTGACACTTCCCATTATAAGAACCTATTGTTGGCTGCTTATAACTTTGCCAGATTTAGCTGTTCAGGCTGAAGTTTTCCGTGCCAGGTGTCTGCCTCAGGCTGAATACTTTGGGGAAATTTCCGCAAAAGTGATTCAGCTGTTTCTCAGAATGAGGTTAGGGGAAAACACATTGTTTCATGCATGTTAAAAAGTTCTTACGGCAATTTTATTGAGAAGCTTTAATGCCTCCATCATTTGGAGTAGGGACTTGAAATTTGCCAGAGGATTTTCCCAAGTGACAGGAATGTCCTTTTGCCATTCCCATGAACATATGCCCAAAGTTAGCCAAGTTATGAGCCTCTGAAACACCTCAGCTTGCACATTTTCAGTAGAGACTTTTTAAAGTTCAGCAGCTAAATTCTCCAAAGATTCCATCTACATCGAGCATGCTCCAGCCCAGGCTGCAGGGGCTTAGCTGGAGTATCCCTGCTTTGTTTCTCCCTGGAGCCAGGAGCTGGTGTGGCATGATGCACAGGAACTGAGAACAGGGAGTCTGTAGAAGAGTGCATGAGCATAAAGAGGGGCAAATTCAGGTTGTATAGACCACGTTAATTCTGGCATTTCCTAACTTTTCAGTGCTATACTTTGCAATCTGAATATTTTCTTTATATAGTTTTTTAGAAGTAATATTATTAAGAGCCTGTACCTGCAGTCCTATAGACTCATCACTGCCGTGGAAGTCAATGGGAGTTTTAGGTGCACAAGAAACATAGATTCAGACCCCAGGTACAGAGAGCAAAACTTCTCCTCTCTGTACATGTCATGTTCTCCCTACTTTACCTCTGTCAGCGCAAGATCCACTCATAGTGGAAGAGCAGAATATCAAAGTAGAGTGGATCTGAGAAGAGAATTTTACCCTTAGGCCCCAATCCTGCAGAAATGTATGTGTTTAACCTCAAGCACATGAGTAATGCCATTGTCTTCAGTGGATTCAGTAGGATTGATCTTGGATCTTAATTTTAAAAATTTTCCAGTATACAGAACAGATATAGAAAAGGACTTCCATGATAATATGAAGTAATAATATTTAAAATAAATTAAGCAGTAATATTTGTAGGCGCTAAGGAGGGAATGAGAAAAAAGAAATTTACCATGGAATCACGAGTTAGTACTCTGCTCTTCATTGTGTCAAAATTTACCGGGGTGAGAAAGCTGCTGTGTGGGAAGTGACAACAATCTAGCACAAAGAGAAGGACTACTTGAATACCATACTTATCTTTCCTGCATTTTAACTCCTGCTTTGTGAGTGATTTAAAATTGTGGTTTTACTCTAGTGTTTCCCCCTTTTTTGGCTATTATTGCCCTATGTTCATGTATCTGTATTTACTCTGTGAGAAACAACTACATTGCAAAATATGCACCTGCTGGTAATGCTGGCATACCAGTGCGTGATAGTGTTATAATGTCAGTATTATGTGGCAGCATTTTTTGATGTGTAGTATAGGGAACTGAGTGTCAAGACTCTTGGATCTTATTCCTAGCTCTGCAAAAGATTTTCTGCATGACCTTGGGCGAGTCACTTCACCATTCTGGGTCTCAGTTTCCAGGTCTAAAATAGGGATGATACCACCTACCTCACAGGAGTGTTGCAGGACCTAATTCATTAATGCTTTTAAAATGCTGTTACAGCATCAAGGTACACATGGAAAAGGTGATGATTATGAAGGTGAGTTTTGCAACATGATGAAGCCCAAGATTAATGTTGAACTGTCTAAAGGACCTGATCTTGAGAAAAGCCTAGACCCTAGGCCAGAAGAGCTCAGTATTGATCCGAAGTGTCCTGTGACTATCTGGATAGCAGGTAATCCTGACCTAAAAGCAGGACCAGTTAGTATCAGTACTATAGACAGTACCTGTTTCAATTGAGAGTATTAGTACGAGAGAACCGCTGGTGTCAAGGATGGACTTTATGAATGTATGTATTTATTTATTTTGCTGAGGCTTCTAGAGCACAGCTGGATCTTGGAAAAACAATAGATTTACCTTTGTAACAAGCAATGACTCTTTTATGGGTACCATCAATATCAGATGCTTATCATCACTGAGGCTGTGTCTACACTGAAGCTTCTGTGAAACTCTCCCACCAACACTGTAACACTAGTGCTGGCAACTGTGGTGCATGTTAGTGTGTACCCATGAACAGCATTTTAAGCACCATGCTGTCTAACTCTCTTCAGAGAGGGTGTAGATGACTCAGTAATTGGCTGCTGATCTACTCTAGCTCTCCTGCTGTGGAGCTGCACAAGCATTGTAGCAACCGTGATAGATTTTCACCAAAACTCCGTGGTAGATGAGGCTCAAGTTAACCAATCTGTATATTTCCTGAGGTCTAAAAACTTTCACTAGAAGTAATAATATATATAGCTCTTATACAGCATGTTTCATCAGTAGATCTCAAAGCTCTTTTCAAAGGAAGTCAGCATATTATTCCTATTTTACCTATGGGGAAATTGAGGCACCGAGTGGTGACATGACTTTCTCAAGATTACTCAGTAGGCCAGTGGCAAAGCAAGGAATACAACCCAGGTTTCCTGAGTCTCAGTCCAACACTAGGCCACCCTGCCATGGTGTTTGAATACTTTGCTGTTCTTTGACCAGAAATGTCTTGGGCTATGTTGCTGTTGTTTTGTGTTGATTCATTTTTAAGTACTGAGATTTGGGGCCAAATATTCCCTTTTGCTTCTGGATGGGCCAGAGGCCCTTGTCTATTCCTCGGGGGTGCCCCTTGTGGCCTGACAGAAGTATTAGGTGGAAATTCTATGTGTGCGCTTTCTTGTTCCTTATGTCAGAATAATCCACACAGAGGACGGTTTGGCCCTTGTGTAATGAACTGGACTGTCTTTGTGCGTTCCTCTCTCTCTGTGATCAGGTCACTCTGTAGTGATTGATCCAACAGAAAGAATAAGTAAAGAAATCTCCATGTGGGTCATGCCAATTGGTCACCAGTTAATTGATATGAAAAATCAGAACCACTTTTTAGATCTTTATGTTCTGAGTTTATAATTGCATATTGCACATCCAGACTGATTCAAAGAAAGAAAGATTTCCAATCAAAAAGTTGGCTAATAAGATTTGGATTATAAGGAGAATCTTTAGGTCCACCAGGGCTCACTGAGAGTGATGGAACCTTATAGTCTTACATTTATTTCTTGGTTCTATGGATTTATATTCAATTCTGAGAGCCTGATTCTCCTCTAACACTGAATAAACAGAGTTACATCAGTATAAAACTACCATAGGTGATGGGAGAATCAGGCTCCCAATATTACCTTTGCAGGGTTGTTTTTTGTTGGTTGGTTTGTTTTCCCCTTGAGTTAGGGTGACCAGACAGCAAGTGTGAAAAATCAGGACAGAGGGTGGGGGGTAATAGGAGCCTATATAAGAAAAAGCCCCAAATATCGGGAGTGTCCCTATAAAATCCCTATAAAATTGTAGTCCAGCTTTTCCATAACAGCCATCAGATGTCATATACTTCACCCACTGGTTGCAGCCCATCACTTGTATTTGTCTCCTTTCACCTAGGTGATGTTAAAGATAAATGAGTATTGCTCTCCAATTACAGAGCTCTTCACTTTGCACAGATAGTCTGTTAATCCAGTTCCCTGTCTTTGTCAGACACGGGGAGAGCACTGAGACTGTAGAACGTAGGTCTGATGAAAAGGAGATACAAGACTGAGGATCACCAACATGTGGATGACTCACCATGGTGCTTTGAGATGGTCTGAAAGCATAATAAATCAGTTCAACCCATCCCGTAACTCTAATAAACTTAATCCAAAGTCTGGTTACTTGGGACTTGGCAGAATGTACTACAAACACAGAGTTTGGTACAGATTTATTCAATACTTTTTGTTTTAGTAGCATATGCTTTTTTCAATAAGATACAAGAGTGGATAAGTAGAGGGGACAGAGTTATGAAGGGGCCTTGCATCTGATGCAGTAGAGATCAGAAGTGTGTGTGAGGGGGTGGGCCATGGTCAAGATGATAGGCAAGGAAGATAATCTTAGCAGCTTCTTTTTGAATGGGTGATGTCAGTGTCAAGGACGCAACAGAATAGGAAGTTGTGGTATTCACGTCAGGAGATAATAGGAGTCTGAAGGAGATGGTTCAGGTCAGAATGCTGGATCCTTGGATATATTATCAAAGAAGTGGCAGGATTTGGACATCGCGTCAACATGGGATAGGAGACAGAGATTGGAATCAAAGGTGACATATATTTTATAAGCATGAGCAACAGGGGGGTTGGTGGTATTGTCAGCAGGGATAGAGAAAGGGCATAGTGGAGAAGGTTTGACAGAGTGATGTCTTGGAAGAGAAGTTTGAGCGACAGACTGAAATGCTGGGTATCTTGCAACACCTCTTTATTTCTCTCTCCCTCTGAGGTTAACTCTGTATTTAGTTGTTATTTTGGGAAACGGATGTCATGGGAAATACTCTGACAAATCTTATATTTTTACAGCCAGCTGCTCTCTGCATTTTCAGAGATTTTTCTTTGTTTACTGATGAGAATTTATTTGTTGTATCTCTTTAGCATGAGAGGCTACATCTGTCACTTTGGACTGGTTCAGCCAAATCACCGATCTGACCTGCAAAATAACTGACAGTGCATCTCCATCAAGTCTCTATTAAAGTGACAGGTGTCTGTGGTTCCATACAGTAGTCCAGGGTCTGTTAGGTTTTGCATGATAAAAACTTTTTTTGTGAGTGATAACAATTTGCTCCAGGCAAAATGCAAGTTACTATACAAGGCACAGATTGTACCCTGTGGATTCTCACCTGCGAGTGGTCTTTTGTGTGCAGTCCTACCCATTTTCTTGAGTGGGAGATATGGATTAGCTTAGCTGTCTCTGAGGAACTGTGCTGCCCTTCCCCATACCTGTTGAGGGCACCCCCTATGGCTGGGGGTCCATGAGTGGGGAACTGGGAAGGAGCAAGCAGGTGGCAGGAGATGGAGGGCAAAGGGCAGGGCTGGGAGGAAAACACGTCCTTCCCTTCCACCCAGTCCTGTACAGAATCTGCTCAGTATTAGGGTATTATTATTATTATTATTATCTATTGGTGGTAGGTGCTGTGCAAACACTTTAAGGCTAAACAACAAGGAGTCCTTGTGGCACCTTAGAGACTAACAAATTTATTTGAGCATAAGCTTGCGTGGGCTAGAACCCACTTCATCAGATGCATGGAGTGGAAAATACAGGAGCAGGTATAAATACAGGAGAAGATGTGATTTGCCTTATCAAGTGTGAGGTCAGTCTAACGAGACAATTCAGTTGACAGCAGGATACCAAGGGAGGAAAAATAACTTTTGAAGTGGTAATGAGAGTAGCCCATTTCAGACAGTTGACAAGAAGTTGACATGCCTCCAGCTTTCATCCAGACCACTCCATACATCTGATGAAGTGGGTTCTAGCCCATGAAGCTTATGCCCAAATACACTTAGTCTCTAAGGGGCCACAAGGACTCCTTGTTGTTTTTGCTGATACATACTAACATGGCTACCACTCTGAAACTTTAAGGATAGTTCATGCTCTGAGGAGCTCACAGTCTAAAGGGGAACGGCAATAGTAGATAGTGAAGTTGTATGAACTCTCCTCTGCAGAGTGGAACCTCTCTTTAAGGGGGGGTTTAAAAGGAACTGTGACTGGCAAATAGAGCCCTATTAACTTGGCTGCATGGGAGCCAGGCTGAGAAGGAGCCTGGAAAAAGTTGTGGGTCGTCTCCCAGACTTTGCCCTCAACCATGGACAATCAGTTTCACACATGTTCCCTCAACTGCCTCCCAGTGCTATCCTAAAAGGATTGATGCTATCAGCAATGCCTACTGCACTGCCCTTCTAATGCTCCTTGCTGTAATTTACACCATGGGGCAAACTGGTTTTCCTCCCAGTCTGGAAGATAAGTGCTCTGGGAAAACATTTCCATATTTCAGCACACAGCAAATCTCCCACTGCAGTCTGTGGAGCTGAGGAGAAGCTATTTTTTTTTTTTGCTGAAGGTCTAATTGAGCACAGCTGTATATAGATAGCGGAAGCTGCTGCCAGTTTTACCTCAGGTTTAACAGTGCTTTTAGATGATTGTCAAGAGCACCTAGATCGTTGGGGTGCCTGCATAGAGGTTGTCTGTATTCGTACATCTAAATGAGGAGTAGGAGGAGAGAAAACAGGAGCTGCCCATAAGGACTGCAGCTGCCAGGCACCAGTTGGAGCCATCAACAAGAGGGCATCAGAAGTGCTGCTAGTTGGACTGGATCTGCCAGTGGGAGAAGAACGTCCAGAGGAGACAGCAAGAAGGGAAGCAGGCCACTGGGTAGTACATCCAAAGTAGCAAATAGAAAGGATGGCTGCATAGAATGTCCAGGTGAGCAGCAGGAGACAACCGAGCTGCAGAACAGCATGAGCAGAGGGAAAAGGGGGATCAGTGAACATGCTTAGTGGGAGAGACGGAGGAGGGACCAGATGGCAGAGAATCACATAGAGAGGAGAAAGGAGAGAAGGTACAGAACAGATGGGAGCGGCAGATGGAATAAAGAGCAACAGGCAGACAGCGTGATCAATATTTTTTTTAAAAAGAGAATATTTAGGGCCAGACTCTGCCATCCTTATTCATGTTGGGAAGTAATTTACTATTGCCACTAAAAGCAAACGGCGTAATTGCAGAGTAAAGCAGTGCTCAGTGTGAATAAAGGGTGGCAAAATCTGGCCCTTATTGCATTAAAGACAGAAAAATACATCAGTACTTTCCCCTGTAATCATCACTGGGATTCTGCATAATTGTGAATGGAAGGGGAAGCTGTACGTGCAGCTGTGTATGGGAGGGGAGTTAGACCATGGGAATGGGGCTGGATCCTCAGCTGGTGTAATTCAGCATAGTTCCAATGGAACAACAGTGATTTACACCCACTGAGGAGCTGGCCTGGTATCTATACTAAGATGTGCTCCACATTGTGAAAAAACTTTGAGAATGCCTGCTTTAGAGCTACACACTGACAACTGTTTAAGATTCCCTCAGCCTAAGTGTACGCTTGGCCCTTTGTCATTCAGTGATAAATGTTGCATCCAGTGAAATCAATGACAAATCTCCCATTAGTTTTAAAGGGACCAGGATTTATCCTTTAGTTTCATTTATCATGGAATTCTTATCCTCTGTCAGCAGGTGGTGCTGCTATGTGTTCAGGATTTACAACCATTCAGAAGAAATAAAGGGACATTGGCAAGTTTAAAATAATACATTAAAAAAATCTTATTAATAAAATCTTCAGGTTTTTTTTTAAATCATTTTTGAAAATCTAATTTGTCACCTTTCATATTTCTGGCTTGTTTTTTTGTTCTGCGTTCAGCTTTCACATTTAAAATAGACAGGTCAGTTTTATTTCTGGCTCTTATGCATTAGCACAATGCTGCAGTGTTGGAGTTGCAATCGTTGCCAGAGAATGTTTAAATCAAAACCCAAATTTTTCATTGGAAGGGAACATATTCATGACATTATTTCTACTGATCCTATATTTCCCTTTGTTTTCACAGGACCAGTACTTTGAGCCTACGCTGACCTGAGAATGTTCTTTTAGTAACTGGTTTCAAAGTTCAGAGTAGCAGCCGTGTTAGTCTGTATCCGCAAAAAGAACAGGAGTACTTGTGGCACCTTAAAGACTAAGGCCTTGTCTACACTACAAGACTATTTCGAATCAACTTAGTTCGAATTTGTGGATTCGACCTTATGAAGTCGAATTTGTGTATCCATACTAAATACAGTAATTCGAATTTCTGAGTCCACATTCACGGGGCCAGCGTCGACTTTGGAAGCGGTGCACTGTGGGAAGCTATCCCACAGTTCCCGCACTCCCCGCTGCCCATTGGAATGCTGGGTAGAGCCCCCAATGCCTGCTGGGGGGAAAAATGTGCTGAGGGTGGTTTTGGGTAACTGTCATTATTGAACCGTCACTCCCGCCCTCTCTCCCTGAAAGCGCCGGCGGGAAATCTGTTCGCGCCCTTCTCTTGTCAGTTACAGCGCGTACGCCACAGCACTGCGAGCATGGAGCCCGCTGCGATCATCGCTGCACTTATGGCCATTGTCAACTCCTCGCACCTTATCGTCCACCTCTTCCACAGTCAGCTGCTGAGAAATCGGGCGAGGAGGCTCCGGCAGCGCGGTGAGGACAGGAATTCACAGAGTGGCGCAGACCTCTCACAAAGCAGGGTACACCGCGCCGTGGAGATCATGGTGGCAATGGGTCAAGTTCATGGTGTGGAACGGCGATTCTGGGCCCGGGAAACCAGCACGGACTGGTGGGACCGCATAGTGCTGCAGGTCTGGGATGAATCACAGTGGCTGCGAAACTTCAGGATGCGTAAGGGCACTTTCCTTGAACTCTGTGACTTGCTGTCCCCTGCCCTGAAGCGCCAGGACACCCGGATGCGAGCAGCCCTGAGTGTGCAGAAGCGAGTGGCCATAGCCCTCTGGAAACTTGCAACGCCAGACAGCTACCGGTCAGTAGCGAACCACTTTGGCGTGGGCAAATCTACCGTGGGGGTTGCTGTGATGCAAGTAGCCCACGCAATCGTTGAGCAACTGCTCTCAAAGGTAGTGACTCTCGGAAACGTCCAGGACATCATAGATGGCTTCGCCGCGATGGGATTCCCAAACTGCGGTGGGGCTATAGATGGGACTCACATCCCTATCCTGGCACCAGCCCACCAGGCCAGCGAGTACATTAACCGAAAGGGCTACTTTTCAATGGTGCTGCAAGCACTGGTGGACCATAGGGGACGTTTTACCAACATCTTCGTTGGGTGGGCGGACAAGGTTCATGACGCGCGTGTGTTCAGGAACTCTGGTCTGTTTAGACGACTCCAGGCAGGAACTTTCTTCCCGGACCACAAAATAACGTTTGGGGATGTGCAGATGCCTACAGTGATCCTCAGGGACCCAGCCTACCCGCTAATGCCCTGGCTCATGAAGCCCTATACAGGCGCCTTGGACAGTGAGAAGGAACTCTTCAACTACCGGCTGAGCAAATGCAGAATGGTGGTGGAGTGTGCTTTCGGACGTCTTAAGGGGAGGTGGCGGAGCTTACTGACTCGCTCGGACATCAGCGAAAAGAATATCCCCGTAGTTATTGCTGCTTGCTGTGTGCTCCACAATGTCTGTGAGAGCAAGGGCGAGACCTTTTTGGCCGGATGGGCGGTTGAGGCAAATCGCCTGGCTGCTGTTTACGCTCAGCCAGACACCCGTGCCGAAAAACTATCCCAGCGGGAAGCGCTGTGTATCCGGGAGGCTTTGAAAGCAAGTTTCCTCGGAGAGCAGGGTAACCTATGACTCTACACTTGATTTTAAGAGAAGCTGATCCTGGGCCTGTGTCTCTATGTGTTGAGTGAGATCTGCGGTTACATACCCCGTTCTCCAAGTTTCCCCCACTTCCAAAACACGTTTTTAAACAAATTAAATGGAACAGTTATTTTTAATAAATCTTTCCTTTACTTTGCATTTCTGTTCAGGGTTTGAAACATGGACGCATACTGTGCTGGGTACGGTGTGCACTGATGTACAGACCGCTTGTACAATACAGTACGGACAGCCTCCTGCTCCTACATAGGTCTCTGGGGTGGGGGACGGTTTCAAGTGGTTGTGCATGTAGGGGTGGGTTTGCAGGAAGGGGCGAGTGGTGCCGTCTTTGCATAGGGATTTGGATGCAGGCTCTGGGCTGTGGGTTTGGCCGTAGGAAGGGGTGAGGGGTGTGGGGGAAGGGTGAGTATCTGTCCGTGGATGAGGGCTCTTGTTGGGGCTCAGGGCAGCGGAGAGGATCGCGCCTACGGTGGAAGTGCATGGTAAGGGCAGCATGCCTTAACATTAGGGGGTGGCAGGCGCTAGGACTGTGGACAAGCGTACACATCACAGAATGACACGGGGCAGCATACACCACACAGAGGGACCCTGGTGACTACTGAATGCAGTCTGTGTGTGCCCTGCAGTTGATCCTGCCCCCGATAGTCTGTACCCTGCTAATGTAGGCTATCCCGTGCAATTATAAATCCCCTGCCCCCCCCCCACATACACAGTCTTCTGACACGAAAGACGTGACGGAAAGAGTGAACAACAGTAAACAGCTTTTATTAATCTACTACATAGTGGGGTGATGAAACTTGGATTTGGGACTGGGTGATCCTGTAAGGGAAGCGCTTCTAAACAGTTATAGCGTCAGAGGTGTGTGGAACATTAGTGCTCAGCTGTGGTGCAGTGACAGTTCTCACGGCCCCTACTGCCCCTCCGTCTTGTAATTTTCGGTGAGGGGGGGACAGGACTTCTTGGCGTTGGAGGGTGGTTGCAGATACAGTGCAGGGGGGCTCTCACCTCCTGCCTGCGGTCCTGCAGAACATCAACAAGGCACCGGAGCGTGTCCGTTTGCTCCCTCATTAGCCCAAGCAGCGTTTGAGTCGCCTGATGGTCTTCCTGCCGCCACCTATCCTCCCGTTCGATGTGTGTGCAATGCTGTTGACATAGGCTCTCCCTCCACTGTCTCTGCTCTGCCGCCTCGGCTCTGGAACAGGCCATCAGTTCCGCGAACATCTCTTCCCGAGTCTTTTTCTTTCGCCGCCTAATCTGAGCCAGCCTCTGCGAGGGGGATGCCGGGGCTGTCCGGGAAAGAGCAGAAGCTGTGTGATGGGAAACAGTAAATGATTTCCTTGAACAGATACATGTTTGCGAACAGTGAACACAGTCTAGTCAGTTTCTCTGAACAAGACCATACAGGGCACCAAGTCTCACGAGATCTCAGGAAAAGTTCGAGATTTCGGAATACGCTCTCATTGGCGGCGCCATTGCACAGGAGAGCGGACAAGCGGGGAGAGACAGCATAATCCGTCTTGCAGACAGTCCTGGTAAGCCTTAAAGTAGATCATGCTTATCAGTTAGTGGATAGCTGTGCTCTCCTGCTAAAGGCAATCTGGAAAGCAGAAAGGCTGAGCCTTTTCCAGCCCCTCCCGCCAGTGCACGGGAAAGATCAATGTCTGCTTGTTCTCTGTGGCCTCCAGCACGTGGCTGTTAAGTGAGGGTCGTTGTTATGCAACCTAATTGTAAACCGTTAACAATAGTAACAATACACTAATTGCCCGACTTAGATGCAGCCTGTCCAGACCGACATCACCCTGAGGCGGGTCACTCGCAGTCAGAGAGAGCGGATGCTACTGGAAGCCCTGCACAGACCAGGACCATATGCAGCAATGCTGGTGGAGGCGATGATTCCTCTCTACATTAGGATCTCCTGGCGCGGAAGAGTGTGCTTCCATGGAGCACAGAATAAGGCACCTCTCCCCAGGAACCTCCTGCGGAGGCTTTTCGAGCTGCTCTCTGAGAGCTTTCTTGAACTGTCCCAAGAGGATCATTGTTCAATCCCTATATGTGTGGACCTACTATTTATATAGTTTGACATGTAAAATTTTGTATATAGTATTTCTATTTTTTCTATACCCGTTTTTAAAAAAATAAAAGTTTCCATGTTTATAGCACTTACCGCCTGATCCTTCCCCTGATTCTGAGTCCGGGTTAACGGGCGGGGAGGGTTGGTAGGGGATCTCTGTGAGGGTGATGAAGAGATCCTGGCTGTCAGGGCAAGCGGTATTGTGTTCGCTGTCGCCTGCACCGTCCTCCACAAACCCTTCCTCATCTTCCCCATCGGCGAACATCGCCGAGGAACTGTCCAGGTACACTATGCCATCCTCAGAGTCCACGGTCACTGGTGGGGCAGTGGTGGCAGATCCACCTAGAATGGCATGCAGTGCCTCGTAGAAGCGGCATGTCTGGGGAAGGGCTCCGGAGCGTCCGTTTGCCGCTCTGACTTTTTGGTAACCTTGTCTCAGGTCCTTGACTTTCACGCGGCACTGCATCGCATCCCGGCTGTATCCTTTCTCTATCATTGCTTTAGAGACCTTCTCGAAGGTCTTTGCATTCTGCTTGTCGGAGCGCAGCTCCGAGAGCACATACTCCTCGCCCCACACACCGATCAGATCCAGGACTTCCCGGTCTGTCCATGCTGGGGACCTCTTTCTATTCTTGGATTGGCCGGACTCCTCTGCTGGAGAGCTCTGCATTGTTGCAGGTGCTGCGGAGCTCGCCCCGATGTCCAGCCAGGACGTCAGATTCAAAGTGCCCAGACAGGAAAAGGAATTCAAATTTTCCCGGGTCATTTCCTGTGTGGCTGGTCAGAGAATCCAAGCTCGGACTGCTGTCCAGAGCGTCAACAGAGTGGTGCACTGTGGGATAGCTCCCGGAGCTACTAAGTTCGATTAGCATCCACACCTAGCCTAATTCGAGCTAGCCATGTCGAATTTAGCGCTACTCCACCTGTCGAGGTGGAGTACCAAATTCGAACTAAAGAGCCCTCTAGTTCGAATTAAATGGCTTCCTGGTGTGGACGGTTGAGCGGTTAGTTCGAATTAACGCTGCTAAATTCGAATTAAAGTCCTAGTGTAGACCAGGCCTAACAAATTTATTTTAGCATGAGCTTTCGTGAGCTACAGCTCACTTCTTCGGATGCATAGAATGGAACACACAGACAGGAGATATTTATACATACAGAGAACATGAAAAGGTGGAAGTATGCATAACAGGAAAAGTCTAATCAATTGAGATGAGCTATCATCAGCAGGAGGAAAAAAAAAACTTTTTGAAGTGATAATTAAGATGGCCCATAGAAGGTGTGAGGAGAACTTAACATAGGGAAATAGATTCAATTAGTGTAATGACCCAACCATTCCCAGTCTTTGTTTAGGCCAGAGTTAATTGTATCTAATTTGCATATTAATTCGAGTTCAGCAGTTTCTCTTTGGAGTCTGTTTTTGAAGTTTTTTTGTTGCAAAATTGCCACCTTCAAGTCTGTCACTGAATGGTTAGAGAGGTTGAAGTGTTCTCCCACTGGTTTTTGAATGTTATGACTCACAAATTTGGGCATAAGCTTAAGTGGGCTAAAACCCACTTAAGCTTATGCCCAAATAAATTTGTGAGTCTCTAAGATGCCACAAGGACTCCTCGTTGTTTTTGCCTTTAGTAACTGTTTGGAATTGTTTTCAGTGTATATAACAGTATTTATCTTACTTGTTGTGATACTGCGGATTTGCTACTTCTTACTTGTTTTTGCCTCAGGACATGGTGGGGTAAGAGAGAAATCTTGATGGATTTTTTTCTGGGAAGAAAGTTATTGTAAATAATTAAAGTAAATCTTGGAGAAAACTCAAATTGAAAGCCGAATAAATAAACAAATTAATTAATCTGACGCTTGGGACCCAGTTCTGCAAAGTTCTGAGCACCTCTTCCATTGATTCTAACCCCCATTAACACAATGAGAGTTTGAGGGTACTTAACACACGATTGTGCCCAGTGCCAATTTTCTAACCTGGCCGCTAAATTTACATGCTCCAATCCCCCATTTTGGTTGCTCTGATGGATTCATGTACTTCACTTTAGGCTTTTATTCTTCAATGAGCTCTATGAAGTTAGACCCCTGTGCCCACAAGGTGCTCCATTCACTTCAGTGGGGCTTTGTGCAGCTGCAGGGCTCTGCCCACATGGAAAATTCATTGCAGGATTGGGGCCTCAAGCACCCAGAGTTTGAAAACTGAGCTTACAATCTATTGTGCGCAGATGGAGGTGTGGCAAAGTTGGCGAGAAAGAGCTTCAGAACGAAGCAAATAAGAAAAAGGAAATAAAACACTATATAGTACAGCCAGGATAACATCTGTCTGCATCAGTGACACATTTATACTTTATGCAGGTCTGTATTTCCATGAGGTTTAACAGAAAATATTTTATACTTCAATTTTAGTCCTAGACCAAGGCAAAAGTGGTTAATTGAATCAATAATGCTACATGACAGCTGTCAAATTAGTAACTATTTGCTGCCTAGAGATAAGATTGGCTGAAGAATGTATGTTATGTACCAAATTCATGGCCTTGAAAAACATGTCATAGACTGTGAAATCTGATCTGCCCCATGAAATCTGGCACCTAGCTGGGAGCGTCTACTCTGCACAGGGCTCCAGCTGCTAGTCCTGGCTGGGGATGGGGAGGGACGGAACTTGTTTTTCCTCTGCAGGAGCCACTCCCAGGGCAGGTCAGACCCACCTCTGCCAACCTCTCCCAGCTGCAGGAAGCTCTGTGGCTCCAGCTGTCAGCCCTGTGACCAGGGCAGGAGGCTGCTGCTCCAGCTGTCTCCCACCCTGCGCAAGGAGGCCGCAGCTCCAGTTGTCACCCCCCAGCATGGGGAGGCCACGGCTCCAGCTGTCACTCCTCCATCATGCAAGGCTGCGGCTCCAGCTGTCAGCCCCCCACTTGGGCGGGACACTGCCGGGAAAACCGGACATATGGTAACCCACCTCTCCCGTCCCTGTGACCCTCACTTCTGTGCTGCTGTTGGCAGTGGTGCTGGCTTTAGAGCTGGGCGCCCAGCCAGCAGCCTTCATCTCTGGCTGCCCAGCTCTGAAGGCAGTGCCCCTGCCAGCAGCAGGGCAGATTTAAGGATGGCAATCCCACGAACCTCTTACAATAGCTATGGGACCCTCCATCCCTGACCACCTTTTGGGTTGGGACCCCCCAGGGTTACAACACTGTGAAATTTCAGATGTAAACATCTGAAAACCTGAAACTGATTATTTTTAAAACTCCCTGGCTGTGAAATTGACCAAAATGGACCGTGAATTTGGTAGGGACCTAGTTAGGTATTCTGAATATGTACTGCTTAGAGGTGAACAAAAGAGAAAGATTTTAAAGTTATAAATACGATCATGCATTGCGCTCTTTGGACAGCTTGTAAGCTGATTAATGGCATCAGGGGCAGAAACTGAATTGGTCATATTAATAGCTTTTTTGAAATAAGATTGTTTCCAATGCATTATCTAAATCTGACTCATTTGCAGAAGAGTTGGGATGAAATAATCAGGTTAATGTAAATCTGCTTATTCGAGGTCAGCTTCTGAATTTGCTCCATAAGTGAAACTGCCGTTGGCATGAATGGATTCAATCGTCACAGGGAGCCCTAAGCGTGGGATGAGTGTAGAACGTGTCCCTGAGCACCTATCTTTCAGTAGTGCCGTGCTTGCCTCTGAGAAAATTTTAGCATCTCTAAAATCACCCAGCTAAGTGTGAGTTCCAGCTCATTTAAAGAATTTTTCACAGTGTCTATCACATCTAAATGCTTCACTAGCGTTTGTAAACAGCTCTGTTGTATAGTTTGCACTCCACAATTCACCGAATTAAAGGTGAAATGTAATGCTCTATGAAAGAGAAATACAGGTTACTGCTTCAGATCGCGGACTCATTCTACGCTGGCAGGGGGATGAACTAGATGTGCTAATAGTTCTTTCCCCAGATCTTAGTTCAATGATCCATGCCTAAATTCTCTCTCTTTTCATCAAGCCCAAGAAAATGGGTTTTGCTCTGGTTTTTTTCTTTTTTGCAGAAGTGGCATAGGGCTTGGCTGCCCTGAAGCACGCTTGTGCTGGCTGAGCATAGCACTGCCAGCACTCCCTGCCTGAGTTTCCTTCCCCAAGGTGGATCTTGTCAGCTCTCCAGTCATTGGACTGTGCTGGAGATGTGGCTTAGTCATCCGGCCACGTCACAAACAACATCCCCTTCTGGGGCATCAAAAGTCCAACTAAAAAGTTCAAACAAACAAACAGTTTCTCCTGCCCTTCAGGGCTTCTCTTCGGCCTGTCTGCTCGGCTCCATTCCCAGCCCCTTTCTGAGCCTTTCTGACTATGGGGTAGAGCACTCAGCCCCTAGTCTGGTTGTCCTGGAGTACTCAGTCTCCTACAGACCCTTGTTCCAGTCCTTCCACAGGACAGGACCCTACCCAACCCCTGTGGTTCTAGTCTCCAAAGAGAGCCCACTCAGCCCTTTTATAAATCCCAGGCATCCATTAAGTTATTACCTGACCCTCCTTAGTCTCCCCCCACCCCCAAGCCTGAGAAGCAGTTAATTATGGCACAGGTGGGGCTTGCCCCATCTCTTAAAAGGGGCCAATCACCCTGTGACAAGAAGTTGGAAGGAATCGGATCCTATTTCCCAAGCTGTGGATTAGTAACAGAGCTGCTTTGTGATTTCAGTAGCCTTTACTCCTCCTGGACCAAATCTTCTGCTGGTGTCAATCAGTTCAACTCCATTGAAATCAATAGAGCTATGCTGATTTACAGCAGCGAAGGACCTAGTCACATGTGTATTTGAGGTTGTGGTGAGGAAGTTGTTCTGTCCAGATAGGCATAGAACCACTGACCACATCCCATCTCCTCGTCTGCCCCGGAACTCAGCTCTGAGCTGCATGGACGGAGCTCCAGTGGCTGATGGACTGCTCTGAACTAGCTCTCTGTAACCATATCCCATCCTCACTTTGTGGCAATCACACTACAATGGAGCTACACAAGACCTGCTGCCTCTTGGACACTAGTCTCCTGCAGAAACAGGGGCAGGAGGGACACGATATGGGCCTACCAGAATATAAGCTTATACTTAAAATGAACAAATAGACGCACTTCATACAAACGAGCTGGCAATCAATTCCTCATTTACTTAATTGCCAAGACTGGAGTCCAGGGTTTGGTGTGTAATTCTTTGTGCAATGATGCTACACTGATGCATCCATAGATGGTAAATAAGTCATCAGCTATTTAAGGAGAAAAAGAGCCCTGAACTCAGCTCTCTGAAATAAAAAGCCTTTCAACTCATCAATATACTGTGGCTCTGATCCTTGGTTGTGGCTCAGGAGTGATCACTCAGCTCAGGAAAAAGGGCACACAGGTGGCTTTAAACCACAATTGCACTCCCCTGGAGGCTGTTTTTGCAGCAGTCTGGTCCCTCCACCTAAATTAGAGCAGACCTTGGGCTGCTCTGATTTGTTTCAGCTGCCAGTAGCTCCAAGGGGCTATTCAGCTGGGGATCACCAGGGCACAGGGACGTCCCGATCACATCCCCTCATCACATCCTGTACCATGTCCACAGAGATACACCACCCAAGGGTTGTCCCACACATGGGTTAGCCTCCAAGGTTTGGCTAGGTTGAGTTTACAGCTACAGTTTGGCGTAAAGCTGCCTCAGTGCAGAGCAAAACTGACCCTGTATTTTTTATTTTTAAATTCACATATTTATTTGGGAGTTTTATTTATTTATTTATTTATCGTGATTGCATTTACACAGACATTCAAGTCAAGCTTGCTACTCTAAATGTCTTAACCATTCACTAGCCGAGCAGGGAGCGGGGGGACATTGTGCAAGTCCATGAGGGAATCTGGCAACTTTTGCCAATGGATACCAGGCAGCAAGTATATGATTTACATCAGTGGTTCTCAAACTTTTGTATTGGTGACCCCTTTCACACAGCAAGCCTGTGTGTGCGACCCCCCCACCTTATAAATTAAAAACACTTTTTTACATTTAACACTATTATAAATGCTGGAGGCAAAACAGGATTTGGGGGTGGATATAATAACGGCCATGTAATAACGTCACGGGGTCCTGACCCCCAGGTTTAGAACCCCGATCTACATCTTCTGACTGGTCACAGTGGCAAAAGGGAGAGTCATGAAGGTCCCACTTATAGCCATTTTGCTGCACATCTGATCACACTGCATCTGAAGTGATTGAGGTTCGTCTGCAGATGGCATGGAAGGGCAAACCAGGGGTTGGACTGTTGGATCTGTCATGAGACAGGCATTGGCTGTGTTTGCAGCTTGTCCTTGCCACTTACTATGCCATATGGAGGTGACATCTAGATTCTTTAAAGGAATTGTCCAGACAAGGTGTCTTGAACTAAAACAGTAGATTCGAGGATTAGACACATCTTTAAACGGGTAAATATTGCACTTCTTGAACCTTAAGGAGCAGCGTCTGGAAGGCGACTTGTCAGTGTTGGACAGGACCAGCAACCAGATTCTGATGTAGTAGATATAGATCTTAAAAAAGCTTTTCAGTTCACCTTAGGACTAGATTCTGCCGCAGATTTTATACACAGAACCTTTATTTCAATGGGTATTATGTGTGCATGGGGACTACCCGATAGTACTTTTGCAGTATGTTAAAGAATGATATCTAAGGCCCTCCTTGAATTACAGGATGATTGTCAATTGTGGCTGAGTTGCAAACAAGACATGGAAAATCATGGAAAACTAATAATGGATCTTTATTAATTGTGCTAATTTGGAAAGGCCAAAGAAGACCTATTTGTTTAAAAAAAAATTGCTGGAACAATATAAACACTCAAGTATTATGTTATGCCTGCTAATATTTTGATAACCAGACATTTTGCTGCAACTATTTTTCAGTCATTAAAGCACGGGGCTGACAGCAAGTGCACCGCCATGTGGGGGGCTGATAGCCCTAGCCCCCACCGCTATTAGCTCGGATAAATGGAGTTCTACTGTACTAATGGGGAAAAAGTGTGTGTTGCAAACCTCAAAATGTACGCAAAATTGTGGACCGTGCAAAGTAAGCTAATTAAAATAAAAATGGCAGTGGAGGCCTAATACACCGCTACCTCGATATAATGCCACCCGATATAATACAAATTTGGATATAACGCGGTAAAGCAGCGCTCTGGTGGATCAAAGCAAGTTCAATATAACACGGTTTCCCCTATAATGCAGATTTTTGGCAGATATAGGTTTCCCCATAAAGATTTTTTGGCTCCCAAGGACAGCGTTATATCAAGGTAGAGGTGTATTTGCAGGATCTGCAATTTCCGCAATATCGCAAATTAAGTAGGGCCTTAATTATATCCTAATTCATTTAGGACCATGAAATAGCCACACTGCCAAATCAGATCATATCCAAGCAGAAAACTTTGCTTTAAATTTGCAAATTATTCACTATATTATGATTTTCTCTATTAGTATTACTGTATTATAATATTAAGTTTTTTTATCACTCTGCATGACTGAAACACATTATTCTTTCACTTTTCTGAAGAGAAAGGAGAGATTCTTTCATTATTTAAATGCAGTAGCAACATCTTTTCATTGTATCTGTTTATCTGCTTCTTGCCTTCAGTACGCATGGGGCCAAATTCTCTTAATATATGCTGACTTAAATCTGGAGCAATCTCACTGACGTCAGTAGAGTTACTTTATATTTACACCTGTAACTGAGATCAGAATCTGTCCAATGTTTTTTTCAGCATAGTTTTTCACTTTAAGACTAAGGACCAAACCAATAGGATTGTACACATGAGTTAATTAAGCAGGAGTTAGCCCTAAGGTAAATGATTCATTCCCCTAGCTGTTTTGGTAAAGTTTTCCTAATCCTTTTTGAACTATTCAAAATTATATAAAAATGAATAATGATATAATTTTGAGATCACATTTCCTGTATTGAGCAGTCACCAGCAGACAGCTACAGTCATCTGTGAGCTCCAGCTCCCATTCTAATTGCTTTTTTCAGCTACCCCTACGTTTCTGAAACAAATCAATTTTTGAATGAAATTTCCCACAGTCTCTGCTCAAATATAAATAATTTATGTTATTGTATTTTAATTTCTTTGACAGCATTAACCAGTTGTAGTTATTCTATTAAAAATCAGCTGTTTTTAGTTATTCCATCAAAAAACTACATTAAGGGCCTGGATCCAGCTCCCATTGACTTCAGTGGGTTTTGGATAAAGGCCCTAAGAATATTTTGGTGACAGTCAGACACATTGAGGCCCTGATTCTGCAAACAGTTAAGCATGTACTTAACTTTATGCACATGAATAGTCCAATTGCCTTTAATGAGGTCAATGGAACTACACCTCTACCTCAATATAATGCTGTCCTCGGGAGCCCAAAAAATCTTACCACATTATAGGTGAAACTGCATTATATCGAACTTGATTTGATTCACCGGAGCGCACAGCCCTGCCCCTCCAGAGCGCTGCTTTACCGTGTTATATCCGAATTCATGTTATATCGGGTGACGTTATATCGGGGTAGAGGTGTACTTAGAATCTCAGGGTTGGAAGGGACCTCAGGAGGTCATCTAGTCCAACTCCCTGCTCAAAGCAGGACCAAACCCAACTAAATCATCCCAGCCAGGGCTTTGTCAAGCCTGACCTTAAAAACCTCTAAGGAAGGAGATTCCACCACCTCCCTAGGTAACCCATTCCAGTTCTTCACCACCCTACTAGTGAAAAAGTTTTTCCTAATGTCCAACCTAAACCTCCCCCTCTGCAACTTGAGACCATTACTCCTTGTTCTGTCATCTTCTACCACTGAGAACAGTCTAGATCCATCCTCTTTGGAACCCCCTTTCAGGTAGTTGAAAGCAGCTATCAAATCCCCCCTCATTCTTCTCTTCTGCAGACTAAACAATCCCAGTTCCCTCAGCCTCTCCTCATAAGTCATGTGCTCCAGCCCCCTAATCATTTTTGTTGCCCTCCGCTGGACTCTTTCCAATTTATCCACATCCTTCTTGTAGTGTGGGGCCCAAAACTGGACACAGTACTCCAAATGAGGCCTCACCAGTGCTGAATAGAGGGGAATGATCACATCCCTCGATCTGCTGGAAATGCCCCTACTTATACTTACATGCATAAAGTTAAGTACATGCTTAAGTGTTTGCAATATCAGGGCTTAACACTGCTTTCACTGCCTATATGTATGCCCATAACAGGGAGGAATGGAGTCTTTCATGTAGATCTTAATTTCCCCGATAGTTGTAACTTCTCTCCTTATTAAATCCAAAATGTACATGAAATCTAAAAAACGCTGACTTATCAAACATTGATGATAAAATGGAAAAGGTACCTGCAGAAAATGAAGTAATTAAATCCTGAAAAAAACCAGTATTACCCACCAAGCTGATGCACAGTGAAAGCATATCTAGCCTACCTTTAACAGGCGATTTTGAGCTATCTGTTCAGGAAATTCTTTTTCATCCCCATAGCTGATGAGGAATGTCACCAAGGATCAGAAAATCTGTGTTCAAGGCAAAAAGGCATCTCTGGTTACAGGACCAACAAGAAGAAAAGAAAAGAAATGAAATAGGTTTTTCAAATGAAAACTAATCCAATGAAAATGTTCATCTGATTTGGAAATGAAGTGGAATTTATTCCACGTTTTAAGGCCCCAATCCAGCCAAGATTTAGGCACCTGCTTAATTTTGCTCATGTTAAGCCTCAGGTGAGCAAAATTAAGTATGTGTGTAAGTCTCTGCAGGAGCGGGGGCAAACTGATCAAAATAATCTCCTGTAAAAGGTTAAAAATAAGCATATTTAGGGTCCCCTATTTGCAAACACTTAAGCACATGCTTAACTTTAAACATTAGTCCCATGAGTTCAGTGGAGCTACTCATGTGCTTATAGTGAAGCACATGTATGTTCGCAGAATCAGGGCCTAAATACACTCTCTGTTTTAACTGACATTTGGATATTTAGGACCTGATCCTAAGCCCCCTAACATCAATATCTCCACTGATTTTAATAAGTGTTGTAGCAGGTTCTTGGGCTGGGATTATCAAAGAATTCTAAGGGACTTAAGTATGCAGGGGGGAGGGATAGCTCAGTGGTTTGGGCATTGGCTTGCTAAACCCAGGGTTGTGAATTCAATCCTTAAGGGGGCCACTTAGGGAGCTGGGGCAAAAAGTACTTTGTCTACTTAGTGGAGGCAGGGGGTTGGACTCAATGACCTTTCAAGGTCTCTTCCAGTTCTAGGAGATTGATATATCTCCACTTATTTCTTTCTTTTCTTTAGGCAACTTTGAAAATTGCAGCCTTACAGTACTGTCCAATGTATATCTAACAGCAGGGAGCACGCAACAGCCTCTTTAGCCATGGGATTAGAATGGCTGGTACATCCTGGTTCTTTTTAAAAGAAATCTGAATTTTTGTTATACTTCAAAAATATACAGAAAAACCCCACCTCAGGAAAAGGAGTCTATTTTTTAATAGAAGCCATTGCATGTATCATGCAGTTCCACAATGCTTTTATTTTTTGCAAAGATGGGTTTTACAAATTAATTTTGCCACATTCACTTGTAGCATAAATTAGAAATAACAGAAACACGGGAGAAATAAACTGAAATGTATGGAAACAAAGTCAAAACAAGCAGGATTTGTGTAAAAATAAATCACTCTTGAAGTTTTATAATCAATACAGATAATAATAAATATCACAGAGGTGTATATAGCTATGTGACTAAAACTGAGAAGCTTTTATTCTGTTTTTGTGTACTGCACCTTTAAATGTAGAGTTGTTTTGCTGCTTGCTGCAGGAGCAGCTATGAGTCAATGGCCATGTAATATTTCAGGTCTAATGCAAAATGTTACATCAGGAATCCTCTCTCTCTCTCTCTCTCTCTCATAGAGACTTTGAAGTCAAAGAAGTTATGTCGATTTACATCAATGTCTGAGGATCTGGCCCTTTTATGTTCTGGTCTTTATGTTGATGGAACTACCTTTGAGGTAAAATGTTGATAATCTGGAGTAAGGGTGTTGGAATCTGACCCTTAGAGATAGGTTTAGGGTACAGAGTTCAAATCCAGATCCAATCTGGGATCCATCCCACAGTTAGAGGATATTCATATCTGAGGTTTTGGTTCAGCCATAGTAGGGACCAGGTGTGAAGTTCACACTGAAATCCAAACTTCCCTCAAATGTAACAGTGTCCAGATCAGGGCATTTGGTTTGGGCCGATCTCTAAGATCAGTCAGTTAATATTTGCATGAACCACTGAGTGAGACTGTGAAAGGAAGTAACTGGTTCCACTGCCTGCATGGATATTTTTTTTTAATGCAGCTGCATTCTTTCTAGATAACCATTGTTTAACTGACAGTATGCAGTATACAGTAGTTGCATTACGCATTTGTGAATACCTGAGATAGATATGTGAATAAAGGGATTTTTATATTCCACAACATGAACAAAAGAAGCACAGCCCTGAAGTGACAAAGGCACTACATGTCCTTTCATAATAGTTCTTTCCTTGCCACTTTATTACATTATTTATTCTTCACCAGCACTAGAAAGATGGTTGAAGAGAGAATTGCTGTTCTTTGTGGATTTAAAAAAAACAGCTTAAAGATAGTTAATAATGAGAAGATCTTGCAAACACAGAGAGATTGATGTGTGGCTGCAAGAACAGTGAAGAGGGTAATGTTTGTTGCTGGGAAATCAAGATATTCAAGTCGGGCAGAGCATTCGGGACCCTTGAGAGAGGAGACTGATGCAAGATAATATGCCAGCAAGTGTCTAAAAGAACAGCAAAGGAACTTGTGACTTGTTAACACTTAAGAGTATAATCATGAAACCCCAGACATCAAACGTTGTTAAAAGAATTAAGTTTGTAAATGTGTTTCAGCTAGAGTCCAACTGATTCCCCCCAGAACAATGCACTTTGTCAACAAACATTCTATGCCTTTAGAAAACCCAAAAGTTAAGCCTAGAAATCAGCATTTCAGGGAACTACCTACATTTCTACTGCCATAATCCACCCTCATTCACTATTACTCCACCAGACTTACACTAACCACCCAACCTATTGGTGGAAGACTGTGTCTTTGAGTGGTGTGACAGCAAAGTTTATGGTTGCTGTGTGAATTTGAACTTGTCAACGGAATATCAAAACCATTAACTAGGAGCAGGGTGAGAACCTAATTTGGAACATAGAAGCATAGGAATTTTCAGGATAGGAAAATAGAAGCCATCCATTCAATCCAACTGCAACCATCTGTTTTTCTGACTGATCTTAAATCCACTTTCTACTTTATTGCCATGTCTCTCAACCCCCTTTTTTGCAACTTAACGTATGTGCTTTGCTTCAGTTACCTTCCCAGGTAGTTTATTCCATATGCTTAGTACACTTTCGTGAAATATTTCTGCCTGAATTCATGATTTAGTCTTAGTGTTTGGTAGAATCCCCTCACCAATATGAACAGTTTACATCTTAGGAGGAAGCATAGTCTAGTGGAGTGAGCATGAAGAAGGAATCAAGATCTTCCAAGTATTAATTCTTGCTCTGCCACTGAGATACTGAGTGACCCTTGGAAAGTTATTTAGGCCCCATCTTTACTCAAAATTAGAGCTGGTTGAAATTTTTTCAATTAAAAGTTTTTAATAAAAAATGAAGTTTAACTGAAAACAAGACATGTTGTGGAAAAATATTTTTTGATGAAAATATTCAGGTTTTCATTGCAAAACCTAAAAACTATTTTTTTTTAGTTTAAAACCAAAAAATTTTCAGTTGCCAAAAACACAGAGTCCCAGTGGTACCAGCTGGCAAAGGCTTCACTATTCTGTAACAGTAACTCCTAAGAGTCCTGACAAACTCATTACACCTAGCACACAGCTTTCATAGTATTTACCCATAAAGAATGCCATGTAAGGTCCCTAATAAAAGCTTATAGACTTTAAGGTCAGAAGGGACCTTATGATCATCTAGTCTGATCTCCTCCACAATGCAGGCCACAGAATCTCACCCACCCACTCCTGTATCAAACCTATGTCTATAATCATAATTATGATCCTCATAATCATCGCACGATATATGTTTGGATGATATTTAAGGGGCTGTGTATATGCACTGAAAATATACTTTAAAGTCTGTTGCCAACCAAAAAAAAAAACAGGTTTCTTCCAGATGGCAGTTGGGATGTATATTCACTTGTTTATCTCAGTTCACAAGTAAATTAAACATTATAAGCCAACACAATGGGAGCCCAATTTACATATGAAGTCAAAGGGGGATGGGAAGGCACCAGAGACTAAACCACAGAGGGTTGTCCTGTCTTTGGGGACAAAAAATTAACTTTGAAGACTATAGGAACTGCCAGACGTGGTCAGACCAATGGCCCATGTGCCCAGTATCCTGTCTCCGACAGTGGCTGATGATAGAACTTCAGGTGGAGTGTACAGAACAGGGCACGTGGAGTGATTCATCACTGTCTTCCCCTCCTGGCTTCTGGCAGCCAGAGGTTAAGCATTGCCCTGAGCATGGGGTTGCATCTATGACCATCTTAGCATTGATGAACCTATCCTCCATGAATTTATCTAGTTCTTTTTTGAACCCAGTTGCACTTTCAGCCATCACAATACCCCATGGTAATAAGTTCTACAGATAAATTGTGTGTTGTGTCCTTTTGTCATATTAAATCTTCTGCCTATTTATGGCATTGGGTGACCCTTGAATTTTGTATTGTGGGAATTAGTAAATAATACTTCTCTATTCACTTTTTCCACATCATTCATGAATTTATAGACCTCTGTCATATCCCCCCATTCGTGTCTCTTTTCTAAGGTGAACAGCCCTTATCTTTTCATTCTCTCATCCTGTGGAAGGCATTCTATATGCTTGATCATCTTTGTTGCCCTTCCCTGTACCTTTTTTCAGTTACACTTTATCCTTTTCAAGATGGGATGACCAGAACTAGACACAGTATGCAAGGTGTGAGCGCACCATGGATTTATATAGTAGCATTATGATATTTTCTGTCTTATTTTTGATCTTTTTCCTAATAGTTCCTAACATTCTGTTAGCCTTTTTGACCACTACTGCGCATTCAGCTGAAGTTTCCAGAGAACTGTCCAAGGTGACTCCAAGATCTTTTTCTTGAGTGGTTTTATATAATGATGGGTTCTAAATTAGCTATGTGTAGTGGGAATTATTTTTCCCCATGTGTATTACTTTGCAATTATAATATTAAATTTCATCTGCCAGTTTGTGTCCCAGTCACCCGGTATTGTGAGATCTCCTGTCACACTTCACAGTCAACTTTAAACTTAACTATCATGAATAATTTTGCATCATCTGCAAATTTTGCCATTTCACTGTTCATTCCCTTTTCCAATTCATTAATGAATATGTTGAACAGCACAGGTCCCAGTATAGAACCTTGGGAGACTCCACTGTTTCTCTCTTTCCTTTCTGAAAACTGAACATTTATTCCTATCCTTTGTTTCCTATCTTATCCCATGGTCCTTACTTTGCTTAAGAGTCTTTTGTGAGTGACTTCGTCAAAGACTTTTTGAAAATCCAAATACACTATATCCACTGGATCATCCTTGTACACATGCTTCTTGACACCCACAAAGAATTCTAATAGATTGGTGAGGCATGATTTCCCTTTACAAAAGTTGTAATGACTCTTCCCCAACAAATCGTGTTTATCTGTGTCTGATAATTCTGTTCTTTACTATAGTTTTGACCAATTTTCATGGTAGTGAAGTTAGTTTCACTGGCCTATGATTGCCAGAATCTCCTCTGAAGCCTTTTAAAAAAATTGGTGTTACATTAGCTAGCCTTCAAGTGTCTGATACAGAGGTTTGTTTCAGAGATGTGGTTATATATTACAGTTAGTAATTATGCAATTTCATATCTGAGTTCCTTCAGAATTCTTGGGTGAGTTCCATCTGGTCCTGGTAACTTATTACTGTTTAATTTATCAATTTGTTCCAAAACCTCTTCTATTGACACTTCAGTGTGGGACAGTAGTTCAGATTTATCACCCAAAAGGTTATCTCTTATGTGGGTATCTCCCCACATCCTCTGCAGTGAAGACCAATGCAAAGAATTCATTTATCTTCTTTGCAATGGTCTTGTCTTCCTTGAGTGCTCTTTTAATACCATGGCCATCTAATGGCTCCATTGGGGCTAGCTCAGTGGTTTGAACATTAGCCTACTAAACCCAGAGTTGTGAGGTCAATCCTTGAGAGAGCTATTCGGGGATTGGTCCTGCTTTGAGTAGGGGGTTGGACTAGATGATCTCTTGAGGTCCCTTCCAACACTAATGATCTACAATTCTGATGTTCTTAAAAAGAATCTTTTTGTTGTTTTTTGCATCCTTAGCAAATTCTTTCTTGGCCTGTCTTATTACACTTAACTGCCAGTTTGTGCACCTTCCTAGTAGCCCCACTAAGATTTGACTTAAAATTTTAAAGGATGCCTTTTTGCCTCTACTGGCCTCCCTGACTCTGCTATTTAGCCAAGATGGCATTCTTTTCTGATTTGCGTTCACCTATTATGGTGTTTTTAAATAGTCCCCATGCTGCTTGCAGGCATTTAACCCTTGTGACAGCTCCTTTTAATTTCTGTCTAACAAGCGACTTCATTTTTGTGTAGTTCTCCTTTTTAAAGTTAAATGTTACTGTGATGGCTTTTTTATATTTCCCTCCCGACAAGGATGTTTAGTTTAATTACATTACGGTCACTATTACCGAACAATTCAGTTATAATCACCTCTTGGACCAGATCCTGTGCTCCACTTAGGACTAAATCAGGAATTTTCTCTACTCTACGTGTGGGTTCCAGGACCATAAGAAGCAGTCATTTGTTGGGTCTAGAAGTTTTATCTCTGCATCCCTTCCTGAGGTGACTTGTACCCAGTCAATATGGGGATAATTGAAATCCCCCATTATTACTGAGTTTTTTTTGTAGCCTCTCTAATCTCCCTGAGCATTTCAAAATCTCCATCACCATTCTGGTCAGGTGGTCAATAGTATATTCCTACCACTATACTCTTATTATTCAAGCATGGAATTTCTGTCCATATCGATTCCATGGTACAGTTTGTTTCATGTAAGATTTTTACCTTATTTGAGTCTATGCTTTTTTAACATATAATGCCACTTCCACACCAGTGCAAACTACTCTGTCATGTCTCTATATTTTGTACCCTGGTATTTTGTACCCTGTGGAGAGGGATAGCTCAGTGGCCTGCTAAACTCAGGCTTGTGAGTTCAATCCTTGAGGGGGCCATTTAGGGAACTAGGATAAAAATCTGTCTGGGGATTGGTCCTGCTTTGAGCAGCAGGTTGGACTAGATGACTTCCCGAGGTCCCTTCCAACCTGATATTCTATGATTACTCTGTCCCATTGATTATCCTCATTCCACTAAGCTTCCATGTTGCCTATTATATCAATATCCTTATTTAATACTAGGCACTCTAGTTCACCCATCTTTGTATTTAGACTTCTAGCATTTGTATATAAGCACTGGTACATTTTGTCAGTATTCAGTTGCTTGCCTTCACGTATTGTATTTAAATGGGACTCACTCTGTGCCATTTAACTGTTCTTCACTAGCTCCTACTTGTACTTTACCAACTTCTTTCCTATCCTTCATACTAGGATATAGAGATCCCCCTTTAATAATTAATCCCTGAGGGTTTACCCAAACCATGTAGTCCTCCACATCTGTCAGCTTCCCCCCAGTCCTTAGTTTAAAAAATCCTCTACAATCTTTTTAATGTTATGTGCCAGCAATCTGGTTCCATTTTGGTTTAGATGGAGCCTATCCCTTCTGTATAGGGCACTCATTCCCCAAAAGGTTCCCCAGTTTCTAATAAACTTAAATCCCTGGTCTCTACACCATCATCTCATCCACGTCTTGAGACCTTGGAGTTCTGCCTGTCTTACTGGCCCTGTGCATGGAACTAGAACCATTTCAGAGAACACTATTAAGGAAGTCCTAGAGTTTAATCTCTTACTTAGCAGCCTAAATAACCTCTTTCCTACTTTTCTCAGTGTCACTGGTACCTACTTGTACCATGACCAATGGCTTCTCCCCAGTACTACCTATGAGGTTATCTAGATGTCTTATGAGATCTGCTCCTTTGCACCCAGCAGGCAATTCATTGTATGGTTCTCCTGATCATCACAAACCAACTATCTATATTTCTAATAATTGAATCCCCCAGCTACTATTGCCTGTCTCTTCCTAATAACTGGGCTCCCTCTTCCTGGAGGGATATCCTCAGTGCAAGAGATCATGACATCATCTGGAAGGTTGGTCCCAACTATGGGATGGTTTCCCTCCGCTCCAGCTTGATTCTCTCCTGCCCCGAGACTTTCATCCTCCTTAACAGAACAGGGAATATAAAGACATTTTGTTATCCATTCACTGAGCAAAATCCCTGGTGGAAGGCTTGGATCCCGGTTTGTCTCAAACCAGCTAGCTCTGAAAAAAGACTGAAAAACCTACTTTATTATAAAGGAAAGGTAACCATTGACAAGCACAGACCCAGGTTTGGCATTTTATGATTTTATTTTATGCATAACCATTTTGTTTCTAATTATCCTTACTCACTGTCTCTTGTATCTTAATCTTTGATAATAAACTTATGATTGTTTTCTCTGACAATATATCTTACTGCTGTGATGTTAGAGAGGAGTTGATCCTTAGTTGTCTCAAACAAGCTAGTGTATGCAATGTCCCCTTGGGGATAACAAACATGGTAAGATCTGTGAGTGTCCAGATGTTAAGGGCTGGGCACCACAGGGAGTGCTCTAAGGAGGGAGGGATAGCTCAGTGATTTGAGCATTGGCCTGCTAAACCCAGGGTTGTGGCTCAATCCTTGAGTGGGCCATTTGGGGCAAAAATCTGTCTGGAGATTGGTCCTGCTTTGAGCAGGGGGTTGGACTAGATGACCTCCTGAGGTCCCTTACAACCCTGATATTCTATGACTCGGGGGCAAGAGGTGGTGTGTGGGTATATGCCTATCACTAGCCTGCACAGAAAGAGTGAGGCCTGGAAGTCAGTGCTTGTGTTGTTAGAGGCTATTGGTTTCAGGGAGCTGAGCTACAGACAAGGCCACCTCAGGGTAAGGGTTCCCTGGGTACCTCTGGGGAGCAATGTGGTTACATAATCTCAGTTTGGTCTCCTGCAGGGCTTTAGTATGTTTCTATAACATGATTATAATGGCCCCATGCAAAGAGACAAGACCAAACTGTGCCATAAGATGGTCCAGCCACAAACATGTTACAAACACAGTGCTCCAACAATCCATAGTGGTGTAGCCTCTCTGTGCCTCAGTTTCTCCCTCTTTGAGATGAGGATACTGATACTCCTCACTCTACCCCAGCACCTGGAGCACATGCTTCTGCCCCTCCCCCGTGCCGGGAGTCTCTTCTGGGACCTGTGGTGGCTGGAAGGTGGGGAGAGAAGAACTGTTCCTATCTACTCCCCAGCAGTTGGCCTGATCTCATGGGCCATGGTGGCCACTCCAGCCTTTCCTTTGGGTCCCGCTCTTGCCTCCGCCCCCTCGTGTTTATATGCAAGGATAGAAACATAGCCGGGTCCCTCCACTGCCTCTGCGAGATATTGAGGGGGCAAAAAACACTGAGGGCAGCAACATACGTCAGCCCTTCCAGTATTTCCACGGTGGGGGTGCCCCCTAGGTCTGCTGTCCCAGCTGCACCAGTTGCTTCAGAGGAAGGGATAAGAGCCACACAGTAGGCAGGTGTGGAGTAAACTGCCCCCACCGCTGGGCCTCCCCCTGAGTGAGGTTGATCTAAGCCCTCAAGCACATGGTTTAACATCCCTCCAACAACATCTGAGTTATTAATTATGGTAAATTATTGATATCCATATAAATGTCCACTCCCCTTTTTGTTAACACTTCCAACAGCAAGGGCCTGGTTCAACTTAAGTCAATGGGAGTCTTTCTGTTTTCTTTAATGGACATTGGATCAGGCCCCAAGCGAACAACTGCCTTATTGTTATTGATATGTGGTAGCACCTAGAGCCCCAGGCCTAGACCCGACCCTGTTGTGGTAGGAGCTGCACAAACCCAGAACAAAAAGACGGTCCCTTCTCCAAGCTAAGGATAAGAAAAGGCAGTAAGCGGATACAGACAGGCAGGGGAACACAAGGAAACAGCGAGGCAATACTGGTCAGCAGGCTAGGCTGTGGTCTCAGCAAACCAGCAGCTTAACCATTGCCAATTTTTTTGTGAGCTTCTGCACTCCGCAAGTTTCAAGCTGTGTGAGTGCTGGGGGCAGTGGGGATGTCAGTATTACTTATGAAATTAAACATTTTTAGATTTTCAGCCCTTTGGACCAAATTGCCTTGCCTTAGTTACACGAATAGTCCTACTGAAGACAATGGGAATACTCACATGAGGTAGAACAGCCTGATCTTGATTGATTTCCTTATCTTCTAGGTCCTACAGCTTATGAATATTAATTAAAATTTGTATTTGTTGAGTGAACTCTTCGCTGACTTTCTAGCTGCTATTTACTTTGCCTTTTGCTTGTCTTTTGGATTTGCATACTGGCAGTAGAGGTTTTATTGGCTTCCTCTTCTTCAGGCAGTGTGGGGCGGGGAAGACATACTGTACACATGTAGAGTGGGGGGAGGCAGGCATTCACCATAGTGCACAATTTCCAGTTGTCAGGGTGTGGGGGGGTCACTACTTGCAGTTATATCTGGCAGGTTTCGTGTCTTCCCTATCAGGGCTTTTGCTAACACATCACTAGATCTCCTAAAAGCACACCTGTTATGTGAGAGATCAGATTGCATGCAATGACATATGTAGTGTGAGAGATTGTAGGCTAGATCAGGGGTACGCAACCTATGGCACGTGTGCCAAAGGTGGCACGCGAGCTGATTTTCAGTGGCATTCTCACTGCCCGGGTCCTGGCCACCGGTCCGCGGGGGGGGGCTCTGCATTTTAATTTAATTTTAAATGAAGCTTCTTAAACATTTTAAAAACCTTATTTACTTTACATACAACAATAGTTTTGTTATATATTATAGACTTATAGAAAGAGACCTTCTAAAAACATTAAAATGTATGACTGGCACGCAAAACCTTAAATTAGAGTGAATAAATGAAGACTCGGCACACCAGCTCCTGGGCTAGATTTTCAGACCTTGGCCTCCAAATTCTATTGGTGTAATTTTGCACCTCCTGTTTATCTACAGTTTCATAGATTTTAAGGCCAGAGGGGACCATTCTGATGACCTAGATTTCCTGTATAACACAGGCCAAAGAACCTGACTCAGTAATTTCGGCAACAATCCATAACTTCTGTTAGAGATATAGCATAGCTTTTAGAAATATATTTTATCCTGATATAAAGATTTCAAGTCATGGAAAATCCATCACGTCCCTACGTAAATGGTTCCAGTAGTTAATTAACCTCACTGTTAAAACTCTGTGCCTTATTTCTAGTCTGAATTTATCTAGCTTCATCTTCCAACTACTGGATCTCTTGCTTTTTCCTGCTAGATTAAAGATCTGTCTATTATCAGAAATCTCTTCCCCGTGTAGGTGTTTGGAGACCCCCTCTTAACCTTCTGTTGGATAAACTGAATGATGGAACCTCTTAAGTCTCTCACCATATGTCATGTTTTCCAGACCAATTTAGGTAATTTAGATGTTTAGTTTCCTGATTTACAGGCATGATCAGGGACTTGGATGTCTATATGCAGGCTCAAAGTGCATATTCACAGCCTCATAAAAAGAGGCCTGGTTAAGGCTGGGCTGGAAATTTGTCCCTATGACTATCCCGTGGAAAGGGTGGAAATGTACAAACCAGTGTATAAACACTCATGGTAGCTGTATAATCTGATTCACTGAAGACATCCAGCAATGCTGCTGCTGTGGTTTGAATTAGATGATTTTCATATTGATTAAAAGAGGCCTAAAATAGGAATTAATTGAATGAGCTTAGACTCCAGGAGTTTATGGAAAGTCATCCCCCCTACTACAATTTTGTTGATGTGATATAGTGATGTAACCCTCACCTGGCGTTTGCTAGCTTCTGGAACTCTAGTCTGAGCCTCTGGGGGTTCCTAGCCTATGGACTATAACAATAATGGCTACCCAGAGTCCTCTGACACCATTTCCCAGAATGCTTGGAGTCAGAGGTTGGGGCAGAATGGAGTTGGCTTCTGCAATGGGTGATAGGAACAAGCAATTTGCTGGGTTAATGATGTGCCAGGCATGGAATTTGGGAAGACTGTTGTGAGAGAAGCCTCCATCTGGCTGGCCCTCACTGGAGTTCCCAGCTGTGCAAAGAGGTGCAGTGGGGAAACTATACCCCTAACTCATCGAGAGGAGACACAGCAAGATCCTGGGCTCCAGGTAGCGATGACTGGAGTCTGGGAAGAGGAAGCAACAGTCTCGGTGCACTCATTTGTGGCCTAGTTACTTATATTGTGTTTATGATACGAGTGATCAGGAAGAAGTAAAGGGTAGGAGGAGGAGAAATCAGAAAGTGTGCAGAGGCAGCTTGAGCAGGAACCATTTGGGTTCTACCAGGCTCCTAATAAAGGCCCAAAAAGAAGTACTGGGTAAACCAGAATAAAACTTAGTTTCTTGGTATTTGTGTTTAAGTTTTCTGGACACTTTAATGCCATAGGGAACCATTATGGGGCCAAAATAATAATAAAATCTGGTTTTCTTGTGTTCAGAACATGAACTAATCATCAAGGAGCTGAAATGTCATGAAAAGGCCAGCTTTTATGTTATTTCAGCTCCATAAAAGGCTCCCTGAGGTTTAAAAGCTGCCCATGAAACATGTAAACATAACGAATTCAAAGGGCTTGACTGACAACTGAATTACTCCAGTTTACACCGGTGAGATCAATTTAGCTCTCCTGGTAAATCTCCAGCTCAGAGCTCATTTGTGGTCTGAGATCAACGTAGTTGCAGTGGCATGAGACTGGAATAACACATCTATGAATCAGGCCCAAATGCTAGCTAGCCCCTGGTGCAGATGAGATTCTTTGTGACCATGGACCTACAGGGCTACAGTCTTCCATGGCATAACTCCATGACTCACTTCAACGGGCTTTCTCCCGTTATGAATTTGGTCCAAGGACTCTTTAGAATATCACAGGATCTGCACTGCTTGTGCTCCACGAGGGACCAGATTTCCAGAGCCTGAATGCACAACTCACATTAGCAATGGTGTAATGAGCAGAGATGGGCAGAATATATGTTGAACAGATGCTTCCACTACAGGAATGAACTTTTATATCAAAGATAAATTTCACGCTGAGTGTTCAGTTCTGTGCTTTATTCCCAAACAATAAAAATGACTCTGCCGAATGATGGAAATGTTTTTTACATTTGGTAGGGCCAGAGTGGCATGGGAGGGCCAAAGACTACAACACAATGCTTCCTGCTTTCCAAGCTTCATTTGATTCAAGTTTTGTAGGTGGCCAAAAAGCAAAAACCACAAAAAACAAAAAAAAGTTGGAGACATGGTTCCATCTGTCCTCTGCTCTCTCTTCCTAGCTTTGCACCAAATGCCTTTGTTTATTATAGATTCTCTCTGGCTACATTTTTGGATGCTTTAACTAGTTCTAATGAATTACTATAAGTGATTTCAGCATACACAGGCTCTCAAGTGCATCATATAATTTGAATGGTTGGTATAAAGGACCTGCCTTTTTCAATGCAAAACTTTTCCTGAAATCTGGCAGTATAGATATTCTGCTTACAAACTGTCCTCATGAATATCCATCTGTAAAAAGAATTGGTCCAATTATTTAAAAGACTACTTTGAGATTTTGGGCCAGATCCTCGGCTGGTATAAATCAATATAGCTCCATTGACTTTAATAGAGCTATGCTGATCTACACCAGGTGAGGATCTGAGCCCTGGTTTTTAATTTATTCTTTAAGAACTTTATAAGCAGATGTCTTCAATTTGTTGACTTAGAAAACTCAGGGGGATGTTTTACAGATACTAAAAATGATAGATCAGTGGTTTGAGCATTAGCCTGTCAAACCCAGGGTTATGAGTTTAATTCTTGAGGGGGCCACTCAGGGATCTGGGGCAAAAATCAGTACTTGGTCCTGCTAGTGAAGGCAAAGGGCTGGACTCGATGACCTTTTGAGGTCCCTTCCAGTTCTAGGAGATGGGTATATCTCAAATTAATAATAATAAAAAAAAGATGTTCTTAAAAATCTCAGCATGATTAGATAGGAAACAACTTATCTGCTTTTAAAGGCATATGGTGCAATCAGGGAGCAAAGAGAATGCATCTGATATTTGCGAAGTGTTAAGTATAAAAAGTAATCAGGGCAGACCTGTTGGTTTAGAAAAGTAAATCTAGGCTGGTCTACCCTACAAAATGTTACTGTGTCTTACACGGCTGTCCGCAGTCATGTTAGCTGGAATGATGCCAAACATGGGTTGTCCTGGCCTACAATGACTGCTAAACCACAGTCAGCTTCATGTTAGCTATCACAACTGTAAAGAACTGTCTTCAGACATAGTGGAGAGACAAGGTGGGTGAGGCAATATCTTTTATGGACCACTTCTGTAGGTGAGAGAAACAAGTTTTTGAGCTTACGGAGAGCTTTTATTCAGTGTAAGCTTGAAAGCTTGTCTCTCTCATCAACAGAAGTTGGGCCAATACAAGATGTTACCTCCCCCACCTTGTCTCTCTAATATCCTGGGACCACCATGGCTACAACACCACCACATTCGGGCACAGTGAAATTTTGTAGTGTAACCCAGATCCATGAGGGTATGTCTTCACTGCACCTTTAACCTGGGCAACTGGCACCCAGGTCTAAGCAACCACACTGCAAAGCCACATCTGAGTGACTGTGTCCTCACTGGTGTTTGTATTGCTAGGACTTTGGGGGTCATAGTTCATGGTTCTTTGTGCTGCAATAGGCTGAGTTGCTCCACAATTATTTCCCAGTGAATTGTGGGAAGGCATTGGAGGACTATTGGCACTCAAGGGATTTATCCTGCGTGCTCACTGCAAAGGGAGTGGATTACCAGCCTGAGTAAAAGCAGCGCCCAGGTTGTAACCGATACCCCCTGCCAGGCCAGTTGGCCTGGGCTTAAAGCACCATCAAACTCAGACAAGAGGGTTCAGTGTGTGGATGGGAAAGGGGCTAAGGCAACACCCGAGTAAGAGCCTGATTTAACTTTGCAGTGAAAACACATCCTGAGAAGCACAGATATCTTATTTCCACCCTGGGCTATGTCACCTCCCCCTCCTCCCAGTCTCTCTTGCCCGCTGGCAGGCCCCAACGATCAGTGCCTCCCCCTCCCTCCCAGCACCTACCGCCTGCCGTTGATCAGCTTTTTTGCGGTGTCAGGAGGCGCTGAGGGGAGAGGGCAGGAGTGAGGGGGCAGCGTGTTTGGGGGGCAGAACTGGGCAGAGAAGGGGCGGGGATGGGAATGGGCGGAGAAGGGGCAGGGCAGGAAGAGGTGGGGGTGGGGGCAGAGCGGGGGTGGGAAGAGGTGGGGAAGAGGTGGGGCAGAGGCGGAGCAGGGGTGGGAAGAAGCAGGTTGGGGTGGGGCCTTGGGGAACGGGGTGGAGTGGGGGTGGGGCTTGGGCGGAGCCAGGGAGAGCACTCCCTGGCAGATTAGAAACTCGGTACCTATGCTAGGGGTTCCTTTAACTCTCTGCTCCTGGGGAAACTTTTTTGTTGTCTGTATTGTTACAGATATACTTGCTGACAGGTAAAATAAATTACCAAAATAATTGAAATTGGCATGATTATATTGTGTTATTTTGACAAAATATGCAGAATTACAGGGCCGCCCAGAGGGAGGGGCAAGAGGGGCAATTTGCCCCAGGCTCCGAGCCCCACAGGGGCCCCCACCAGAGTTTTTCGGGGCCCCTGGAGCGGGGTCCTTCACTCCCTCCGGGGGTCCCGGAAAACTCTTGTGGGGCTGGGCGCAGGAGCTTCTTCCGCTCCTGGTCTTCGCAGGCGGAAGGTCCTTCCGCCCCGGGGCGGAAGGACCCCCCACTGGCGAATTACCGCCAAAGACGGAGCGGGACCCGCCGCCGAATTTCAGCTCGGTCTTCGGCAGTAATTCGGCGGCGGGGGGCCCTTCCTTTCCGGGACCCGCCGCCGAAGTGCCCCGAAGACCCGCGGCTGGGGGCCCCCCGCCGCCGAATTACCGTCGAAGACCGGGCTGCACTTCGGTGGCGGGTCCTGCTTCGGCGGTAATTCGGCGGCGTGGGGGCCCCACCGCGGGTCTTCGGGGCACTTCGGCGGCGGGTCCCGGAACGGAAGGGCCCCCCCGCCGCCGAAGACCCCGGGCCCCCGAAATCCTCTGGGCGGCCCTGCAGAATTATGCAGAATTTTAAAATATTGTGCACCGAATTTTTAATTTTTTGGTGCAGAATTTTCTCAGGAGTACCTAATACAGGTTAAATATACCTTACATGGTCAGTGGAGACTAGATAAAAGCATGTTAAACCAGATTCCTGCCTCTACCTTGTCTAGAAAATAGATTTAACATGGTGAAACCTGGGTTTCAATAGGAGAGCGGCATTGTTCTTCCATAAACGTGAGGGGATGTTTTCAACTTGTTTCTGATTTACAGTAAAAGATCTCACATATATTGTTGCAATTATGGTGCTGCATGTCTGATTTTGTTTTGTAATTGTAGTTAGGATGACCAGGTTTCCCGATAAAATTGGGACTGTCCTGATATTTGTGTGGTTGTCCCGTGTCCCGACCGATCTTTGGTCGGGATGCAATTTGTCCCGATATTTCGTTCCGCTGGCAGCACTGATTTTTTTTTTTTTGCTCCTCCCCCGCCATGTGTCCCGATATTTTCTTCATCTCATCTGGTCACCCTAACTGTAGTTGAGGGTGGGGAAATGTGAATGTGTTTGAGGCACTGTGGATTTGGTGTGCATTTGTAGAATCTTTTTTAACAGAAAATTGAATTCCAGATAAACAAGATTATAAAAGCCAGATTCTGATCTGAATGATACTGGACTCAGTTTTGACTGAGTGTAGTGGTGTTACTCCACATTCACGTAGGTGTCTCCAAGCAGAATTGGGTCCTTTCTTGTGAAATACATTAATCTGAAGCTGAAGTTTCTAAAAATATCAACATATCCCCACCCCCCATTTTATCTTTTCTACTCAGCTCTTATCTTGAGACCCCTGTGGCTTCTTTGTGTGGCTGTACCACACTCCCTCATATGTACGGAGAGTCATTTTTTTTGTCCTGGGAGAAGTAAAATATCCCTTTTTTCATTCTCAATCAATTTCCAGGATAAGGGTTAATGAGCAGTCATGGTTTTGCAAAGTTGGTCTGGTGGTATAGATAGATACTAATATAAAACTTTTCAAGTCACATTAAACAGCTGATCAAAGTGTTTTGGGTTCAGTTATCATTTAAAAAAAAAATAGGAACATATGGTGTTTTACGAGATAAGGGCCATCAAGACTTCTTTCCCTCACTTTTTAACCAAGGCGGATTCTGTTTATATGAATTCTTCTGCAACACCTAAAAAAGATATTAACCCCTTCCCCCTATCTTGATGAACTGAACACTTGTGTAATAAGACGCAGCGGCACAGGAGCCAGCAAACAGAGCTGTAAACAGGGGAGTTTCAGTGGGAGTTCTGTTGGAGGAGCAGGTTTTGTATTTTGTGTATTGTATTTTGTAGTTTGTATGTGTGGAGGCTGGTAGGGGCAGTGTGCTGGAAGAGAAGCTGAGCCCTGCTTAGGGGGCGGGGCTTCTCTGCTTAGGGGTCCTATAAAGGTAGCCAGCCAGCCAGTCAGGCAGCGGCACAGACAGCTGCAGCGGCACAGGAGCCAGCAAACAGAGCTGTAATCAGGGGAGTTTCAGTGGGAGTTTACAGGGGGAGGTTGCGGAGGTGACTTGGTGACCTAGGCAGAGGAACTGACAGGCTAGTGAAGGGAGTGGGTGGTGGTCTGCCACTGTTCTGGTGCTGGGGGTTTGTTTTGATTTGTGTTTCTTGGACTAACAGGTTTTAGGTGGGAAAGCTATGACCGATACAGAGGCAGCAGTGAAAGACACAATGAGAATGACTGGATGTGGAAGCTGTGGCATGTACATGATCCTGGAGGGGATACCTGAAAAGAGTTTCGTCTGCATGAAGTGCCGCCTGATAGAGCTGATGGAAGAAAAGATCCAAGGACTGGAGATGCAGGTGGAAACTCTAGTTGAGTTTAGAAGGGGGTTCGAGCAGATGATGGAGCAAAGACATGAGGAGGCTGAAGGGATAATCTCAGACTTGCAGATGGAAGCAGGACCAAAGAATTCTGAGGGGAGACTGCTGGGTGAGGAAAGTGGACGGTGGAAGCATGTGACTAAGAGAACCAGGCAGAGGAAAAGACGGGCCAGTGAAGGAGAAATAGAGCTCAGAAACAGGTTTGCAGAGTTGGAAAATGAAGAAGGGGCACAGCAGGTGGTCGCTGAAGGTGAGAGGGCAAGGAAAAAGAGAAGAGCAGCTAGTCCTACAGGAAGTGGGGAAGAGTCAATGGAGACAACAACACCAAATATGAGCCCCAGGAGGATACGGGAAGGGTTGCGGAGGATTGCAAGGGTGAATAGGAATTGAGAGGACTTGCAGCCAGTGGGAGCAGGGGATAGACCGGAGAATCACACTGTCACCAGGAAAAGGCAGGTCTACGTGACTGGGGACTCTTTACTGAGAAGAATAGACAGGCCTATAACTAGATCCAGAGAACAGAAGGGTGTGCTGTCTGCTGGGTGCTAAGATACGGGATATGGACCTGACACTGAAAAGGATCCTAACGGGAGTGGGAAAGAATCCGTTGATTGTCCTTCATGTGGGAGCGAACGATACAGCTAGATTCTCGCTGGAACGTATCAAGGAAGACTATGCCAGACTGGGGAAGACGCTTAAGGAAATCGAAGCTCAGGTGATCTTCAGTGGGATTCTGCCTGTTCCTAGAGAAGGGCAACAAAGGTGTGACAAGATTATGGCGATCAACAGATGGCTCAGGCAGTGGTGCTATAAGGAGGGCTTTGGGATGTATGGCCACTGGGAAGCATTCATGGACAGAGGACTGTTCTCTCGGGATGGACTTCACCTGAGTAAGGAGGGAAATAGACTTCTAGGATGGAGACTTGCCCAACTGAGTAAGAGAGCTTTAAACTAGGAATTTGGGGGAGATGGTTGGGAGATGTCCAGGTAATCTCCACGCCGGAATTTAACATTGAGAGGGAAGAAAACAAAATAAGAGAGGATACAGCCGTGGGCAGAAGAATGGACATAAGGAGGAAGGGTAGTGTAGATACCAGTCTAATAGGTGATACTGGTGGTAGAATGTCTGTGCCTAACCGGGTAAAGAATGCCAAATGGCAAAAATTAAGATGTCTGTACACTAATGCGAGGAGCCTAGGTAACAAAATGGAGGAACTAGAGCTACTGGTGCAGGAAGTGAAACCGGATATTATAGGGATAACAGAAACATGGTGGAATAATAGTCATGACTGGAGTACAAGTATTGAAGGGTATGTGTTGCTTAGGAAAGACAGAAATAAAAGCAAAGGTGGTGGAGTAGCATTGTATATCAATGATGAGGTTAACTGTAAAGAAATAAGAAGTGATGGAATGGATAAGACAGAGTCTGTCTGGGTAAAAATCACATTGGGTAAGAAAGCTACTAGAGCCTCCCCTGAGATAGTGCTTGGGGTGTGCTACAGACCGCCGGGATCTGATTTGGATATGGATAGAGACCTCTTTAATGTTTTTAATGAAGTAAACACTAATGGGAATTGTGTGATCATGGGAGACTTTAACTTCCCAGATATAGACTGGAGGACAGGTGCTAGTAACAATAATAAGGCTCAGATTTTTCTCGATGTGATAGCTGATGGATTTCTTCACCAAGTAGTTGAAGAACCAACAAGAGGGGATGCCATTTTAGATTTGGTTTTGGTGAGTAGTGAGGACCTCATAGAAGAAATGGTTGTAAGGGACAACCTTGGTTCGAGTGATCATGAGCTAATTCAGTTCAAACTAGATGGAAGGATAAACAAAAACAGATCTGGGACTAGGGTTTTTGATTTCAAAAGGGCTAACTTTAAAGAATTAAGGAAATTAGTTAGGGAAGTGGATTCAACTGAAGAACTTGTGGATCTAAATGCGGAGGAGGCCTGGAATTACTTCAAGTCAAAGTTGCAGAAACTATCAGAAGCCTGCATCCCAAGAAAGGGGAAAAAAATCATAGGCAGGAGTTGTAGACCAAGCTGGATGAGCAAGCATCTCGGAGAGGTGATTAAGAAAAAGCAGAAGGCCTACAAGGAGTGGAAGATGGGTGGGATTAGCAAGGAAAGCTACCCTATTGAGGTCAGAACATGTAGGGATGAAGTGAGAAAGGCTAAAAGCCATGTAGAGTTGGACCTTGCAAAGGGAATTAAAACCAATGGTAAAAGGTTCTATAGCCATATAAATAAGAAGAAAACAAAGAAAGAAGTGGGACCGCTAAACACTGAGGATGGAATGGAGGTTAAGGATAATCTAGGCATGGCCCAATATCTAAACAAATACTTTGCCTCAGTCTTTAATAAGGCTAATGAGGAGCTTAGGGATAATGGAAGGATGACAAATGGGAATGAGGATATGAAGGTAGATATTACCACATCCGAGGTAGAAGCCAAACTCGAACAGCTTAATGGTACAAAATTGGAGGGCCCAGATAATCTTCATCCAAGAATATTAAAGGAACTGGCACATGAAATTGCAAGCCCATTAGCAAGAATTTTTAATGAATCAGTAAACTCAGGTGTTGTACCGTATGACTGGAGAATTGCTAAGATAGTTCCTATTTTTAAGAAAGGGAAAAAAAGTGATCCAAGTAACTATAGGCCTGTTTGTTTGACATCTGTAGTATGTAAGGTCTTAGAAAAATTTTTGAAGGAGAAAGTAGTTAAGGACATTGAGGTCAATGGTAATTGGGACAAAATACAACATGGTTTTACAAAAGGTAGATCGTGCCAAACCAACCTGATCTCCTTCTTTGAGAAGGTAACAGATTTTTTAGACAAAGGAAATGCAGTGGATCTAATTTACCTCGATTTCAGTAAGGCATTTGACACGGTTCCACATGGGGAATTATTAGTGAAATTGGAAAAGATGGGGATCAATATGAAAATTGAAACGTGGAAAAGGAACTGGTTAAAGGGGAGACTACAACGGGTCGTACTGAAAGGTGAATTGTCAGGCTGGAAGGAGGTTACTAGTGGAGTTCCTCAGGGATCAGTTTTGGGACCAATCTTATTTAACCTTTTTATTACTGACATTGGCACAAAAAGCGGGAATGTGCTAATAAAGTTTGCGGATGACACAAAGCTGGGAGGTATTGCTAACACAGAAAAGGACCGGGATATCATACTGGAAGATCTGGATGACCTTGTAAACTGGAGTAATAGTAATAGGATGAAATTTAATAGTGAAAAGTGCAAGGTCATGCATTTAGGGATTAATAACAAGAATTTTAGTTATAAATTGGGGACGCATCAATTGGAAGTAACAGAGGAGGAAAAGGACCTCGGTTGATCACAGGATCACAGGATCATATTGGTTGATCACAGGATGACTATGAGCCTCCAATGTGATATGGCCGTTAAAAAAGCTAATGCAGTTTTAGGATGCATCAGGCGAGGTATTTCCAGCAAAGAGAAGGAGGTGTTAGTACCGTTATATCAGGCACTGGTGAGACCTCATCTGGAATACTGTGTGCAGTTCTGGTCTCCCATGTTTAAGAAGGATGAATTCAAACTGGAACAGGTTCAGAGACGGGCTACTAAGATGATCCGAGGAATGGAAAACCTATCTTATGAAAGGAGACTCAAAGAGCTTGGCTTGTTTAGCCTAACCAAAAGAAGGTTGAGGGGGGATATGATTGCTCTTTATAAATATATCAGAGGGATTAATATTAGGGAGGGAGAGGAATTATTTAATCTTAGTACCAATTTGGACACAAGAACAAATGGATATAAACTGGACACTAGGAAGTTTAGACTTGAAATTAGACGAAGGTTTCTAACCATTAGAGGAGTGAAGTTCTGGAACAGCCTTCCCAGGGGAGTAGTGGGGGCAAAAGACATATCTGACTTTAAGACTAAGCTTGATAAATTTATGGAGGGGATGGTATGATGGGATAGCTTAATTTTGGCAATTAATTTGGCAATGGTTCTTTGATTATCAGCAGGTAAGTATGCTCAGTGATCTGTGATGGGATGTTAGATGGGTTGGGATCTGAGTTACTACAGAGAATTCTTTCCTGGGTGCTGGCTGGTGGGTCTTGTCCACATGCTCAGGGTTTAACTGATCGCCATATTTGGGGTCGGGAAGGAATTTTCCTCCATGGCAGATTGGCAGAGGCCCTGGAGGTTTTTTGCCTTCCTCTGCAGCATGGGGCACGGGTCACTTGCTGGAGGATTCTCTGCAGCTTGAGGTCTTCAAACCACAACTTGAGGACTTCAATGGCTCGGACATAGGTTAGGGGTTTGTTATAGAGGTGGATGGGTGAGGTTCTGTGGCCTGCGTTGTGCAGGAGGTCAGACTAGATGATCATGGTGGTCCCTTCTGACCTTAAAGTCTATGAGTCTATAAGACAGCTTATCCATCTATGCATCATTGTAACGTACAGTACAAAAATTGTGACTTGGAACTCCCTAGATACTGATTAAAATACTGGCATGGATGAACCAGGGTTAACACCAATGATAAATAGGGCAGTTAATGTAAATGGAAAATGAAGGAGAGCCTGATATGCAAAAGGGGAGGAAGATAGCCAAACCATGGAGCAGGGCCAGCTTTAGGCCGATACACCCGATTCCAGGAATTGGGCCCCGCACCTTAGGTGCCTTTTTAATTTTTTTTTTAACTCACCTGGCGGCGGTCCGCTTCGGGGTCTTCAGCGGCATTTCGGTGGCGGGGGGGTCCGCTCCGGGGGTCTTCGGCGGCATTTTGGTGGTGGTGGGGTCTTCAGTGGCATTTTGTTGGCGGGGTGTCCTTCGGTGCCATGGAAGACCCAGAGCGGACCCTCTGCCGTCGAAGTGCCACCGAAGCCCCAGATGGCCACCGGGTATTCGAATCGGACCCTGCAGTTAATAAAGCCAGCCCTGCCATGGATCATCCAGTGAATCACTGCCTTCTAAGATCTTTCTTTGGAGGAACAGTCTTGATTCATCCCATGTTACCAGAAGCCATAGAATGGATGACAAACGTAGACAGCAGCCTTTAGTGCTGCTTTTCAAGTTTGCCATGTGGAAGAAAAAGAACAGGAACAACTCACACCTTTCTCTCTCCTCGTACAACTTCTTGAGGCTATCTAAAATGCTCCTACATTGTATCCGATCTGAAAGGGGATTCTGGCAAACCATAATGACTGGAAACTCAGTGTTTGGAAAATAAATGTGAACTTGTATCATAGTGAACCTGACTCACATCTGGTCCAGTGATATGAATTAAGCAGGGTGGATCTGGCTCATGGGCCAGGAGTTGGACGGCAAGATGAAAAGTGAAACTTTTCTTGCAGCACTGAATGCTAAGGCCTGCAGGATCTGTTAGGCTATTACCATGACTGATGAAAAATGACCCTTGAGTCTATATACTCTTCATTCCTATACATTTTTCATGGAAGTTGAGAAAGATAATGATCTTAGTAAAAACAGCATCTAAAATCTCTGCACAAGGCTGAGTTTCAATGCTTAGAATGTAGAGGATGAAGGTATCCACTGCTTGAGAGATTGTGTCCATTCCTGCATTTCTGAGATTAACAAGGGCTCTGCTTTAGTTTTTCTTGCATATGATTGTACAGCAACCTCTCACTGTGCCATGACAATTCCGTACCTTTTCACACGATCCCTTTTGAATTACTATTCAAAATAAATGACAGGTTTCAGAGTGGTAGTGGTGTTAGTCTATATCAGCAAAAACAACGAGGAGTCCTTGTAGCACCTTGTTTTTATTCAATAAATGTTACATTTGCTGACAAACACAAAACTCCATGTTAAAGTCAATTTAGTGCAGGTGAAAGCTGCTGGAATAACAGTCCTAAAGAATGAACAACCATCTATCTACAGCTTGGGCAATGGCACTTCACGCTTCGTCAGTGCTACCCGGTCATGATTTTCCAGCTGTGGCTTCTAGGGTTGAGAAGCTCGATGAGTCTTCATGTTCTTATTCCCTCCTGGTGAGTCTGACCGCCAAGGTACTACGAAATGCTAATTGTGGGGCTGATTTTCATGTAGAAACCTGTCCATCAGGAACTTAAATGAGTGCCCGGTCCAAAGTCCATCGAATTCAAAGACTTCTATTGGATTCAATGGGCTTTAGATTGTGCCCTGAAACCCTCAACTCATTTCACACTCACCACTATCCACCTGGAGTAATTTAGAACCTAGATGTGAAACGCTGCATATCCAATTGATATTTCCCGCCCAGCTGTTATTTATGGGGTTGAAGATATTAGCGCTGAGTAAGGATTTGGCATGTGTACAGTGTTGTAATAAGTACCCTGAGTGTTTTCAAGTCCAGGCTCTGCTCCCAAGCTTGCATTGTGCCAATTCACTTGCACTATGAATTCCACTACTGAGCAGTTCAATATTCTTGCTCTCTGAAAGATTAAAAAAGTTTTTAATGCTGTAAATGGCTTTGTATTATCTCCTTTTGCTGCTCCTCCTTAAATAATATCTGGAGCTCTAGCGTGGCTTTCTTTGTCTTCTAGAAAATCAGTGCAACTGGTGACAGGATCCCTGGGGTACAACCTGGAACGGTGGGATTGCTGTTCCCCCTTAACTCTCCAGTTTGGGCTGTCTCTTACAATGCTTTGCTAGTGACAAGCAGCAAGCCCCTCTAGGCACTGCTATCACTCAGAACAACAGCATGTGAAGCCCCACACCCAGCTAGATTGCATTAATGCTCCCAGAGCCCCTCATGAATCACACAGAGAAAGGCACCAGCCAAATCCCCCGCCAGCTCCCAGCACTGTACCTCAGGAATATACTGTCTTGCACTGCTCAAGACAAGCAGTGCACATTTATTAATTGGTTCACCAGTTCATCAGTGGAAAGTGGATATACACCAGCCTTTGCGAAACCTGAGCAGATTTACCACACGCTTCAGGCAAACTCATTGGTAAAGATAAACATTAAACAAATGTATTGACTACAAAAGATAGATTTTAAGTGATTATAAGTGATAGGCAAAAAGTCAGAGTGGTTACCAAAATAAAATAAAATATAAGCACGCAGTCTAAACTCTCAACCCTATTAGACTGGGCAATATCTAGATTAAGCAGTTTTTCTCACCCCACTGGATATTGCAGTCCTTAATATCCAGGTTTGTCCCTTAAACTTGGGCCAGTCTCCTCTGTTGGAGTCTTCAGTCTTCTGAGTGTCTTTGTTGCTTGCAGAATAGGTTGGGGCAGGAGAAAGGCCAAGCCTGGGGCCCCTGTGTTCTGTTTTATACCCTCAGTCCCATGTGCTTGGAGAACACAAGTCCAGGCATGTCTGGAGGGGATTGCTGAGTCTTTATGCAAGTGAGTCATTGAATTGTAGTTCTCTTGCTGGACAATGGCTATTAATGGTTCTTTGACACCCGCCCGGATGTTGGTTACTTTCCTTGGCATTGTCTCTGGGGAGCTAGAATCTGGGCGCTTCCCAGAGCAAAAGCATATTTTAGTGAAAACCATACAACACATCCGACTTGCATCCGAAGAAGTGGGTATTCACCCACGAAAGCTCATGCTGCAAAACGTCTGTTAGTCTATAAGGTGCCACAGGATTCTTTGCTGCTCATACAACACAGTTCTCATAATTTCATATGCATTAATTATATATATATAGATAGAACAGTGACTTTCAGCAGCTCGTAACCTTTTCCTTGATACCTCGCACAGCCTGCTTTATATGCAATATCACAATCATATATATATAAATGAGGAATATGGGAGTTACGGGACACTCCCTCAAGCATAGGCGCCAACTTCTGCTGGTGCCGGTGGATTCTTGTCCTGCCCGTCCCTGCCCCAACTCCGCCCCCTCCCTGTCCCTATTGGACTCCTTCCCCAAATTTCTGCCCTGGCCCTGCCTCTTCCCCACTCCTCCCCTGAGCACGCCGCATTCCCGCTCCTCCTCCCTCCCTCCCAGAGCTTGTTACGCCACGAAACAGCTGTTTCACGGCAGCAAGCACTGGAAGCTAGAGGGAGAAGCAGGGACATGGCACGCTCAGAGGAGGAGGCGGAGGCAAGGTGAAGTGGGGGTGGGGAAGGGAACTTGGCTGGCATTGGGTGCAGAGCATCCACCAATTTTTCCTTGTGGGTGCTCCAGCCTCGGAGCACCCATGGAATTGGCGCCTATGCCCCCAAGGTATCGAGTGTCACAATCTGTTTCAATCAAGAGCTGCAGCTGGTAGAAGACCCTCAGTTGCTGTGTGATTGATCTAAGAATGTTATAAGATTCCTAAGCTAAGCACAGGTTCTGTTTTTTCAGTTATCAGACAATGAGCCAGATCTTCATTGGGCAGAGCTCCACTAAAGTCAACAGAACTACATCATCGGGTGGGTGAGATTCTGTGGCCTGCATTGTGCAGGAGGTCAGACTAGATGATCATAATGGTCCCTTCTGACCTTAAAGTCTATGACTCTATGACTCTATCTTATGATCTTGCCTTATTTATTTTTATGATATTCTTATCTGTTTGCCAAAAGGACCATTCAGTGTGGGAGAGTGTAATTATGCTATCGAAACATTGCCTGGGACCTTAGAATGGAAAGCAAAATTTGATGTCAACTCTTCCTTAAGACAAGCATTTGAAGAGGCATAAGGGATCCGTATGACAAATTGCAGCAGCATGGGGCAGGGGTCCTTATGAGAAGCAAGAACCCTGATCACAGGCCTATTTTATGGACTTAGGCTCTTTTCCTTGGGTGCAGGGACATTCAAACACTATGGTGACGAGTGCGCTATAGATACCAAGGCTAGTGGACAGACTGCAGATTCCAAGTTTATACCCTATATCCTGATAGAAAAGACACAGCTTCAAGAATTGTTCTTTTGTGGCAAGTTTTCCTTAGCTCATCAAGTTTGAAGTGGCCATGTTACTTACAAGTAATGAAGCTGGGGTGTGGATTGCCATCAACAATTCCATTAGCGCAATGGACCTGTCACCAGCACGAGTAAAGCTTACGTTGTGCAGTATAAGGAATAGAATAGAATGCAGTCCTCAGATCATCCTAAATAACTGCCAGCAAAACCTTTCTACCTTGCCCCACTAGCCTGCTTTCTGAGTATGTGGAATAGATGTTTTCTTTTTTTATTTAGTTTTCTTCCAGATTGAGGCTGAATATTTTCCACTGGGGCCTGGCATTGGTGGGAGGAGAGCACTTGGGATGATTCATGGTAATGTGGGTTAGCTACAGAAACTGGACAGAGTGGGTGTGGCTTGTGGAGAGAAACTATCACGTACTAGGTCTGTACTTCTGACACATTACTTGTTTTGATTGGGTGCTATCGGACTATAAATAGGAGGCTACAGGATTTGGTGTTTCATATTGGAAAGCGACGGAGTTGCCCAGCTACTGCAGAAAGATCTGGTTATTACTGTCCTGTTCACTAAGGCTCTCATCAGCTTTTGAATACACCTGTACTATTTTCATTGCCTTGATAAATATCAAAGGTCACTTTGGTTTCCAAAGCAGAGATCACTCAGATGAGGCTGTTAACTGCAGGCTGACATTATTCCTCCCTTACTGTCACGACAAAGCATTTTTAGAGATTGATTCATACATACTGTTTACTTTGCAAGGTTCATTTTATATGCTGTAAGACAGCCTAGGCCCCTGCAGGTCTGTTGGACTGTAATGACACTAGAATTGGCATTCAATCCCAGCTCCTTAGACTTGTTGAAGAGCAGCCGTCTCTTGGAAATTGTTGGTTAGTTTGTTATACTGATGTGACCACTTCTATTCACTTACTAGCATTCAACTAGACCATGAAGGAGTCTATTGCTTCCCTGGTGTTCAAACTTGAAAGGTTTCCAAGACTAATTTCTACAGGATAGCAATAATACTTCGTATTTATAAAGCACTTCTGAGCAGCTTGTACTTTTGTTCTACTCCAGAACAATCTAGATGCTGGGTTAATGTGCACCTGCCACACTGAGTCAGTAGGGATCCAATAGCACCCACCTGTAGCATTTATCTTAGTTATTTATATGCCCCATTGTCATAGTATTTGAGCACCTCTGAGGTACAGAGAGACTAAGTGACTTATTCAAGATCATGCATGAAGTCTGTGGCAGAGCAGAATTAGCCAGTCCCAGGCTAGCTTTTATAATCACTGCACCATTCTTCCTCTCCTCCTCATTATATGTCTTCCGCCTGCTAATGGAGCAGGTCAACAGACAAACCCAGCTGTCCTGTTAGAAACACCTTTCATCCATGGATCTGAAACTGCTCTAGAAATTTGGTAAATATTCACAGTTTACAGAGAGAAACTGAAGCACAGAAACGTGAAGCAATTTGCCTGAGGTTACAAAAGATGATTCATTCCTGTGAAACAGGTCAGAAAAGGACACTGCATTAAGTCCCATTTAAGCCCCATTTTAAGACCGTAAGTGGCATATAAGCCTTGTGCTGGCACTCTGCAGGAGAGAGAATTTCACCCACACTGAGTCAGTGGCAGAGCCTGGGGAATAGAAAATGTCTATTAGGTAGACTAGCGATCTCTCAAGAGACATCACTGTCACTCAGTAGGCTCATTCTATTCTGAAATGCTAAACTTTGTTCACAACCAATGAAACTTAAGCATGCAACTGGTTCATTATCCTTGTTTCAGAAACTTTTTACAGCAAGAGACAGATCCGTAATATTTTGTTCAATTTTTTTGACAGGAAAGAAGGTTATTAGGGAAATGCTTTTGGTGAAGGGGTTGCTGCCTCTTTAGATAAAGTAATAAATAAAGCAGTAGTTTAAGTGGTCAGGGTGAATCCAATATTAAGAAAATAACATAGGAAAGTCACAAACAAAATCACGAGAAATGATTAATAACACATTGAAGTTAACTTCAGAACTATGCTATTTTGCTTAGTGCTACGTTAGCACACTGTGTGTTTAATGTGGCTGCGTATTTACATTGCAATATACTCAGTGTACTCCTTAAACTGCAAATTTGCATGCATGTGTTCTGAATATTATAAGATATTACAGGAGTTTAATGAAGGGATCCTGAAGCCAACGGAATAATAGACAGAATAATCTGTATCTCCTGTATCAAATCACCTTAATGTATTGAGATTCTATGTCAAAATAATATCATCCCGTGGGATTTGGTACAGTAAACAATCACAGCCAAAGAAGAAGTCCATGTTATAAAATTGTTAGATTCTCTGTTCATGTAATGGTTTTAGACTCCTAAAAGCAGATACTGTATAATGCTTTTTAATCTATGGAAGACAGAACAGCTGTTTAAGAGATAATTAGTTGAGAAACCCATATGTGAAGCAACCAAGACTGACTGAGTCTTCTCTTGAATATTTAGGTGACTGATTAAAAGGAAAGGAAAGACAAGGTGGGGGAGATATCTTTTACTGGTGCAACTTCTGTTGGTGAGAAAGACAAGCTTTCTAGCTTACACAGAGCTCTCCTTCAGGAAAGGAAAGGAGGGTGTTAGAGAGAAGCTTTCACATCTGACCCACGCACATTTAGAAGATAAAGGCAGCATGGAAGCAGTACAGCTGAGTATAGGGTGGCATGTATCTTTGCCACTCCAGTAGCAGTTGATTGCTTTGGGGGAAAGTAACCTGCGACTGCCCCGACCAGGCATAGATTACATCATCCCACCTTGCAATTGCTCTGCACTGTAAAGGGGCTCTGACCATTCCCCGCTCCCCTCCAATGTGTGGAGATGTGGAAGTTCTGGGCACGCAGACCCTGCTTTCTCCCTAATGTCTACAGAAGAGATGTGGGGAGGTTGTGTGTTTGTGTAGGGTCATATTACTCCTTACTCCCCCGACCAAGCATATAAGGGCTAGTCACACTCTACCTGTAACTGAACCCCCCTTTTCTCTCCCAGATGAGCTTTCCTTCCTTTCTTTCTTGAAATAGACCCAAGTCATACAGCTTAGATCTGGAACTGAACTTTCCCAGATTGTGGGGTTTGCTTATATCCATGTGTAGCGGGGTGGTCACCCCACTCTGGCCCTGAAGGGGTTAAAGCAGCCCTGGAGAGGGCTGTGGTGGTGGGAGGGGAACTAGGCTGATTGGGGGAAGCAGCTGCAGTTGGGGCCATGCCCCCAATCAGGCCACAGCTGACCCTATAAGAGGGCTGAGGGCCAGAGGCTGAAAGACCCTCTCTCCCTAGCATCAGAGAGAGAAGGACCTGGCTGCCTGGGAAGCTGAGGAGGGTACCAAGGGTGGGGCAGTGCTAGGGAAGGGCAAAGGGAGCTGGGGAGCTCCAGCCTAGCAAAGTTGCAGGCTGAGTTAAGAGCCCACAAAGGGTACTGGGGCTGCAGAGGGCAGCCCAGAGATAGGCAGCGGCAGCTGGTCCAACCCCCCTTGCCGACGATGAGTGGTTTATAGACTGCAGTCTGCCCCAGGGAGCGGGGGCTAGATGATGACTGGCAGCAGCCACTGAGGCAAGGTGGGGATAGGGTGTTGGGTTTCCCCTGGATGGGGAGACCCACATTGTGGGTTACTGTGGGGGCAGAACTCTGATGAAAAGGGCACCGGGGTCCAGGAGGGACATGGGGGCCAGCGGCAGGTGAGACACTGGCCTGCAGAGGGCGCTCCAGAGGCTGAAAAAGCTAATTCCCAGGATGACAAGCAGGAGGCGCTATGCAGGTGAGTCATTGCCCTGCCACACGGGGGTTTTGCCTCAGGCCCATCTCTCTGCTTGGAAGCTCAGTTTCAACAGGGGTACAGAGAATCAAGTTCAATTCATCTAAAATGCGCTGGAGTTTTAGAGGAGCAGTGTTGGCATATTGGCCTGTAGCAAGGCAGGTGAACAGTTTGTGTTCTTTATTTCTGAAGGTATAAGGCATCCACCACCAGCATCTGGTGTGCTGCAATACAGAAATTAAACAAAAACTGGGCCCAATGGCCCAAAATAACCAGCGAATCCCTCAAATACAGCTAGGCAACAGAGAAACAGAAAATCTTAACTGTGATCATAGCCGTGTTAAGGCAGAATAACTTCCCAAATGCAGGGCCGGCTCCAGGCACTAGATGAGCAAGCTCACGCTTGGGGCGGCAGAGTCTATGGGGCGACATTCCGCCCAAACCTAGGGTGGCACGGCTGCTTTTTGTTGTTGTTGTTCACTGCTCTGGCTGCCCTGTAGGGGGCGGCGGCGCGGAGGAGGGGAGCGCCCTGCCGCAAACATGGCAGGGCAGCCCGTGTCCTTCCCTCCCCACTGACCGGAGCGGAGCAGAGCCCTCCCGGCAGGCGGCGCAGCGGCTGAAGTGCTGGCTGACCCCCTTCTCTCTCTCCCCCCCACTCCCTCCTCTTCCCCCCCATTAGACGGGGCGCGCACTCTCCAGCACAGGAAGTCCCCTGGCTCCGGTCACCCTGTAGGGTTTTTTGTCTTGTTTTTCCCCCGCTTTGCCGCTCCAGCTGCGCCGTGTCCCCCCCGCTTTGCCGCTCCAGCTGCGCCGTGTCGTCCCTCCCCCCCCCTTTGCCGCTCCAGCTGCGCCGTGTCCTCCCTCCCCCCCGCTTTGCTGCTCCAGCTGCGCCGTGTCCTCCCTCCCCCCCACTTTGCCGCTCCAGCTGCGCCGTGTCGTCCCTCCCCCCCTCCCCGCTTTGCCGCTCCAGCTGCGCCGTGTCGTCCCTCCCCGCTCTGCCGCTCCAGCTGCGCCGTGTCGTCCCTCCCCGCTTTGCCGCTCCAGCTGCGCCGTGTCGTCCCTCCCCGCTTTGCCGCTCCAGCTGCGCCGTGTCGTCCCTCCCCGCTTTGCCGCTCCAGCTGCGCCGTGTCGTCCCTCCCCGCTTTGCCGCTCCAGCTGCGCCGTGTCCCCCCCGCTTTGCCGCTCCAGCTGCGCCGTTTCCTCCCCGCTTTGCCGCTCCTGCTGCGCCGTGTCCTCCCCCCCTCCCCGCTTTGCCGCTCCAGCTGCGCCTTGTCCTCCCCCCCTCCCCGCTTTGCCGCTCCAGCTGCGCCGTGTCGTCCCTCCCGCCCTCCCCGCTTTGCCGCTCCAGCTGCGCCGTGTCGTCCCTCCCCCCCCGCTTTGCCGCTCCAGCTGCGCCGTGTCGTCCCTCCCCCCCCCCGCTTTGCCGCTCCAGCTGCGCCGTGTCGTCCCTCCCCCCCCCGCTTTGCCGCTCCAGCTGCGCGGTGCCGTCCCCCCCCCCGCTTTGCCGCTCCAGCTGCGCCGTGTCGTCCCTCCCTCCTCCCCCCCCCCGCTTTGCCGCTCCAGCTACGCCGTGTCCTCCCTCCCCCGCCACTTTGCCGCTCCAGCCGTGCCGGTTTTTTCCCCCTGCTTTGCTGCTCCGGTGGCCCCGCCCCCCTTTTTCTTTTTTGCTTGGAGCAGCAAAAAAGCCAGAGCTGGCCCTGCCCAAATGCATGGATTGTGTGAACAGTCAGATCTGCTCATCAGTTCCTACAGCTGATATGAGTTCACGGTTAAGTTTTTGCATTACAGTGCAAGTTTGATGAAGCTTGTGTATATATCATTTTGGGGTATCTGTTGGCGATGGCAGTGAGCCTTATGGACATTCAGAGTGCATTATCAACAGCATTATAAGTTCAAAGCTTCCTTTGGTGGTATCTGCAGTTCATAATTAAACTAATGACTAGGTCAATTTTAATTGTTTTCACTCTCTGAGGGTATCTGTATGGCTGGGGGGCATAACGCTATCATTAAGATCATGATGCTGCAATCTGATTTGCAGTGCCATACCTCTGTCATTGATTTGATTGGAACTACGTGTGGATTTATGGGTTTACTTGTGTGCATCAGATTACATGAATCTGATATCCTTTGATACTGATCTCACTTACTCTGGTTTAACTACATTGAATTCAGATATTCTTGAGTCACACTAGGGTAAGTACAATCAAAATGTGGGTATTCCCATGAAAAATAGCATCTTTGCCTCTTTCTAAAATGACTTTGCTATAAGCTCTGAGGTTTACTTCAAAATTTGTTGTGGTAAATTTTTTTTTTTGCTGAAATTACATGAAGCATCCCTTAGAAGAAATCAATGCTGATGTTAATACTTTATTAGTCATTTTCTGCTGTTATGTGCATCAGTTCAGTGCAACTAATTTTACTGTCATCCATAACCACAATATGGCAATAAATATGGTTAAGTAGGAAATCATGTAAATCTGACTAACATTTCAGGTGGGATTTTCAAAAATATTCATCATGGGCTTAGCTTTACTCCTAATGAAGTCAATAGGAGTGCTCATCATGGGCCTAACTCTGTTGCTATTGATGTCAGTGGGAATCTTACCATTGACTATAGTGGGAGTAGAGTTAGATCAATGCTAAGCACTTTTGAAAATCCATCCTTCATTCATAAAGGAAATGATTTGGCATTCACTGAGTCAATGGAAAGGCCCCCATCGACTTCCAGGGTCATTGTTCTATTCTGTTTTGGGCCTGACCCAATGTCAGAGCAGTGTCATTTAGATTTTATATGGAGATGGGGTGGGTAGGAGGAGTTAGAAATTTCTAAGGACCAAATCCTCTCCTCCAGCCTCAAGAAACTGGACTTGACTTAAGGTCTCAGTGGCAGAGGGAATCCTTCCCACCCAGCCATGTGGGGGCAATGCTGATGTTTCAGTGCCTCTGGTATGAATTTGAATAATGGTGGATCCCCCAGCCCTGCTTCATTGAGCTGGGCTTCCAAGGTTCTAGCCTTCAGCTGCTTCTCAGAACCGGAGATCCATGCACATCTTAGGAGAGCTGAAGGTTCTGAGCTGATCCAGAAGAATCTTCTTCTGCAGGGACATTGAAATCACCAAAGACTATTGGCCTCATCTCCAGGATCATTGTAACAAGAAACCTGACCAGCCCAGATAATTCCTCTGCATTGCAGAGCCAATCTATGCACCAACCCTACCCTCTGCCTGTCCTGGGACTCAGACACCAGCTGAACACAGTCAATCTGATATTGCTTTGGGATAGATGATCACCTCCACTTGAGGTCGAATACAAAAAACAGAGCTGCACCCTTCTTGTGATTTTTCGCCCCCGCCCTTCCCTGCTAAATTATATATCCCTGTGGGGACAACTGTGCCAACAAGGATGCTGAAGGGTCATCCAACCAGGCCTTGGTTCTGCATGCAAAGTCAGGGCATCATCATTAATCAAACTGTGGCTGACATCAGACAAAGAGGTCTGATGGGAGTACTGTGTATGCTAGTGAATTGTTATAAAGCTCAGTCAGCAGTACAAGGTATATGATCACATCGGCCTATCACCAGTTTTCTCAAATGTTGTAGCAATGCTGATGTTCTTTACTCCTAACAAAAATATAACCTAATTTCAGTGCAAAAACTGTTTGCTTTTTATGCTAAGTCCACTGAAAGAAAAGAAAGCTTAACCATGTATCCTAAAATTGAAGTTAAATAGGATTTTTTAAAATCTGTAGACAAGTAGATGTCAAATATTAACAATTGTCGGAGAAGCTCTCTTCCTATGGCTGAACTTCTTCTGATTCAGATTTCAGCAGGAAACATGAATTCTCTAACCTAGCTCTCCAAAACCATGGATAAAAATGATGCAGGGTGTCTAGGATCTTTTATGTCCATCATTACATAGACAATGTTAAATTCTACATACACCTCTACCCTGATATAATGCGACCCGATATAACATGAATTTGGATATAATGTGGTAAAGCAGTGCTCCGGGGGGGCCTGTGCACTCCAGCAGATCAAAGCAAGTTTGATATAACGCAGTTTCACCTATAACGCGGTTAGATTTTTTTTTTTTTGCTCCTGAGGACAGTGTTGTATCGGGGTAGAGGTGTATGTATAGACCACGTTAATATAAAAGCAGTGGGAAAGGTTTACTGAAAAATACAACAGATCACAATGGAGAGAAATGATGGACAAGCAGGTTCCCTGAAAAAAAGTTTACAAAAAAATAGGTTTATGAAGAGAGAAGGGAATTTAGATTACTAAACAAATAGCATTAAGCAGAGGAAAAGAGAGGGTTTTTTAAATGATGAAGTTTGTTAGAAAAGCAAAAGGCAGGAGTTCCAAACAGCTGAAGAGAGGAAAACACAGTATTTAGAAATAGTAATAGATGGATGAATGTTGGTAAGACTATGAGAAGATGATGGAAGGGAACAAGGGATCAAGCAGGTTAAAACAGAGATGGGGGGGGGGAAATGGATCGGCTCAGTTCAGGGAGAGTGTTAAGTGAAATGGTGAGAATGCTGACATGATAGTGCAGATGGATGCTGTCTCTTCTCTAGCCAGAACTTTGGTCTCTTTTTAGGGTTATGATTGTTACAAATGAGAATGGAGTAACATTGACTGATACAGTACATTCATACAGATCCAGTGGTGGGAGCCATAGGCCTGATCTAAAACCCATTGAAGTCAGTGGAAAGACCCCCCAAGTGTCTTTACTGGGTTTGCAGCACACCCCATAGGAGTAGCTAAGTAGCCCTTTGAAAAGAGATTTCTATAAATATGGTGCATTTGAGAGGGTGAAGAGAGCCTGCTTGGTCTCAGGATTTTTTTTTTTTTGCCAGAGACTCCAACTTTTTTGGGATTTCTCAAGACTATCTCCAAAACCTCAGAACCTTGGTGCCATAGGTGTCCCAATAACAAAAGTGACATTGAACAGACTAGAGAGTCTAAACAGGTTGCAAACAGATAATTCTTAAGCCAAATTAGTTGTGCTGGTGTTGGTGAATTAAGCGACTTGTGCCTGTTTATGCCCAAATTTAGTTTAGCCCCCTGGCATTCTGCAATCCCACTCTTCTCTGGAAGTAGGGGATATACCTTGCATCAAGGTAGATTTAAGTTGGATATTATGAAAAACTGCTTAACTATAAGGTTAGTTAAACACTGGAACAGGTTACCTAGGGGAGCTGTGGAATCCCCCTAGGTAACCTGGAGGTTCTAAAGAACAGATTAAACACCTGTTAGGAATGGTCTAGGTATACTTGGTCCTGCCTCAATGTAGGGGGCTGGACTAAGTGACATCTTGAGGTCCTTTCCAGCCCTACATGTCTGAGTCCAGAGAATTTCCTGGGGGTGTGTGTGTATAATTTTTTTAAAGAAAGAAAACTGTCTAAAATGTATTTGGTATTCTTTCCCTCCCCCAAACCAGAGGGAAAGGTAGGGGTGTGTGTGTATATCTACAATGATACACTTTTCAGTTTCCCACTGTAGGCAGGCATAGTGGAAAGGGGTTAATGGTTTCACTTACAATATGATGTAGTACCATGCAAGATATTCTCCACCCAGAGGCCTGACTAATCCTCAGGGTGGTTAACTGTTATCATCTAAACAGAAGTTGGCATCTATTTATTTTTACCTTTCTGCTGGTGTGATTTAATATTAGAGACATGACTGCCTCTTTTGCCCTGGTTCTGCTGAATATATGGAGAATCTGCAAACACTTACTTATGTGTATAACTTTAATGTGAAGATCCATTGACTTCATTTTGACTACTCCCGTATTTTAATGTATGCACTTTGGGCATTTGCAAAATTGAGCCCTAAGCCCCTAACTCTTAGTGGACAAGTTTTAGGTATAGATTTTACTAGTGTAGCAACAAAAATACAAAGACAAAACTTTTAAGAGCTTCTTTGTCTTGTATTACACTAATGGATAGATATTTGAAAGCAATTCCGGGCAAGTTGTTTGTAATATTTCTCCAAGTTGCTCCAGTATAAACTATTACTTAAAACTTGATGGGTTTTTTTGTGCTTTAAAATGGAATAACAGGGCAATTATCTTAACCCAAATCGCATGATTCTTCTCAGCTGCTTCCTTATCCTCTTGTTTGAATCAAGCTATTAGTCAACTGAAAGATTTGTTACATGTCTTAATTTATCTAGTATCTGTTTATATTGCACTTTTATTATATTAAGTGCAACCCCTATGCACTAACGCATTGTTAAGGTTGCACAGCGTAGCAGCCAAAAGTCAGGAAATGTGAAAGTGAAAGACCCTGCTTGGGTCTGAGGCCATGGCTACATTTGCAAATTTGCAGCGCTGCAGCAGGGTGTGAAAACACACCCTCTCCAGCACTGCAAATTGCGGCGCTGCAAAGCGCCAGTGTGGTCAAAGCCCCAGCGCTGTACGTTATTCCCCACAGGGAGGTGGAGTACGGACAGCGCTGGGAGAGCTCTCTCCCAGCGCTGACGCTTTGACTACACTTAGCGCTTCAAAGCGCTGCCGCGGCAGCGCTGCCGCGGCAGCGCTTTGAAGTGCAAGTGTAGCCATAGCCTGAATGAGCTCTCCCCTGACAGCTAGCTGGGGAGAGGAACAGCTTCAGGACCAGACTGTATTTACATGAACACACCCACTCTGCCTAGGTATCCAGCAGACAGAGCTGTGTTGCCAAAGTGGTCAATTTTGGCTGGTGTTGGGTTACAAATCGGAAAGTACAGTAACTGAAATATTTCTGATGGATTATATTTATTAAGGGACAACCTATCCTAAATGCTTAATTACTGAGGGACAGTCTACACTCATTCCTATATTTTCTTTCTACAACCAACTCTCTCTCTAATTTTTCATAAGTGATGTACCCGAGTATTCGGCTTTTAATATCTAAACTGTATTGTTAAACTTATTCAACTAAATTTAGGTTATTGCAGATTCTGTACTATAAGTATTTTATGACTTTTATACTGGATTTTGTACTTTGGGATAATCTAAGCTCTATAACCAGATGTACAGCCACTCTTTCCTTAACCTGTGTATTGTATAATTTTAACATTAGCTTTAATAAAACATTTTAAACTTGAATGCAGAGTTGATGAAAGGTTATCCTTATTGTGTGAGTAAAAGGCAGCAGAACTGTACTTAGCCGGTCCTGATTGAGGGGGGCATCCTCAGTTGGACTGAACTTGCTAAGCAGGGGGCTCAGATGCCAGACCCCTGTGAAAGAGAGAGGGGGTGGGGACAGATGTCCCTGCTCGGAGGTGTGGGCTCTGCCTAAGAGTCCTAGGTATGGTTTAACCTACCCCTCTCTACTGTTCAAAGATAGAGCTAATTAAGGCTCTATTAGGAGTCTTTTGTTTTGTTAAGTGATCACTACAGCTGAAGTCCATTGTTGTGGGACAGTGTTTCTGCCTAGCCTGCTTTAGCAATGAAGTTCCCCCACTAAGAACTGAAAATCACGAAAGGCTTGTCTACACTTACATTTTATAGTGCTCTAACTTGCTGGCTCAGGGGGGTGAAAAATCACCCCTCTGAGCACAGCAAGTCTGAGCGCTTTAAAGCGCTAGTGTAGACAGGCTTGGAGCTAATCCCCTCGTGGAGATGTATTACCAGGAGCACTGGGAGAGCTCTCTCCCAGCGCTCGCGCACCCTAAGAGCCGGGTGGGACCTCAAGAGACTCACCTGCAGAGGTCACAGTAGCGAAGCAGGTGACAGTAGAAAGTGATAGTGTGCATTGGTGACAGCAGGACACCCGGCAGGGCAGCCAGCAGCTGGCAGCAGAGCAAGCAAGGTGCCTTCTTCCCTCCCCCACCCAGAATGGAAGGTGAAATCACACAGATGGACCTCTGAACTCTGGTTCTTCACTGAACAGGGACAACCACTGGGAGTGGGGTGTGGTGGAGGGAGAAGAGAGTTAAAGGAACTTTTGGTTGTAGAACTCAAGAACCTGAGGCAAAGAACACTGCCCAAGGTACTCTGGATGTTTTGCTCACAGTTTTATGTTTATGAATCTGGCTTGCAGTGTTTTCCCAAAATAATGCCAGGTATCTTCCCTCCTTTCATTAAAGTTTATTTTCTACACTCAGACTCTGTGCTTGCAAGAGGGGAAGTACTGCCTCTTAGGGGCACCCAGGGATAGTGTGTAATTTTTCCAGGTTACTGGGTGGGAGCTTGTGGTACTCTGTACGTCAAAGTAGTACCCTGGAATCCCCATATTCATCTCTGATTGATATATTTCATATGAAGCGTGCCATGTAAGATATATGAAAAGTCATGATCTGCTGAAACCTGTTGTTCTGACAAAATATATATATCATTAGTGTGTATGAAGTTATGGGATTTTGCTGTATAGTTACTGAAATATGTGGTAAGTTTGCAAGTGACAACAAAGGAGATGATCTGCATCCAGGAAGGTGTTAAACAACCATTAATCAGCAGGGGAGTTGTAAACAAGGGATTTACAATACTGCAAGAGGGATGCCCAAGCATCAGACAAGGGGGGGCATTGCTCAACTCTGTGACGCAACAAAGCCCCCCAGGACTAGCGTTTTCCAGGCACATGGACTGAGGGTATAAAATAAGGGACACTGGCATCATACCTTGGCCTTTCTTCTCCCCCACCTACACTGGAAGCAACAAGAACAGTGCAAAGACAAAGACTTCAACTGAGGAGACTAGTCCCAGGCTTAAAAGGGGAAGCCTGTATATTAAGAACTGTAACATCCAGTGGGGTGAGAAAACTGCTTGATCCAAATACTGCTGAGTGTAATAAGGTTTAAGATTTAGGCTGTGTACTTACCTTTATTTTCTTTGGTAACTATCTCTGACCTCTTTATGCCTATCACTTAATATCTCTCTTTCTATAGTTAATAAATCTGTTTTTATATTTCACTAAAACAGTGTGTTTTGGTTGAAGTGCTTAGGAAATCTCACCTTTGTAAACTGAGCTTTGTGTGTCCTCTCCACATCAAGGGAGGGGCGGACTGGGTAATAAACTTACATCGGTCAGGCTTTTGACCAGGGCAAGACAGTACAGTTCTGGGGTGCAAGGCTGGGGCTTGGGAGATTTGCTGGTGCCTTTCTCTGTGTGTGGGGCTCCACCTGCGGTTGTGCTGAGTGATAACAGCACCTGGAGGGGGTTGCTGCTTGTCACTAGCAAAGCATTGTGAGTCATCCCAGGCTGGAGAGTTAAGAGGGCACAGTGGTATCCCAGTCCCAGGAATCCTGTTACAGGGCTTGAGCTGGTTCTGTGTTGTATTGTTGAAAAGGAACCTCTAGATATTGAACCTGGCCCTGGTTGCTGCGGATTCCTGGAAGAGGGTTACAAAAGTTCATGTTGAACCAGCAACCTTAACTCTGCTTTCTTGTGTGTATACATTAGATACATTCTTTGTGATCGCGAACTAATTCTCAAATGCAACAATGCTTTCTACAACCTCAGATATATACAAATATCTACGTTAAGGTGATTACTTTTACAAACACTGCAGACAAATCATCTTCAGACTTCATTTTTCCAAATAAAGTACAGAATTCCTGCCCTTATATCTGCAGATAAGATTTGAAGGATTTATTGCCTGAGTCATTTCAGCTCATATTCAAATGAAACAGTAAATACTTCAATTTTAAAGATGATGAAAAGAAATTTTGCTTTGAAATATAGAGTGGCAACAAACCTGAATTCATATATATATATTTTCTTGCTAAGAAATTAGCAACTACCATAAGGGATATTTGAGATTTTTTGGCAACATATACTAGGCACTTGAGATTAGCATCTAGTCTTTTGTCAGTTGAGTTTTCCCCATTTTTCCTAAAGGCAAAAATTTAAATAATGTAATGAATGATACTAAAGGGAAAGGCACCAGCTGTTGCTGCTGCACTGTGCCTTCCATTTCCAAGAGTTATCACCAGTGCTACCAGTATAATGACTAGTAGGGAGGTCTGCTTGCTAAAATGGCACTCCTGTTGTTGCTGTATTTAGTGACATTCAGTTGTGCCCCCTCGAGCGTTCCTGTGAAGGAGTAATCGAGTAGGGGAAGTGAGCCTCAATTTGTGGAGAGCAATCCTGCAAACAAAAAGCTCAAGAACCTTCTTTCCACTGTGTAACCCATCTCAAGAGCAAGAGCTGGAGAAAGATGTGCAGTACTTGTGTGTTAATCTTCTTTGCATTAGTATTTGGCTTTCCTGATACAGGGGAGATGTTGAATCCAACAATAGTTGTAGTCTATACATTTTTTTTTTGAGAGAGAGAATGCCCTATAGAATCCCTTATTGCTCGGTGTTTCTCAAACTTTATTTTTAGAAATTAGGCCTGCTTTAAGTCAATGGCAAAATTCCCATTGACTTGAGTCCTAGGGTGAAATCTTGGTCCTATCTAATGCATACTGAAGCAATAGGAATCTTTGGGCTCTCGAGGGCTAGACTATAACCTTACAATCTGCTCTGGCAGGAGCATGAACTGTGCGTGAGCATCATAATTCCTTTCTTGTTCCCCACTTGCTCTGGGGAGTAATAAGATACTTCACCTTTTATGGGGAGTAGTTCTGTCCCCTGTACAACTTGCTAGCTACTGTAGCTGGAAAGTGTGCGTGTGTCAGGGCTCCGCTCATTCCCCTTCCCTGCCCACTTACTGATTCACAGACACCTGCACACACACAGAGCCTACTGTAGCAGGAAGCAGGAGACATAGCTTTCTGTCCTCCTTTGCACAGGTGAGTAAGGGCTGGGACAATGTCACCCTTAATGAGCAGAGGTGTAGTAACAATAGTTGACTGCAAACAAATTCATTCAGCAAAATGGAAGGATAAAAAAGGAAAAGGAAATAGAATGTGACAGACATGGTGAGACTGTTGTAGGGAGTGCAGCTGTAGCTGGGGGTACGTCTTCACTACCGGCCGTATCGGCGGGTAGCAATCGATTTCTCAGGAATCGATATACCGCGTTTAGATGAGACGTGATATATCGATCCCCGAACGCGCTCCTGTCGACTCTGGAACTCCACCAACGTGAATGGCGGTAGCGGAGTCGACTGGGGGAGCCGCGGACGTCGATCCCGCGCTGTGAGGACGGTAGGTAACTCGATCTAAGATACTTCGACTTCAGCTACGGTACTGATGTAGCTGAAGTTGCGTATCTTAGATCGATTTCCCCCCCCCCAGTGTAGACCAGCCCTGGGTCAGTCCCAGGGTAGTAGGGAGATAAGGTGGGTGAGTAATATCTTTTATTGGCCCAACTGCTGTTGGTGAGAGACAAGCTTTAAGCTACACCCAGGGCACTTCTTTAGGTGAGACTGTATCACACCTGACTCAGTTCGCTGTCCTATGGGGTGGGTTATTTAAGTGGGTACCTGAAAGTTAAATAAGAGCACTAGACAGGTACGAGTAGACAAAGACAGGTGAAGAAGCAGCACTTAGGTGGATGACAAGGGCAGGCAAGATTTGAGGTACTGGTATACACGTGATGAGTCATGAAAACCAGGTCCTCAGCAACCACCAGTTTGACCTTTCTGGCAAGGGGAGGCAAACACCTTTTCCCCTCAATGGAAACAGAACCGAAGTCAGCTTAGAGCATAATTCCCGGGGGGGCATCTCAACCTCCAGCCCTGCCAGCGTGTGTGAAATAAACTCCGGGTCCCTTCCCAGAAAACTCCACGTTGCCTGAACCTCCGCCACTACAGCAGGGAGGTCCAGGATCCCTCTGGCCAGTGCCCAGCACCACAGGGCCCTGGCCTCTAGGGGCTCCCCTACCGCAGCTCCCGGGAGGAGCCTGTGAGCGCTCGGCCTCACCGGCGGGCCCTGACCAGGAGACTGGAGGCGCCGTGGGGAGGCAGCCGGGGCCCCTCATCTCCCCGGGGGCAGGGCCCGGTCCCGCGCTGGCTGTGGAAGGAGCCCGCCGCCCCGCGGATGAGAGGGGGTCACCACCCCACGGGCCCTTTCCCGCGCGGCAGCGCCTCGCTCCCAGCCCCCCGCAGGGGCGCACTGCAGCCGGCGAGCGCAGGCTGCGCCCAGGGCCGCCGCAGGCGCGGAGGCTCCGCGCTCCCCGGGGTGGGGAGCCTTCCCCAGGCCCGCGCCTGCGCTGCCTCCTCCTCCTCCTCCTCCCCCGGGCCCCTCCTCTCTCCGCGCGGTGTCGCTCACCGGCTTTGTCAGCCCTGCCCTGGCGGCCCGGGGAGGGAGCAGCCGGGGCGCAGGCTGGGTGGGAGCCGCTGCCATCCGCGCTGTACTCCCCGGCAAGCCGGGGCAGCCAGGCAGGGCGGCGGCCAGCCCGAGCGCGGACACTCTCCTGCCCGGGGTGTCGTCTAGAGGGAGCCCCGGGGAGCCCGGCAGCTTCCAGCCCTGGCAGTGCGGAGAGCGAGACGCCCACTGCGCCCGGCGAGCGAAGAGCCGGGCGGGCTCTGAGCCGCTGCCATCCGCAGGCAGAGGGGCTGGAAACCCGTTGCCGTCAGCAGGCAGCAAGGGCGGGGAGCGGGGAGCCCACGGCCATCGGGGTGCGCCGGCGAGCAAGTTGGGGTGCAGAGGAGAAGGGGCGTCCTGCCCCCTCCAGGGAAGAGTCCGGCATGCAGAAGATGCCGCGCATGGCAGCGAAGAAGAGGCGGATTTGTGGTCCCGGCTGCTTGGTGTTTCCCTGGCGCTCTCGCTTCCCCTCTTGGATTTGCTGCTGGGCTCTAATCTGCTGTCAGGCGGCGCGGACTGGGGATGCTGTTGAGACTTCCTCCAGCGTGCAGCTGCCTCAGTGTCAGGAGGTGAGATTTCCTACCCACCCTGTCTGGCTCAGCAGCCTCCAGCAGGAGTTAGACCCGCTGCTTTCCTTGCAAAGCAGCCACTTTACACTCTTCCCGTTGTTGCAATACGGGGCATGATGCTCCGGGTTGCAGAGCAGCGAGTGGGTTTTGTTCCTCCACACACTGGTAACGATGCCTCTTTAATGTTGTGGAAGAGGAGAAAGAGGCGCAATGTGCTGTCTGCATTTTAATCCTTTTAAACAAGGGAGCCTTTTGATAATGCAGTTACAAAGTCTTCTAAACCGTTCCCTGTGCTCTCTCATAAGTAGTTCTAAATGCTGTGGCCTTAACATGATTGTTTTCATTCTGGATCAAGGCACACTAGGTTTTGAGGTCTGGCTGCCTTGCCTGCTTAACTTTGCTGAGTGCTGAGCTCTTTCTTTTTTATTTAATGTCTATGTTAGGCTCTCAAGGACTTTCTGTTCTCCCCTGGCTTGTAGCACTGTTTCACGGGACATCAATCTGTAATAATGGGATGGCAGAGGAAACATGAGGGAGCTCTTGAAATGTCTTGCTTGAAACATTTGTAACCAAACCCAAGAGTGAGATGCTTGATTAAAAAAAGCCTCAAAATGAATCCAAAACCACAGAGGCTTCCTCTAAACAAGTGAGATTTGGCAGGTCTCTGGCTATTTATTGTCACGGTGTCAAGTACTTGTGGCAAATCAGCAGAAAGGTAGAAATTATGAAGAGAGAAGAGATCATTGTCTTTAGCTGATGCTAAATTGGATGCTTGGAGTTGCAGGGATAGTTGTGTTCTAGATTGAACATTAATGTAGGGGAAGATACAAATTTTGGTTAACTCATATCTTTCGCTGCTGCTTTGAGGCAGGAACAGTGGTGACCTTAATTTCTTCCTGAGCAGAGACTAGTGATTTTTCTTTCTTTCTCCCCCCCCCCCCAAGTATGGCAGATAATGCTACTTAAAAAAAAAGTTGAGTCAGATTGCAACTTTTGCAAGCCCTTTGGAATAGAGACTTCCTTTCTACATGTTTATAAGACACAGTGTATACCTGTGTGCACGCGATATGCTGCAAAATATAATTTTGAAAAAATTGTGGGGAGTGGGAGGAAAGAGACATCCCATTTTAGGAGGCTTGCAGTGAATCAGTGTGACAGGTCAGCTGATTTGCATTGTCGAAGCAGAAAAGTTGTGGATTATCTATAATTAGTCTAGATCTGGCGGATATGCCTAAAGCTCAATCCTTCATAGCTCAGTCTAAGTTTATGCACTCTGTTCTTTTCCTCTTTAAATCAGTGGCACAGCTCCGATTGTGATTTACTTCAGTCACTGCATGATTAGGCACCATATTTCTGAATCAAAAGATTCAGGCTGTCATTAGAAAGTATTATAGTTTTTTTTCTTTATGCATGTCAAAATCAAAGACATGATAGAGTCATTATCACTGGCTATCCCAAGGGCTTGAAACGCACGTCTTAATGCACAGACATGCAGTTCATTTTGAAATTTGTGTAGGATCTTTCCATCCGCTACAGCCACCATTTTTTTTTATTACTCCCCTTCTGTAGGAGAGGAGTAACATTTTTCCAATTTTTGGTCCCCTAAAGCTTCAAGTCCTTGGTCCCTGCTAGAAATAGACACTTGCCCATTGTTGTGAGAGTATATATTATAATATCAGTAATTTTTAAAATATAGATAATGGACACCCTGGGGTTTAAAGACTTAAAGTGATCTGTAACACTGTTTTTTTCTAGTGAGGCATCAACTAGTTAAATGAACTGAGTTTAAGAAGAGTGCAGAAGTCAGGAAATCATCCTGCAAGGCACCAGAGCTGTGATAGACTAGGGGCCAACAGGTGTAAACAGGAATAACTACATGTACTAAAACATCCTTGGAATTGCTAAACATTATAGATGGAATTTCTTAACTCAGTGGTGCAGACAACACAGGAATGCTATATTAGCCCTTATCTTAACAGATGAAGAACTGATCACAGAACTAAAACTGAATCATAACTTAGGTACAAGTGATCATGATTTGGTCACATTTATAATATGCAACCAGAATAAAGTCCAGACCAATAATATACATACTTGGTGCTTTAATAGGGCTGATTTAACAAAGCAGAAAACAATTGAGCTAAATCAGCTGAGAGGAAGAATTTAATCAGAAAAATATGATTGATAATTGGGAATCATTTAAGAACATTTTACCAGCTGCCCAAAAAGCCACAAGCCCACAATTGAGGAAGAAAGCTGTGCTGTTAAAAAACCAACCTGGTTTAGAGGGGAAGCAAAGGTATCTGTAAAAACAAAATCTGTCTAATCTATCCTCTCAAATGGAAGAAAGGGGAAGTTGATAGTAATTAATGTAAATCAGAAGTTCGGAATTGTAGAAAATTGATAAGGGAAGCCAAAGTACACAAGGCAAAATCTATGGCCAGCAGAGTTAAGGACAATAAGAAGGATATTTTTAAAAATATAGTAGGAACAAAAAGAATCCTGACAATGGCGTTGTTCCATTACTAGATGGAAAATTATCAATAATAATGCAGAAAAGGCAGAAATGTTCAATAAATATTTCTGTTCTGTATTGGGGAAAAACAGATGACACAGTCTCATGATATGGCTATGATAACATTTTTTCCACTCCATTAGTATCTTTGGAGGATGTTAAACAGAAGCTACTAAAATCAGCAGGCCCAGATAGCTTGCATCCAAGAGTTTTAAACGAACTGGGTGAGGAGCTCGTTCAACTGTTCATGTTGATTTTTCAATAAGTCTTGGAGCACTGGGGAAGTTTCAGAAAACTGGAAGAAAGCTAATGTTGAGACAGTTTTTAAAAAGGGTAAATGGGGTTACCTTGGTAATTATAGGCATGTCAGTCTGACATTAATCCCAGACAAGATAATGGAGTGGTTTATACAGGACTTGATTAATGAAGAATTAAAGGAGGATAATGTAATTAATGCAAATCAATATGGGTTTATGGAAAATAGATCCTGTCAAACTAACCTGATATCTTTTTTGATGAAGATATCATTGTTAGGAAACGTTAATTAATATTCATCCTAAATTGACCTCTTCTTAATTTCCTTTCATCTCTCCTTTGCACCAGCCTAAATGATTCTTTCCCTCATAGGTGTTTACATTCAGTGTGGTGCCTCCCCTCTTACTTGTCTTTTAGCTAAGCTCTATATACAGTAGTTGGGGCCAGGTCCTGATCACCACCTACAGGGGGTACCACTGACCTCATCAGGAGTGAGGGGGCTCAGCACCTTTGGGGATTCATTTTTTTTTTACTGTTCACCTTTCTTCATAAATTAATCTCTTCTGAACCTCTTAAACATTTTGTTGTTATTTTCTGAATTGCTTCCACTTTGTCTTCTGGTCAGGCAAAACCAGTAAAATACGTGGGCTGCTGATGTGGTGTTAACCTGTGGGTGCTCTGTAGTTTTTGCTGCTTGCTGGAGAATTGTAACAGAGAGAGTAGTCCATCGGATAAAGTACAGCGAGCACCAAGGAAACTTCAAAGCTTGCCACTACGGTTCTAGGGCCTGAGCTTGAAATACTCACTCACACAGGTAGTCTCATTGACATGGAAATAAGTTATAAGACCTAATCTTGCAAATCTGATTTGCATGATCAATCCTTATGTGAACAGCTTCACTGAGAGGAAGGATGGTCCAATGGTAAGATACTAATGTAGCACCTAGGTTTAATTCCCTGCTCTGCCACAGACTTGCTGTGTGACATTGGGCAATAGAACTTAGGAATCTAGCTCCTTTTGAGCATTCAGCTCTTAACCCCCATTTTACAGATAGGGAACTGAGGCAGAGAGGCTAATATAACTTCCTTACCTCATACAGTGTCATGAGGATAAATACATTAATGATTGTGAGGGACTCAGGTACTACAGTGATAGGGGCCATATAAGTACCTAAGGTAGACTGATGTTAATGAGTTCATTCACATGAGTAGGAAATACACTTGCTACTTACTCATAAGCCCAGGAGCAGGGCCATGGTGGTTATTGCAGAGGCAGGAATCCAGTGAAAGGTAAAATGGGTCCCCAGGACTAGAGCTAATTGGAAACTTTCTGATGAAACTGTTATGTTGGAAAATGCCAATTTGTTGTAATGAAATGTTTAGCCGAATCTATTACAGATCTGACAAAAACTCACTGAAACACGCAGGCTTCCATTTGAAATCTGCCAATGTTTCAGGGTCCACAACTTTGTCAGGGAGCCTTATTCAGTGAATAGCAGCCATGTTTTGGTGTTTCTGAAACAAACATTTCAGATGTCTTCAGTTTGCCAAGTAACTTCGGTAAATTTTTGCTTTTGTTCTGAATGAGAATGAATGCAAATTCATAAATACTGAAATTCCCAAGTTTTGGCCAGTTCTGCCTAGAACTGCTGACAGAATTGCTGACTCTTGTGATTTTTATTGCAAATCTTGCAGTATTTGGTGATTTGTTTTCCCTTAAAGCCCCAGTTTCTGGACTAAAGAGATTACGTGAGACTCTCAGCTTTCATTTGAAATAAAAGTAAGTTTCTTGCCCTCAGAATGAAGGAAAACCTGAAGTGACTGCACCCTAAAGGCTCAGAGGCCAGAAGGCAAAGGAAGAGAATCCAAAATGTATTTACCCCCTCCCTCTCTGTCTTGAAGAGCATGCGAATCTCATGATTTTTTGAATGCATGAGGTTGGTAATACTGCTACTAGGCAATTAAGGAGGATAAAGACATTGCAGAGATATTAAATGACACCAGCGTCAGTGTTCTCCACAGAAGATGTTGGAGAGAGAGCTATCCCAGACCTGTTCTCAGGGAATAAAGATGAGGCACTGTTAGACACTGAAGTATCTAAAGAGGAAATGTTAGAACAAATTGTTAGTTCAGCCAAAAACAAGTTACCAGAACTAGATAATGGTGTTTGTTAGGTACTCGACTACTATAGCAATGGTACAGCATAAGAGTCTAAATAGAACAGAAAATAGAATGAAGTGGCTGAGCTGCTAACAAAAATGTGCAATCTCATAAAAATAGCCACTGTACTGGAAGGTAGCAAAAAATGTTACACCTATATTTAAAATGGGTGCTAAGTATGATGCTGGCAATAAACCAGATAGCCTTTCTGGAGTACCAGGTAAATTTGTTGATATGACAATTAAAGATAATCCTAAAGTTTTGTTTGGCCTTTTGACCCATATCTGCATGCTGAGCTGGTGTTTTCCTTGGACTGTCCATAATGATGCCCCTGTCTTGAAGTTTCTCAGATGGTCATCCTCACACAGATCACACCTTCCTTATAAAGTGTATTAATATTGCTACATTTGCAAAAACAACCAACCAACCAACAGTCCCCTCCCCCACCTGCAAAACAAAAACCTTTAAATCAGAAATCTATGACGTGTACTTTTTCTCAGGCCTTTTCACTCAGGGTTCTCTTCTGCTGGCAGGTTAATATTATTTATTATCTGGAGATATACCTATCTCATAGAACTGGAAGGGACCTTGAAAGGTCATCGAGTCCAGTCCCCTGCCTTCACTAGCAGGACCAAGTACTGTCCTGATCAAATGCTGCTTGTTTCTGGTGAGCTGACCTCTAGCTCTGCATTTCTTTAAAGTCAATGAGGAAAAAAGAAAATAAGATTTCCTGAGCCAGCTACGTTCTTCTCCCCTTACTCACCATGTTCTATCCAAATCTTTAAAGTTGACAAACCTTCCTTTAAAGAGAAAATGTGGGTGCCCTATTGATAGTTCTTTTCCACCAAGACTTATGATTAATATGTGCCGTTTGAGTGTGATGCAGGGCCCAATGGAGTCAATGGAAAGACCGTGCTGCCCTGAACTCAGTTAAGTGACACCAGTTCGATGCTGGTGTAGTGGAGTGATGACTCAGCTCTTAGAACTTTACTTTTGTTGACAAGCTTCCTCTCTGCACACCATATTAGTAGATAAGCACCCTGTCCTGGCATTTGCCTATTTTCAAGTATTCTGATTAGTGAGGCAATAACTTTCTCCACCCAAGCTGTTCAAATAATAGCTGGACTGTAGCTAACAATTCATAGTGAACCTATTTCCTGATTCATTGAGAATAAGAGACAAATAGACCAGGTTGGCTGCGTCTGTCTCTTAGCATCCATACACTGGATGGCACTGAATACAGGATTTTAAAAAAATGCATTATCTTATCCAAATATGGACCACTTTCTTTGCTCTCCTCCGGTTGGGTCATATATTTAGGTTGGGGAGATAGAAAGGGACTGTGTATTGAAGTCACCAAACACACAGAATTCTCGTTTGGCATGTTTTGTATCAGTCCCTAAAAAAGGAAAGACATACATTTATTCTGATTTCATGAGGGAAGGAGTTCCACTGCCAGTGTTCAGTCCTTTGCCAAGACAATGCCTCCCAGTTACTTTATGGATTGGAGTTCTTTCTGAGACCTGCCGACCAGCTACAATCTGCAGCTGAATGCTTAGTCCTCTAATCCTGAAATGTCATTCTCCAGGGTCTGATTCCCTTTTACACAGCCAGACCAGTGTAAACTTGCCTTAGTGTAAATGAGAATCAGGCCCAATATCTTTATCCTCTGCTTTGTAGGTATCTAAGTCAGCTAAGGTCAACTCTAGTTAAATTGTACCAACCTGCAGGAGGAGTTGCTTGCTTCTTCCTTCTCTGTTGTAATATCAAAAACTGGATTGTGTCAGGAATCAGGGCCTGGTCTACAAAAGGCTGCTTGATTAGCCATGCCACCTGACTGGCTGCAGCGGCCAACAGGCTGGCCATGGCTTAAGAGCATCAGCAGCTCACTGGCTCCTCAATGCTCATGTCCACCACTCTGCTTGCTCCTGAATTACCTTGTTCTTGATGCTTCTGCCTTGCACCCAGCCTTGGCTCTGTCCTGCCCCTGTCTTGACCCCCTTTTGCCTACTACCCTGCTCGCTCCAGTGCCTGCCCTCCGGTTTGACCCTTGGTTTCAACTTCTGACTACTGACTCTGGCTCTGACCCTAGTCCTCGGGTCCTGATACCTGCTTCGACCACTAGGCCTGAGGCCTATTCCAGCCACAAGGCTAGATCACCTTTGTCCCAGTTGGTTGACAGATTGAGAAGTCCTTAAAATTAAGGCCGGGGTCCTCAGCCCTAGCATGGACCCTATCAAGGCTCCAGCAGAACTGGCGGCTGCCATCCAGAGCCGGCAGGGGTAAGTAACCACACTGCTATCACAGAGTGTGTCCCTGCAGGTGCAGGTTGCTCTGCTGGCTCATCCTACTCCATCCCTCCTGGAGCCAAAGATTTTGCAGCCCAACAAATTTGACAGAGATTGGGACACATTTCGGGGGTTCCTGAATCAGTGTCGGCTCCTGTTCTTCCTACACCCCTGATCATTCCCACGGACCAGGCCTGTTGGGGCTCATCTTAAGTTTGTTGGGAGGGGAGGCGTTGGCCTGAGCTTCTCTCCTCCTGGAACAGTCCACCCCCCTCTTGGGACAATTGGAGGAGTTAATTCAAGGCAGGTCCCTCATCTTTGATGACCCCCACTGTGTGCAGACTGCTGAGGCAGGCCTTACGGCAGGGCGGCCAGCCCATTGCCATGTACACTGCTGATTTTCATCGTTTGGCTTCCAACTCCGGGTGGAATGAGGCACCACAGTGTCACCATTTCTGCCCGGGGTTAGAGGAGGATATAAAGGATTAGCTTGTGTGGGTGGAGCAACCATCCAGTTTGAACAAACTGACTTGTAATCAGAACTGGCGATTGCCTCATTTAAAATCTCCCTCTGTTAATGAACTTGTTTTATTTAAGCCGTGTTTAAAGTGAAGTGTCTGAGGAAACTCCATTTGGGGTGTATTTCTATTAAAGAAATAATGGACTTGTATTGTCCAGGAGAGGGCTGGGCAGTACAGAACATACATTTCTGGGGGAAATCTAAGACTGGGTGTGCTGGGGTCACCGTGCGGTATAACCAAGGCTGGTGAGAGCCACAGTGTAACCCAAATGTGGCTGGCAGGCTGCATTACAGACAAACACTCAGGGTCTGGCTTGCATGTTGGAAGGCTGTTTGTGCATGACCCAGGTGGAAGCTACTTCAGCAAAGCATTGTAAGGCACCCAAGGTTGCAGGGCAGGGGTGGTGCAGCTACTCAGTCTGGATTGTACCCGGGTCTGTCACCCTGGCCCTCCTGATTGTGGAGAAAAGCTGGAAAATGTGAACCCTAAAAGCTCAAAACCAAGGTGGTATATAAAAGGAACCCAAACTTTTAAACATGTCTCTTGATTCGGGGATGGCCTCACTCATGATTTTGGAATGCTTGGTGTCAGATACTCAAGGTGCATTATGATAAGCAAACTTTGCTGTAATTCTTGTTTAATGTTTACACTGTGAATGGAATCCTCCAACAGTCACTGGCATTTCACCTGGAAACACACTCTTTCAGGAAGTAATTGCAAAACACTTGGAAGTCCTGATCTCATTGAAATCAATGGGAGTTTTGCCATTAACTTCAACAGAGCCAGGACTTCATCTCAAGTGTCAAATTAAAGTCAGTGGGCTCATGTCAGTGGAGTTGCATTAGATATTACACTGGCTCTAAAGCTACTCTGTAAAACTTTTTAGGCCACAAGACTGAATTGTGTTCTAACAGTTTGGCAGACTACAACATTGTAACTAGGTCCTCCCATAGGGTATAATTACATTGTAGATGGGATCTAAGTGTGTGCCTCTCAGCTACTGAAAGGTCTGGAAACAGTCGGGCTAGCTTGATCCTGAAGTGCTAATTAATGAGTAAATAGTAAAATTGTTCTTCTTAGTGACAGCTTACTACCAAAGACACAATATGGCACTGCAGGATTCATATCTGAGAAATAATTGGCAGCTTTCTGTCAGAGTAAATTTTTGCCTGTGGTGTGTACCAGAACAAATTGGATGTGTACATTCACGTGTAAATAGTATGATTCTAGTTTGACACATTTTTTTCAAATAAACTAGAATTCTTTATGGATTTAGATTGATAACACGAAGTGGATTTGGATTTTTTAATCTCATGAAATGATGCTGTTACGAACTGTTGACATTGCTAAAGCATGCCAAGTGGCTGAGTTTTCTTCCATAAGGTTTTGGGCTAGGCTGTCTCTCCAGGGTATAGCCTGTAATACAGGACAGCAGGTAGCTGTGGTGCTCCGGCACCATCTCAGGAAGGAATTGTGGCTAGGGGAGCTGTGATCTGTTCCTTGCTCAGCGTGGTGGTGGTGTGATTTTTGTTGCTGGCTTATATTAACAGCAAATTATAATGCCCTCCCCCCCATTGGTTTAGTTGTGCTGGCCATGGAATAGGGAGGGTTGGTGCAAGGCTCCACTCATTCTTCATCACTCCTTGCCTGACTGCTCTGGGGAAGGGGGAAAGTGGGTGCACGGAACAACACCTGCACACCTGGACCCAAGGTCTGAGTAACATGTAAGGATGTAAGTGGGATTTCTCATTCCCCTACATAAGCCTGCAAACCAAGTCACAATGTAGCTGGTAGTAAGCTTTGCATTTGTTACTGCCTAAAAAACTGAGCTAATTTTATGGGTTGGATGGCAGTGCAAGAGAGAGAAACCCTAAACCATCCACCCATCCTTCTTACTCCTTAAGCTACAAATTATTCTTAACCAGATGGCATCCAATTTTTATTTGTGCTTTTGGCTGATTAATATCAGGTATGTGCAGTTGTTATGCACTCAGCTGTCCAGTGCTTGCGAGCTTCAAAATCTGAATGTTGACAACTGCCTTTCTCACTGTAATTTCTTACCCTGCATTTCCCCCCAGTAGACTGGAAGGGCGGCTGTGTCAGATGATCTCATATGCTATTATTACACCCCTTCACATATCAATTACCTTGCCCAGGAAATGTGCTTTGTCTGATTTCTAGGGAGACCTCCATTTCTTTCCCTGGTGAAGAGCAAACATGTTCCTCTCCTTGCATTGAGCACATAATGAATAGTTCAGTGTCTTCCTAATTAGACTGTCTTTAAATATATGGCATTTGTTGTCTCTCTCTCCAAGGAGGTGACTTGATTTTTAGAAACATATCTACATCCTGGAATGATCTTGCCTCTACTGAGGCTCTGACAGTGAAAGGACCAGGTGCTACCCTTTACCCTTTGCTGGAATCCACTGTCTCATGGGAATAATTATTGCTCTTAATAAGGCATAATGCTGATTGAAGTTACTGGGCTAAATTCTGCAACCTACCCATGCCTAGAGGCTGGTAGAAGAATATGAAAAGTGATTCACCAACACTTGACAAGTAATTCATTCCTTTGATATACAGGGGGCCCTATCACCAGTGAAAATGAAATAGTCATGAAAATGTTCACAAATCTCCCGAATTTCCCAAGTTTAGCTTGAATGAATCATCTGAAAATTTGTAGGAAGTGCATTATTTGCTATATTATCCATTATTTTCTTCTTTGAAAACCTTCAGTCATCCGTTCTGGGAGCAGACAAAATCCCATGCGATGCTGGCAGCCAGTCACTCATTAAAAGTAATGAATAGCAAATATGCAAAATGAACAGTTCCCAAACAATCTATAATCTGGCACTATTCATACATAAAATACTGGCAAATACTTATGAATAAAGCATATGTTTGCAGAAATTGGGATCTAGTCATGACCTTCAGTTTTGCAAAATAGGGCTTTCACAAAACCTAGAGCCAATAGAAGTGTTTTTGGGCTTTTATTAGATTTCAAAAGAAACAAATTAAAAAAACCCAAACAAACCAAACTATTCTCTTGATACGTTAGCACCCTAACTTTGAAGCCTTTGTGGACAGGAAGCTTGGTCTGCACACAGTTATTGTACAGGTATAACTGATATAACAATTGATTAGGGATGTGATGAGCTTTTATTGATACAATTATACCAGTACAACCACTGTCATGTGGATGCAGTTATACTGGTAAATCTAATTCCCCTTCCCATACAGGGATAAGCTATACACATATAAGTACACTTATATCAGTATAACTGAATCCACACAAGAGGAGTTGTACTGCTTAACCTATATTGGAGTAGCTAAAACAGTATAATTCTTTTGTGTGTAGACAAGGGCTGAGAGTAAATGGAAGGAAATATAACATTGATTAGTCTGTTTCTATTGTTTTGAGCTCTGGGACACACCAAAACTAAACAAAGCTGTGTAAATAGTGACAAAGAAATTCAGGCCAGATTCCTGACTAGTATAAATTGGCAGTGCCATCAAAGTCAGTGGAATACCAGTTTACACCAGCTGAAGATCTGGATCCTGATTTTTAACCTGTTAGTGTTTCTCAAAGGAATAAAAGAAAGGTGAAGAAAATGTGTTTTGAAGGACATCCTAGAAAAGAAGAGAGAGTATAAAAATGGCACAATAGGAGGCAGGTGACCACTACACAGAATTGCCCTCTGGTAACAAAGTTGTTGCTTTGAAATATTTTTCTGTCCCCTGCTTCTGTATGAGAAATCCACACAAACAATGGGAAGTTGACTAACTGATGGTACAGGTGGAACATTGAAATTGATGCTTTGCAAAGCTCCCCATCCAGCAAAGCATTGAAGTGAGTGCTTAAAGTTAAGCTCCTGAGTAGTTCAATTGAAATCAAGCCAAAGGTGTGATAGTAAGCTGATGTTTCTCTAAATATTTCAGTCGTAAAACATCCTTCTCTTGTAAATTTCTTGAAAACTTTTTGGTTGATCCTGGGTTTTTTGGCAAAAGACACTTTTTTGATTTTTACATGTGGGGGACCTAAAACTGACTATGTCCCACTAAATGCACTTTTAAATTTAATTTGTGTAGCAGATTGGACATGATGTTTCTTTGGGACTCCATTATGACAGAGGAAATGCAATGAAAAGAGCTGCATTGATTCCTCAAATGATTAATGCTGGCACTGCTTCAGAGTCTCACTAGATTAAAAAGGACAACTTGTTAAATTATATTACTTTTATACTGTTTCAGATAAATATCCTGCAAGCCTTCATCAGTGCAGAATGAGACGTGAGGCTTGTTTGGCAATATTTTGTGCATCAAATCCTTGGAGATTTATTTTCCTTCAGATACTGTAACTGTAGAAATAAAACTTTATTCAGACCATTGACTGAATCAGTGTTTTAACAAACATATGGAAAGAGATGCACATATTGTAATATATATATACATACACACACACATATGCAGGCCAAAAAAAATGTGCACGTTGCCATAAATGGATCATTCAAATTGTAGAATCCTCCTAAATAAGTGACATATATTTGTTGTAACTTTTGCCCCAGCTATATTCATTTTCTCTTATAAAGGGTAATATTACTCCTATTGAAGTCATAATGCAGACAGTTTTTTTTGCATTTGCTGTCTTTTGAAAACAAATAATCCCCTTTCCTCCCCCATAATTAGGAGAGAGATCAACAGGTTTGAAAGGAAATTAGTGAATTAGATGCAGCATATTGGCATTCTGATTAAAATTATGATTGCATTCAATATTGCCTGGCCTTTTTGATGGCAACGATTATATAGCTGTAGCGAGGGGGCATGGCCTCCCTTGGAGATGGACAGAGGGACAGCCATGAGCCCCCCCCCCCAGTGGGCACAGGCAGGACTCCCACACCTGCCTTGCGGGAAGCAGAAGGGCGGGACAGGAATCAGAAGTATAAAAGGCCAGCCCTCCAGCTCAGTTAGAGGGGAGCTGCCAGAGGAAAAGGACGTCTCTCACCTGCTGCTAGAGCTCAGACCTGACAGCAACCGCTGCAGCACCCGAGATCTGGAGGGACTGCAAGAGCTGTCAGTTGGTGGAGACTTCGAGGAGTTTCTGGGGCTGCCGTTATCTGTTTACCCCAGCGAGACGGACGATGACCCCGGAACCCATGTACGTCCCCCGCACTCAAATGGGAGTATAGGAAGTAGCCCAGAGGAGCCGAATATAGTTTGGCTGTGTAGCTGACTGACAGCTGGTCTGTGTGTTGCAGCTGGATTTCCCTGCTGACCCAGTGGCAGACCACTCTGCCACTGTTATGGCCCTGGGCTGGGACGCAGTGGAGTCAGGTGGGCCTGCATCCCCCTACCACTGCCACCCCACCCCGACTGTTTGCTGCCCCGCCTTGTTTGAGCGCTTGGGCTTAGAGACTCATTATTGCTTGGTCCCGAGTACACGCCCGAGCATCCTGACTTTGCTGCTCGTTTTGTTCGAGGGCTTGGGCTAATAGATTCCTCATTTGCTCCGTCCTGAATACTGGTCTGGGCCACCTAACTGCTTGCTGCCTCACCCTGCCGGAGGCCTGGGGCTTGTGGACACTCCTGCTCTACCCTGGCTGTAGGTTAGAGCCCCCTAACTGCTTGGTGCCCTGTCCAGTTGGAGGAGCAGGGCCCCTAGACTCAGTACTGGATTGCCCTGCTGAGTGGCAGTGAACCCAGTGCTAATTCCCCTCTGAGTTGTGCTCTTCCAGAGGACTTGTACTGAGGGGCGTGGCCTCCCAGACAGACAGACAGACAGGGACAGCTGCAACCGCCTTATAATAGCTCTGAATATGCCAAACCGTATTTGCAGAAGAACATGAGCATTAAGTCTGTATAATAAACCAAAGTGTGTTCCAGTCCTGGCCTGTGTAACTTTTTGTACACTGTATTGACAGGTTGTGGGAGCTTGCACACATTGTCATCTGTAGATGACTTACAATATTGACTGACTGTGAACAGCAGGCACAAAAATGACTGCCCTCAATGCAAAAGGACACAGGTGATCTTGCATATGGAAGTTATCTTGTGGTGAGCAGGTCTCCTTGAGTTCTTGCAACTGCATGATTAACAAAAATACTTGCAAAATTCTGGTGTTCTTAGCTTATTTGTAAGCCTTTCTCTAGAACAGGGGTCCCCAACGCTGTGCCTGTGGGTGCCATGGCACCCGCCGGGGCTTCTAAGTGCGCCCGCGTACTGGCCCGCAGACAAGCATCCGCCGAAATGCCGCTGACAAGCAGTGTCATCCAGAGGTGTTGCCGCCGAAATGCCCCTGATTGTCAGCAGCATTTCGGCAGCAATGCCTCTGGATGATGCTGCTTGTTGGCGGCGACACCTATTGACATTGCTGCTTGGCGGCATTTCAGTGGCGACACCTATTGACGTTGCCACTTGGCGGCATTTTGGCGGATGCTTGTCCGCTGCCATGGTCCTCCGTGGCTCGTCGTCTGGTGCCCGCCAGATGGAAAAGGTTGGGGACCACTGCTCTAGAAGCTTAATTGCTTAATCCCTTAATTGCTTTTCTCAGTGTCTATTCATTATTACTATTATTTTTTATTATTCGTATTGCTGTAGTGCCTAAGTGCCCTAATTGTGGACCAGGACCCATTGTGCAATATTGACATATGAATAGGGTGACCACATAGCAAGTGCAAAAAATCAGGACGGGATGGGGGTTAATAGGCACCTATATGAGACAAAGCCCCATATATCGGGACTGTCCCTATAAAATTGGTACATCTGGTCACCCTTCATCTGAAGAATAGAATATGTAAAGCTCTGAAGGTGGGCTGCTAGCTGGGAGCAGCACACAAGTAAGGATTAGGGATGTAAAATAGTAAACAGTTACCTGGTAAGCATTAGTCTTACTGGTTAACCTGCCCTAACTGTTAACCCCAGCCACTCTGGCCGGCCGGAGCAACCCCAGCAGTTAACTGGTTAAACAATATAATTTTAATCATTTAAACGGGTAACTTTTAAAAACAATATTTACTTCCCTAGTAAGGATGGCATGATATGGCTTTGCCACTCTTACTTCTGCGTTGCTGCCTGCAGAGCAGGGCCCTCAGTCAGCTGCTGCCACTCTGCGGCCACCCAGCTCTGAAGGCAGCAGCGCAGAAGTAAGGGTGGCAGGGTATGGTATTGCCACTCGGACTTCTGAGCTACTGCAGGCGGAGTGCTGCCTTCAGAGCTGGGCACCCGGCCAACAGATGCTGCTCTCCCGGCCGCCCAGCTTCGAAGGCAGCGCAGAAGTAAGGGTGGCAATATTGCACCCCCCCCCCTTAAAATAACCTTGTGAGCCCCGTGCAACTCTCTTTTGAGTCAGGACCCCCAATTTGAGAAACGCTGGTCTCCCTTGTGAAATCTGTATAGCATAGGGTAAAAGCGCACAAAAGACCAGATTTCACGGTCCGTGATGCATTTTTCATGACTGTGAATTTGGCTGGGCCCTAGTTATGTGAAGTGGTAAATAATACTTCCCTGTTCATTTTCTCCATACTATTCGTGATTTCATAGACCTCTGTCATTCCCCCACCCCGTAGTCATCTCTTTTGTAAGCTGAACAGTCCTAGTCGTCTTTTTTTTTTTTTTAATCTCTCCTCATATGGAAGCTGTTTCATGCCCCTAATCATTTTTGTTGCCCTTCTCTTTACTCTTTTAAGTTCTATTATCTTTGGAGATGGGTCAACCAGAGCTGCACAGGGTATTCAAGGTGTGGGCATACCATGGATTTATATAGTGGCATTATGATTTTTTCAGTCTGATTATGTGACAGATTTATGTTACCAATCTGTCCAGGGCGTCAGGTGATCAGGCTGAGGCTGCAAGATCTTTATGGGAGGAGATAGAGGAGCACACCAAGGGACGGAATTTTAAAGCTTTATTGATAAAATAATAAAATTAACTGTGGTGAGTGTTGGGAACGCTCCCGCGTCACTCAAAGGAAGCAAGAAAACGTTAGTACCCCAGCCCTAACCCACTTTCATACTCTCACACCCATGACATGAGGCTGGCCAAGCCTAGGTGTAACGTAAGAAGAAGAGGGGGAGGGGTGGACAGGAGTTCTTGCCCTGTGCACGGGTTGTCTAGGGCCCGCTGCAATCTCTGACTTGTTTTGGTTCTCGGGAGGGTTTTTAAGTCCTGGGTTCTTTTGGGGGTGTTTTCGTTCAGGGCCCTCTGTTCCTGGTGCTCTTTGTACCAGTCCAAACTGGCTCGCGGTGGCCTCCTCGGCTTTTCCAAAATACACCGGCTTCAGAGACTTTGTTTTCCCCCCGTTGGCCTTTGCTGTCTCATTCGCTCCCACTGTTCTCACTGCAATCTCTGCAGCCCTGCTCAACTTAGTTCTCCTCTTCTCATGGCTGGGCAGCTGTAAATTTCTCCTCGAGCCTATTACCTTGGACTGGGCCTAGCGTCTTATCTTCTTCTTTTCCTCCTTCCCTCTCTTGCAACTTGCAAAGGAATCTTCCATTTCACACTCACACCTTTGACCCTCCCCCGAAATGCCTTGTGATGCTTGCAACTGCGTTAGCAACATACAATGATGATTTGCCTCCCCATGGGACCCCCTGAGGAAGGGAGTCTTTGGGCCTGTGCCACCACCACCCCAACCCTGAATCAACATTTTGTTGTCAGGGGTCACCAGTTCAATTTCCACCCTCCCTCTGACACGGTGGGTAGGGTTACTATTGGCATTCTACATAAACAGCAGTGTAGCACAAACATGCTACAGATTTGTTGGGTTAAATATTGTAGGAGCTGGGAGCACACTGAATCCCCTGTTAGTTGGTTCCTGCCCTCAATTATGGTCTTAATCAGTCTCTGCAAGGTATCCCGCGCGTGGAGGGCCAATTCGGCAGTATGTTTGAGGGCGGTGGTGGCCACTGTCAGGTGGGTGAGATCTGCACTTATGACCAGTCCCATGGTCTTTTCCAATTGTTTCAACTGCTCATTTCTCATGGCCCCCTGCACAAGGAGCCCACTATGGTCTGCCTCTTCTGGGGGGGACAAGGACAACATATGCCTGAGGGGGGCGAGTTGGAGGGTGGCCCCCCTGGTACAATTGGGAAGGAAGGCTGGGACCGGAAAGTGTGTCAGGGGTAGGTAAATATCTAAAGCTCCCAAGATGGCATTCAGGAGGATCCAGCGTTGAGTGGCTGCCTCCCATTTAGTGGCGGGTACCTGCTGGCATAGGCGGCAGGTTTGTATAATTTTTGGTGGGGCCCAAAATGGTGGTGCCCCTCCGCTCCCGCCCTGTAAGCCGATATAAAATGAAGCTACAACGCGTCAGCGCCACAAGATTACAAGGCTCAATTAAAAGTGGAAAGTCAGAAGCAGCACTTGCCTACTTCAATATACAGTATTATATTTTGTTGCACCTGTTGTGATGAAGTGGGAATGTTCTTAATATTTTCTCTGAATACTGTGTGGGTGCCTCAGTTTCCCCTGCAAGATGCCAACTGAAGGTGTTGGGGACAAAGAGATCAGGTGGCCTCCTTGTCCGGAAGAGAGACAGAGGCCAGAGGAGGGAGTGTCAGTTTGGAGCTGGCTGGGGAAATGGGGAGAGACTCAGAACTTGGTTCTGGGCTCCCCACCCCGCAAGATGGACCTGACCGAGGGGTTCTGTTTTCTGTACCAACAAGCTCTGTTTAAACTGTGTTCCCATCATCTAATAAACCTTCTGTTTTACAGTCTGGCTGAGAGTCACATCTGACTGCCGAGTTGGGGTGCAGGGACCTCTGGCTGCCCCAGGACCCCGCCTGGGTGGACTCACTGCGGAAAGTGCATGGTGTGGAAGGGCATGCTGAATGCTCTGAGGTCAGACCCAGGAAGGTGTAAGCTTCTTGCCCTGGAGACAGTCTGCTCAGAGAGGAGGCTCCCCCAGAGTCCTGACTGGCTTTGAAGGAGTGGTTCCAGAGCATCCCAGCATCTCCTTCCACCCCATGCACTTCTCAGAAGTCCACACAGGCACTAACACTCCCTCCTCTGGCCTTTGTCAAGAAGGCTAACATCATTTTGGGCTGTATAAGTAGGGGCATTGCCAGCAGATCGAGGGACATGATCATTCTCCTCTATTCAACATTGGTGAGGCCTCATCTAGAGTACTACGTGCAGTTTTGGGCCCCACATTGCAAGAAGGATGTGGAAAAATTGGAAAATCCAGTGGAGGGCAACAAAAATGATTAGGGGGCTGGAGCACATGACTTTTGAGGAGAGGCTGAGGGAACTGGGATGGTTTAGTCTGCAGAAGAGAAGAATAAGGGAGGATTTGATAGCTGCTTTCAACTACCTGATAGGGGGTTACAAAGAGGATGGATCTAGACTGTTCTCAGTGGTAGCAGAGGACAGAACAAGGAGTAATGATCTCAAGTTGCAGTGGGGGAGGTTTAGGTTGGATATTAAGAGAAACTTTTTCACTAGGAGGGTGGGTGAAACACTGGAATGGGTTACCTAGGGAGGTGGTGGAATCTCCTTCCTTAGAGGTTTTTAAGGCCCGGCTTGACAAAGCCCTGGCTGGGATGATTTAGTTGGGAATTGGTCCTGCTTTGAGCATGAGGTTGGACCTTATGACCTCCTGAGGCCCCTTCCAACCCTGTTATTCTATGATACTCTAAACTGACCACCAAATTTAAGTTGCGTGTTTTTCCGGTCAGGTGAGGACTCTGGGGCAGGGCTGGGGATAAGGAACTTGGGGTGCAGACAGGCTGCCCCAGGGCTAGGGCCAAAGAGGACTCCCCTCCACCCTCCCTGGCAGCAGCAAGCTCCAGGGGAGGGACCCCTCCTCTCCCCCGCAGTTCACTGCACATGCTCCTAGGGTCCCTCTCAGGTCCAGAAAGCCCACTCGGCTCCCCTATGGTGGGTACCGAGGGGGGAGGTTGCCATCACGTATGGCCTCCCCTGCTGCCACCCCTCACCATAGCCTCACTGGGGATGGGGCTGCCCCTTGCCCAGCATGGTGCAGGAGTGGGGACTGCAGGGTGGTAGCTGGGAAGGGGCACAGTATCACAAAATTCACCTAAGCCGCAGCTGCACAGGTCTAGGAAGCTCCCCTCCCCAGTGGTGTAGCCAGGTTCTAACATCAGGGGGAGCAAACATATCCAATTACTAATCAGGTAGTTCTATAACAGGCTGCCCTGACCCCATCACCCCCTGAAGCACAAGGTAGGGGTAGGCACCACCATGTTGTGCAACAAACACTTGACAAAATTACTGGACTTAGTGACGGACAATGCAGGCAGGTGGGTATTATGTCATTCAATCATTCAACCCATAAAATTGCACACATTTTGCCTCAGTGAAATTAAATATCCAGAGAATTACTGGGCCTGTGATGATAATGATGACCAGGGCTTGCTCACCTGTGGCTCCCCCTCCCTGTGCTGTGGAGGCACAGCCAGGCAGGTCTGCATCTGCAGGCAGGCACCCTGCCTCAGGTGCAGCTCCCATGGGCCCTGCTAGCTACTAGACTGGGAGCCTCCCGGCCAATGGAATGGGCTGGGCTGGGGGGCGGAAGGCAAAGGGGGAGATTGTAGGGAGCTTTGGAGGAGGGGAGGCAGTGGGGGAGGGGAGTGGGCTGGCACAAAGGGGAGGGCTCTTTGGAGAGGAGTGACGGGGCACAGGGGTCATTGGGAGTCTCTCGAGGGGGCAGAGGGTTGTGTGGGTCTCTGTGGGGCAGGGGGCTGTGATGGGCGGAGCCAGCTGCAACCTGGGTCTGCTCTGCAGGGGGTGTTGCTATAGTCCCCTCAGGAAGCCCCCCCCCATCCTGTGTATTTTATACCAGCCCCGGGGTGCCCATTGCTGCTCCTTTCCCCACCCACGGCTCCATCTGTCTGTCCCACAACTCCCCCGGCTGTGTCCGTCTGTCTGTCCCACAACCCCCTGGCTGTGTCCTTGTGTCGGTCTGTCCCACCACCCCCAGCTGTGTGTGTCTGGCTGCCCCCACCACCCCCGGCTGTGTGTGTCTGTCCCCCTTCCCCCCCGCTGTGTTGGTCTGTCCCACAACCCCCGGCTGTGTCTGTCTGTCTGTCTGCCCCCCACTGTGTGTGTCTGTCCCACAACCCCCAACCCCCTGGCTGTGTCTGTTTGTCCCCACCAACCCCCCCCCCCGGCTGTGTCTGTCTGTCTGTCTGCTCCCCGCTGTGTGTGTCTGTCCCACAACCCAGTCTGTTTGTCCCCACCAACCCCCCCTCCCCGGCTGTGTGTGTGTGTGTCTGGCTGCCCCCACAGCTCACAGGCTGTGTCTGTCTGTCCCCCCCCCCCGTGTGTGTCTGTCCCACAACCCCCTGGCTGTGTGTGTTTGTCCCCACCAACCCCCCCTCCCCGGCTGTGTGTGTCTGGCTGCCCCCACAGCTCACAGGCTGTGTCTGTCTGTCTGTCCGTCCCTCCCCCCTGTGTGTCTGTCCCACAACCCCCTGGCTGTGTGTGTTTGTCCCCACCAACCCCCCCTCCCCGGCTGTGTGTGTCTGGCTGCCCACAGCTCACCGTCTGTGTCTGTCTGCTGCTCACAATGCCCAGGGCTCAGCCGCTGCCTGTGGCTCGCTCCCCCTCCCTGCTGTGGAGGCGCGGCCAGGCAGCTCCGGCACCGCCCCCGGCAGCTCCCATTGGCTGGGGTTCCCAGCCAATGGGCTGGGAGTCCAGTCGCTCCTGAGGCCCCTCCCGGGAGCTGCCGCTGCGGTGAGTGAGAGCGCCGGGTGTTGCAACGCGGGGACCCCCAGCACAGGGCCTGGGGCCCAAACATTGGTGGGGCTGAGCCCAGCTCCTGGATTATTGGTGGGGCCTGGGCCCCATGGGCCCATATAACTCGCCGCCCCTGCCTGCTGGTGCGGGGAGATATGGAGGTGCTTTCCAAGAACTGTTTCCTGAAGATTAGGAGCTAAGTGGAGGAGGCCACAACTTAGGAGGGGTGCCGAAAATTGTTCGGGACAGTTAATATTTATCTCCACACATTGGTGGGTTGTGTGTGCGGATGAGTGAGTAACATGCATGATATACCAACATTTGGGACTGTGGGGATTAGGTTGAACTTTACAGCATCCAGAGACTAACACTGCAACCACATCCCAATGCCAGCTATCAATGTGAAGCATTGACTCGGATGGCATGTTAAACTCTTTCGTGACATTGAATACCTCCCCATGTACCCTCTCATTGGTGGTCCACTTGAGCGATTTTTTTCAATTTTTTCCCTCCTAGTGGAACCATAAGTGTTGGCAGTATGGATGGAGGTTTTCCTTCTTCAGAGGTAGGGGCCATTGTTCCCAGGTGGATGCAAACTTTTTGGGAGGGGGGTTTAGGTGGCGATGGGATGTACTGTTGTCCCATGGAGTGTTGCTGCGGAGGTGCGGGGCCCTTCTGGGTTGATCCCACCTGGGATCCAGTTGGGGAGGAACACGCAAGGCTAGGGGACCTGATGCTCTTGGCAGGGGGCCGCCCCTGGAAAAATATACATGATGCCACATTTTCAGGATGCTAAGCCACAATTGCCCCCTGCCAATGGATAATCGACCTTTTTTTCCACCATTGCTAATTCTGAACAGTGGTAAAATTAGCAAAGGAGGACAAAAGCGTCGGATACCCAAGGATTCCCATAGATATATGCCACCATACATACATTGTATCACACTAACAAATTCTGCAGTCCTGAAGCAGCAAGAGCAGTCCCACCACTCCTGTTTAGGGTGTCCTTGGGCTCTCGCTATTATTGCCTGGTCCTGTTAACAAAGCAAAAGAAGAAAAAGAACATCATCATAAATGTTTTTATTGGGGAAACTGAGGCACAAATTCTGTACATCGTTAGTTTTTCGGCTCCTGCCCTTCCTGGCTTTCGTTATGGATGTCGTTTGCCTGGTTTAGGAGGTTGCAACAACAATATTGCGTCCAGGGATCAGGGGCTGCTATTGCTCGCCAAAGGGCCCCCCGTTCCGCTCTAGGCCACCACATGAGGAACAGGGTCTGCCCCTTTGGGATCCATGTGAAGTCCGGGGCCACCCACCAGGTATTTTGCTGTGGCCCTTCTGTGTCTATCTGGACTATGCATTGCCTCCACGGCTCCTCCCCTCCAGCCTTGCGCCACACTGTGGCTCGAACCCCATTGGTGGCTTAAACCATGGAGAGCCTTTGGAGGTACTTTTCCTCCTCATAATTGTAATTATCTAGATAATCCTATGACTCTTCCCCAACATACTGTGTTCATCTAAGTGTCTGATAATTCTGTTCTTAACTATAGTTTCAACCAGTTTGCCTGGTATTGAAGTTAGACTTACTGGCTTGTAATTGCCAGGATCACATCTGGAGCCTTTTTTGAAAATTTGCATTACATTAGCTAGCCTCCAGTCCTCTGGTACAGAGGTTGACTTAAGTGATACGTTACATACCACAATTAATAGTTCAGCAATTATTTGACCTTCTTCAGAGCTCTTGGGTGAATACCATCTGGTCCTGGTGACTTACTACTATTTAATGTATCAATTTGTTCCAAAACCACCTCTGATATCTCAAAAAACAACTCAGGTTTTTTCATGAAACTCACTTTTTCATTTTCAACAAGCTCTGCTACTTGAGAAAGAAAGTCTTAGCTATGTCACTAGTGGAACCTGAACGAGGAGGTGCATTTTACAGCACTTTTGAAAGGTCATCAGGATCGGACTCAGCCAGATTTCCATTTGGCCACCTTGAAGTTGCCTGCAAGGCCATGGTCCTGTAAATACTTATGTCTGTGCTTAATTTTACTCCTGTGAGTAGTTCCATTGAGGAGGAGTGGTAGTAGGAAGTTCAGACATGTATGTAAGTGTTTGCAGAATCTTGGCGTAAATAAGCACCTAGCTTGCATGGGTGTTGGACATTCAGAGCATTTTCAGTAAGAATAATGCAGTGCTTCATGGCTGTTTGACTGAGGTTGAATGTAATACTACCCTAATTCTCAATTACTGAGGAACAATCTCCACTCATTGATATATTTTGCTTTCCACAACCAACTGTACAACTTTTCAGAGTGATGTACCCAAATATTTGGATGCTAATATCTAAACTGTGTTCTTAAATTTATTCACCTAAATGTGGGTTATTGCTGATTATGTACTATACATACCATATGACTTTTTTAAAAACAAACTTTGTATTTGTGGATAATCCAAGCACTATATCCAGATATACAGACACTCTTTTCTCAACCTGTGTATTATATAATTTTAATATTCGCTTTAATCAAATTTTTAAATCTGATTAGTGTCTGACACTTCCTCTGTCAGGGATTAACTGAATGCACTTTTAAGGGGATGCTCTCAATCTAAGAGGTCTCTCTCTAACTGTTACGACGCTGCTGTTAAGTCTCACATATTTTCTCCTCTAAATTTGCTGGAGTTTACTTGCCTTGTGGCAAATTCAGTCTGTCAAGAGCTTCATTTTTCACTTCTTGTTGTGGTCTGATCGCATTTCTTTTTTTGGAATGTAAAAAGGAAGGAAAATGGACATTTTTCTTCAATTATCTTCGCCTTGTACATAGAGTACCATGTAGTTTGCCTTCTCTCCTCAGCAGGGTAGCTAATTAGCACTGGTTAAATCTGCGATTCTAGTTCTCTACCTTGACCCTTCTATTTTTACAACCAGGACTCCTCTCCAACAATAAACTGCTGTTACAAAAAAATTCCTTTGCTGCAGGAAAAGTGACCTGCTACCAAATTGGAGACTTTACAAAAAGTAGGCAGTTGCTTCTCACTATATTTTGTTCTCCATCACCTTCAGTGTGCTTTTTTGATGTGAAATACCACTTTAAAGAACCCCCTGAGTCTATAATCTAATGGTTTAGAGGATTTCTGGAATACAACTTCACGGCTAAACATGACCGTGCATAAAAGACACTCTTCACTCTAGCACAGCATGCAAAAGAAGAAATACATTTCACTAAGTCTGAGATAAATTTTGACCCCATATAACCAAGCGAATGGGGTCCAAAATGTTTGTAAGACTGATGAACTCCATTGCCCTACCTAGACTGAATAACGTAAGGGGTTTTTGAATAACTGAGATTAATCTGTGGTGATGTTTTAGCTATATTCTTTTGTGATTTGAAAGTTACTTAATTCTAACTTGCATCCTTAACAGATTTCCTATCTGTGAAGCTAAATGCAATAGCGTTAAACAGAAAATTGCTTCGAGTTAATGCCTATTCTGAAAATGATAGTTTCTAAGTAAGGCTAACGTGTTTTAATCTTCTATTAAAAATATTTTGTATCTATCTAAGGCCTGGTCTACACTAGGACTTTAATTCGAATTTAGCAGCGTTAATTCGAACTAACCGCTCAACCGTCCACACCAGGAAGCCATTTAATTCGAACTAGAGGGCTCTTTAGTTCGAATTCGGTACTCCACCCCGACAGGTGGAGTAACGCTAAATTCGACATGGCTAGCTCGAATTAGGCTAGGTGTGGATGCAAATCGAACTTAGTAGCTCCGGGAGCTATCCCACAGTGCACCACTCTGTTGACGCTCTGGACAGCAGTCGGAGCTTGGATTCTCTGACCAGCCACACAGGAAATGACCCGGGAAAATTTGAATTCATTTTCCTGTCTGGGCACTTTGAATCTGACGTCCTGGCTGGACATCGGGGCGAGCTCCGCAGCACCTGCAACGATGCAGAGCTCTCCAGCAGAGGAGTCCGGCCAATCCAAGAATAGAAAGAGGTCCCCAGCATGGACAGACCGGGAAGTCCTGGATCTGATCGGTGTGTGGGGCGAGGAGTCTGTGCTTTCGGAGCTGCGCTCCAGCAAGCGGAATGCAAAGACCTTCGAGAAGGTCTCCAAAGCAATGATAGAGAAAGGATACAGCCGGGATGCAATGCAGTGCCGCGTGAAAATCAAGGACCTGAGACAAGGCTACCAAAAAGTCAGAGCGGCAAACGGACGCTCCGGAGCCCGGCCCCAGACATGCCGCTTCTACGAGGCACTGCATGCCATTCTAGGTGGGTCTGCCACCACTGCCCCACCAGTGACCGTGGACTCAGTGGATGGCATAGTGAACCTGGACAGTTCCTCCTCGATGTTCGCCGATGGGGAAGATGAGGAAGGGTCTGTGGAGGACGGCGCAGGCGACAGCGAACACAAAACCGCTTTCCCTGACAGCCAGGATCTCTTCATCACCCTCACAGAGATCCCCTACCAACCCTCCCCGGCCGTTAACCCGGACTCTGAATCAGGGGAAGGATCAGGCGGTAAGTGCTATAAACATGTAAACATTTATTTTTTATAAAACAGGTATAAAAAAATAGAAATGCTATATATAAAATTTTCAATGAAAAACTATACGAAAAGTAGGTCCACACATATAGGGATTGAACAATAATCCTCCAGGGACAATTCAAGAAAGGTCTTATTTAGGTCCTCGAAAAGCCTCTGCAGGAGGTTCCTGGGGAGAGGTGCCTTGTTGGGTGCTCCGTGGAAGCACACTCTTCCGCGCCAGGACATCCTTATGTAGATGGGAATCATCGCCTCCACAAGCATGGCCGCATATGGTCCTGGTCTCTGCAGGGCTTCCCTTAGCATCCGCTCTTTGTGACTCCGAGGGACCCGCATCAGGGTGATCTCGTTCATGAAATGCTGCATCTAATTAGGGCAATTAGTGTATTGTTACTGTTGTGAATGGTTGACTTTTACTTTGCATAACAATGACCCTCGCTTAACAGTCACGTGTTGTAGGCCACATAGGAAAAGCATACATTGATCTTTCCCGTGCACTGGCGGGAGTGGCTGGAAAAGGGTCAGAGTATATGATTTCCAGATTGCCTTTAGCGGGAGGGCACAGCTATCCATTAACTGATAAGCAGAATGTACTGTAAGGCTTACCAGGACTGTCTGCTAGACGGATTCAGCTGTCTCTCCCCACTTGTCCGCTCTCCTGTGCAATGCCGCAGCCAATGAGAGCGTATTCCGAAATCTCGAACTTGTCCTGAGATCTCGTGAGACTTGTTGCCCTGTATGGTCTTGTTCAGAGAAACTGACTAGACTGTGTTCACTGTTCGCAAACATGTATCTGTTCAAGGAAATCAGTTACTTTTCCCATCACACAGCTTCGGCTCTTTCCCGGACTGCCCCGGCATCCCCCTCGCAGAGGCTGGCGCAGATTAGGCGGCGAAAGAAAAAGACTAGGGACGAGATGTTTGCGGAACTGATGGCCTGCTCCAGAGCCGAGGCGGCAGAGCAGAGACAGTGGAGGGAGACCCTATGTCAACAGCATCGCACACACATCGAACGGGAGGATAGCTGGCGGCAGGAAGACCAGCAGGCGACTCAAACGCTGCTTGGCCTAATGAGGGAGCAAATGGACACGCTCCGGCGCCTTGTTGATGTTCTGCAGGACCGCAGGCAGGAGGACAGAGCCCCCCTGCAGTGTATCTGCAACCGCCCTCCCCCGCCAAGAAGTCCTGCCCCCCCCTCATCCAAAAGTACAAGACGGCGGGGCGGTAGGGGCCGTGAGAACTGTCACTGCACCACTGCATAGCGCTAATGTACCACACACCTCTCACGCTATACATTTGTAGAAGTGCTTCCCTTACAGGCTCACCCAGTCCCAAATCCAAGTTTCATCCCACCACTGTGTCTTAGATTATTAAAAGCTGTTTGCTGTTATTCACTGTTTCGGTCACGTCTTTCGTGTCAGAGGATTTTTTTGTGTATGGGCGGGGGAGGGGATTTATAATTGCACGGTATAGCCTACATTACCAGGGTACAGACTTGGGGGCATGATCAACTGCAGGGCACACACACACTGCAGTCAGTAGGCACCAGGGTCACTCTGTGTGGTGTATGCTGCCCCGGGTCATTCTGTGATGTGTATGCTTGTCCAGGGTCCTAGCGCCTGCCACCCCCTTAATGTTAAGGCACACTGCCCTTACCATGCACTTCCACCGTAGCAACGAGCCTCTCCGCTGCCCTGAGCCCCAACAAGAGCCCTCATCCACGGACAGATACTCACCCTTCCCCCACACCCCTCACCCCTTCCTACGCCCAAACCCGCAGCCCACTGCCGTCATCCAAACCCCTATCCAAAGAAGGCACCACTCGCCCCTTCCTGCAAACCCATCCCTTCCTGCAATCCCTCCCCTTCATGCACAACCACTTGCAACCGTCCCCCACCCCAGAGACCTATGTAGGAGCAGGAGGATGTCATTCCTCTATGGAACAAGCGGTCTGTACATCAGTGCACACCGTGCCCAGCACAGTATGCGTCCATGTTTCAACACCTGAACAGAAATGCAAAGTAAAACAAAGATTTATTAATAATGAGTGTAACAATTAATTTGCTTTAAAACGTGCTTTGGAAGTGGGGGAAACTTGGAGAACGGGGTATGTAACCGCAGATCGAAATCGACACATACAGACACAGGCCCAGGGTCAGTTTCTCTTGAAAGCAAGTGGAGAGTCATAGGTTACCCTGCTCTCCGAGGAAACTTGCTTTCAAAGCCTCCCGGATACACAGCGCTTCCCGCTGGGATATTCTCTCGGCACGGGTGTCTGGCTGAGCGTAAACTGCAGCCAGGCGATTTGCCTCAACCTCCCATCCGGACAAAAAGGTCTCGCCCTTGCTCTCACAGAGATTGTGGAGCACACAGCAAGCAGCAATAACTACGGGGATATTCTTTTCGCTGATGTCCGAGCGAGTCAGTAAGCTCCGCCATCTCCCCTTGAGACGTCCGAAAGCACACTCCACCACCATTCTGCACTTGCTCAGCCGGTAGTTGAAGAGTTCCTTCTCTCTGTCCAAGGCGCCTGTATAGGGCTTCATGAGCCAGGGCATTAGCGGGTAGGCTGGGTCCCCGAGGATCACTGTAGGCATCTGCACATCCCCAACCGTTAGTTTGTGGTCCGGGAAGAAAGTACCTGCCTGGAGGCGTTTAAACAGACCAGAGTTCCTGAACACACGCGCGTCATGAACCTTGCCCGCCCACCCAACGAAGATGTTGGTAAAACGTCCCCTATGGTCTACCAGTGCTTGCAGCACCATTGAAAAGTAGCCCTTTTGGTTAATGTACTCGCTGGCCTGGTGGGCTGGTGCCAGGATAGGGATGTGAGTCCCATCTATAGCCCCACCGCAGTTTGGGAATCCCATCGCGGCGAAGCCATCTATGAGGTCCTGGACGTTTCCGAAAGTCACTACTAAGTTGCTCAACGATTGCGTGGGCTACTTGAATCACAGCAACCCCCACGGTAGATTTGCCCACGCCAAAGTGGTTCGCTACTGACCGGTAGCTGTCTGGCGTTGCAAGTTTCCAGAGGGCTATGGCCACTCGCTTCTGCACACTCAGGGCTGCTCGCATCTGGGTGTCCTGGCGCTTCAGGGCAGGGGACAGCAAGTCACAGAGTTCAAGGAAAGTGCCCTTACGCATCCTGAAGTTTCGCAGCCACTGTGATTCATCCCAGACCTGCAGCACTATGCGGTCCCACCAGTCCGTGCTTGTTTCCCGGGCCCAGAATCGCCGTTCCACACCATGAACTTGACCCATTGCCACCATGATCTCCACGGCGCGGCGTACCCTGCTTTGTGAGAGGTCTGCGCCACTCTGTGAATTCCTGTCCTCACCGCGCTGCCGGAGCCTCCTCGCCCGATTTCTCAGCAGCTGACTGTGGAAGAGGTGGACGATAAGGTGCGAGGAGTTGACAACGGCCATAAGTGCAGCGATGATCGCAGCGGGCTCCATGCTCGCAGTGCTGTGGCGTCCGCGCTGTAACCGACCAGAGAAGGGCGCGAACAGATTTCCCGCCGGAGCTTTCAGGGAGGGAGGGCGTGATTGACGGTTCAATGACAACAGTTACCCAAAAGCACCCTCGACACATTTTTCCCCCAGGAGGCATTGGGAGCTCTACCCAGCATTCCAATGGGCAGCGGGGACTGCGGGAACTGTGGGATAGCTTCCCACAGTGCACCGCTTCCAAAGTCGACGCCAGCCCCGTTACTGTGGACTCAGAAATTCGAATTAGTGTATTTACTGTGGATACACAAATTCGACTTCATAAGGTCGAATCCACAAATTCGACTTAAGTAGATTCGAAATAGTCTTGTAGTGTAGACAAGGCCTTAGTCAATGGAAATCTTCCCATTGACTCCATGGGAACCGGATCAGCCCCCTGGTGCATTCCATCTGAGGTTCCCAAAGCTGTTATAAAACATCAGTTAAAGGCTCAGTCCTGCAAGACCTACACATGGGGAACTTGTTGGGAATTTTTCACCTACCAGGCTCGTGGGATCTTGCCTTAAGCCTTGCAACATGCCGATGAAATAGGTAAATATTACTACAGCAGTTTTACAGGTGGATAAACTGAAACACAGAGAGGTTCAGTGATTCACCTCTGATCGCACAATGAATCAGTGGTGGCAAGACAAACAGAAGCTAGAAATCCCTATTTTTAGTCCCCACTCTAAACACTAAGGGACATTTTGTCTTTCTCCTAATGAACTCCAAAGGACTGTCCTTAATCACGCAGCATGCTGCCATTGGCTTCAGGGTTGTCAATGTTTTGCTCTGCTCTCATGCTGATGCTGCTGAGAAAATCTTTAACACCATATAACTCAAAATCAATATTGTAAACAAGTTATTTTCTTGACTTTCAGTCAGTATTTTAGGAGCTATGATTTATTACAGAACCACAGGCTTGATTCACTTTTCTGTGCATCTGTGAGTAACCATGCTGACACAATGATGTAAACGTTTTCAAGATTCACTGTAGTAGTTTCTTAGCTTCAAAGTGAAATCAATGCGTAGTTAAAGGTAACTGCCAGACCTCCCAATGGATTAAAAGGATCCAGCTGTGGGAAGTGGATGTGTTTCAGCTAAACAGTTGAGGCTTAATTATTAGTAGACTTCTGTGGAAGAGAAATAAAAATATGTAACTGATGAGATGAGGTACAGTATTGTAGAATCTGAAGGCTGGTCTACCCTAGAAAGTTATCGAGACAAGATGGGTGAGGTAATGTCTTTTAGTGGACCAACTTCTACTGGTGAGAGACAAGCTTTTGAGCCGCACAGAGCTCTTCTTCAGTTCTGGGAAAGGTATTATGAGTGTTAAAGTTAAATGCAAGGTCCAATAAAAGCTATTACCTCACCCACCTTGTCTCTCTATTATCCTGGGACCAACATGGCTACAACTACACTGCATACTAACTAGAAAGTTATGTCAGCTTAACTACATAGCTCAGGGCTGTGGGAAAAATTCACGCCCTGTGTGATGTAATTAAGCTGACCTAAGCCCCAGTATAGACACCGCTAGATTAATGGAAGAATTGTTCCATTGACCTAGCTACTGCCTCTCAGAGAGGTGGATTTACTACAGGGACAGAAGACCCCTTCCATTGCTGTAGTGTCTACAATACAGCACTACAGCGTCACAGCTGTAACATTTCTAGTGCAGACATACCCTGAGTAGCACCGAGTCAATGACTTCTTAATTGTTACAGGACTGGGATGTGAACACTGTGGACAATTCTAGCAGTTTAATTTTGGCATGATAAATTCCCTTTTCCCTTCTACTATACATCTGCTAACTCATTCATTATTTAATCTATGAGCAATGTTTCTTTCTTAATTATAAATGTCAAGGTAAAGTCAGCTCTTCTGTTAATAGAGATTGAGATGCCTATTGTCTTTTAAAGGCTAATGAGTTCTCAGTATATGATAAGATATTTTAATTAGCAAAGATCATTTCATAGTTAGCTAGCCCTGCTGCACTAAACTCTATAGAAATTTTTTTGGATGGCATTCTTGGAAAGGTGTGAAAAATCATGTAATTTTTTTAGTTGATCCAAGTTGGTAATAATAGGGGATTGAAATGCATAATTTTCTTACTGCATTAAAATAATCTTCCTTTTAAAGTGATAAACACTTCTATAGTGGATGCATCTAATGAAGTTAATGACATTACTTCTCATTTCATGTTCTGCATGTGCGTGTCAAAAAATCCTTATTTTCATTTGAACATCAACAGGTGATACATGTGATGTTTAGGCTCACCCCTGATTAATTTGATACAGTGCCTTCCCCGCTGGCACTCAGTCACCCTTGCAAACACTCTCAGGAGAAAGTTCAAGGAGTGAATGGATATGAAGTCTGAACAGCCCTTTCATGTTGCATAGTTGCACCTTCCTTTGGAGAAAAACATGGGAGGGGATAAAAACTCAGCTGGGTCTCCAGGTTTGCTGGGCATAATTGCCTCTGTTAGGAGGGACTTGAGTGGCCATGGAATGGGCAGAGATGAGGCTTTCCAACCACACAGATTTAGAGTATGATACCCCCAGTTCCATGGAGGGAGGAGCTAACCTGCATGGTCAGCTGTACCTCTACATGGCTGACCTTAGGGTGACCAGATAGCAAGTGTGAAAAATTGGGACAGGGGGTAGGGGTGGGGGTAATAGGAGCCCATATATTAAAAAAAAGCCCCAAATATTGGGACTGTCCGTATAAAATCAGGACATCGGGTCACCCTAGCGGACCTACACCCTTCCCCTGGTGGCATGGCTTCAGTAGGGTTGCCATGTTGCAGTTGACTTAGTCTCTCTTGGCTGTGCAATAGAAGTGTGATGGGGTCTGTGCAGAAAATAATGCTGCTTTAAGCATTAAAGGTCGGCTGGAGGAAATATCACCTATGCTAGGGCCTCTCCACTTAGGGGATGCCCAGGGCCACTAAGTGTGTGGGAAGCTTGCCCTATTGCTCCCATGCTGTACCTGGTCTGTGGATAGATAGAGACCTTGACTCGCCAAGGCCGTCAATCCTTGACTTGTATCCTTAGCATCCCCATCACCAAATCACTTGGTGAAAGGGAAGGGAGCAGCTATAACAATAAGGTTATGTTAAAAAAAATGGTAGAATAAAATCCTGTCCTGCAACATGAACTCAGATGAATCCTCCCATTAAAGTCAACGGGATGACTCACAAGAGTCAAGGTCACTGGTTCTTAAGTCTGACTGGCTTAGTGAAAGTAGAATTTTTAATAGGTTTCTGCTCCCTCAAGGCCTGATCCTAAGAGGGACAGAGTGGCCACAACTCACTGCACAGATGGGAATTGTGGGTCTTCGCATCTCTCAGCGTCAGACCATTGATGGAAAATTTTAATTAACACTAAGGGACTGAGATGAAAAACTGTGTCAGGAAGAGGTTTCCATTATATGTTTCTTTGTATTAGCGCAGTGCCCAGAGAGCCCAGGCAAGGAGAAGATCTGTGTTTTGCTGGGTGCTGTGCACATATGATCTCGGGGCCAGATCCTGGGCTGGTGCAACTCAACATCGCTCCCTTGAAGTCAATGTGCTGCACTGTTGATTCTGTCACAATTTCTTCAGCAGGTGCAAATGGTGCAGATGGACTGGCACACAGTGGCACTGTTCTATAATTCTACACAAAGTGTCTCTAAAAGTGAGCATAGGATAAAAGCCACCCGGGACATATGATTATAGCGACTTGTCCAGTTAATCTCAGAGGGCTTTAGGTGCAGTTCTCTCTCATGCTTCAAGTTGCAATTTACCGCCAGAAGTGACTTGCCTGTTTGAATAATCAGGCTGGTAAGGGACGGACTATTCTTTTGAAAAATACGTGCTTTGCACAGTCCTGTGAACCTACAGCCTTTGCTGCACTTTGATTTAATTGTTATTCCCTTTAGAGGTTGAGTTCAGCCGACTTTTAGTATTTGTAGTGTAGTGAGCTTCAATAGGTGATTCTTAACATTCAGAAGAATATGCCTTCCGACAAGCGTTGCATATGCACCAGAATATGAAATGTTTTGAAACACTTCCCAGATGTTCTGAAGGGTTAATAATGTTACAAACGGTCTTTTATTTCTGGACTGACAAGACTGGGCACTAGGACCTGATCCTATTCCATTGGTGCTGATAGTGCCATTCTTCTAGACCCGGATTCAGGAAAGCAGTTAAGCACATGCTTAGATCCATCCCTATTCACATTCATGGCTTCAGTGGGACTTAAGCACATGCTTAAGCACACGCTTAAATGCTTTACTGAGTCAATGCCTTAGTGAGTAAGGTGTAGTCAAAGGGATGGTTCCAAAATCCCAGTGTGGCAGCGGGGTGAAGGATCTTAAACACCATATTAGTAAGGGTCAGAAGCCTAGAATTCCTCTGAAAAAGAAACAAAAAATCTCCAACTGGATTCACATGAGATCCTGGGGATAAAAATCACTGTACTGGAAATGGAGAAGGAAAAAAGCAAGCACACAAGGATATAGAAGGTCATTCCTGGTTATTAGGAAAAAAATAATAGCACCAAAAAAGGGGAAATGGTTACACTACAGGACATACCGGTAAAATGTAATTCTGGCCAAAATGAATCAGGGAATTTGGAAGGTCTTTTACAAATGTAGTGGGTGGGAAAATACTGGTACCTCATTTGCCTTTTTCAAGTTCTCTAGATTTTTCACAACTGATTCATTGACCAAACTCCTCACACCATAGAACATGTACGAGTCAGACCTGCTCATTTTTATATGTTCATATCAACCCACAACTTCATTTCATAAAGACTCCTGACAGCCAGCAGAACATAAATGCTTTAAAAAATCCTGGCCCTGTGGAAGTCAATGGGAGTTTTGCCATTGACTTCAGTGGGACCCAGATTTCACCCAAGGTCTTCAAACCAGCCCAGCCTGCCAGGGGCTTTCCCTGAACAAGCGGCGGCCCTAGTTTGAGAATGACTGACCTAGATGACCTAATTGGTCTGTTCCATCTCTAACTTGATTGATTCTAAGACTTCCCGAGTCTGTCTCCATAAATCGTAAGGAAAAGCCTGTTCAGTTCTCAGCGAGTGATCTCTGAGACATGTTCTTTTTTCCTTTGGAAACAAAGGCCCAACATATCAATATTTTCCTAAGCAGAATTTTTACTTTCTAACCTAATGTAAATGCCCTTTGGGAAACTGATGATGGAACTGCTCTAATTTGAATACTTTTAAAAACAACACCCGCTCAGCAAGGCCAGATGATATTGAAATGTTCTTAGCTCTGTTTCCCAGCCTCTTTCATGTTACCTCATCAGAATATTTTTATTGGCCATCATTCTTTGACTCGAAGGTCCTGTAAAGCATGCAATTGAATTATACCCTACATCTTACTGTGTTCAGTTGTCATTTCATTATGGAAGGATGGTTGTTGAAAGCTCTGCCTCTGCCTAATGTACTTGTCTGACCCTCATTACCATAGTATTTGAGTGCTTCACCATCTCTAGTGTATCTGTCTTCACAACACCCTGGTGAGATAGGGAAGTGCAGTTATCCCTATTTTACAATGGTGCCACAGTTCCCCAAGTGACTTGCCTGAAGAAGTCTGTGCTAGGGCAGGGAATTAACCCATGTCTTCCAAGTCCTAGCTTAGTGCCTTTTCTACTGGACCGTCCTTTGTCTTAGGCTATATCATCACTGACAAAAGGGTGTGTTATTACAGCAAGTTAAGTAACACAAGTTAGAACCCTCACTGTAAAATCCTAGTGCACAAGAGGCTCTGCAGTTTTTACCACGATGGAGCTAGAAGAGGTCAAGCACAGATCAGGGAGTATTCTGTTCACTTCACATAGCTGCACTGTGGTAAAAACAACCTGTGCCTTGTCTCCTAGGATTTTACAGCGAGATAGGTAATGTGCATTAGCTATCTTGCTCTAACCCCACTTCACCCCCTTTTTGCACAGAAGCCATGGCCTCTGACCTGTTTCCATCTCTGCTCTCATTCCCTCCTTCCCTCCCATGCTGCCTGTACTCATCTCAAGCCTCCCTCTTACCAACCCTTTTATCTCTTCCTCCCCCTTTCAGATGTGTGCTTCATTCTATGACGTTCCACACCTGGATTTGGAAACCACTGGCTTTTATAAACCAGATATGAGTTAAGCTTTTTGGAGATAAAGGCCTGATCCTGTAAGGCCTGTGTGTGTAGATTGATTTTCAGGATCAGGTCTGAAATGGATCTGTGGGAGAGAGCTAATATTTATAAGTTTCAGGTTGCATTTAGTTTTTGCATCTGATTTATTTCTTCCCTGCTCTTTCTCTTTTTAAAATGCATCATTGGGTCAGATTCTGCTTTTGGTTATGCTAACTCCATTGACTACAGTGGTGCAAGTGAAATTGGACTTTTACCCTTTGAATTGTATTGACATTGGCCTGGGATGTTTTCCGGGACAATACATCTAGTGGAGAAAACAGAATTGCTGCGATGTTAAAGAGGGCTCACTGAAGAGGAAAGGCGACTCTTTCAGTCGAGAGATTAAGAAATCCTTTCCATTTTAATTTTTTATTGCTTACTGTCTTTGGGGTAGAAGTCAAATTGGCTTCAGAAAATTAGAATTAAATGACTAGAGCAGGGATTGGCAACGTTTCAGAAGTGGTGTGCCGAGTCTTCATTTATTCACTCTGATTTCAGGTTTCGCATGCCAGTAAAACATTTTAACGTTTTTAGAAACTCTCTTTCTATAAGTCTATAATATCTAACTAAACTATTGTTGTATGTAAAATAAATAAGGTTTTTAAAACATTTAAGAAGCTTCATTTAAAATTAAATTAAAATGCAGAGCCCCCCCGGACCGGTGGCAGGACCTGGGCATGTGAGTGCCACTGAGAATCAGCTCGCGTGCCGCCTTTGGCACGTGTGCCATAGGTTGCCTACCCCTGGACTAGAGGGTCAGTTTATAGATCATCTGTGAGCTATCAAAATACACTGAGCCATCTGCTTAAGACAGGAAAACAGATAGCTAGGATATATTTTAAAAAAGTGGGCCAAATTCTGCCCTCAGTTACACAGGCAAATCTAAAATCATTTCATTGACTTAAATTGAAGCTTTTCTGGATTTATGGTAGTGTAACAGAGTTGAATTGAATCCCGAGCATCTAAATGCACTGGTGGCCCACCATAAAACAACAAACAAGCCCTTTGCAGTTTTTAAAATAATAGTTGAATTTTATTTCAGGAAATAGTTTCTTGCTTTAAAGAACAATTTTACCAATGTTTCAAGAGTAAAGAGTTACAGGCCTGAAATCATTGCAAAACTGATACATTATTTTCTTTTTATGTAAATTCTATATTAAAATGAAAATAAACAGGAATTTTGAGAAGGGTTGAAATGATCATTTGCACATGGAAACGTGTTTGGAGTTGAAAAGAAATCACACGAGGGAAAAACAAGGAAGGAAATTGTTGCTGTAGCAGGAAACTGATCAGAAAGCAAAAGTAAAGGGAAATTTGGACTAGGAATTCCTGCAAATTGGTATATCCTTGCTAATCTCAATGTGCTTCAAAGGCCCAGTCCTGCAAGGGTCTGAATTTCCGTCGATTACGACTGAAGTCGGGGGAGTTGAGAACATTCAGTATGTCACAGGAGTGAGCCCCAAGAGATGTCAAAGTTTGTCACAATAGTTTTAGTTCTTTAAAAAAAAATGAATTAAAAGAAAAAAAAAGATTTAAATCCTACTCAAATAGGGACTGATCCAAAGCCCATTGAAGTCAATGGGGATCTTTCAGCTAGCTTCACTGGCCTTTGGAACAGGCTCATATCCCTTTTTTCTTTTCTCTTTCTCCTTCGTTACACACAGCACCCCTGGCTGGCATTTTCATTCCCTGTATAGCTGATTCCTCATGTTACACATACTGCAGCTTCTCTTTCTAGAGAACACTTTCACGGGGTGCCATAAATCAAACAATAATAAAATGATCCGCACTTAGGAAAGTGATAAGCTAGACTGAAGCTCTTCTGCAGTCTTTTCTAAATGGCAAGACAAGCTGTGCATTCCACAGTGACTAGGCAGAAAATTCTATAGCAGGACTACAAAGTTCTGGACAATCATGCTCCCATTAAAGTCAATAGAAGAACTCCCATTGGTTTCAGTGGTGTGTTCTCAGACTCCATAGATTCATTTTTTTTAAGGCCAAGAAGGGACCATCAGATGATGTGGTTTGACCTCCTGTATAACACAGGCCATAAAACTTCACCCAGTTACTCTTGTATTGGGGCTAATAACTTGTCTTTGACTAAAGTGTATCTTCCAGAAGGCATCCAGTCTTGAAGATCTTGAGAGATGGAGAATCCGTGACTTCCTTTTGTAGTTTATGCCAGTGATTAATAACTCTCTCTGGTAAAAGCGTGTGCCCTATTTCTGATGTAGTTTGTCTGGCTTTAATTCCCAGCCATTGATTTTAGTTAGGCTTTTTACCACTAAATTAAAGAAATGTCCAGAGGTTCCAGATTATAACTTGAGCAAACCAAGGGCCTGATTTTGTAAGATGCCGAGTGCCCTGAATTCCTAATGAACTCAGAGTGTGGACTTCCTCTTTGGTTTGGCCTGTTCTGTTCTGATCATAGTGAATGATGTTCCTTCCTCATTGAACCCTAGTCCATTCCCAGATACTCCCTAACCTGCACCTTGTTCCCATATATTATTAATCTGGTAATGGCGAGAGGCCCCAGCCAAGATGGCCCTATGTGAGAGCTTCCACTGGGTGTCTGGGAGCTGGGTTGCAAGACTGATGACCTGCAGCTCTCCTCCTTCTGCACCTCTAAGAGTAACGAGTTCCTTTTGGAAAGATCTAGCCCAGGGGTGGGAAAACTACGGCCTATGGGCTGGATCCAGCCTGCCAGCCATTTTAAGCTGGCCCCGAGGTCCTGCTGGTGAGCAGGGTCTGGGGCTTGCCCCACTCTGGCGTTCCAGCCAGGGAGCAGGGTCAGGGGCTGCTTCACATGGCTCCCAGAAGCCGCACCATGGCCCTCTCTGGCTCCTATGCGCTCCAATGGCCCCCTCTGGCGCTCCAATGGGAGCTGCAGGGGTGGTGCCTGTGGCAGCGTGCAGAGCCGCCTGGCCGTGCCGCTGCGTAGGAGCCAAAGAAGGACATACCACTGCTTCCGGGAGCTGCTTGAGGTAAGCGCTGCTCGGAGCCTGCACCTCTGAGCCTCTCCCCATGCCCCAACCCCCTGCCCTAGCCCTGATCCCCCTCTAGCCCTCTGAACCTCTTGATTCCAGCCCAGAGCACCTTCCTGCACCCCAAGCCCCTCATCCCCAGCCCCACTCCAGAGCCTGCATCCCCAGCCAGAGCCTGCACCCCTTTCCGCACCCCTGCCCCAGCCCTGATCCCACTCCCACCCTCTGAACCCCTCAGTCCCAGCCTAGAGCACCCTCCTGCACCCCAAACTCCTCATCTCCAGCTCCACCCCAGAGCCCACACCCCCAGCCAGAGGCCGCCCCCTGCACTCCACTCCCTCGCCCCAGCCCAGAACCCCCTCCCTCACCCTGAACTCCTCATTTCTGGTCCCACCCCGGAGCCCAGACCCCCAACCAGAGCCCTCACCCCCTCCCGCACCCCAACCCCAATTTTGTGAACATTCATGGCTCGCCATACAATTTCTATTCCCAGATATGGCTCTCAGGCCAAAAAGTTTGCTCACCCCTGATCTAGACCTTCGCTTCCAGGTATGAGTCTCTTTCCCTGTTACAATTATTTGGATAACATTCCCAGTCCTGTCACTGTTGCACTTTACAGTTGATGCACCTGGTCTCTGTATGGTCACATAACTCATACCGACATTAACAAGAATTACATATGTAGATAGAGAGACTCCTAAGAAATTATATCTTGACCATATGTGTGTGGGCGCTTTAAGTGCTTGTCACTCTTTGTTAGCCTGATTTCATAACCTTTGTCTCCATTTCAGTGTGCGGGGAAAGGGAGTGGCTGAAGTGACAGCTGCGTGGGAGTACTCATTACTGATTTTTCTGTTAGCAAATTAGAGCTGCTGCATGTGACACAGTTCGCTGCATCTGTGGCACTAATTCTATCCTGGATCCCTGATATTTGGGCTTTGTAACTCAGTCATAAACATCAGCTCTAAGCTTAAAGTTGGGGAAAATAGTCTCCTCTGCAGTTACTCTTTTTTCTTAAAGAAAATTTTGTGTTGCATGCATAATTTTTAGATACTTCCTCTCCCCCTTTAATGTCTTCTCTGTGGTGATCGCTGTAGGTTTTCAACCTTTTTGAGCTGACTCCCCCACTTTTTGAGTTAAAATTTTTGGTTGCACCCATCCAATCCAGACAAAAATAGACACATGCAAAAAGTATGCTTGATAGCCTGCTCAGAAACCTAACAGAGACCTTTAAAACAACTTTAATTAAATTACCCTTCCCCTGTAAATTACAAATACACAGATACTTATTAATTAGTGTGAAGGGTGTGCCTGTTTCTCTGGGGAAAGTTTATCAATTTGTGGGGAGATTTTTGAAACTGACACTCTGAAGTTATCCTGCACTTCCACGCTTGAACGGTACTTTGTCTTTAGCACAGCCAGTGCACAGAATCCGATCTCACACAAATTAAATGAACCAAATGGTGAAAGAGCTTTGATCGCACAGTTTTACAAAACTGGATATTCTGAGACAACTTTCAACCAGAAATCCCCCCCAAGACTGTTTTTTAAATTGAATGTCCAGTATCCTATCACTCTGATCTTCAGTTAGCTTCTCCGGACTGTCATTTGTGAGATGTGACAAGATCACTGCCTCAGCTACAAAAGGTTGGATAATCCAGTCATTCAGGGGTGCATTTCCTTCAGGAAACTATTTATCCAAACTGGCTCTGAGAGAAGTCAAGTGGTTCTTGATTGGCTTCATTCCCTTTCATCGATAGCGTCAGTTAACAATGGGAATGGAATGCTTAAACCAGTTTTGATCTTTGTTTTCCAGAGATCCAGCTTTCTCTTGAATGACGATATCTTGTTGTGCAGGTCAAAAATAATACTTTCCGCTCCTTGCAATGAGACATTTAGAGAATTCAGTTTGACAAAAATATCAGCAAGGTAAGCTGAAAGCACAAGCCAGCAGGGATCACACAGTGTTTCTGTGTTGCTGAAATTCAAATCCACTAGAAATTTTTTTTCCAGCTTTACTCAGCAGCCATGAAATACTTTTTAAAAGAGGAAATCTGAGATTCTCACATGATTCCAGGAGCTGGGGTTTTAAGAAACATATAAAATTACACAAGTAGCTCACAAATTTTTGGGAGATGTGTTTTGCATGCCCTGATATTCAAAAAGGTTCAGTTCTAATGAAATGTTTCCATTCCCCATCCCCTTTGCTTCTCATGCCAAACCTGTAGGTGAAATTTCAAGTGGTTGGATTCATGTTAGCTTCAATTAATTCACACTGGTTTGCTGGTTCATTAGTACTGGAAATGAGACTAGCCTGATGTAACAGAACTCTGATCTCACGGGGAAAACAGAAAGCTTGTTTTTATAAGAGAGTGCTATAATCATGCGAACTGAAATACACAATGAGACCATTCCTGACAATTAGGGAAACAGTAGGCAAATTGCTGCTAGATACAGGGACAGATACTACTCCAACACAGGGACTAGGAGAAGTTGTGTTTTAAATTTATGCAGCTGGATCAAAGAATTTCCTCTCTCTGAGAGACCCAATGAAAATGTTATCAGCTGAGCTAGGCCTCTTGACCAGAAAGGAGAATCTCAACTAATCAGGGATGTAGGAGAAATAACATACACTAAAATCCCTATGTCCTGCATAGATGTGATTTCTAGATAAAGGTTCACAGGGTCCTCGGACTAGAACCCTGATACTGGGTTTAAGAACACAAGCCTCTATCATCTGACCTAGATTTGATCTACCCTAGTATGTAGTAGGTTCCTTTATCTTTGAGGTCAACAAGTTATCTTGTGCACACAGTCAATATATATTACAGTGTGACTTCTACCATGTGATTAACAGTATTTCAGTTTGGACCTGAGTTGTTAAAACTCCAGAACAGGGACGTAAGTTTGAAAGAAAAAACAAAACAAAACAGTACTTGACTTTTTACTTAGTTTCAGAATTCACACTAATTAAGAAACACAAAACAAAAAGCCCTTATATTGGGAGTGAGAATGCAGTGACCTTGCAAAATACTGATAAGCCAGTCACTCCCACACTAGCTTCAGAACACACAGATTTCTGTTGAAAGGTGTGAGAATTGCCTTTAATATTCCATTTTCACTCATCTTGCTCTATAGCTTGGCTTTTTGTGTGTGTACACTTGGAAGTAATTACTGTAGGTCCAGTCATTCCAAGTGCTGAACCCTGAGCTCCTTGGAGCCAATGGGAAGTGAGCCCGCCCAGGGCTTTGCAGGATCCAGCCCAGTGTCTGTTACAAGCTACTTGGGAGAATGAAATTATAATGAGAACCTGACAATAACAGCCCCCACCCCCCATCTCCATGACGGGGCAGGTAAACTGTAGCTAAGACCATCTCCACTGAGTGACCAGGCTTTCTGCAGTCCAGTAATGTAAGAAAACAAAAGGCTTCTCACAGCCAAGATGTCTACATTAAATTGAGCCAAGTTCTGCAGGCAAAGTTCAATCCCCTTTCATTGGCTTCCTGTCTTGCTTCCGTGCCTAGTTAAACTGCTCCCCTTTGCCTTCCAGGCTGTACTCACTTCTGCCCGCAGTGATTCACGCTTCTCCCTGGGCCTGCTCCAGGAAATAGGGATGAACAGCACCTCCAGCCCTTTGTCTCTCTCTGCTGAGATAATAAGGGCTTTGGAAGAGGGACTGTCTCATATTGGTTGTGTGTACAGCACCTCGCATAATGAGCTCCTGATCTGGGTGGGGCCTCTACATGCTACTGTAATACAAATAATAATTAATAATACACTGTTAGCCCTTTGCCAATGCTTTCCTAGAGCAATTCTCCCTTGATCTCTGTTGTCGCCCTGTTTCACTGGCACTCCGATAGCTTGTCCCATTATCTGACTGATGGCCGGGGCCATATCCTCTTATTCCTTCATACACCACAATGTGCGTCAATGTCGCCACACGATCAGTAACACACTTGAAAGGCTCCTGGTCAATATTTTTTCCCATCTCCACAAGAAGGATGCAGCTCTTAATACAGACAGGACCAAACAGAGAATCTTCCCCAAGTGCATGATCCTCTGATATTCCTTTGGGATTCACTGACTCACTCCAGCTGAGCCCAGCCTCATTTTCCCCAATGACTGAACTCCCTGGTAATTTCTTCACTGAGTGAACAGCTGTGTTGTTTTCTGTGCTCAGGGATAGCATGTTAACTCTTTCCCTGCTGCCCACAGAATGGGTTTGGCACATCCCATCACACATTCTCTGTTTTTGTCACTACTCGTATTAGTTTTATCTATCAGAGCAATACCATCTGTCTGCATATGGTATTTCCAAAGCACCTGTCACTGTGGTATGTAATGATCCAGAGTAGCTCACTTCTTTGAGGTTGTCTCAATGAATCATCATAATATATTTGTGTGGTGGGAGGAATCTGAGTTAACACGGCAGCTTAAATCAATACGATTGATTTAATCCTCTTGTTTATATTTTATGCTATTTACATGTTGAACAAGATCTGTTTTAGGTTGCATATTTCAAATCCTGCTGAATTATCATTCATAAATTGCAAAGTTAATTTGCATTTTGTTTTTAAACCCATGTGCTGATGTTCTACGGTAATTCTCTCAGTGGCAACGTTGTGTGGCAAAGGATAGGTCACTCTTGGGTTTCATTTTGCAATCATTTGCCGCTGCATTATACAGTTTAAAAAAAAATCTACAGGCAGATGGTCTGTGCTCATAATCCTTCATCGTAATGGTGCCTGCTAGTGCTGATCTAGTTCTGCATTGGTAAGTGTTTTCCATTTACAGACAATGGTTTTTCCATGGTTTGTAAACTGAACGTATCATTTTTGTTTCAGACTAGAACATTTCATACAAAGGCCCAGTACAATACAAGGGAATTATTATTTAGTTAAATTAAATATAATAGTGTGTGTGGAGTTAATCCCTAAATAGTTTATCAGGATTGGGTGCTTTGTACTCCATTATTTTTTTTAAAATGGCCTCCCCTTTTAATATGCAGTGTTTCAACCCTCCCATCTAGGATGGGGCTGAAGGCCTAATATACGGCAAGCTAAATTCAGCCCAGGGGAAGCTGGGCATAGACTTTGATAGAGACCAACTGGGGAGGCTGCAGGGGTTAGAATTGCTCAGAAAGTGGGCAGTGCTGGTTTGCAAGGGAATGTGGCCCAGATTGCTAGGAGATCATTGGATGTAGTGCCTCTCCCTTCATCAGCCTCCAGCATTGTGGCTCCTATGGACATAAAGCTGTTTGACACCCCCAGGGAGAGCAGGTGGCATTGCCTTTCCTCAGGATGAAACCCTCATTCCTACAGGAGGTGTCAGGTTTGTGCAAGGGGCTGTCGTTTTACTCCTTGCTGCATTGGGTTCTATGAATCTCTGTGTATGCGTGAGGGGGCATAGCTATGTATATTTATTATTATTATCATGCTTGTGGTGGAGGGGTTATATTTTATGACTATGCCTGTCAGCGCGTAGTTGTATTTTGATTTGCTGGAATGAGGACGAGTAGACTAATTCTGACATTTTGTTGTGAACATTAAATTATGTAAAGCCCTCGGAGCAGGGATGGGTAATCACTTTTTATTTAATAAATGAAAAATAAACAGAATATTACACGTACACACTAAACCCGTCAAGTCAGATTTTCAAATAATATGTGCAATACAGAAAAGGCAGGGCATTTCTGTGACTTGATTCACAGTGCTAATGCGCCGAGTACCAGATCTACAGTCATCTCCCAGGATGCTGCAGAAGACCTTTAAATCTTGTTGAATGGGGTTTGCATCTAATATGTATTAAGATGGCTAAAATTGTATTGATTATATCTCCATCCTATATGCTAATTCTTTGGCTAGCATCCCTGTCCCTAGCATGACAGTGGGTCCAGAATGACAGCTTGTCCCCAGTCCTTAGTGAAAATCTGGACAAATTTTGAGATATAAAATACATTTGAGGCTGGGAAGAACTTGATAATTTATGACTATAGAGGTGGTTGAAATTTTCTGTCCAAAAAAATGTTTCCATCAGAAAATGTAGTTTTGACTACACTGAATTTTTTCATGTGAAAATGTCAATATTGACTAAATGTTCCGATTTGGAGAAATTAAACAAAACACCATCTTTTTTTGAACTGACATTTGGAAATGAAACAATGTTTTTCATTGTGAAATGATAAATGTTGTGCCCTCCTTCTCCTGCCTAGAGAACTAAATATCCTGATATTAAGTATTGTGCTAGTGCAGGGAACACCAGATTATGTCAAGCATGTTGGCAGTGGTCTCCCCTGAACCTTGAGTGGTGGGGAAGAGCTGACTCCACTAAAAAAGTTATTGCCCCCAAGGTCAGCTAAGGTTGAATTATGCTACGTCTGATTCTGATTTTCAGAGCCGATGAGCCAAGCACTCTTTGAAAATAAGGCCTTCTATGGGGACTCAAAACTGAGATGCCCAAACTTATAAGATACTTGAAAACCTTGGCCTGTTATATTGCCTAATGCTTGCCTGCCACACATGGGTGCAGTGAGGTTTGTTTAATGTTTGTAAAGTGCAGTGAGCTCTTTGGCTGACAGATGCTGTGGAAGCACATGCTGGTTATTATCCTATGAAATGATGAGTTAACAGTATTTGGGAATCAGCTGTTTTGTATGCACACAAACTTTCTTTGTGGTGGTGTTATTTTTTATACATCTAGACTACATTAACCTTGTGCTGGCTCCAGGATGCAGACTGCTTGAGATAGATGGTGACTGCTGCTGTGAGCTGGGTATTATGGTCCACATTCATGTGCCACCAGAACTCCCATTGACCTCAGTTGGAGGAATGTTGTTTGCACTATGAATGCAGGATTAGAAGCAAGATATGCATAACTGACTAGAAAGTCCATGGGCCTTCTTTTATATAATGAGACTCTCCTAGCTGGAAGTTAGATATGTGCTTACGCAAACCTTGGAAAACTAAAGAAACAGACCCAACTGCTACTGTGGTGTAAATGTCAAGATCAAACCTGTATATAATTTGTTAAGGACCAAATTGAGGTTCCTGCAGTGGGACCTGCACCAGAAAATGGGGGATGGATGAGGTGTAGCAAACAGAGACCAGTGAAGGTATTATGGTCTAGGGATTGCGCGTGCTGATTGCCCAAGTGACACCTGTATAACAGCACTCCCAGGCACTGCAGTTTCATGGCCACGGTGACATGGACAGGTCCCTGTCTTGTTCAGACGTGCTTCCTTTGGGACAATGTGTATTGCCAGTAGTGTTAGCTGGCTTCCTGCCCTTAATCTCCTGGGGTGAAATTTACCCCTGTGCCAAGGACTAGCATAGGCTATGCATCACTTTAAGTCCTATTTTGTGGGACTTCATTGGTGCCTAGGCCTTATTCTGGCCCTTTGCCCAGGGGTGACTTTCATTCCCAGAGTGAAGCATCTTCTCCCTTACTAGTTCACTTCTGCAGGGCCAGCTGTAGCTTTTCACTAATGACTTACTGAGCATTTAAAGAGGAAGGATAGTCTAGTACATAGAGCACTAGCCTTGGATTCAGGAGACCAGTGGTCAATTCCTTGCTCCACAATACACTTCCTATGTGATCTTGGACAAGTATTTTAGTCTCTCTGTGCCTCTCTTTCCCATCTGTAAAATGGGGATGATAGTACTTCCCTGCCTCACAGAGGTGTTCTGAGGATAAATGCTAGGGTGGATAAAAATCAATTATTTAAAAAAAAAAATAAAAAAAATCAGATTTTTAAAATTTAAATAGGTTTTTACCAAAAAAAATCCAATCTAAAGATAGTTTTAATTAAGATACATTATAGCTCAAAGATCTCTCATCGTGGAATAGGGATTATAAATTCTAATTCTATAGTATGAGATAATATATTTATGTAATGTTTAAGAAAAGTTTTGTAAATGAGTTCCAATAGTTCATGGATTAGGGACCCAATTTTATGGGGTTCCACAGGCTTCTGTATAGATTATTTAGGTTAATCTTTCTATCTACCCAACGGGACTCAGTGCTCAGTCTAGAAGATACCATATATGTGCAATAGATGGCACACATGTCCCAATTTTGGCCCCAGACCATCTTGCAATGGAGTACATCAACAGAAAGGGCTACTTCTCTATGGTATTGAAGGCACTAGTGGATCATTGGTGTCATTTCACTGACATCAACCGGGGGTGGTCAGAGAAGGTGCATGACATATGCATCTTCAGGAATACTTCTGGTCTGTATAGAAAGCTGCATGCATGGACTTTCATTCCAGACCAGAAGATTCCAACAGGGGATGTGGAAATGCCCATAGTGATCGTAGTGACCCAGACTACCCCTTACTCCCATGACTCATGAGGTCAAACACTGAAAACCTTGACAGCAGCAAGGAGCACTTCAACAGGCTCAGCAGGTGCAGAGTGACATAACATGTGCATATGGCAAATTAAAGGGTTGCTGGTGCTGCCCTTTTGGCAGGTTAGACCTCAGTGAGGAAAATATTCCCATTGTCATAGCAGCCTGCTGTGCTCTGCATAACATTTGTCAAGCCAAGGAGGGGAGTTTCTCCAGGGGTGGAGCATTGAAGTGGATCGCCTGGCAGCTGATTTTGAGCAGCCGTACACCAGAGCTGTTAGAGGGGTTCAATGGGGCTGGACGGGGTGTATTCGAATCAGAAAGACTTTGAAGCAGCATTTTGACAATGAGCACCAGTAATGTGTCTTTCTGTAATGAATTGAGCCAGGCATTATTTACTTGCCACCTTGAATGACCCCAGTAATGATTCCTGCCTGAGCATTAATTGTAGTTGGCAAATGTGCTGATTGCTACTGTATATGAGTTTCTGTTGCAACCACCCTGTGTAGGTTGCAAAAAGCTCTATGCCACTCATCGAGGTGGTTTTATGTCCGCAAAGCAGGAGAGTTAAATCAGTGGGAGGAACATTGTTGTATGTACACCTCCACGGTTTTGTTGATGAAATCTGATTTTTGTTGACAAAACTCTGTAGTGTAGACAAGGCCTAACTAAGAAAGGCAAAGACTCTATAGGAGGGGACACTACCCACAGTACTCACTGCCCCAATCCTTTCTGCCTGGGGAGGTATGTGACGGGGTGTACTGGGCCCTTTGAGGCCACCTGTGGGAGGCTTCATGGTCCTACCACACCCCCGCCCTAGAAAAGGAGCAGTAAAGGTGGATCCTCTAGTCTGCCTAGCGAGGCTGCAGCAAAGTGGCCAATCAGCACACAGCAGGTCCAGTTAAATGGCACTGCAGGGCCCGAGCAGATCAGCCTTGGAAGCAGACAAAAGTGAAGGAGTGACTCGGCTGGAGAGCTGGGGACATCAAAGGACTGCTAAAGGACTCAGAGTCTTGGGTCAGAGGGCTCTGGGGGCACTGCTCTGTAACAGCACAGGGACAGATTGGAAACTAGCCCAGAGACAGGGCTAAAGACATTACTGAGAGCACAGGACAGGCCCTGTTAGACCTTTTACCCCGGGAGGGCGTTGTTTGTTTGTGCCTCCCGGCATATAGACTATGTGTGGCTTAGCCGGAGGGCTGAGTCCCCGAAGACCCACCTGACAAGGTTAAGTGCCGATGGTGGGGGGAGGCACCACAAGCAGAGAGGGTACAAGTCTGCACACACCTGATGGAGGTGCTCACAAGAGGTGAGTGGCCCATCACAATGAGCCAGAAGGGTGGGCCCAGAAGAAGATGAGCAAATGCTGCAATACCTAGTTTGTTGTGAAGTAGCCTCTGTGGAGTGAGTTGAAAGCAGGGACTACAAGCTACTTCTCTGGCTATGTGTGTAGCCTGGGAACCATCTGGATGATACAAGATGATCTGGACAACCTTGAAAACTGGAGTAATAGAAATGGGATGAAATTTAATAGTGCAGAGTGTGAAGTCCTGCACTTAGGGACTAACAACAATAATTTTGCTATAAGATGGGGACTTATCAGCTGGAAGTGACAGAGGAGGAGAAAGACCAGGGTGTATTGGTTGATCACAGGATGACTATGAGCCACCAATGTGATGTGGCTGTGAAAAAAGGCTAATGCAGTCCTAGGATGCATCAGGCAAAGTATTTCCAGTTGAGACAGGGAAATGTTAGTACCATTATACAAGGCACTGCTGAGACCTCATGTGGAATACTATGTGCAATTCTGGTCTCCCATGGTTAAGAAAGATTAATTCAAACTGGAACAGGTGCAGAGAACAGCTACTAGGATGATGAGAGGAATGGAAAACCTACCGTGTGAGATGAGACTGAAAGAGCTTGGCTTGTTCAGCTTAATCAAAAGAAGGCTGAAGGGAGCTATGATTGCTCTCTATAAATACCTCAGAGGGAAAAATACCAGGGAGGGAGAGGAGTTATTTAAGTTAAGCACCAATGTGGACACAGGAACAAATGGATGTAAACTGGCCATCAACAAATTTAGGCTTGAAATTAGATGAAAGTTTCTAACCGTCAGAGGAGTGAAGTTCTGGACCAGCCTTCCAAGGGGAGCAGTGGGCGCAAAAAACCTAACTGGCTTCAAGACTGAGTTTGATAAGTTTATGGAAGGGATGAGGCTGCCTACAATGGCATATAGCAGATCTGCAGCTGATTGCAGCAAATATCTCCAACGGTAGGTGGTGGGGCACAGGTCCCATGCAGGTTTAAACTAGTGTAAATGGTGGATTCTCTGTAACAAAGTCTTTAAATCGTGATTTGAGGACTTCATTAAGTCAGCCAGAGGTTATGGGCCTATTACAGGAGTGGATGGGTGAAGATCTATGGCCTGCAATGTGCAGGAGGTCAGAGTAGATGATCATGATGATCCCTTCTGACCTTTGAGTCTACGCGTCTCTCTGTTCCTTTTCAGCTAGTATTACTGTTCAGCTTTCAACTGTCTGATCTTTCTTTTAAAAAAAACCCAAGAGGCTAGATCCTCAGCTGGTTAAATCAATGTAGTTCTGTTGAAGCTCATGGGGCAACTTCAAATTTCATCAGCTGAAGAGGGTCTGGGCCTACAAGTTAAATGCAAACAAAAGGTAGATTTTGTGTGTGTAGATCAGTTGTTCTCAAACTTTTGTATTGGTGACCCCTCTCAAACAGCAAGCCTATGAGTGTGACCTCCCTTATATATTAAAAACACTATAAAATATTTAGCACTGGTATAAATGCTGGAGGAGTTTGGGGGTGGAGGTTGACAGCTCGCGACCCCCCATGTAATAACCTCACGACCCCCAGTTTGAGAACCCCTGGTGTAGCTGCATTGCCATGCATACATTCACATACAGCTGGGGATAACTGTGTATTTATTTCTACATTTATATTAGCTGTACCTGGGTACCCTATATAAATGAAAACAGTAAGTTACATAGCAACAGAGCATAACAGATGCTCCTGCTTGTTAAATGATGGGACAGTTTTTGTTATTAAAAAGGCCAGTAAAAATCCTGACACTACAATGCACTCCCTCCCCCGCCCAACATCTTACAAATCGATGTAGTGTAAAACACAGGACGAAGAGGATTGATAGCAGGTTGCAGGGCTCTTCATTACAGTGAATTAATTGATCGTGTCTAGCAGATGTTTTTTCCTGACAGAAGCTGTATATATCAAACATTTCTTTCTCTCGTTTCTGTCCCACCGTTGTCTTTGGGAATAGCACACAGCCATAGTTCAGAAATCTGAGAAAGCCTGCCTCACACTTGAAGAATCCTGTTAACTTGCAGCAAACACTTCAGTGGTGTTGCTCATGCTATTGGTGATGGACAGGGGATAAGACATCTTCTCACATGAGGCTCATGCTTTCCTTCCAGGTCAGTAGTTACTGTCCAATGGCTGTTTTGGTGGCTTGCGTGAAGTGGATTTGGTGTTGCCAGTTCAGCTTCCAGGTGGCTGCTATCCCATTCTAAAACCAACATGACAACTAACTGGCATTACTTAGCACTGTAGTTCAGTCTCAGGCAGAAGAGGCAAAGGAGTGAATGGATGTGGAGAGTATCAACCCCTACAGATGGCTTCCTCTTCCCTGTCCATATGAGGGCTGGGGGAGCAGTGTGGGGAGGCTTTTGCGTTGCTGCTGGCTACGCTATGCCCAGTTTATGGCTAGACAGAGTTCTTTCTCCAGGGTAGTTGTTCCAACATTCTTCACAAGCAGTAAAGCCACACTTGAAACTCAAAGGAAAGAGGGAAAATTTCAATAGAGACTTAAAGTTCATATTTTAAACTTATGCCCATAGAGATCTTTCCTGATATGGACTTCCACAACCTATTGGCACTGAGGCTGTTTTAAAATTCCACACAAGGAAAACAGATGTTCTGAGCCTTTCATTGATTGATTCGCTGCTATACTGGCAATGTCTGAAACACTGTAGAGTTGTATTTAATTTATGCCCCTTTCTCTTTATGCATAAGGGCAGGCAATGTGGTGTTTGGCTACAACAGGGGATTAGGAGTCAGGACTCCAGGGTTCTATCCTGGACTTTTCGCATAATTGGACTTTAGGTAAATCATAATCCATGAAGGGGCTATAGAGAGACCATCATGGGGTTCCACGTTTCTTCTCCCAGCTGTTTCCAGCTCATATTTTTCTCAAGACAGACGTGAATATTGCCTTTTTTACATAGTCACTCTACTTTTGCATGTCAGGCTTTAACCTCCCTGTGCTGTATTTTTTCCACATGTAAAAAGGAGGCAATATGTGGAGTTGTGGAGGCTTTAATTGAGGCTAGACTGAGGGCTTGTCTATACTTACGGCTAAATTGGCACTGATGCAATGACTACGAGTAGGCAATGTGATGTGGCCATTAAAAAAAGCTAATGCAGTCTTGGGATGCATTAGGCGAGGTATTTCTAGTAGGGATAAGGAGGTGCTAGTCCCGTTATATAAGGCGTTGGTAAGACCTCATTTGGAGTATTGTGTGCAGTTTTGGTCTCCCATGTTTAAGAAGGATGAATTCAAACTGGAACGGGTACAGAGAAGGGCCACTAGAATGATCCGAGGAATGGAAAGCCTGTCGTGTGAAAGGAGACTTGAGGAGCTCGGTTTGTTTTCCTTAACCAAAAGAAGAATAAGAGGAGATATGATTGCACTCTTTAAATATATCAGAGGGATAAATACCAGGGAAGGAGAGGAATTATTTCAGCTCAGTGCTAATGTGGACACGAGGACAAACGGATATAAATTGTCAGTCAGGAAATTTAGGCTTGAAATTAGACGAAGGTTTCTAACCATCAGAGGAGTGCAATTCTGGGACAGCCTACCGAAGGAAACAGTGGGGGTGAAGGATCTCCATGACTTTAAGATTAAGCTAGATAAGTTTATGGAGGAGATGGTATGATAGGATAACGGGCTTAGTCAATAGGTCAATTAAGTGCCACACTGGTAATTAGTACGATGGGTCAATGATAGGATATTGTTAGCCTTTTTCCAGAGGGTCTGGCTGGAGAGTCTTGCCCGCATGCTCGGGGTTCAGCTGACCACCATATTTGGGGTGGGGAAGGAATTTTCCTCCAGGGTAGATTGGCAGTGGCCCTGGAGGTTTTTCGCCTTCCTCCGAAGCATGGGGCAGGGGTCGCCTGCTTAAGGAGTGGGTGGATCGGCTTATGTGGCCTGCATCTTGCAGGAGGTCAGACTAGATGATCATAATGGTCCCTTCTGATCTTGAATTCTATGATTCTATGATGCAGCGGTTTTGATTTAGCCGGTCTGGTGAAAACAAGCTAAGTCGGTGGCAGAGCACTCTCCCATCGTCATCTATACTCCACCTCCCTGAGAGGCGGAAGGTAAGTCAGCGGGAGAACGTCTCCCGTTGACATAGGTCAACTTACAGCGGTGTCTACACTGTGCTAAATTACGTCGACTTCAGGTACGTAACTTGCGTAACTGAAGTAGCGTAACTTAGGTCGACTTACAGCTTTAGTGTAGACCAGCCCTTATTCCCAGTTCTGTGAAAGAAAAATAATACTTAGCTCTTTTCTTCCACAGGACTCAAAGCACTTTACTAGAGCTAGTTGAAAAAAGTTTGATGGAACTATTTTGCATCAGAAAATGCAGTTCCGTTGAAATCAAAACACTTTGCAAAACTGACACAATTTCACTGAAATTTAATTTAGGGCAAAAAAGGTGACTAGCCTCCCCCCCCGCCAATAATATCAAAACTTTCTGTTCTGACACTTTTGAAATGAAACATTCAAATATTTTGTTTCAATATTGACTTTTTAAAATTTTTATAATGCAAGAGTAAAAAGTATTAAATTCAAACGGAACAGTCATTTCAAAAGGAAAAAATCAATCTGAAATTTTAAAAAATATTCTTTCGCAGTGAATTTTTAAATTTTTCAGTTTAGATCCCAGAGAATGAAACCATTTTTTAAAAATCTCGTAATCCTTCTCCAAATGGAATTTCTGTTCTCCACACAGCTCTGCATTTTACAAAGGAGGGTGAGTATCGTTATTCCCATTTTACAGGTGTGTGTGTGGGGGGGAAACAAGTGCAGAGAGGGCAAGTGATTTGCTCAATGTCACCTAGCAGGCCAGTGGCAGAATGGAGAACCGAACCCAGGTCTCCTGAATCCCAGTCAGCGCTTGAGTTCTAAAACAGCAGTGCCAGAATGACAGTCCAGTCCTTACGATAACTCTAAAGTAAACTTCACTTCAGTTATTGGAAGTACCACAACGCCCTTCCGGCTCTTCAGAAATGTGCCAGAACAACATTCCGGAGCATTCCAGCATGACTCGAGCCATGCACTGCTCCAATGACTACATTACACTACTGTGAGAAGGCAGTCCACACCTGGAGCGACCTTCTGTGGCAGGTCATGATATGAAAGGCATGCCTCAGTTTCCCCCTTCAGGTAACCCAACGAGCTCCACTTCAGGCTCTTGCTTAAACAATACCCCTCCTGGGGAACCAGTTTATCACCAAACATAGTGCGATTAGCCTATAGCAAAAGTCCCAAAGCAAAGTCCAAATAACCTCCCACAATGCATGTAGTCCTTAAAACTCCACTCTTTCCAGCAGAAACATTCTACAGCCTCCCTGCTGGGAGTACCCCCTCGCTATACTTCAGTGTCTTCCACCACACCTTGCTCCTTGTCCATCCTCCCCTATTCCTCTGCCAGGACTGCCATTTCTCCCAGTCAGAGTGCAACCCTGTCCTTCCCAGCAGGAACCCTCACAACCTCATTGGTGGGAGACCATCCTTACCAGGGGAGCATCCCTCACTCCCCTGGGTCCAGCTCTCTGGTGTGGAGATGTCTGTGGATAAATCTCTCTGCTGCTCCCCTGCTCCCATCCTCTTAACTGGCCAGCACAGAGGAGCTCAATCTACTTCATTTATTGGGGCCAGCCACCCTGTGACAACTGCCTACCGAGTATGAAAGATCCACAGATCCTTCCCTGCTCGTGCTCCTACGTGGTTAATCTGTGCTATCCTTTTACAAGGCACACATTACTTATTGCACCTTTATTCGTGGGGAGGCATATTTGACATGCAGCTTCTGCTCCACCCCCATGCCCAAGCTAAGATGTGGGGAAGCCATGTGGGGGGAGGAGGAAGGGAGATGGCCTAATTCCCCCATACTCCCTTGCTGCCCATGTCGGGGCCAGGCATTTTAGAATCTAGGGATGGAAGGCACCATGCCTGCCTTTATTGTTATGCGTTTCCTGGCAGTTCCTTAGTATAAAGCAGGATAATGAAGCAGGATCAATGTCTCACCAAAGACACAGTCTAATTGCAAGTTAAATAATTAACTCCCTAATTTTATTTTTATAGCCTGATTGGCATCAAAAAAGTGTCTTTTAGCTACAGATGTGAGTGGTTTCCTTGCTAGGGACTAGAATTTCATTTGGGAATTCTGTTGCAGTAGTTTGCTAACTATGGAGACCTGTGTCCTTAGAGAATGTCTTAGTCTCTCATGTCATTAAGGCCACAAATCTCTGAGGCTGAACAAAGCTGAAGACACCAGTATTCTTGTAAACCCAAATGTGTGGGTGCACAGAGAATTCTTTCCTGGGTGCTGGCTGGTGAGTCTTGCCCACATGCTCAGGGTTTAACTGATCGCCATATTTGGTGTCGGGAAGGAATTTTCCTCCAGGGCAGATTGGCAGAGGCCCTGGAGGTTTTTCGCCTTCCTCTGCAGCATGGGGCCCGGGTCACTTGCTGGAGGATTCTCTGCAGCTTGAGGTCTTCAAACCACAATTTGAGGACTTCAATAACTTAGACATAGGTTAGGGGTTTGTTATAGAAGTGGATGGGTGAGATTGTGTGGCCTGCATTGTGCAGGAGGTCAGACTAGATGATCATAATGGTCCCTTCTGACCTTAAAGTCTATGAGTCTATGAGACTTACCAGTACTGCCGGACTCCTGAGGGGGCGTGGCCTCATCCAGAAGAGGCGTGGCCTCTCAAGATTTAAAGGCCCTGGGGCACCAGCTGTGGCTGGGAGACCCAGGGCCTTTAAATCAACCAGGGGCTCCCAGCTGAAGAGGTGGCTGGGAGCCCCCGGGGCTCAGGGGAAAATTAAAGGTCCTGGGGCTCCAGCCGCCGGGGGGAACCCCGAGCTTTGCGGGGCTGGAGCAGGGATTTAAAGGCCCAGAGCTCCTGCCGCTGAGGGGAGCCCCGAGCCCTTTAAATCCTGGCCCCAGCCCGGCCGCCAGAGCAGTGGCCAGGATTCAAAGGGCTCTGGGCTGCCCGCAGCCGTGGGGAGCTCTGAGCCCTTTCAATCCCCGTCATGGAAGCTGGTGCGGTCCAGCATGGCGTACTGGCTCTTGCCGGTACGCCGTACCAGACCGGACCGGCTTACTTTTACCTCTGGGTGCACTTCTCTTCCTGTTCCTGGGATTAGGGGTGACTTGTTTCCTGGTCTAGGAATGTGATCCCTAATCATGTCTGTGAGCAGACAAAGGCCAGACTTATGGCACAGTCAGTGAGAAAACTAGGCTCCGTAATAGTTCTTCAGTACCATAAATCCATTTTCATATTGTGCTCAGAGGGATCCCAGTAGAGGCCTGTAGCTCAGTGAATCCAGCCTTTGGGGCTCTGTGAAATAACTATTCCTCTTCCTCTTCTTTCCTTTTCCTACTCCCTTCCTACCTCTACCCCCAACTAAAAATCACCCCCCTCAGCTGCACACAATCCATGTAACTAACACAGCTGTGCCAATTCTTCACCATACTCATGCTGCAACCACATTCCCTACCTTTCATCTGTTTGTGTCTTCAAATTTAATCCCTTAGTTCAAGGTTTTCCCCTTATCTAATTTGGTACCACGCCCAGCTTAATGGGGCTCCAGCCCTGATTATGGCCTTTGGGCACCACATTTGTACTACTCTGCCAACTACTAAGGGGGAAATCCCTGTGTTTTCCAACACTCTGTTTGGGGCCAATCCTGGAAGGTGCTGAGAGATGCTGAGCATCTTCAGCTCTCATTTTGGAAGTCCCATCTCTGAGAAGTGCTCAGCACCTTGCAGGATCAGGTCCTAAAGGAGAGCAGGGCCCTTAAGAAGAAATAACCCCTGCCTTGAGGCAGACAAAATCAGGTAGTGGGAATTACTTTACCACTCTGTTCCTGTGCTGTTGCCAAGCACTGAAATAATGCACATCATGGACTCTCACGCTCACATACACATGGCCCGAGTCTTCTCTCACCTTTGCATCTGTAAATTGGGAGTAACTCCATTAAAGTCCTTGGAGTTGCAGGGTTATAAAACTGGGGCAGGTGATCCCAGACTCAGGCCTCAGCCCAAATCTGCTGATTAGGAACTCATTGGACCCTTATAGGAAAAGCCCTATAGAATATAATAGGGGTGAAACCAATAAGCTTATGCAGAAATGTAAAGAGGTTTTCTAGAAATGACTTTAAAACACACACACAGAATTTTAAACAGAAAATATTAAGCTTTTGATAGGATTTTGAACCACACTACAGAATTCTATAATGGATATAATTCTCTATTCAATTTAATAGGATGGAACGTATAGAAAGTGTATCTTTCGTAAAGAACGTAAAGAACATATAGAAAGTGTATCTTTTTCTATAGGATTCTTAACCACAAGGATGGCAACACCCACCCTCTGTTGTGTAATATCAATATGGTGTTGTGAGAACATGTACTGCTCTGTTGGGGCCCATTCCACGCTCCATAATAGTGGTATCTTTCCATTGACTTCAGTGGGCATTGGATCAGGCCCTAGATGATAGGGTCACTGCTTTACTGACCATTACTTGTCTTCCCAGTTTTAATAATGCTAGTGCCATGTGTGGCTTGTCTGTAATGTTTTGTTGTAAAAGGAAAAACTTTTTCTGGCTGAAGGGCCCACTGTCTAACTTGAATTTTTTATACTGAAAATGGCCACTAAGAGAAAAATGAAATACCCGTAAAATAAACCCAGTAGTCACTAGTGGGCTGCTGCTGAAGAGAATTTGGCAGGGGCTGAAGGTGTCACTGTGACAAACAGCAGCATCTCTGCCAAAGCAAACCGTGTCTGATTATTTGGGATCTGGTCCCATGTCCATTGAGTCAATGGAAAAATTCCACTGATTTCAATGGGTGTTGGAATTGGTGAAACATAAATGAAGACATTGTGCAGTGTGTACACACAATGCTTCATACCTGGCTCTGTGACGCCAAGTTATGTGGGGGTGATACTTCCTAACAGATAATGGCCAAGGGGCAGCAAAGGTTGTTTCTGAGGGGGATGTGGATAGCATTCACTACCAGGCATGCACCCTGAACCTAGTGATTAGGAATTCCCTGGATTACAGTAAATTCCCGTCGTTATCTGCTGGGTGGGTGATCCATGCACATCGTTATCATTATATCCAAGTCATTAAATATCTGAGGATTATTATTATTGTTATTAGGATAGCACCTAGGAACCTAATCAAGATGCAGAGCCCCGTTGTGTTAGGCGCTGTACAGACGTGTAACAAAGAAGACAATCCCTGCCGCAGAGAGCTCACCATCTAAACGATTGTCAGGATGTAACAGGTGGACAAAATAGTCAAACGGCTGCGGGTGGATTGGGAGGATGAGGTAATGGTAAAAAATACAGAGTTAAGCAGAAAAGCAGGAATCACAGCTTGTCATTTGCCTAACCAGTGGCAGATGGCAATGATCTGTAGGCATCATAGCAGAGGTAGATTTTTAAAAAGAGATGGAGAGGTAGCATTATGAAGGCTGGTTCAGTGATTAGGGCACCAGATTAGGACTTGGGAGACCTGTGTTCTGCTCCACACGACCTTGCTTCACTACAGACTTTCTTTATGACCTTAGGCAAGTCACTTAGCCTCTCTGTGCCTTAATTTCTGATCTGTAAAATGGGAATAATAGCACTGCCCTTCCTCCCAGGGGTATTGCGAGGATAAACACATTACAAGATTATGAGATGCTCAGATACTACAGTGATGGGGGCTGTATAAGTACCTAAGAGAGAAGCTTTACAGATGGTTTGATGGTCAATATCAGTGTCTCTCAACCATTCCAGACTACTGTGCCCCTTTCAGGGAGCTCATTTGTCTTGTGTATCCCCAAGTTTCACCTCACTTAAAAACCACTTATTTACAAAATCAGATATAAAAATACAAAAGTGTCACATCACACTATTTTTGAAAAATAGCTTGCTTTCTCATTTTTACCATGTAATTATAAAATAAATAGATTGGAATATAATTATTGTGTACATTTCAGTGCATAGTATATAGAGCAGTATAAAGAAGTCATTGTCTGTATGCAGTTTTGGTTTGTACTGACTTCGCTAGTGTTTTTTATGTAGCCTATTGTAAAACTAGGCAAATATCTAGATGAATTGATGTACCCCCTGGAAGACCTCTGCGTACCCACAAGGGTATGCGTACCCCTGGTTGAGAACCACTGGTCTATATGGCAACAAAGCCTATGGACTGGAGCCACTTCTCAAAGCAAGGGCAGTTTTTTTGACCTAGTTTATATGAGAACTGGCTAATTATAGAGCTCTCTCCATTTTATCTGGGTCAAAATATTCCTTCCAGTGTTTTTCTGTGAACCAGTTGTTTCTAAATACTGATAAAGACAATCTATCTCTGTCCTCTTGCCTACTTCTAGAGCAGCTCAAGGCCCCTTGAGTGACCCTTTCACTCTGCAAAGGAAAGCCTAGCGCCCATTAGTCTGTTTGGACTAAACATTTATCGGCATGTCAGGGGGTGTGAAGATATCAAAGATGCTGCCTGACCTCCTTACTGCAAGTGGAAGTGGCTAACGAGGAGGGGGAAGATTATGACTGCATGAGCGATACCTTTATCTGCTACTCAATCATTCTGACCTGTAAATGCTAATGTATTTTATTGAATAGAAATCCTGCTTCAGCAGAGTGCTTATGCACATTCTCATCTTCGAGTCAATGTACTTAAGCATGTGCTTAATGTTAAATACATGTTAAATGGCTCTGCTGAACAGGATCGCAGTACTTCAGAAAGGGGATGGATGGGGCCGTTCTGTAGGCCTAGGCCAACATTTTTAAACCTGCTGCTTAAGAATAGGCTCTACATAAAAAGTGGGGCTGATTTTTCAGAAGTTCTGAGTCTGTACAGCTGCCAGTGACATTGCCTGGAATGCTGTGCTCATTTCTGGGCGTCTCATTGCCTAAAGCCTTAAACAAACTGGAGCCAGCTCAGAGAAGCGCAGCAGAAGGGGATGGAGAGACTGACATGGGGGAGAGACAGAAATTACCAAGGACGCAGCTCAGCCTTCAACTGAATAGAACTTACTCATCTAAGTAACCCCATTGACTTCAATGATTGTATTTGTGTGCCCAAGAACTACGCCACGTGAGAAACAGCTCCAGGATCAGGCCCTAAATCAGTATGCTGTTGCTGACTAGTGGCTAAGGGTGGACATGGTGCTCGTTCACAAACAATGGAGAGTGTAAACACAAAGGGAAGAGGAAATATTTACTGCACAAGAGGCTGTAATTAGGAGTAATGGGATGAAATTAAGGGAAGAAGAGCATAGGCTGAAGGCTGGATCCTGAGAGGAACTGAGTATCTGCATCTCCCCTTCCAGTCCCTGAATACCAGGAAAAACATATAAGACCTATAAGGGCTCGTCCACATGGGGAGTTTGTCCACAGCAAGGCATGTGTGAATCTGCAGCGCACCAGCCTGCCGCACACTAACTGGCAGCATCGACCCTCCCAGTTTGAAACAGGAGTACAGTATGTCAAAACGTGCTACAGAACCTCCGGTGGGTCCACATGGCCAGTTAGTGTATGGAGGGTTTGCTCGCTGTAGATTCACACCCAGCTTGCTGCGTGCTAACTCTCCATGTAGACAAGCCCCAAGTAACAGGTGAAATAGTCTCCTGTTGGGAAATGTTGGAGGCCTCATCCTTGGAAGCATTAAAACTAGACTGCACAGAGCGCTACCCAGTACATTATAGGGAACAATCCTGACCTGGTAGGCAGACTGGGGTGACTCAATGCATCTTTTCCCCTTCTCTGATTTCTGTGATTCTTTGGGATATCACATCCTCGTGCACAAAGGGAGTGAAAGTGTTTTCTCCCTTTCAGTCTGGAGGGATCACTAGAGTGTTTGACTAGGTCGTAATCTCTACTAATCCCTTCTGACTTTGTTCTTTCCTCAAAGAGGCTTTTTTAATGCACAGCTAATCCCTGTTTCACATGTAAATATAGATAGCTCATGGGTCTCTAAAGATTATGGATGCCCCTTTTGGCCAACTGTATCTTTTAATAGCATAGGGTGCACTTAATTGGATTAAGATCAGCAAGAGTATTTCTGAAACAGGTAACACAAATTCATGCACCCTGCAAGGGGAAGGAAGAAACAACAATCTTGGGGTGAATTGTGTTACAATAACAGTGTGGCAGGTAAGATGGAAATTTACTTTGTCTCCTTGCCCTATGTGGTCAGAAGGTAAGATGAGCAAAGCAGCCTGCTGCGAATAGAGTATAGAGGCTCTTTTCACTATAAATCCTTACAGATTTGGTAACATTTATGGCTTCTGAACTTGATTCACCCTGTCTGTCTAGATCAAGGTTTCTCAATTTGAGACTCATGACCCCTAGTGGTGTCAAGGGGTCGTGACCTTCCAGCCCTCTTTATATTGTTAAATGGGAGCAGGATCCTGGCTATATCCCAGCTGGATGCCCACACCTTGAATACTCCATGCAGTTCTGGTCCCCTGATCTAAAAAAAAAAGGTATATTAGACTTGAAAAAGGTACAGAGACTGTCAATACAAATGATTAGGGGTATGGAACAGCTTTCATGTGAGGAGAGATTTAAAAAGACTGGGGCTGTTCAGCTTGGAAAAGGGACGACTGTGGGGGGATATGAGAGATGTCTATAAGATCATGAATGGTGTGGAGAAGGTGAATAAGGAAGTGTTATTTACCCCTTCCCATAACCCACAAACCAGGGGTCACCCAATGAAACTAATAGGCAGCAGGTTTAAAAGAAACATCAGGAAGTATTTCTTCACACAACAGGTGGTTAACCTGTAGCACTCGCTGCCAGGGGATGCTGTGAAGGCCAAAAGTATAACTGGGTTCAAGAAATGAATTAGAGAAGTTCATGGAGGATAGGCCCGTCAGTGCCTATTACCAAGATGGTCAGGGATGTAACTCCATGCTCTGGGTGTCCCTAAATCTCTGACTGCCAGAAATTGGGACTGGACAACAGGGGATGGGTCACTCAGTAACTTGCCCTGTTCTGTTCATTCTCTCTGAGGCATCTGGCACCGGCTGCTATCAGAATACACGACACTGGGCTAGCTGGCCCATTGGGCTGACCCAACATGGCCATTCTTATGATCTGATAGTCTCACCACTGCCCTCCCTGGGGGTTCCACCAAAGGTACGTCCAGACTGCTCATCGGATTGGTGGGTAGCGATTGATCCCCGAATGTGCTCCCGTCGACTCCGGAACTCCACCAGGGCGAGCGGCGGTAGCAGAGTCGACGGGGGGAGCTGTGGCCGTCGATCCTGCTCTGTGAGGACGGGAGGTAAGTCGAAATAAGATACATCGACTTCAGCTACGCTATTCCCGTAGCTGAATTTGCGTATCTTACATCGACACCCTGCCCAGTGTAGACCAGGCCCAAGCCAGCCATTTGTAGACACGAGAACACAGGAGCCCATTTGACAGACTGTACAGGGGGCATGCCGAATCAGTGCACCCTCTGAGTCTGCTGGCCAAGCCCCACTCCCTGGACAAACCACTTGTTGAGCGGCACTATCTAGTTGTGGGCCTCCCAGTGCAGCAAGGATTATGGTTGCCTTGTGCCACATTGATGAGCTGTGACAGGGTAGTCTGCCTCTTAAGGGCAGTACTGCCTACTGGTCAGTCCTCCCCATCATATGATGTGGCTCTTTAAGAGACTGGGGTGGTCTGATACACAAAGCCTGAGGAGATATGGGGAGAGAGGAAAGGGGTCCTAGGAAGAAGTAGCATTTAGAAGGAATCTTGTTACTATATCTTTAGGACTTGGAGAATTGCAGAGAGCGTAGGGGTAGGGCTCCCTCTCACCCAGCCCATAAGGAATGAGGTGAGAGAAGGGCCCAGCATAAATGCTGGCTCCCTCCTTCACAGCAGGGCAGATGCCTGTAGCTGCTGCAGGGAGTAAGAAGGCTCCTGCAGGGCCCTGAGTTAGCCGGGTTAGACAGCAGCAGGACTGCTATAGGGGAGGGTCTGCCTCCTGAACCCCTCCTGCCTGAGGGTGGAAGGACTGATTGGGAAAAGGGCTGGCTGGGGGAGAAGCTGCTTGAGGCTCTACATCTGGCCCAAATTACAACTGCTGCTCCAGGGAAGAGTGCAAGGAGGCTCCTGTCTTAAGGAGAGGGACAGAGGGATTGTCTGAGGTACAACCCAGCCCTTGGAGAAGGGGTGGAACCTTGTGATCAGAGGAAGAAACTGACCATGACTCTTACATGGGCACAGAGCAGCTAAGTAAGTGAGTTACCCTCTCCAGAATGAGTGACTAAACCAGACCTGCAAGGAGAGGTTGAACTAATCTGGTCTGGATAATTGTCTGAAAAGACCCAAGGGGCGCTGAGTGCGGTGTGCGTGCAGGGCCACGACAGGCCACGTGGGGGCATGCTGGAGAGGCACACCTTATCACGCTATCGTCCATGCCGACATTCCTCCACCAGGGTGTGCAGCAGAAGATGCTGGAGCTGACTCTCAGCGAACTGAGCCTTCTGTTTTAATTCTTTGCTCTCACCCAAGTAAGTTTCAGGACATCACACTATTAAAACTCATGGACGGGAGTATTTTATCCAGTGTCGACGTTGAGCTCTAGATTTCAGAACTGAGCCTGCTGTACAAATTGTGCCACGAGGCTCTGTTCTCTGCTGCTCTGAGATACTCCCCCACACATCCACAGGGCAGTGTTTTATTCCCCATTAGTGCTATGAACTAGCACCACTGGCATAACAGATTGCGCACAAGGGGTTTCTTTTTGCCAGTACATAGTGTCCATCAAAGAAGGTGTATGATTGTCAGAGAGATTCTTATAACATCCTTAAGTATGTTGCCTTATAATATACAGATATGACTTAGCTAACTCTCAGTCGAGAACAAGGTAAAATTCAGTGTCGAGTGAAATAAATGAACAGCGTGGCGTGAATAAGCCTATTTTTTGGCTGCACCACCCCAGTTGCTATTAATCTGTCATTTGAAATTTAATGCTGCAGACCTTATACATTGGTGCTTTTCCAAGAAACCAACCAGAATCAGTCTTCCATTTAGAATTTTTTTTTTGGTAACCCTATAGTGGGTTTTCAGTAGATCCTGGGAGAAATTTTCATACTGAAACACCATCTTAATATCTGAAATTCAAGCCAGATGTGCCACCTTTTGTGCAATAAAAAGACAGGATGGAAATGTCAGCTGAACTGGAGGAGGGACCGGTTCACATCCTGGAGGTAAATCCCAGAAAAGTAACAAGGTGTCAGACTATGGAGTAAAAGAGAAATAGGCACATTCCCAAATGTAAAGGCTATAAGTGTGAGAGGCTTTAAAAGCAAACATAGCTGAAGTGAGATGCTGTAATATCTAGCTATAAACTGCACAGGAAGGACAGATGAGGTCAGGGAGGTGGGGGACTCTGCCTAAAAAAATCCATAGACTAGTGCAATCGCACTTTTGGACAGAGTGGATCACTGTCATGCACATACATGCAGAGCCCCGATAGAGATCCCTGTCTGGCTGGGTGCTTCCCAGTCTGTTGAATTTGGAGCTCAGCTCACTGGGCCCTCTGTGGTCTTTAAACTTCTTGAGCCTGCACTACCCCTGGCTAGGGCTGTAGGCTCACTCGCTGAGTGCAGATCCTCTGTTTAGCCCCTCACCTGGGAGCTGGGAACCCACAGTCTGGCTGCCTTGCTCCTGGACTAGTGCTGATCCCTCAGCCCTGGTCTACACTACGAGTTTAGCAGCGTTAGATCGATTTAACCCTGCACCTGTCCACACGATGAAGCCATTTTTGTCGACTTAAAGGACTCTTAAAATCGATTTCAGTACTCCTACCCGACGAGGGGATTAGTGCTGAAATCGACCTTGCTGGGTCGAATTTGGGGTAGTGTGGGCGCAATTTGACGGTATTGGCCTCCGGGAGCTATCCCAGAGTGCTCCATTGTGACCGCTCTGGACAGCACTGGCCATGTAGACAGGAAAAGTCCTGCGAACTTTTGAATTTCATTTCCTGTTTGCCCAGCGTGGAGAGCTGATCAGCACAGGTGACCATGCAGAGCTCATCAGCAGAGATGACCATGCAGTCCCAGAACTGCAAAAGAGCTCCAGCATGGCCTGTACGGGAGGTATTGGATCTGATCGCTGTATGGGGAGACGAATCTGTGCTATCCGAACTCCGTTCCAAAAGATGAAATGTCAGAATATTTGAAAAAATCTCAGAGGGCATGAAGGACAGAAGTTATAACAGGGACCCGCAGTAGTGCCGCGTGAAACTTAAGGAGTTCAGGCAAGCCTACCAAAAAAACAGAGAGGCAAACGGCCACTCCGGGGCAGAGCCCCAGACATGCCGCTTCTATGATGAGCTGGATGCCATTCTAGGGGGTGCCCCTACAACTACCCAACCCCTTTGCTCTAGGAATTATTTTGGGGAAGTTCTCTGGCCTGTGTTATACAGGAGGTCAGATTAGATAATCCCAATGGTTCCTTCTGGCCTTGGAATCTGTCATCTTGGCAATGGTTAGTCTGCTTGTGTGTAGAGATCATAGTCTGTAATGCTGACCAATATGTCTCACTGTTTCTTTGTACTCCTGTGTTGTCAGTCTCCATTTGTTGTCTCTTGTCTCATACTCATTAGATTGTAAGCTCTTTGGGCAGGGTCTGTCTTTTTATTCTGTGTTTGTACAGCACCTAGCGCAGCAGGGCCCTAGTTCATGACTGGGGCTCCTATGTGCTATGACTATACAAATAATAAATAATAAGTTGAATCCATTAAAATAGTAATAACGGGTGAGTTCTATTATCTATCTATGTCATGTCAAGAACAAGCTTTAAAAAGATATTTCTCAACACCTTTATTGTTTGCTTCTTGGAAAAGCTAGTTCTAGAGCACACAAGAGGAGCGATGTAGGAGACTACAAGGCTGCACAGATGTTCTTGAGGGCAGAATTTTACTTGCAGATTTTTTATTACAGCTAATTAATGTATGAGCCAGAAAGAACTCAGATTAATTTTGAAATACAAGAATGGGTTGTCTTTCACTTGAAAACTGATAAATTCTGTGACGGATTCTATAGAGGGAGGATGCTTTAGGAAACTAGTTAAGTTTTGTATCCCTAGAGGTGATCTTTTTAAGTCCTCCACAAGTCTGGCTCGCCACACATGTGGTGGGGCAGGTCAGGGTGAGGGAAATGCATTGGCTCCACCTGTCCTAGAAAGCTTTTGCAGAAAAGTTAATGAAGCATCTGCCCGTGTCCCCTTCCACAGGGGTCTCTGCAGGAGGGGTAGGGGCTAGCCCATTGATCTCAGGCAACCAGTGACTTCCCACCTGCCTTCAGAATGAGCACTGAAAATCACCTTTCTATGATTTTTAATTCATTTTCTGTAATAGAGAAAATATTTTTGCCACCGCCTAAAGGTGGGTTACCATTCAGACAATGAGACTCAATTATACTAGGAGAAATGTTACAAGACCAACATGTGTTGGCTAGCACCAAACCTGCTCTGTATAATTTTGCTGATCTGATGTGAAGCAAAAAATGAGATCTGAAGATGTGAGACACAATTGTAGGGTTGAAATGTCCTCTTCCATTTCTTATTCCAGTCTCAGATATCTAATTCAGACTGTAAATGAATTTTCCATGCATGATATATGCCATGAGATGGTTTCAATCCATTACCTTTAAGTTATTTATATCTTCTGCAGGAAGATTTCAATAAGGAGGTGAGGAAGGACTGGCCTATTTTCATGAAAATAATATGAGAAGGGGAGAAATGGACATTGAATATATTCCATAGTCTTGAGAGTGCAATAAACGTATGTCTCTTGCAGCTCAGAAGATAATAGTGTCTTATTCTCTATTATATCATCTAGAAGACAAATATTTTCCTGAATCCATAGTTTCTAATGCATTGTTGATGTTTTGTTTGAAACCTCAAATTGAGTCATAAAGATATTTATTCTAAAGCAAATCAGACTGTCACTTTCAGCTTTGTGTAAAATACTAAAAACTTTAATAATGTTAAATAGAATAGGATTATTGTCCAAAGATTTCAGGAGATTCCCAGTAACAGTAACAGAGATATTAAACCTCAGTGCTGCTTGTTTTTCTGTAAGTAACTGGGAAGGAAAGTTGCAACTCTTTTCTTTGTGAAATAATTGTTCATCTAGGCACTGATCTGATCTACATCTGTGCCAGGACGGATTTCCATCCTTAAAGGTTTTTAAGGCCCAGCTTGACAAATCCTGGGCTGGGATGATTTAGTTGATGTTGGTCCTGCTTTGAGCAAGGGATTGGACTAGATGACCTCCTGAGGTCTCTTCCAACCCTAATATTCTATGATTCTATGCCCTGAGAATCTGGGAGCCCCAACAAGCCACTCGATCCCTTCCCTTTTTCTCCTGCACCAAGTGGAAAGTCGGTGCAGTGGAGAATCATGGAAAGCAGTGGTGCAGAATTACCCACAATGTCCTGCCAGTGTGCCTGGAGGAATCACCTTTAGGGCAGCATGGACTAGTGTGGGTGGTGTGGGCTGGAATTCATGGAAGCTGAGTGCCATTCCTCCTGCAAGTACCTTTCCTGTGCCATCATTAATCTGAGTCACTATCATTGATCATAGTCCGCAAGATGTGAGTTAAAATGAAATAACTATTAAAAATAAACCTGTCACTTTCATGGGTCTACAAGATGTGCCCACACCAAAACAGAGTGATTCTCTGATCTTGTTACTGTGACCCTGATCTTTCCTGACCCTATTCTTTAATTCATTGGGCCAGGTTTTCAAAGGGCTCCGGGGTCAGATTTTCAAGCGCTCAGCACCCACAACGGAGGCCTGATTTTCAAAAGAGTTCAGCTCCCATTTAGGCACCTGTCTAAGGGCCAGATTTCCAAAAGTGCTCCGTAGCTAACTTCTCCCATTTTGATACTGATGGTCAGATTACCAAATAAGATCAGCAATGAATGGCCACTTATTTGGGTTCCTAGGTGGGAAATGAGCACTTTTGGAAATCTGGCCCTTGGGGTCATGCCTCAATTAGAATTTAAAGGGAAGATTTTCAAAAATACCTAAAGGATTTAAGAGCATAGGTCACTGACTTTCACTGGGGCGTGTACTCTTATATCCCTTGTGTGCTTTGCAAATCTCCTTCTAAGTTGTTTGGGGAAAGGAAAGTGGGTGGGATTTTCAATGACTCGGGAGCACAATTTTAATGGGACTTATGATCCTGAATCTCCTATGTGCTTTTGAAAATCCCACCCCAGTATCTTTCTGTTTGCTCCGTACACAGCCTAGCACACTTGTGCATGCACTATGGAATAATAAACGAGAACAGTGTATTGGGAATGATGCATGATATGTTTTAGATTATAACAGAAATGGCAAAATATTGGATTCTTGATTAACGATCCTGGTTAAGTGGAGGAGCAAATGTTATGATGAAACTGAGACTCTTTGTAATTATTTGCAGACAGATTACCACTATGAATACACAGAATGCGATAGCAGTGGATCCAGGTGGAGGGTGGCTGTCCCAAATCCGTCGGCGGAGTGCTCTGGGTTACCTGACCCTATGAAAGGAAAAGAATGCAGTACGTTTACACTTTTCATTTTACAGATCTTTATTAGTAATGTATATTATTTCCCTGGTTTAATGTTACTGCACTGGCATAAACCATTGACACGGGTTAATTATCAGTTAGAGAGGCAATGTGGGCTATTGGATAGTGCACTGGACTGGGATTCAGGAGATGGGTGCTATTTCTAGCTCTCCCACTGACCCTTATGTGACCTTGAATAAGTCATTTCCCCTCTCGCTGCTTTTGTTCCCATCCTGTCTTGTTTATTTAGACTGTAGGACAGGGACTGTCTTTTATTATGTGTAACCCACAGGTGAGTATGTGGTGCACGTTCCCCTCTATGTTGATCTAGAGATTATATGAGTCTGTCACAGCAACACTTAGGCAACCACAGCTCTGTAGCTCATGCCTCTGTGCAGGCTTCTGTTTAATACATTTAGGACTTTTCTCCACTGTATTATCTCCAGCTGGATATGCCACTTGTTTTTCCCTTTTTTCCTCTGCTGAGTACTTCAGTCAGTCTCAGCTTTCCAGGATCTCAGGATGCCACTCCATTCAGTGAGAACAGCTGGTATTGTCCAATTTTTGTGTTCATTTGGTTTTCTCTGTGGTAGGTCTCCTGGTTTAACTTCGACAAACTTCTGACTGAATTCTGATGGTTAAAGACTTCTTAGATTTGGCACCTCTCGGACACGCATCCTTTAAGGATAAGGATAGTTAAGCTCTGGAATAGATTTCCAAGGGAGATTGTGGAATCCCCATCACTGGAAGTTTTAAAGAACAGGTTAGACAAACACCTGTCAGGGAAGGTCTATGTTTACTTGGTTCTGCCTGAGTGCAGGGGACTGGACTAGATGACCTCTCGAGGTCCCTTCCAGTCCTACATTTCTATGAGTCTGTAAGTAGAATTTCAACACATCTAGAAAAGTAATCAATGGCTTTTAGATAGGTATGACCCCTGTCTTCACCAGGTCTAGTGCTATTCTTTACCAAGGTCTGTCCAAAAATTACTGTAAGTAGGAGAAACTCATGCTGTGTCTTTCTGGACATTCTACAAAGTTAGTGTAACCTACATAGACGGGAGGTAAGTCAATTTGCTTACCAATTCTGTGCTACAAAACTCCTCTGACTTAAAGTATTTGCAGAGACCTGGAATTCATACCTTTGTGAGAAACTACAGCTGGATTTTCTGTAAGAACCTTTTAAATACTAAAAGTGGAAATTATAATGGTGTTCACTTTGTTTTTCTTCTTAGGAATCCAGTACCAGTCTTCATCATAATTCTCTCTCTCTCTCTCTCTCTATCTCTCTCTCACACACACTCACACACACACACACACACACACACACACACACTCTTACACACTTTTTACTGAATAACACTCCAAAGATAAACTGTTACAGCACAGCAGTTACAATGCAGCCTAGCTAAACTAACATCACTAATTAGAGGGTTTTTATTTTCCTTTAAAATGATGTGAGTAGTTCCACTGACATACCTGTGTGAATAGCGGCTCACCAATGAGGGAGTAAGGGTTCACATTCTGACACTTAATTCTTTTTAACATTAAATTTAGACCTTTCATTTGATAGAGCAATAAGCACCTTATTATGCTACCCTAAGTCGCAGGAGGTAGTTTCTTATTGCAGGAGTAGTTCCACTGATCTCAATGGAACTTTATGCAGCATTGAGTACTGTTCAACCTGAGTAAGCATGGAAAAATGGGACCCTGTCAAAAGCAGTGGATTTCACTTTATTTAGGAAGGCAAAGTTTAGTAAAGTCACCGGTCGCAGCTAGCATTCAAAGGCCACTTATAATGAGCTGGGTTTTTTCTTTAAAAAAAGAATATGTGCGCACAAACAATGTTAATTGTTTAAGTGACTTAACTTTGACAATAGAAAAAAAATTGATTGTAGACCTAATAACAGAGAAGAATTTGATCAAATGCAGTCCAGTGAAGTTGTTGACAAATTGGGCCAAATTCTGTGCTCACTTAACCCCAGAAAGGCTGAAATAACTCCACTGAAATCAATGGTATGATTCAGTTCTGAGGCCTGCGTTCAGCAAGTTATTTGAGCATGTGCCTCGCTCCATTAAAGAGGGGCTGAAGACCCATTTAATTAAAAGTTAGGCGCATGCTTAAGAATCTTGTTGAATGGTGACCTGAGAGCAGAATTTGGCCAGATCTGTTGTTAGGGTTGCCAACTTTCTAATTGCAGCAAACCGAACACCCTTGCCCCACCCCTTCTTCGAGACCCCACCCCCCACTCACTCCCTATCTCCTCCCTCTGGGTTCTGAGCTGGGGCAGGGGGTTGGGGCATGGGAAGGAGTTTGGGGTGCGGGCTCCAGGTGGCGCTGTCCTCAGGCAGCCCTGGCATTTCCCAGGGATGGAGGAAGTCTGCACAGCTCCTGGGAAGTGGTGGTATGTCCCTCCGGCTCCTAGGCGGAGGAGCAGCCAGGAGGTTCAGTGTGCTGCCCCCACCCACAGGCGCTGTCCCTGCAGCTTCCATTGGCTCTGGTTCTTGGCCAATGGGAACTGCAGAGCCGGTGCTTGGGGTAGCACTTGCGGATGGGGGCATCACATGGAGCCCCCATGGCCGCCCCCCTGCTTAGGAACTGGAGGGGCATGCCAGCTGCTTTCCAGGAGTTGCGCAGAGCAGGGTAGGAAGACTGCCTGCCCTGCTGCAGCCAACTGGACTTGGCTGGAATTGCCAGGGTCCCTTTTCAACCAGGTGTTCCGGTCAAAAACTGGACACTTGGCAATTCTATCTGTTGTGCCTTTGCTCTGTTTATTTGTAGAATTTATTCTGACTTGTGCAATCTACTTGTAGGCAATCACCGGAGGGGTCACAGATTGCCCTGCCAAGTACAGTGCACTATAGACAACAATTGAGATAAATGACCGTTTTAGTGGTTGGGGATTTTATAACTCTTGAAGGCAAATAAATGACTGGGACAACTTTGATTTTAACTGATTCTGCTTTTGGGAGTGGAAACTTGTTTATAGATTCCAAGGCCAAAAGGACCATTGTGATCATCTACTATGACTTCCTGTATAGCACTAGACAAAGGACTCCCCAAAAATAATTCCTAGAACAGATCTTTTAGAAAAACATCCAGTCTTGATTTAAAAATTGTCAGTGATGGAGAATCCATTACAACTCTGGGTAAATTGTTTCATTAGTTAATTACTCACTGTTCAAAATGTACACCTTATTTCCAGTCTGAATAGGTCTAGCTTCAACTTCCAGCCATTGGATCATGTTATACCTTTCTCTGCTAGACTGACAAGCCATTATTAAATATTTGTTCCCCATGTAGATACTTGCAGGCTATAATTCACCCCTTAACCTTTCCTTTAAGCAAACTAGATTGAGCTTCTTGAGTATATCACTATAAGACATGGGGTTTTTTTAGTGCATTAATCATCCTCTTGGCTCTTCTCTGACCGCTTTCCAATTTATCAACACCCTTTCTGAATTGTGGGCTCCAGAACTGGACACAGTATTCCAGTAGTGGTCACATCAGTGGCAAATACAGAGGTAAAAAACTCTGTTCCTACTCAAGATTCCCCTGTTTATGCACCCCAGGATCACATTAGCCCTTTTGGCCACAGCGTCACACTGGGAGCTCATGTTCAACTGATTATCTACCACGACCCCCTCATCATAGAAGATTAGGGTTTGAAGAGACCTCAGGAGGTATCTAGTCCAATCCCCTGCTCAAAGCAGGACCAACCCCAACTAAATCATCCCAGCCAGGGCTTTGTCAAGCCTGACCTTAAAAACCTCTAAGGATGGAGATCTGTCCTGGCACAGGATGGAGATCCGTCCTACCACCTCCTTAGGTAACCCATTCCAGTGCTTCACCACCCTCCTAGTGAAATAGTTTTGCCTAATATCTAACCTAGACCTCCCCCACGGCAACTTGAGACCATTGCTCCTTTTCCTGTCATCTGCCACCATTGAGAACAGCTGAGCTCCATCCCCTTTGGAATCCCCCTTCAGGTAGTTGAAGGCTGCTATCAAATCTTCCCTCACTCTTCTCTTCTGTAGACTAAATAAGCCCAGTTCCCTCAGCCTCTCCTCATAAGTCATGTGCCCCAGCCCCCTAATCATTTTCATTGCCCTCCGCTGGAATATCTCCAATTTGTCCACATCGCTTCGGAGGAGGGGAGGGGGGGACCAAAACTGGATGCAATACTTCAGGTGTGGCCTCACCAGTGCTGAGTAGAGGGGAATAATCACTTCCCTCGATCTGCTGGCAATGCTCCTACTAATACAGCCCAATATGCCATTGGCCTTCTTGGCAACAAGGGCACACTGCTGACTCATATCCAGCTTCTTATCCACTGTAATCCCCAGGTCCTTTTCTGCAGAACTGCTGCTTAGCCAGTTGGTTCCCAGCCTGTAGCGATGCATGGGATTCTTCCTTCCTAAGTGCAGGACTCTGCACTTGTCCTTGTTGGACCTCATTAGATTTCGTTTGGCCCAATCTTCCAATTCGTCTAGGTCACTCTGGACCCTATCCTTACCCTCCAGTGTATCTACCTCTCCTCCCAGTTTAGTGTCATCTGCAAACTTGCTAAGCGTGCAATTAATCCCGTCATCCAGATCATTAATGAAGATGTTGAACAAAACCTGCCCCAGAACCAATCCCTGGGGCACTCCGTTTGATACCGGCTGCCAACTAGACATCGGGCCGTTGATCACTACCCATTGAGCCCGACAAACTAGCCAGCTTTCTATCCATCTTATAGTCCATTCATCCAATCCATACTTTTTTAACTTGCTGGCAATACTACTGTGGGAAACCGTATTAAAAGCTTTGCTAAAGTCAAGATACATCACATCCACTGCTTTCCCCATATCCACAGTGCCAGTTATCTCATCATAGAAGGCAATCAGTCAGGTTGGTCAGGCATGACTTGCCCTTGGTGAATCCATGTTGACTATTTCTGATCACCTTCCTCTCCTCCAAGTGCATCCTTTTCAGAGTCACTGCTTCCCATGTTAGAGTCCCACATCCGGTAAGTATGGCCCACATTCTTTGTTCCTAGGTTTATACACTTACATTTAGCTGTATTAAAATGCATATTGTTTGCTTGCACCCCGTTTGCCAAGTGATTCAGATCGCTCTAAATCAGTGACATGTCCTCTTCATTATTTACCACTCTCCCAATTGTTGTGTCATCTGTAAACTTTAGCAGTGATTTTATGTTTTCTTCCAGGTTGTTGATAAAAATGTTAAATAGCGTAGGGCCAATAATCAATCCCTGTGGGACACTACTGGAAACACATCCACTCGATGATTCCCCCTGTATAATTACAATTGTTATGTAGCTGGATGATACCACTCATGGGGAATCAGTGAGTGACAAATTGGGACAGGCCCTAAATTGGTTGTCAGTTTTGGGGACTGGACCAGGAGCCTCCAGCTTGCAAAAGGCCTGTCAAAATTGCATTTGTATGTGCAGGGAATATAAAAATGCATATTACATATAGTGCAATACTCCTTGTACATCTGGGTCATAGCATTATGATAATGCAGTTGAGTTTATGCCATTTCCATTGGAAAAATTCTTATTTTCATTGGTTTTATATTCCTGTGGACAAACGGTGCAAATGTTGGTTGAAAAAGAATAGAAAATTGTTTTTAGTAGTTTTAATATTCTGATATTTTTACCCTCTACTAAGCAAAAAAAGGCCATGTTAAATAATGACATAACCAAGTGTTTACTGCATGGTCACTGCTCACATATAGGAATTACTTCTCACAAGTTTTTAAGAGGTCCCTTGAAGCAAATGTGTAAAGCATAAGAACTCAATATACTTTTTTCACTTTTCTCCATTTGACACTTGCTGATTTTTGTTTTCTGCTCTCGCTACTGGACCTTGAAATGAACAGGATTACTTTTTGGCAGTGTTGTTGTAGCCGTGTGGGTTCTAGGATATTAGCAAGACAAGATGGGTGAGGTAATAGGTTTTATTGGTCCAACCTCTGTTGGTGAGAGAGACAAGCTTTCAAGCTACATAGAGCTCTTTCTCGGGTCTCTCACGATTACCTTGTGTACTTCTTTGAATGAGCACCACCAATGAAATTGGCAAAACTCTTAGAATAGGGTATATCCATTCACTCTTTTGGCTCTGCAGCATTAGACTTTGACTTCACTGGCTTTGTTCCCCAGTCTTTTTCATCTTTGCTATCACCAGTGCAGCTCCATCATTGGTAGCGGAATTGGGGGCACTTATGTAGAGAAGATGTTAATGATTGCTCACGTTTAATCACCATGTCTTCTAGAGATGACATGTGTGTGTACAAATACATACACATAAGGACACATGCTTTTTGGTATCCGTATTTTAAAATGTGCTTCCTGGATTGTAGGAAATTTGGATATTTTGAGATTATTCACTAAAAATGTACTGAAGGGACATGCCCTTTTATCCCATCTCCTCTGGAGCTGATCACTTACTCTCTTACCTGCCTGTCTCCACTCATGGTCCCATTGACATCAGAGGAACTGCTCAGGGAGTAAGGTGCCACTCAGCATGAGTAAAGGTATCAGAATCTCGATCTGAGGATGAGCACAAGCAGCTCCTATTGAAGTCAGTGAGAATTGAAGGTCACTTAACACATAGGTTTGGCCCCTGACTTGCTAGATTTTCTGTTTTAACTGTTGAAAGAGATGAACAGAAATAATTCAGTGGCCCAGTCCTGCAACCCTCACTTGCATGGAAAGTACTTAATGATTCAAGAAATCCCATTTACTTCAAAGGGGCTACTTGTGTAGGGATTACTTTCATAAATACAGGCTGCAGGGACTGGGCTGTTGCATTCTCTGTCTTGCCTGTGAGAAGGTTTTATCTGTTTTCTAAGGAAGCTCTGCTAAACTAGCTAAAAAGGAAGATTTGCTTTCTAAGGCCCTGATTCAGAAAAGCACCATAAGCACGTGCTTAACTCCATCTCTGTCTAGGGCAGCACTAATGCAAATTTTTAACTTTAAGCATATGCACTGAGTCCCATTCACTTCGTGTGTTGAAATGCTGCCCTGAATAAGGATGCTTTTCTGAACTGGGGTTCAAAGTTATGTTTACATGGGCCTTTCCCCCCCAACACATCTTGTTATCTGAGGAGTCACCAGAGGGTGCTGTTACGCATAGTCTTTCAATGTTGTTTGCAGTGTTTTGTAGCCCTGTTGGTCCCAGGATATTACAGAGTTGAGGTGGGTGAGGTAAAATCTTTTGTTGGTCCAATAAAAAATATTACCTCACCCATCTTGTCTCTGTAATAGTCTTTCAAGTTCTTTTAGTATGTGAGCAGAGTACAGTCTTTGAAGTAATGCTGCATTTGTTGTTTTTGTGATGTAGATTTTTTGCAACAGCTTCTCCAAAACAGGAAGAGAGTTTACTCTCTGCCTTTATCTCTGCTAGAAAATTATTCTCTGGGAGGAATTGGCATTTAGACTAAGATTTCTGAAAGGGGGCTTTGCCCACATGACATTTGTGACCACTTCTATGGTCTGACTGGTATAAATAAACAAATTACACTAATAACACCCCCCCGCCCCCCGTCTCCGAGTCACTAATTTCTCTTCCAGCATGAAGCCAACCTCAAGGCCCTGACATAGAATCATAGAATATCAGGGTTGGAAGGGACCTCAGGAGGTCATCTAGTCCAACCCCCTGCTCAAAGCAGGACAAATCCCCAGACAGTTTAGTACTCAGCAGAGGGGTGACAATATGTAAATGTGAAGGAGAGAGAGGGAGACAATAAGAGGAGGCAGAAGGGAGTGCTAAATAAGTTGGAGGAGATGTCAGTATATTTTTATTACTTCTCAGGGTAAAAGTGATGTGTAGCTTTCTTTTCTTAAGAGGAGATGTCTATAATATGGAGGACATTCCCTCCCAGATTACACTAGTTTTCAAGGTGATCACAGGCCTGACAGCATCGTTTTTAAATGAAGATTCAATCTAATCACTGATAGCACATCCAGTATAACTATTGGAGAAAACAAGCAGGAATTACTCATACTCTGTTGCAGAAGCCTCACATAAATTATTCACATCAGACATTCTGAATCAATAAATGGAGGTTATTGGAAACATTACTAATAACAAAGCAACAAGTCCTGCTTTCTTTTAACTTTCCTGTGCTTCCCTCCCCCCATTCTCTCACGTTGGTTCTTAGATCTGCCTTGTATCTTCTGGTTTGGACCTTTTGTGGTGTGGAATATCCCAGCTGGACTGCCAGGAAGCCCTACTGTAGACAGCTCTAAATAAAATAAAATATCTGCTCTTCACACTATGTTGCCTTGCCCACTCCTCTCCTGGAGGCTTGTGCATTGGCATCTGTACAATCAAACTTAACAGCCATTAACAGCTGAGTGACAACCATCTGGCTACCTACCACTCCTCTTCTGAGCTGCAGTTTTAGCCCCTGGCCTCACCAGGGTGAGACAACTCAGCAGAAGGTTTGTAGGCAGAGTGGGAAACCCCAGACTACTAGCTGGAGCTCAGGCAGATGAGCTTTGAATGCTATGAGAATGAAGTGAGTGATGTAAAGAAGTTGGTGGGGCTGATACACTGGTTTTAATGAGAAGAGAATTTCCATTGACTTTAGTGGTGTTACTCTGGGCAGTCACTGTTACAATGGTTAGTAAAGTGAGAAAAGAATCGGGTTCTGTCCTTAATAGTTGGACTCAAGGTTGTGGGAGCTACCCATGCTCTCCAGTGGAAGGCAGAAATCCACACAGAATACATGTTTCTCAATTGCCACTCAGTCAAGGCACAAGCAAGTCATGGCTGGGAAAAGGGCTTGATGGGAAGTCTTAAGGGGGTAGAATTAGAAAGTCTGAGAGATATGGGAAAAGGGAAAGAGGATAGAAAGGGAATGATGGAGAAAGATTCAGGAGGGCTAGAGGGGGTAGAAAAAATGAGGAGGCAATGAGGGATGGCGGATGACTATAGTGTGAAAAGTTGGAACAGAGGCAAGAGGAGAATGAGACTGGGAGGTGAAAGAAGAGGATGAGAAGGGATAAAAGAAACAACGCACCAGGGTAATGTTAGTAAATTCTGTTTTATTACAATATTTGATGCCTTTAAGATTCAATTTACTAATGTATCCCTGATGGAGTGATTGGGAGTCTGGGGTCCTTGGGTAGATGGAGCGGCGTAGGAAAGAAGCAAGCAGGATGTTGTATTGAGATAAGTGAGGGAGGATCAAGGGTACTACATTGCTCTCATTTATTTTCCTGTGAGCTCTCACACATCATGATTCTACTCCCATAATAAAAATGATTGATCTTGATTCTACCCAAATACATGAGAAAATGTATATGAAGCGTGTTTTAGAACTGGGATACTAGAAAGTAGTGATAGCAATATTTACATTGGAGTCTAGGAACAATTTACACTTGGCATTTTCATTAACAAGCCTCCGTTAACCATAGAAAGCAAAGCAATGTTAGATTTCTGTGTGAGTCACTGTAATGGCGTGGACTCACCACTGCTGGTGCCTCCTGCTGGTTGTTCCAGGAATTAGGTCAGTCCAGCTCCAGAGCACCCTCTGCGGGTGGTATTTTGCCCATTGTCTGCTCTACTCCGCTGGTTTGGACCCGTGCTGCTGCCCAGCTCAGTGGTGTCCTCTTCAGGACACTGCCGGAGGCCTACTACTTCTTTCTCACCCCCCTTCCGGGGGTCACTGCAGTCCTTTGGCTTGCACCCACTGCAGGGGCCAGCCACAACCCAAAGTCTAGCCCCTCACTTCAGGGGCAAGTTTCAGTCTGTATTGGCCATGCTCCTCTGCAGCCAGGTGCAGTGCAAGGGAGGGGACCCAGGCCTACCCACTACTCTGGGTCCCAACCCAGGGACCCTCAAGCGGCAGCCTCTCTGCCCACCTTCTCGCCCCTTGTCTGCCTATCATCCCTGGGCCGCTTCCCCTTGGCCCTTGCACCTTCTTGGCCCTTTCTGGCAGGGGCCTGCAGCCTAGTAGGTAACAGGCCAGAGCTCACCCTCCGCTACCCTGAGCCTGCCCAGCACTGCTCTTTCTCAGGTGCTATCCCTGGGAGCCAGTCCTCCTCCCTTGCTTGTCAGGGAGAGACTTTCCTCTGCTCTGCTGGGCAGCTCCTTATACCTGGACTGCCCCAGCAGCTGCCTCCTATCTGGCTCCTAACAAGCCTCACCCTAATTAGCTGCAGGTTTCCACAGCCTCCCTGGCTACCTCTTCCCTACTCCCTGCTGGAGTGGGCCACCTGCACCACTACCGTCACTGAAGGCCAAATTCCACCCTGAAATCCACTGACTACAATGGATGGGGCACAAGTATAACTACGAGAGGAATTTGGCCCTAAAATCCTTCTAGTAAGAAGTGAACTGTTGCATGCCTGAATCTCTGCCAACTTTCTTATGGTACAGCCATTTATACCTGTGCAAAGTGAGCACAAAATGCTACCAAGGGGAATTGGTGGTGCTTTGCATCCACTTAGCCTAGATGTATATAACTACTTACAGGGCAAGGCAGCAGAGAAGGAGGCCCTGGCAGTATAGCTTGACATAGCGGGGCAGTGAGAGATGATATGTAATAATACATAACAGCGCCTTTTATCCCTGAGACTAGCAAGCTGTACAAACTACAACAACCTTTGCTTGGTTTGAACGAGTTCTGCTCTCACAGTGCTGTAAATTTGAAGTAATTCCAGCAGCTTCAGTGGAACTACTCCAGATTTACCCCAGTGTAACTGGTAGCACAATATGAGCCATCATTTCTAATTGCCACTGAAAGTATTTTCTAATCTAAAATACCCATGAATAGGCACGGCGGGAAAACAGCTCCCTTAGATACCTTCATGCCTAGTCTTATGTATTAGAAATACTTCCAATAGACTGATGCAAGTAGTCTCTGGGTATCTAATTCTCTGTATCCACAATTTGTATTACTACATGTAAGCTGTTGTGTATATATAGGTATATACCCAGAGTTAATCCTTGAACTATATGGAAGATCTCTCTGCTGCCAGTGGCCTTCCATATCAGGGAGAATATGTTCTAAAGCAGGGATGCCCAAACTTTTTCAAAGTGTGAACTATGGGTAAAAATTTCAAAAGCACCTAATTGACTATCGAGCTGAATTCCAATTTTCAAAAGTGACGTAGGCACTTACGGGCCAGATTTTGAAAGGTATTTAGGCACCTTATTCCCATTGATTTTTGGCATCTTAGTCACATTGAAAGTTCACATTTAGGCTCCTAAATGCCTGTCACTTTTGAAAATAGGAATTAAGCTCCTAAGCCTCTAGGACACTTTGGAAAATTCTACCCCCATTTTAACAGTGAGATTATCTTGTGGATGCCCCTCCTTTCTCTTCACAATCACCCACCTCTCTCATTCATGCTTATGTAACATCACTGTGGCAACTGCTGCAATGCATGTGAGCAAATAGTAACAGGAAAGCGTTGAATGTATGTTTAGCTGTATTTTAATGAATTTTGTAGCAGCTGTGAACAAGAAAAAGATCTAGCACCCTACTACCAGTTGGTTATCTTTTTGTGGACCACTAGCAGGTGTCTCATGGACCAAGAGTTTGAGGATATCTTTTCTACAGAATCCCCAGCGGTTCTGTCATAACCCACTCGCCATCACAATAATCCCATAACCATAACAGCTGACTGGGAGACAACAGATATAAAAGGAACTTCTGCATTTTGACACGTGTGGCTTAGATTCAAAATAGGTTGGCTTTGTTTGTTTGTTTTCCTTTGTTGTTAATGACTGCAGGCAAGGAGACCATAGCTCTGCTTATCACAGAGATGCTTCCACAGCAATTCGCTTCTCATCCCATTCCTCCCCACCCCATCGTCGCTCGGTACTGACTGGAATAAACTCAAGTTATGCAGCTGTTCCAATGTCAAAAGTGGTTCACTTTGCCATTAACCACATTCAGCCTCTAACTGAACCTGGCAAGCAGCCGGCCTGCCCAGAGCTAGTTTTGCTTGCAGATGTATGTGTTTTGACAGGAAGAGCAGCCCCCTGTGGAGTAAGGTAATATCTGGCTGATATAAGCTAGAAAATTTCAAAACAAAATTAGAGTGGGTGGAGCAAGGGGGCATGGCCTCCCTCCCGGCCAGATGGGAGGAATCACCACCTACCCCCTAGTGGGTGGAGCCAGGCAAGCCACCTCCACCCTGCCCAAAACAGAAGGGTGGGACAGAAAGTATAAAAGGCAGGCCCTACAGCTCAGTTGGGCCAGAGCCGGTTAAGGAGACAGCCACCTGATGCTTGCTGCTGGGGCTTGCTCCCAAGGGGGTCCTCTGCAGCACCGAGGACCCGAAGGGACTGTCAGAGCTGCCAGCCAACAATGACGCCAAAGAGCTGCTGGGATTGCTGCTAGCTGTGTACCCCAGGGACATGGAGGACCCCTACGAACTGAAGGTACCCAGCCAGGGGATTATAGGAAGTAGCTCAGGGACACCAGACAATTGTCCAGTTGTGTGGTCAGAATACTGGTCAGTGTGTTGTGATGGGATCCCTGTGGACCCAATGGCGGAGCCCTCCACCACTCTTAGGGCCCTGGGCTGAGACTTGGTGAAGTAGGGTGTGGCTGGGTCTCCCTACCCATTGCTGCCAACCTTGCCCCTCGAGTGGCAGCCTCCCCACCTTAAGCCAAGAGGCCTGCATTTGTCTGCCATCTGCCCGAGCCAAGATGGCAGGCCCTAGACTCTTTGGTGCTCTGCCCTGCCTGAGGTCCTGAGCCCCTAGCCTGTTGTTGCTCCTTCCTGCTGGAGGGCCCAATTCTCTAGACTGTTTGGTGCTCTGCCCTGCCTAGAGGGTCAGGGCCTGGGCCTCTGATGCTGCTAATTCCCCTTTATGCCAGTCTTTACAGAGATGCAGTAGTGAGGGGGTGTGGCCTCCCTCCAGGCCTGACCGGGAGGGACAGACATGACCCTCTACGTGTGATGGAGAACACGGGTAACCCCTGAGACAAGGGGACTGCACGTGCTCCTAGCCTGCTGCCCACCTGAGAGACTACGATGGAACTGGGCAAGTTTATAAAATGGTGGGCGGAGAACCAGCTGCAGCAACAGGCAGTCCAGCTCCAGCAGCAACAGGTGCAGCAACTTGGGGGCCAGCAGCAGCAGTTGATCGGGTGGGTGGGGGCCCAGTAGCAGGAATAGCAGCAACAGTGCTTTCAGCAGCTGGCCACCTTGCTTCCCAGCCCCTTCAGCCCCACCCCCGGAGGAGCGACAACCCCAACAACCGCCAGGATGCCAGTACACCTCACAAAGATGGGGCCTGATGATGATCCAGAAGCCTTCCTGAAAGCTTTTGAGCGGGTCACTTCGGTGGCGGGATGGCCACCGAACCTATGGACAATGCTCTTGGCCCCCTACCTAATGGGGGCGGCCAAGGCTGCTTATTGTGGGCTCCCCAATGATGAGGTCTGCAACTACAGAGCAGTAAAGTTGGCCATCCTTGGCGCTCTAGACATCACCCCTGAAACCTTTTGGTGCCAGTTCTAGGGGGAGACCTACTGCCAGGGACCCGACCCTGGGTCATGCCATAGGAGCTCAAGGACATCTGCTGGCAGACTCCACCACTGAAGTAGCCAAGCAGGTGTTCGTCGAGCAGTTCATTCACATTCTCCCACCCTGAGGGAGAGCCTGGGTCCTTCAAAATCAACCCACCACCTTGAGGATGGTGGTCGGCCTAATGGAAGATTTTCTGGCTGCAGAAACCACAGTAGTACCCGTAGCTGCAGTGGCAATGCGGAGCCCCCCTGGGCTCGGATAGACCCTCCAGCCCTAAGACAGTGGCCTGGACAGGCTCAAGCCACAATGAGGGATGCAGCAGCGGCTACCTGCCACAACCCATCCTGATGTCCCGTGGAACGCCCGCAGGCCACGGCAAAGGAGGGAAATCCCTGAACCAGAGCCCTCCAAATCATCTGCAGAACCCCAAGAACTGGGCCAGCCCCACTGAGATTGGTTCCTGTTTTGCTTGTGGTCGATTTGGACACCTCCAGCGGCAGTGCCCAGTCATGGACTGCGTCTCTGGCCAGGTTTACACCATGCCCGCTTGCGTCCTACTGCCAAGATGACTGTCCTCATGGGCCTTGGCAGGAAACAAGTGCATGACCTGGTGGACTCTGGCTGTGAGCAAACCCTAGTGCATCAGTGACTTGCACCGGCAAGTGACCTTGCACCGGGCCAGATTCAACTCCTCTGTATTCATGGGGACTTGAAGTCATATCCAAGTGCCCAGGTACTGCTAACTATGGACAGAGTGACCTGGGTAGTGACAGTGGGGGTCGCCCCAAAGCTGCCTACCCCATCATTCTCAGATGAAACTGGCCAGAATTCACTAAGGTTCTGCAAACTGCGAGCCTCCGGGACCTACTGGTGCAGATGGCTCTTGAGGGAAACCCCCTGGAGGGCGAGGTTGATGGGCCCAGGAAGACTAACCCAGGTGACCCCTCAGCCCCACCTGGGGCCCTCAACACCCCAGAAAGAGATGAGCTACTCCAATTGGATGGTGGGGAAGCCCCCCTGGACGCGGGAGTCAACTTCAGCAGGGACCAAAGAGAGGACCCCACCCTCAGCTGGGCCTGTGAACAGATAGAGTATATCAATGGGATGGCAACAGATCTGCAGTGAGCGGCCCAGTGGCCATGGTTCAAATTGACAGGAGAGCTCCTGTACCAGGTCGACTGAGACCCTTGGACCCATGAGCCTCATTCCCAACTGGTCGTGTCCTAGTGTAACTGATGGGTAGTACTGAGATTAGCCCATGACATCACTGTGACTGGCCATTTGGGACAGGAGAAGACCCTGGCCTGGGTCTTGGCCCGGTTCTTTTGGCAGGGCATGTGCTGGGATGTCAAGTATTACTGCGCTTCCTGCCCAGAGTGCCAACTGGCAGTGCCTCTGTGGGTACAAAATGCCCCACTGATCCCCTGACTGGTGGTAGGGACGCCCTTTGAGAGGGTCGTGATGGAGCAGGTGGGGCCACTCACAGAAAGCATTGCTGGCTTCTGCTACATTCTAGTAGTGATGTACTGTGCTATCCGCTTTCCAGAGGCCATCCCCCTAAGGAAAGCCACTGAATGGATCATCACAGCTGAACCCCTGAAGATCTTCACCTGGGTGGGCTTACCTCGGGAGACCGTTACAGACCAGGGGACAAACTTCACCTCCCAGCTGCTCTGCAAAGTCTGTGGCCTCTTAGGGATCAAGAGGCTGCGGACATCAATCTCCCACCTCCAGACAGATGGATTGGTTCAACCAGGCCCTTAAAGATGTGCTCTGGAAGATCCCACCTAAGGACTTGTGCCACTGGGATCATCTGATTTGTCCCCCCCCTCCACTTACTGCTTGCCATTAGGGAGGTGCCGCAAACCTCCACCAAGTTCTCGCCGTTTGAGCTACTGTACGGTCACCAGCTTGGGGTTTGCTCGACTTAATGCGGGAGACCTGGGAACAGACCCTGTCCTGGACCCAGGGGTTCCTACAGTATGTACTGCAACTGCAAGGTCCCAGTGGTGGCAGAGCGCGAAGAGCCCCTGCTCAGGAATACCCCCACGAAAGAGCAGCGGAAGCAGATGAAGCAGCTGCTGGAGGCCTTTTCCAAAACCTTCACAATCTTACCTGGACAGCACACCATCCAGACCAACCCAGGGGAAATGGTTCATGAGGTGATGAGACCTCTCCTGCATCGAATGCGGGATGTGATAGAGCAGGAGGTCTAGGCAATGACAGACCTAGGAGTAATCGAGAAGTCACAGAGCGAGTGGTGCGGTCCCTAAGCCAGATGGGACCCTCTGGTTCTGCATTGATTTCTGGAGGGTCAACACTATCTCTAAATTCGATGCATATCCAATGCCCTGGATTGACGAGCTACTCGACTGACTCAGACAGGCCTACTACATCAGCACCTTGGATCTGACCAAGGGCTACTGGCAGATCCCACTGGAACCCGGATTGAAGAAAAAGACAGCCTTTGCTACACTTTGCAGGCTCTACCAATTTACCAGGATGACCTTCAGCCTTCATGGAGCACCTACGACCTTCCAATGTCTGATGAACCATCTGCTGCAGCCCCATGTTGAGTACGCCATGGCCTATCTCAACAATATAGTGATCTACAGTCGCCACTGGGAGGACCACCTGGACCAGTTGGCAGCCATCCTGAGGACCCTCCAGGAGGCAGGGCTGACTGCAAACCCTAAGAAGATCCAGATTGGTTAGCAAGAGACTACATACTTCGGTTACAAGGGAAGGTGTGCCCCTGGTCAAGAAGGTCCAGGCTATACAGGACTACTCGGAGCTCCAAAAAAAAGGTGAGGCAACTAGTGGGGTATTATCACCAATTCATTCCCAGCTTCGCCACAATTGCTGCACCCTTGACTGAGCTACTCATTAAGGACAGCCCTCAATGGGTACGCTGGTCCCACAAATGTGAAAAGGCTTTTTGGACACTGAAGGATCACCTATGCCAGGAACTGGTACTGTAAAGGCCTGACTTCACTCATGGCTTCGTTGTCCAAATGGAGAGGAACACGCAGTCATCTACATCAGCCAGAAGCTATTCCCCTGGGAGCACAACTATTCAGTCATTGAAAAAGAAGCGCTAGCGGTTAAGTGGATGGTAGAAGTCCTCCATTATTACCTCCTGGGCAGGCCCTTCGTTGTAGTGACGGACCACGCACCCCTAAAATGGCGACATACCATGAAGGACACCAATGCGGGGCTGATGCGGTGGTACCTTAGCCTCCAACCTTTTGCATTTACGATGCAGCATAGTGCTGGGAAGGAACATGCAAATTCCTTGTCACCCCTCCAGAAACAGTGGGGCAGGACAGAAAGTATAAAAGGAGGGCCCTACAGCTCAGTTGGGCTGGAGCCGGCGAAGGAGACAGATGCCTCCTGCCCACTGCTGGGGCTTACGCCTGACGGGGACCTCTGCAGTGCCGAGGATCTAAAGGGGCTGCCAGTCGACAAGGAGCCTGAAGAGTTGCTGGGACTGCCGCTAGCTGTGAACCTTGGGGAGATGGAGGACCCCCACAAACTGAAGGTACCCAGTGAGAGGATCATGGGAAGTAGCCCCAGACAATAATCTGGTTGTGTGACCAGAATACTTGTCAGCATGTTGTAGTGGGATCCCTGCTGACCCAGTAGCAGAGCCTTCCACCACTGTTAGGGCCCGGGGCTGGGACCCATGGAATAGGGTGGGCCCAGGTCCCCACACCTCCAGCTGCTGCCCCTCCCCATCTTAAGCCAAGAGGCCTGCATTTGTCTGCCTGCCAAGACGGCAGGCCCTAGATTGTTTGATGCTCCGCCCTGCCTCCGAGGCTGTTAATTCCCCTTTACACTGGTCTTTACAGAGATGCAGCAGCAAGGGGGCATGGCCTCCATCTGGGCCTGATGGGGAGGGATGGACACGAACCTTACAGCGGGCTTTGTCTCTTGTGCTGAAGGTCAATGATGAGCTTGAGCCTCCTGGACAGGTGTCTGCCTTGTCATTCAGGCTGTTCCTGCATCAAAAGGTTGCAGTGATTTTTTTCCCTTTCCCCTCATCTGAAATTATCAGAGCATAAGGAACGAAACAATACTACTCCATTACAGTAGGAATCTCTGGTCACCTCCAATAGAAGCTGAACAGGAGGCTCTGATGCCTGCTGTGCTGTCAGTATGGCAGTGAGTTTCTCTTGGATACCAATCCCCTATTTGAAGTTCACAAATTTGGAACATGTGGTCTAGCAATATTCTCAATTTCTTTTTTAACAAAACAAAAACATTAAAAAATTGTTGGGAGTTGATAACCGGCTTAAACAGCACCATGCTATGTCTTGCTGTGTTTTCCTGATGGCTTCTCTTCACACTCTTCAAGAAAAACACCAAGAAAAGATTAGTATTAGTATTTATTTATTAATGATGCTATAACACCTTCAGGACTAATCAGGGATCGGGGTGCCATTGTGCTACTCTCTATACACACACAAAATGAAAAGTTACTCTTTGCCTCAAAGAGTTTACAATATAAGGCCCCAGTTCAGGAAAACCCTTGTGCAAGTGTTTAATTTTAAGCATGTGCTTAAATTCCATTGAAATCAATTTCAGTGGGACTTAAACACATGTTTAAAGTTAAGCACCGTTCCTGAAGAGGGATGCTTTCTTACTTCGAGACCTAAATAGATTCCTCATGAGTATGAAGACTGTATTAGAATGGATACAATGGTTTGTTTGGAAAATCATACATTCAAATTCATGGAGGCATGGGTGGCAAGTTTGTAGAAATTTTGGTGGTGCCCAGAATCCACCCCCCCAAACTCTGCCCCCACCTGCCTAAGGCTCTGGGTGGGATTTCGGGGGGGAGGTCTGGGGTGCAGGTCCTGGGCTGGCCTGGGGATTAGGGTTGTCATAAACAGTTAGTTAAGGGTTAAGGTCTCTTTTACCTGTAAAGGGTTAACAAGCAGTACCTGATGAACACCTGACCAGAGGACCAATCACATTTCAGGAGCTTCCAACAAAGTAGCTGATGCACTCTCTCGTGAAAGTTTCCCAGAATCAAATGGTTAACAACTGTTCTTGAAATGTGAAAAATCTCGTTGGTTACATACTTAGTAGTATCTGTAATAGTGCATGTGTTTTTTTAATCTGTTTATTTTAAAGTTCTAGGAGGAAATCACCGCCAGTGTGGGTCCACCACTGTCTGCGATTTGGTGGGCATGTCATAAACAGTTAGTTAAGGGTTAAGGTCTCTTTTACCTGTAAAGGGTTAACAAGCAGTACCTGATGAACACCTGACCAGAGGACCAATCAGGGACAAGATAATTTCAAATCTCTGTGGAGGGAAGTTTTTTTATGTGTTCTTTGTTTTGAGTTGAGTCTCTCTTGGGAGCTAAGGGAGTCCAGACATCTTAATCAAGTCCTCCCAGGTTTCTGCAGTATTTTTCATCTATTCAGTCTAGTGAGTATTAGAAAGGCGTACTAGTATTATAAGTTTATTTCTACATTTGCAATTGTGTGTTTTGCTGAAGGAATCTCTTTATTTCTATTGCTGTTACTTTGTTTTTACTGAGAAAGAAAGGGGGAGGGGGAATTCTCTCCAGGTTTATAGGTTAGACTCTGTGTATTGTTCCATCCTGGTACTACAGAGAGAGTGTACTTTCTTTTGTTCTTTTTAATAAATTCTTTTCTTTTTTGGACTTGGTTAATTCCTTCTCTTGTGGGAATTCAGGGGAAGGGGAGGAGGGAAGAGTGAGTTCCTCCTGGGTTTGATTCTGGGAGTTGAATCGGTGTGTATCTCTCCGGAGTAGGCTAGGAGAGAGGGAGGGGGGAATTGGGCTGCTTCCCTTTGTGTAGAGATTCAGGGAGATTGAATCTGTGTTCCCCAGGGAAAGTTTTGGGGGAACAGGCAGTGTGTTATCCACTTTAAACTTAACTGGTGGCAGCAGGACCAGATCTAGACTAGGATTAGTTTAGAGGAGCCCATGCAGGTCCCCATCTTGGAACCCAAAAGCTCCAAGTGGGGGAGAAGACCTATGACAAGGGTGCAGGAGGGGTGCAGGGTGCAGGCTTTGGGAAGGAGTTTGGGTGCTGGGTGCAGGCTCCGGGCTGGGGTATGGGGTGGATGTGCAGGAGGGGGTGAGGGGTGCAGGCTTTGGGATGGAGTTTGGGTGCAGGCTCTGGGAGGGAGTTTGGGGATAGGAGGGAGTGCAGGGGTGAAGGCTGTGGGGCTAAGGATGAGGGATCCATGATGCAGGAGGGGGCTCAGGGCTAGGGCAGAGGGTTGGGGTGTGGGGTGAGGGCTGTGGGGCTGAGGGTGAGGGGTTCATGATGTGGGGGGGCTCAGGGCTAGGGAAGAGGATTATGGTGCAGGGGGATGAGGGCTCTGGCTGGGGCTGGGGGATGAGGGGTTCATGCTGTGGGGGGGGGCTCAGGGCTGGAGATGAGGGCTCTGGCTGGGGATGAGGGGTTTGGGGTGTTGGAGAGGCTCAGGGCTAGGGTGGAAGGACAGGGTAAGGGCAGCCTGCCTTGCCATTAGTGGAGGGCAGGCACTAGGACCCTGGGGCAGCAGACAGCAGTTCTGCCGGGAGGCGCTCTCTGGCAGCGCAAGCAGGCAGGGGAGAGGCGCCGCGCTGCTTTCTGTCAGGCAGGGACGACGCGGCTGGGGGGGACGGGGACGCAGGGGTAGGGGTGGAAGGCGGAGGTCGGGGCCCGATCCAGGCAGGGCCAGGGGAGAGACCCAGCTCCAAATATTGCTGGAGCAGGGCACCCGGCCCTGAATATTCCTGGTGCTTGGGCACCACAAACATATATAACCTGCCGCCTATGCATGGAGGTTGTATCAAAGTTACGGAGAGGAGAATTTGGCCTATCTACTGATCTTTCCATCTAGCCCTGCCAGTCAGGGATGATTACACAAAGGAATGCTGTTTGTGAGTCAAATACATGAGTGAGAACCTGAAATTCAGGCTTAGCTGGGATTTGGATATGACCTGTGCTTTCTGCTACTGTACAACTCTTTTCTCAAAGTGTTTTAAGTCCATCAGGTTCTTTTCTTGTGAGATAAACGTCAGTACACGTGTATAATATCATGCATTACGTCCTTGGCTGGTTTGAACTGATTTATGACAATTTACATTAGCTGAGGCTCTGGCCCCATGAGCATAAATGGTGCTTTACCAATCACACAGGATGGGGCTTGCAAAACCCATTTGCCCATGAAAGAATGCATGGCTTGGGGATGGTAGAAAGCAAAAGTGGATGGTTTGGGGGTCATGGGAGAGCTTGGGAATTCCTCCACTTGGGTATGGTACCTCATTATATATTTTTAAATAGCAGAGATGTTATTAATTAGTTTTATTGAATATATATCATTGCAGAGTGTGAAAATCATGATATTTTCAATAAGAATGTATTACTTCGTATTTACTTTTCATATAAAACCCATGACCACAGCTGGCCACGCAGAGCCCAGCATTTAAAACCTGAGATATGACATGCAAATAAGATATGATTATGATGGGTTGCCCCCCTTCCAGGGTGCCACCTGATGTACTGGGGTACCACTGAGCCCTTCTGTTCCACCAGCCTGGGCTCCCGCACCCTGTCCTGCTAAGCCAGCCCCTCCAGCCTCCTCTGGTGGGGACACACCCAGCTTCAGAAAGACACAGATACTGAAATCAGTACTGCATGGGAAGGCTTTCAGCTAAGGAATTTCCCAGCGCTCAAGGGCACTCCCCCTCTGGAGAGTAAACCCAAAATTGTATTGTGTTGCTCTGCACCGAGAACTGTACAGTGTAAGCTAATTGAAATTTGCCCTCTCCCACACTGTGGAGAGAGAGATGCACAGCCTTTTGCACCCCCCAATTATGAATTACACAAACTGGGTTTAGAACAAAAACAAGTTTATTAAGTACAAGAGGTAGTTTTTAAGTGATTATAAGGGCTAGCCAACATATCAAAGCGGATTACCTTAGTTAATAAACAAAAACTGCAAACTGAGCTTAACACACTGGATAGGTAGGATATAAATTAGCAAATTCTCACTCTGAGTGATAACCTGGCTGGCAGACTTCTAAGGCACAAGTTGTCTTGGCTTTCCCAGGTTTTCATATATCGGCTAAAGATCCTTCTAGCCTGGGACCATCGCTTCCCACAGTTCAGTCCTTGCCCCTCAGGTGTTTCCAAGTGTGTTGTTGTAGGGAGAGTGAGGTCCCTCCATGATGTCATTGTCCCCCTTTTATATCTTCTTCCCACTTGCTGGAAAGCTCTTATGCTGTGACGTGCATCAAACAGTTCCCATTGTGTAGAACTAGCTCTGAGAGGTTTCTGTTGTACACAGTTCCTGGGGTAATCCTTGTGCTTGTGTGCATTTCCTCAGTAAGCCATTAGCATTGTTTGGCCTTTCTGTTGTTGTACCTGAAAGGCTGCTTGTGGGCATTTTCAACCTCACAACATGTTTCAGTAACACATACATAGACAAACTTAATAACTTCACATATGACAATAACACATACAATCCAACGAGATATTAATGTCTAGCAGATCCAGACTTTTAGAATGATGCCCCACAGGACATACTTTGTACAAAACATCCTAAATGCATGACAGCGGTGAATATTGGGGTGTCAGGGTGTCACAATGATCACGGAGGTAGGTCCATCAATGGGTATTAGCCAGGATGGGCAGGGATGCAAAACCATGCTCTGAAGTGTCTCTGCTTCTGTTTGCCAGAAGCTGGGAATGGGTGACTGGGGATGGATCTCCTGATGATTACCTGTTCTGTTCGTTCCCTCTGAAGCACCTGGCATTGGCCTCTGTCAGAAGACAGGTTACTGGGCTAGATGGACCTTTGGTCTGACCCACTATGGCCATTCTTATGTTCAAATTGTCCATGCTTATTGGACACTATTAACTTAAAAACACCCAATAACAGATTATTAATGAGATATATTTATTTTTTCATTGAAAAAGGATTCTGGGATATTAAATCATGAGAGGAAAAAGTGATGGTGGAAGGATTATCTAATAGTGGAGAGAGCACTGGACTGGGACTCAGGAATCTTGGGTTTAGTTCCTGGCTCAGCCATTTTCATTGTGACCTTAGGCAAGTTATTTGATTTACGCTGAGTTTCAGTTCCCCATCCGTATAATAGGGACATTTCCCTTCCTGACAGGACTGTTGTGAGGATAAAATTAATTAATAATTGAGAATGGTTTGAACACTACAGTGATGATGGTCATAAAAGTACCTATATAGATAGTGGAAGAGTAAAGTTGGTGGTTTTGGAATCATGGGTGTAAAAAAATGGAAACTCTAACCACTAAATTATGCTATCATTTATTCCATACACTGAGGTACTGTACTTCCCCTAGACAGAGCTGAAATTTATTTTGAGTGCTGTTATTTTTATCCCAGTAGTGCCTAAAGGCCCCTATCAAAGATAAAGTTGCACCATATTGGATGCTGTACAGACAGTAATGAAAGATAGGTGCTGCTCCAAAGAGCTCACAATCTTAGTCCAACACGAGATGCAACAGGTGCGTGAAAGGAATTGGGAGGATGATGAGGCAGAATGTGACAACAGTGATACAAACATATTTTTGCATAGACTAGCTACACATGCAGTTTGTAGGTGTAGATTTTTTTAAAAATTCCTCTTTGCTAATGGAGACAAATAAGCTGATCAATAGCCGTAATTTGAGACTTGGCTCCAGTTCTGCCAGTTAAGTGAAAAACAGAAGTCAATTTGCAGCTTGATTTTTACAATGGTTTTCTGAGCTAATTCATCATGTTCCTAATTTTCACGGGTGGGACTTTTGTGACTGGTTGCTTTAGTGACAGCTCACCGATGCTGCAAATTCCCTTTACAATTAATCAGTTGTAAATGATTGTCTTCACAGCTTTTTCATGTGCGTCTGGTGAATACCTAGAAATGAAGAATCAAATGTGCAGTAAATGTGCCGCTGGGACGTATTCCTTGGGCACTGGGATCAAGTTTGATGAATGGGATGACCTGCCAGCAGGATTCTCCAATGTGGCAACTTTCATGGACACGGCTGTCGAATCAGCTGAGAATAAAGCCGATAGCTGTGACAAGTAAGAGGCGTATGGGCTGGTCTGTGGCCACACTGGTGAAGGGGTTGGTTTGACTCTCATGGATTTCCGTGGGCTTTGGATCAAGCTCATAGATTGCCGTGGGAACCAGTTGCTACGGTAGTATAGTAACATGTAGGTGGTGTTCACTGAAAACAGTGATAGGTAGACCACGCCCCTCAGCATGGAATGCTGGTTATGTGTTAGTGAAAGCTCTTGGAGTTTGATGATGCCATCAGCTGGTTAACGGAGAGGACAGTTGAACACGCTATGCTGTGTAAGTACAGAAAAATACATTGTGCAATAAAAGCAATCTCTGCACATTGCCAAGAAGCACACGTCAGGGATATTGAATAGTTGAGAAGAAAGGATAAATAAAATGGGCCCTATTTGACCCTGCTGGTCCACTGGCACAAAGTCAGTTTCATCATCTACCTGAGCCTTCCGCTGTGCTGGGGAACTCATCAGGTGGCTTCGGGCCAGTGGAGTAGCATGACAGGAGTGGCTACTGAGCCACTACTTTCTGCCAATCCCCTGCTGTCATAGAATCATAGATTATTAGGGTTGGAAAGGACCTCAGGAGGTCATCTAGTCCAACCCCCTGCTCAAAGCAGGACTAATCCCCAAATGGCCCCCTCAAGAATTGAACTCTCAACCCTGGGTTTAGTAGGCCAATGCTCAAACCACTGAGCTATCCCTCCCCCCTGGCCTCCTAGATGACATTAGCAGCTGGTGAAACTTGGAACAACCCTGAACTGCTTTAACTTGTGCCTGAGTGGCTCTGGGATCTAAGAGGAGTAAAGGTGGCTTAAAACTACTTTTACACTCGGCATGATCTGTGCTGATTGCAGAAGGGCTGTTCTTAAGGATATGGCCCTCTGTATCCTAGACAAGCCTTCCTGATTGGGATTCATTAGAAGTTCCAGGAAACAGGGCCGCCCGGGGGGGACGACAAGTGGGGCAATTTGCCCCAGGCCCTACAGGGGCCCCCACGAGAGTTTTTCGGCACCCCTGGAGCGGGGTCCTTCACTCACTCCGGGGGCCCCAGAAAACTCTTGCGGGACCCGGGCCCCTGAAGCTTCTTCCGCTCCGGGTCTTCAGCGGCGTGGGGTCCTTCCGCTCCGGGGCCGAAGGACCCCCCGCTGCCGAATTACTGCCGAAGACCCGGCACTTCAGTGGCGGTCCCGCTTCGGCGGTAATTTGCGGCGGGGGGCCCCCGCCGCGGGTCTTCAGGGCACTTCGGTGGCAGGGCCCGGAGTAGAAGGACCCCCCCGCCGCCGAATTACCTCCGAAGCGGGGGCCCCCTGCCGCCAAAGACCCCAGGTCCCCTGAATTCTCTGGGTGGCCCTGACAGGAAACAACATACATTTGCCCCCATTCATAATTTTGATGTGCAAAAAGGTAAGTTTTGACAGAGCACATAATCCTTTGTGTGAAAAATATGTGGGAAACCGATGTGAAAGGGTTGGGGAGTGAATCTAGCTACAGTGGGGTACTGTGTCCTTTAAAAGCTGCAAAGAGTCCTGTGGCACCTTATAGACTAACAGACGTATTGGAGCATGAGCTTTTGTGGGTGAATACCCACTTCGTCGGATGCATGCATGTATTCACCCACGAAAGCTCATGCTCCAGTACGTCTGTTAGTCTATAAGGTACCACAGGACTCTTTGCAGCTTTTACAGATCCAGACTAACATGGCTACCCCTCTGATACTTGTGTCCTTTACTGAGCAATATATTTTAAAATAGGAATGTTATAAATGTCTTCAGAGTTCTTGTGATCTAAAATAAGCCTTGTTTTGTTTATCTTTATCCAGCTCTTCGTGGACTCCTCATGGGAATTACATAGAGTCCAACAGAGATGACTGCACTGTTTCTCTAATCTATGCTGTGCATCTGAAGAAATCTGGTTCTGTCTTCTTTGAATACCAATATATTGACAATAACATCTTCTTTGAGTTTTTTGTAAGGCTTTTATACACTGAATCTAACCTCAAAGTAAATATGATGTGTTCCAGATAAAGACCTATTTTGGAATCAGCTTAGTTTTCTCCTCATCCAAGTTATTAATGTCTCTTTAGCTTATTAAATCTGAACAAATTTTAAAAATCTCATTTCCCCTCTACAATTTATGGTGCCTGTCTACTTTTTGCATTTCATTCAGCTTTGACAACAAGCCTAAACTGGTTGCTTTCACTTTACGGTAGGTTTTTCATAAGTGCCTAAGGGAGGTAGGAGCACAAAACCCATTGAAAGTCACCTTAATTTCTAGTCCTTTTCATAGCTAGGTTGTCTACAGTTTGCACAGTGCTATCAGCGGCATGCCATCTGTGTATGCAAGGCATGCATTGCATGTCCCAGGACCAGCTATGCCCATAGGATGATTCTGTCTGACCTCTGAATGCACATGGAGGACATAATATTTTATAACAAAATGGCCCCACATGTGCCAGGTCACCCACTGTATGTGTGGTGCGTGCAAGGTCACACTGTGTGGTGGACACCATTTTGTTCTACAAAATGGTGTCCTTCATGTGGCGTGACCTTGCATGTATGGTGCGTGAGATCACACTGTTCTACCAATTGACAGCCTCCGGACAGTGTGACCTCACACACATCCTACGTGTGAGATCATACTGCATGGAGAATGCCATTTTGTGAAGCCCTCCACACAATGTGACCATGCATGCACTGTACATGTGAGGTCACGCCTCATGGAGGACAGCATTTTGTGTGCAAGTGTAGAATTGCATGGCTGATTAAGAATGCCATGGCATGCCACTGAATGCCAGGACGTTTGGGTTCCTAGAACCACATGGGAATGTTTAAATTCTCACAGAATCCATTTTTTCATATTTCTTTTGAATGTCATGAAAATATTCGTGGGCCTTGATAATATGTCTGATCCTACAGTTCTTCCATATGTGAGTACTGTTCACTCATGTAGGTAGTTCTATAGATTCCAGTGGGAGCTCTGGCATGAGGAAGGTTCTTAAGTTTGGGTCTAGAGTAGAGCTGGTGAGAAATGGTTTTCCCATCCCACGATTGCTTTTGAGAGATCGAAATTTTGTCCCGTCTCAAATCAGGATGAAAAATCAGAATCTTGAAAATATCCACAAACCAAAAAACGGAAACTTTTTTTTTTTTTGGTTCAGAACAATTCAAATGTCTTGTTTTAATTTAGCCCCTTTTTCTTTAACCTTTTCTTTAGTCTGATCAGCTGAAATTTCAAAACGAAAAGTTGTGTAGAACCAGAAAAATGGGTCAGTTTTGAACATGTTGGAACAAAGCAGTTTTGAAAATTTTTTCCTCAACGTTGTTTTCAAGCCAGGAAATCCATCAAAACTGACCCTCCTGTGCCAATAGTTTCAGTTTCAATGAATGGCTTTTTATGACCAAAAAAAAAAAAATTGTTGAAAAATTCCTGATGAATTCTTGTCCAAAGTCCCTTTAACTTGGAAAAATATAATCTAGTTTGGCCAGCATTGTTTACACAGAAAGTTGTGTGGGACTCTAAATATGTGACTATCCTTACGACAGTCTGGAAATGAGAATCCCAGTGTCATACAGCAGCAAAGAGTCCTGTGGCACCTTATAGACTAACAGACGTTTTGGAGCATGAGCTTTCGTGGGTGAATACCCACTTTGTCGGATGCATGTAGTGGCAGCTTAATCCAAAAAAGTTTCAGAAATGGCTAGTGATTTTGGATTTCTCTGTTTTTGGGTGTCTGATCTGAGACGCCTTCAAGGGACCTGATTTTCAGAAAGAGCTGTGAACCTGCTTTCTGCTGAAAAGGGTCTCAAGTTGGGCACTCAAAACTCAAAATCACTAGTCACTTTTGGAAATCTTGGTCTCCGTCTTTGGGAAAGGATCGGTCTGTGTCACTACCATGCAGAGAGAGAAGGATGAAAAGTGAGCTATTGCTGAGGTTTAAGATTGGGATTTTTGAAAGAGCTCCACACAGATTTCACTGCCCACTTGGTACTTCTTCAGACAAGCACCTTGCGTGCTTTCTCCCATGCTTCCTCTCATGTTTGAGAGTTGCTTCCTGTAACCATCCACAGAGCTACCTCCTTATCCACCTTCAAATCCCTCCTTAAAACTCGCCTTGTGATGCCCACAAAAAACTTGACAAACTTGACAACTTACAGAGACCAGTGCCGATCATGGTGACAAACATTGCCATTCTAAGCGCTTGGGGCAGAAACCATCTTTTTGTTCTGTGTTTGTACAGCACCTAGCACAGTGGTGTCCTGGTCCATGACTATGGCTCCTAGATGCTATGGTAATCCAAATAATAATGATTAAAAGACTTAGGAGCGCAGATCCCATTTATTTTCAGTGGGACCTATAAGTCACTTGTGCTTTGAAAGATTCTCTATCTTGCTTTGCCTGACAGTGTTGTATTTGCTGCTGAATGTTAAGAAGGGGGCAAATGAGGAGAGAGATGGCAGCTCGGAATAAGTGTCCTGGAAACTGTCCATCTCTGTCTCTGACTTTCTCTTGCTCTGTCTGGCGGGTGAGTCATTGCCATCTGCAAAGCACTGTCATGCTATTTCACAGCGGTGCTAGGCCTTAATTAATGTTTTTAGGGTATTTTGAGATGCTGGGATGAGAGCCTCTCTATCTAAGTGCAAAGCACCATTATCCTTAGTAAGGGATAGGAGAGGAAGACAAAAAAAAACTTGATTTCGATGCCTGAGTTCCTTTATTGCTGCAGCTGTTACTTGAATAAAATCTACTGCACTTTGATAATAGAAAGTGCATACTGTATTATTAAACCTCTTTCACTTTTTATCGTATGTCCTGCCTGATTCATAAGAAGTAAGCAGCAAAATATGCTTTTACCGCCAGATGCATGTAGCAGAATATGATCCTCCCTGTGGTTTCTTGACTGACTAGTGATTGATTTTTCTCCTGCAGAGGAGCAAAAATGTTGTTTATTTGAGCAGTAGGTCTGAAAGCTGCTTCCCACATATTATTTGCTCTGATCAACAAAGCACTGATGGTTGGTCACCTCCTTACATTTGTCATTCCTTTTATATATATAAATTAGCAGGCTGTCATTTTAAAAGCCATTAACCAAATAATTGTAACTTGGCAGCTAGATTTTCATCCTGATGCCCTGCACTTCAGGGCTCCATAGGTAATAGGCCTTTAAGAATGCACTTTCCCCCAGAATGCATTGTTGATTAAATATTTTTCATCATTACATCAGCATCCCCCTATAGTTTAGGTATAGAATCTATTTGGCTTAGATATTTATATGGCCCCCATGGTATCTGAATACCTCATAATTTTTTTCACGTATTTAAACTTCCCACAGCCCTGTGAGATAGGGCAGCCCTATTAACCCCATTTTAAAGATGGAAAATGGAGGCACTGAGAAATAATGGTCCAGCTCCACAAGGGTACCTAGGCACCTAACCCCCAGTTTTAGGTACTGAGTTTTAGGCAAAACCCCATCTCAGCTGCAGCCCTAGTCTGTGGGTGCCTAAACTCATTCAGCTCCTATTGTTTTACAGTAAAAGTTCCCTTGGTGTCCAAGTCTGTGCCTCTGGGCATGGGCACTGCTGCCCCACTCTAGGCATCTGGACGCCTGTCTCCTGCCTAAGCCTCAGTTTGATCCACAGACCTGGGAAAAATAGGTGTTCCTCCCCTTAACTCACCCATGGAGCCTGATCTGACTGGTATGTTCTACCCAAAATAGCAGCACCAGGAGGAGCTCTAGAGGGTATTCCCTGGGGAAGTGGGAGACGCCAGGTTCAAATCCCGTTCTGCCTGAGAAGGGGTTGGAACAGGGATTTGCTGCTTCTCAGATAAGTGCTTTAGCAGCTGGCCTATAGGGGGATTCTTGCACTTCCTAAGTTGGTATTTAATTATTCAGTTAAAGTGGAACAACTTCAATAGGTGAGCTGGAGACAGACCCACATCAGAATATCCCACAGTGTGATCTGAGCTGTTAGGCATGCTCGGAGACCACCTAGGTCTACACAAAGCAGCAGCATGAGGAGGAGATCCTCTTCCATACTTTTAGCTCAGTGGCTAAGGCACTCAGCTGAGAGGTGGCCCATCCCTGTTCCAGTCCCTTCTCCTCAGGCAGAGAGGGGAATTTAGCACTATATTTGGAAGTCCTCTCTTAGACTGCTAGTGATTTTGCATGTGTTTTCCGGATGTCCTTTGCAACAAGTAACAGCCCCTGTCCTGAATGCGGTGAGATGAGGACAGACAGCAGAATCACACAGCTTTTAGTCTACTGTCTATAGGCATCCTTCTGCAGTGTGTCCTGACTGAGACAGTTAACCAGATGTCTGATTGTGGCCACTGTTTTTAATTGACAGATTCAAAATGATCAGTGCAAAGAGATGGACTCCACGGCCGACAAATGGGTGAAATTAACAGACAACGGCGAATGGGACTCTCATTTTGTAAGTGCTAAGTATTGCTCCACAGAGCTTTCCTTTTGTTTATAAATTAACATTGATTCTTATGAGATGTGAGCGAGGGAGGGCCACATCCTGTGAATTCAGTGGCTCTGAAAGGAGCACAGCTTCTCTCAGGAGCAAGAGATGTGTGCTCTAAGGACCTGATCCAAAGCCCGTTCAAGTCTATGCAGGCCTTCCCACTGACTTCACTGAATCAGGCTCCTTAAGAAATCAGGTAGATATATAGGAATCCGAATTCCACAGGGCGCTCCCATTCATTGTGATCTGTATCTTCCAAAATGCTTGCTCATTCACTTGCACCGAAGATTGTTCCCTGCCATGTGAATGACACTGCAGTCCACGGGCGTTGTTTGTGCACATTTGAGGGTAGGATTTGGCCTTTTAATTTCAAGTGCATTTCTAGGGGATGGACTGCACTGATTTTTCTCAGAAGTTTGAAAACTAGCTGTGACTGGGATCCCAGGGGTGCCAGGCTCAGATTGCTCAGTTAGGGCAAACTGCAAAGAATGGGGCAGACAATCCCCAAATACTTAGATTTACCAAGCCAGCAACAAAACAGCTTCTACAACACCTTACTGGTTACCCAGAAGCCAAAAACACAGTCCCCTTAAAGCAACCCAGCCTGGGGCTTCCTCCCAGACAGCCATGTCAAATATGATGAGGATTATTGAAAATTTGTTCATCATTTGAAGAAGTTCTACCAATCCCAAAGGATTGGACACATTACCCACCAAGTGCATTAATATTTCAGATCTTACCCAAATACCCATTTACAGCCAATTCTTATTAACTAAACCTAAATTTATTAAAAAAAGAAAAGAGAGCGCGTTGGTTAAAAACTCATTATACATACGGACATGAATATAGTTCGTAGGTCAGTTTCGTAGCAGAGATGGTGACCTTTCGAGTTGCAAAAGAGTTCTTTCAGAATTAGTTCATAGGTTCAGTCCAATGTTCAATATCAGGGTATCCCAGAATGAAACTGGAGATCTCAATCTTGTGGCTGAAACTTCCCCTGACAAAACATGAGCGGATATGAGATGAAAGGATCAGGGTCCCAAAAGCCCTGTATACATTTTCCGGCCAGCCTCTTGACTGCATGCAGTTCTTGGGTGACCAATAGTGTCTTTTAAGAAACCTCCTATTTCCTAAACATCACCGGTAATTAGCTACATGGATTAGCATAAGGCAATTGCCTATCTCCCACCATTTGCAGGTGATTTGCTATATACTTCAAAGAGAAATCAAGAGAGTGATATCACTACATTCACAGTTCATTTTAATGTTAATATCTCTTTGATTTCTGAATTAACAGAATACAGTGACAGACAGGAATTGTCTGGTTACATTGTTAACCTCTAACAATATATATGTAAACACACAAAACCCACAAACATTATCTACTAATATGTCTCCAAAGGTTTAATCTGGGTCAATTAGCCTGCTAGTTGTGTAACTCTTTCTGGCCCTGTGTCACACAGTTTCGTTGAATTGGTGCAACCGTTCCATATGCCAGGATTCAGAGTAGCAGCCGTGTTAGTCTGTATCCGCAAAAAAAACAGGAGTACTTGTGGCACCTTAAAGACTCAATAAATTTGTTAGTCTTTAAGGTGCCACAAGTACTCCTGTTTTTTTTGCGTTCCATATGCAGCTCCTCTTATATCACATTGGAGGTCCCCAATAGGGGGCCCCCACTCATTTAACTAAATTGGTTTCTACATGAGTTGTGTTCAGTCAGTGCCCAGAGCATGTAAACTAGCCCTGAGTTTATTTGTGGTAAACAAATTTCATCCCTCATTAGCCTTCAGACTGAGGCTTGGGCTACCCAAAAAATTTTGCTGGCATAGCTATATGGGTTAGGAGGGTGAAAAAAATCACATCCCCGATTGACATAGCTATGATGGCAAAAGCCCCAGAGTAGACACCAAAGAGTCCTTTTGTTCAGGGGACTGGTATAAGCTGTTCTTTTTGCCAGTATAAGCCGTGTCTCCACTAAGAGGGTTTGCTGGTATAGCTCCACCAGCGGCAAATAAAATACTAATAATATATGGAGATATACCTATCTCATAGAACTAGAAGGGACCTTGAAGGTCATTGAGTCCAGTCCCCTGCCTTCACTAGCAGGACAAAGTACTGATTTTACCCCAGATCCCTAAATGGCCCCCTCAAGGATTTAACTCACAACCCTGGGTTTAAGCAGGCCAATGCTGAAACCACTGAGCTATCCCTCCCCCAAACCCTTTCTAATGTAGGCAAGGCCTCCCACTGGTGGGTTTTACTCTGGAGTGCTTTCTGTTTAGACTCTAACAAGAATGTAGTTTTTAGTTTACCTGACTGTGAGCCTGGCTGGGCTGTTTGCAGAGGCATAAGCAAACTAAGCAATTGCTTAGGGCCTCAAGCAGCTCACGGGGGGTGGAAGGGAGGGCTGTTGGCTTTTTATTATAAGAACTTGCCTGTTTTAGTATTGTTGCGGGGGTGCGTGGGGGAGGGGCAAAATATTCCTGTTTAGGGCCTCCAATAGGCTAGCACCGGCACTGGGTCTTCGCTCAGTAGCTCCTTTATAATTCCTCACCTTGAGCAAACACAAAGCATGAGGTTTTGAAAAGTGCTCAGTGTTAACCTAACCCTAGCCCTGCCTGGGCCTGTTCTGCACTTGAAACTGGTACCCGTCTAACTATGTCGGTGAATTTTGTATCAAGATAGTTATACCAGTACAGCCCTTGTGTGGCTGCAATTATACCGGTATACAAGTGCTGTATCCTGGTGTAGCTTATTCTCTTTCCCATAGGGAATAACTATACCCATACAAAGCACCTTTATTACTTCATCCACACGGGGGGTGAGGAGGCTAGGGGGGTGATACTGCTTTTACTGTACCGGTATAGTTAAAATGGCACAACTTTCTAGTGCCATCAAGGCCTTGGTAAATGGGAGCAGAGAGAGGCCAACGCTGAGCACTTTTGAAAATCCCAACCCATATAGCATACGTAAAGGTATGGCTTGTTAAAATACTGGGCCCTGTTTTTTAAAAGGTGAATTGTGTGGCTTTAAAAACAAACTGATTGATTAAGATCCTAGATCTGGAACAGAGTAGAGTTAAAAATGACTGAGCATGAGCACCAGGGGAATTCTATCGAATCCTGGTGTGCTGGGCACCTGCAACTGTGGGTTGGCTGGACGGGACTGACTCTTCCCCCCTCCCCCACTGCTTACTGTTGGCTTAGGGGGACTTGCACTGCACCTCTTCAAGGGAGGTGTCAGAGCCTCCCTGCCTCCATAATACCTGCATCTGCCCTCTATAAAGAGGGCACTGTTGCATCCTCCTTATCGATCTGTGCCTCCTACAGCCCATGCCTTACAAAACAGTTGACCCGCAGAATCCCCAAATGCTCCAAGGATGTGAGGAAAATGAGTCACTGAAATGAGTGACATGTACTAGGAGATAAAAGAACAACGTCAAGCAGGTGGTCAATCAACAGATGATGATGCGAAGTATCATTCTTTTGTTGTTGCAGGTAGCTTTGAAACCAGGGGCTAATATATTATATTGGAGAACAACGGGGATTCTTATGGGTTCTAAAGTGGTGAAACCTGTTCTGGTGAAAAACATCACAATTGAAGGTATGGAATATCATACTATCAGCTAATAACTAAACTGTCTACTGTACATTGCAATAATAATTGATGTTTTATTCCAGCCACTGTCTTTAAGGACAGATACGTTGTTTTTGGAGAAAAAAATTGACATAATCACAGTAAACCTTTCTTTCTTTCTTTCTTTCTTTCTTTCTTTCTTTCTTTCTTTCTTTCTTTCTTTCTTTCTTTCTTTCTTTCTTTCCCTTATTTAAACTAATTATTCCATGCATTCTGTTTTTACTTTTCGAAATCTCTAGGAAAATATTTAGTCCACTGATGTCCTGAGAACTATGATACATGGAATTAATTCGTAAATGGTGACGCCTGCTGGGGAAGATTGGAATTGTAGAAGAAAAAAAAACCTCAGGCTGTCTGCAACAGCACAACATAGCAGACCTTTATTACAACTGGGCTTGTCTACACTTGGAAATTGACCAAAATTTCAGAATCAGAGTGGTGACTAATACTGAATAACTGTTACAGAATTATTATTCTAAAATAGGCCATTACATTATAAAACACTCAGGACTTGGAAATTTACTCTAATATTCCAGAATAGCTATGTTGGTATATTTCCAAGTATAGATAAGCCCTTAGTTTCATATAATGTAATGCTCATCCAGGTCAAACTCTCATTGAAGGGAATGGGAGTTTGGCCTGGGTAAGGATTGTAGAACCAGAGTCTCAGTTAGCAAAGCCCAGCGGACTCAAACTAGCAATGAGTGACTGTTCAGTGTTCTTATACAGTGTCTGTTTTCCCCAAAACAACTGTGTAGGCGGGAGCTGCAGGTACTGCTGCTCTCTATTTTTGTGCCTATTTATGTGCTTAACTTGTGCTTTGCTTTACAGGAGTTGCATATACATCTGAATGCTTTCCATGCAAACCTGGTACATTCAGTGATAAGCCAGGGTCTTCCAATTGCCAGGTGTGTCCCAGAAATACCTACTCAGAGAAAGGAGCTAAGGAATGTACCAACTGTAGCGAAGAAACACATTATGCAGGTACAGGGCATAAGCCAAAAAGAATACATGAACATGTGTCTGCTTCAGTATTATTATCAGCTCTGCGTGCTTTTATGGAGCTCTGTACATACATACACAGGAATCACTTCACCCACCACTGAAAAGTAGTTAGAAGAGATTGGTAATATTATTATTACCTTTTAAGAGATTGGGACACAAAAAGATTAATATGGTGCCGATCTGAAACTGCAGAGGGAATTTATATTTGCAATTTATAATGGCTCACACTGGAATTTGGCCAGGGTACTTTATAACTCCCATGCTCTAACAGAAAGCACCATGAGATCTTCAATGGCCCTGGTTTTAGATTTCCTCCAAATTATGGTAACCCCCAAGCTAATCTGAGGCATTGGTTCAGTACTGATTCACTGGCAGCTCCCCACTGCTTCCTTCAGCACCCGAGTGTTTCCTGGAGATCTCTTATTCAAACAGTCACCTGGTCGACCCCTCCTTGCACTGGGAGATCTGACTGGATCAGAGCACATGGTGGTTTGGCTGCAGACTGGACATGTGATAGACTTCGAAGCTCCTCTGTTTCCTTCCCATGATAGCAACTAGAAGCCATTAAGTAAAATGGACCACATTCATCCGTGACATAGCTCCATTGCACTTAAGCACATGCTTAACTTTAGGCATGTGAGTAACCCCTTTGAAGCCTATGTGCCTACTCATGTGGTTAGAGTTAAGCATGTGCTTAAGTACTTTCCTCACTCAGGGCCTCGGAGCAGTGCAGCCACTGATCAGTCTCCTCCACAACGACTTCAGAGATGGGGAGAGGGGGCAGAGGGACTATGCAGCTGGGAGAGGGCCCATTTTCTGGGGAGTTTGGGGATTAGTGTATGGACAGGCATTACTTGGGTTGGAGCTGGTCCAATTATGGATTGTGACAAACCCCTTCCCTGATTCCCCACGAAGATCCCAGCCACATGCGGTTTCTATGCTTATTATTACTTATGAATTGTATTGCCATACCACGTATGTGCCCCAGTCACGGACCAGGACCCCACTGTGCTAGGTGCTGTACAAACACAGAACAGAAGGACAGTCCGTGTCCCAAGGCACTCGCATTCTAAGTATAAGACAAGAGAGGACAGGCGGATGCAGACAGACAGACTGGGGATCACAAGGAAACAATACTGATCAGCATAGTAGATAATGGTCTCAGTAGGTGAGCAGCCTAACAGTTGTCAAGCTTTTTGTAGGCACCATGGCAAAGGAGAGTTTTATGCAGACCAATAAGGTAGCTTTGCACGTGATTACAGGGAGCTCTTTCCAGGTGTGAAGGGCAGCACGGGAGGAGTGGGCGGTATTTTAGGTAACGTGAAGGTGTTACTTGAAAATCTAGTAAGTGGGCAGTGAAGGCTGACCCCATTGGCAGAGTGGAGGCAGAAGTCGGCATAGAATTGAAGGGCTGGAAGGTATCTTGGGAAGTCACCCAGTCCAACCTCTGAGCTGAGGCTGACCAAATATACCCTAGACCATCCCTGATAGGTGTTTATCTAACCTGTTCTTAAAAACCTTCAATGATGGGGATTCCACAACCTCCCTTGGAAGCCTGTGCCAGGGCTTAACTACTCTATGGCTAGGTTTACACTGGGGGGGGAGTCGACCTAAGATACGCAACTTCAGCTATGCGAATAGCATAGCTGAAGTCGGCGTATCTTAGGTTGATTTACCTGGCCACGAGGACGGTGGCAAGTCAACCACTGCTGTTCCCCCGTCGACTCTGCTTCTGCCTCTCGCACACGGTGGAGTTCCGGAGTTGATGGCAGAGCGATCGGGGATCGATTTTATTGCATCTACGCTAGACACGATAAATTGATCTCCAATAGATCGATCACTACCTGCCGATCCGGCGGGTAGTGTAGACGTACCCTTAGAGTTGGACAGTTTTGCCTAATATCTAACCCAAATCTCCCTTGCTGCAGGTTAAGCCAATTTCTTCTCCTCTTACCTTCAGTGGATTTGGAGAACAATCAATCATCATCCTTCTTATAATAGCCCAGGTATCGGCAACCTTTGGCACGCGGCCCACCAGGGTAAGCCCCCTGGTGGGCCGGGCTGGTTTGTTTACCTGCCGCGTCCGAAGGTTCAGCTGATCGCCGCTCCCACTGGCTGCGGTTCGCTGCTCCAGGCCAATGGGGGCTGCAGGAAGCAGCTGGGCTGAGGGATGTTCTGGCCGCCGCTTCCCACAGCCCCCATTGGCTTGGAACGGTGAATCGCGGCCAGTGGGAGCCGCAATCAGCCGGACCTGCGGACGTGGCAGATAAACAAACTGGCCCAGCCCGCCAGGGGGCTTACTTTGCTGGGCCATATGCCAAAGGTTGCTGATCCCTGTAATAGCCCTTAACATATTTGAAGACTGGTATCAGGTCCCCACCCAGTCTTCTTTTCTCAAGACTAAAACTTTCCTCATAAGTCAGGTTGTCTAAACTTTTTCTCATTTTTGTTGCTCTCCTCTGGATTCTCCAATTTGTCCACATCTTTCCTTAAGTGTCGTACCCAGAATTGGACAGAGTACTCCAGCTGAGGCCTCATCATTGTGAGCATATGAGAAATGATAGGTAGCATGGGGATAGACCATGAAAGTGAAGTCAGATAGTCTGTTTGTTGCATATACTGTGTATAAGTAGCATATTTGATGCATGCACATACACCGTATTGTGATGTTATCTCAAATACTGCCCATTTGCTTTGATGCTCTTGCAGACTAATTAGCTTCTACAGTTCTTTTTCTTATAGATTAAAATTTTGTATAGAGAACTGATTATCTGTCAGAAATGGCTCCTACCACTTTAACTGCTAACATTAGTATGGACACCAATTAGGGACTTGTGCCTGCTCCCATTTAAGTTAATGGGAATTTTGAAATTGACTTCAATTGGAATAAGTCCTGACCCCAGCTAAGTAAAACATTTCTGAAGGGACATACAAGTCAGTTTTCATTTATTATGAGAGAAGAATTTGATCACAGTGCTTGCATGATTGATGCAAATTGGGGTTTACTGTTATCGCAGAGAAAAAGGGTTAGGTGCTGGTCAGACTGTATGGATGACTCAGTCCGTGCCAAAGCAGACTATCGGACAGTACAAGTAATGCTTGAGCTTGTCAAAGGAACCCCCTGGATTTCAGTGGGAGTGGGGTGCCCAATTCTCATAGGCTCCTTTGAAAATCCCAGTGAATGTATTGTTGTTCCTGAATTAGCATTTTTCCTGTCCCATCTTGCAGTCTGGCTGGCTACCTCGATTTTCAGCCCTTTGGAAATCCTTTACCACTCTGTTCCTCATCCTTCTTTTTCAGATGAAGGATCCAGCCAATGTACAGAGCGTCCTCCTTGTACGAACAAAGACTTTTTCCAGATCCATACACTGTGTGATAAGGAAGGAAAGGTAAGTCAGATGTTCACTCAGATTCATATTATTCGCCAGTTCATTGAGCCATTTGTGATCTAGTGGCCTGAACACAGGACAAGGAGCCCTGAATTTCTGAATTCTTGTCCTGCTTCCAGCACTGACTCTCTTAGTGGCCTCGGGCAAGTCTCTTAACCACACTCTGTTATCCGTTTATCCATCTGTAAATGCTCATTGCTCTTAGGTTTTTCTAAGACATCTATCATCGTGGTATGGAAGATCCTAATCTTGTAAACATTTGCATGTGTGATCAGTCTGACTGGGTCATTGGGATGACTCATGAGCGTAGATGTTTGCAAAATCAGGGCCTTGATAGAAATAACAACATATATGTGCCTCATAGGAACATCTTGAGGATTCATTGACTAGGGCTAGATAGTTTAAGCCAAGGGCAACCAGATCTACTGGATCTATTAGAGGGTGAGCTGCATTAGGAATGTGCCAGTTTTGTGGCTTTATTCTCATTCCCCTCTCCCCTAGTCTCATGGGAACTCCTTTGCCAAAGCTCTGTGGGATTGTAAATGGGATTTAGAGGTTGAAGCGGCTGCTCATTGCAGCATTTTCCCCTGCAGCTCTTGCAGAAACTTGTCTGATCTGAGAGTTGATCCTTCAGAACTACTTTGCCCAAACCCTAGATCCGCTGATCCCAAGAGGCCCTTCCACCTCCCTTAGATCCAGGGGAGGAGGTAGCAAGTGACCTGCCTCAGTAAGTCATCAAAATCCATTTAATCGATGCCCAACTGGAGCAACACCTGCTAACAAGATGGACCATTTCAGCTTAAGGTTGGCAGTCAATTATACCCCTCTTTGTACCTGCACCTGCTTTAATAAAAATCATATTAGAACATTCACTTTCAGAACATGGCAGGATGTGTAACCTTGACTTATCACACAAACACTTCAAGCCACATAGTACTTGTACTCTGCAACCTCTTTCTGATGATGATGATGATGGGCTCTGCAACCTCTTTGTGATGATGATGATGATGGGCCATCACTCATTACCGAGTCTGATCATCTTCCATGGGTGTTATGGGTCCTCAGGTGGCTAATGAGGCCAATCCTTGAGCCACAAGTTCTATTACAATGAGGGCAGATGTTTTCAGACTCAGCAGGAGGCTGCTGACCATGACTGGAAGCCAGTCTCTCCTTCCTCCTGCACCTCTTGTCCTCTTCAGCTTGTTGGCGAGCAAGTTCAAAATGCAGGAGACCATCACGTAGGACTTCACTCCATTTTAAGCGATACTGGGCAAGTGTCTCCCAAGTGTCAATGTCAATATTAAATTTTTTTAGGTTGTCCTCCAAGTCCTTATGACACTTCCATTGTCCACACACGTTATGGTACCCTTCTTTCAGCTGAGAGAACAGGACCTGTTTTGGGAGGCAATGGTCTGGCATCCGGACAATGTGACCAGTCCAGTGGAATTGCTGATGGGTGATCATTATTTTGATACTGCTGGGCTTTGCCTATTCCTGTCTTCCCATTTGATCTTCAGAATCTTACAAAGGGAGCGTTGATAGTGCCTCTCAAAGAGTTTCAAGTGGTGTCTATAGGTTGTCCAAGTTTCGGACCCATACAACAGTGTTGGGAGAATAATGGCTTGATAAACAAGAAACTTGGTGTCTGTTCGAATGTCATGATCTTCAAAAACCCTGTGCCGTAAACGAGAAAAAGCTACACTGGCACAGCTCAGATGATGTTGAATTTCTGCATCAATATCTGCCTTGGATGAAAGATGACTTCCAAGGTAGAGGAAATGGTCGATGTTCCCCAGTGCCACTCCATTGATTTTGATAGATGGAGCATGTAATATATCTCATTTGGAGAGGGCTGATAGAGCACTTTAGTCTTCTTGATATTAAGAGTGAAACCAAAACATGCATAAGCATCGGCAAACACATGCAAGATAGTTTGAAGATCTTTCTCAGAGTGGGCAAAGATTGCGTTGTCATCAGCATACAGAAGTTCCACAGTGGATGTTGTGGAAATCTTACTTTTGGCTTTCAGCCTGCTAAGCCTGAACAGCTTTCCATCCATTCTGTAAATGATTTCAACATCAGCTGTAAACTTCCCAGCAGTTAGGTAAAGAATGACGACAATAAAAACCGCAGACATGGTTGGAGCGATGATACAGCCCTGTTTGACTCCTGTTTGTACTTGGAAAGGTTCACTCTGGGAGCCAGTGCTGCTCAGAACAGGTACACAATGCCACCAAGCAGATGAAGAACAACAAGGCAGCAGGTCTAGATGGGATCCCCGCTGAAATCTTTAAAGACAGTGGACCAGAGCTAATTCGGCAGTTTTACCTGCTTATCCTTAAAATCTGGATAAAGGAGGCGATGCCCAGTGAAATGAGGGATGCCCTGATTGTCACCCTCTTCAAGAAAGGGGACAAAGTGGATTGTGAAAATTATCGTGATATCTCCCTCCTAGCCATTGCAGGCAAAGTTCTGGCATGGATTCTTGCAACCCGCCTTCTGCCCCATCAGAAGAAATTTTACCGGAGTCACAGAATCGTTTCTGACCATGTCGTGGAACTGCGGATATGATCTTCACAGCACGGCAGCTGCAAGAAAAGTGTCGGGAGCAAAACCGACCACTGTACATGGCTTTTATTGATCTAACTAAAGCCTTTGATTCAGTGAATCGCCATGCCCTCTGGACTGTACTCTCTAAGATTGGATGTCCTGATAAATACATCAATGTCCTAAAATTGCTTCATAATAACATGAAAGCAACTGTTCTGAAGAGCACTGGCTCCCAGAGTGAACCTTTCTTTCAAAAGTAACCTCTTTCTAATGACTTAGTAAATTAATAGCATTTGCCACTACACTCAAGGTAGCAGGCTGTAATTGTAGTCTCCTGCAGGTGCACTGTAATAGATCTGTGAAATTCAAGTCCCTCCTCAAGGCTCACTTGCTCTGATTAGCCTCCCAACGCCGACCTCCGAGTCCACCACTCCTGCTTTCTTGATAACCTTTCCCTCAAACTACTATCAAATGAACTCATCACAATTACATTTCAGGGTCTAGAGCGTATAAACAAGTCATTGTCTGTATGGAATTTTGGTTTGTACTGACTTCTCTAGTGCTTTTTATGTAGCCTATTGTAAAACTTGGCAAATATCTAGATGAGTTGATGTACCCCCTGGAAGACCTCTGCTTACCCCTGGTTGAGAACCACTGTCCTAAGGGATTGCTCCAAAGCCTGTTGAAGTTGATGGAAGTCTTTCCATGAGCTTGAGGTTTTCAAAAGGGTCTAAGGGATTTAGCCACCCAATTCCCATTGGGTTTCATTGACTTTCTCCTTTGAAAATCCCAACCTGATTGGCTTAGTTTGTATGCACATTGAGTTCAACAGGATTACTTGTGGGTGTAATGTTTACTCAATTGCATGGAGTCTTTATACAAGAGCTAGTAGTAGTAGTAGTAGTTTATTTTAAATGACATGCATACCTGCTCCAGAAATAACAATATGCTGGCAAATCCATAAGGCCATGTCAACTGCACTGCAGCTTAGAACACAAAAAGGGCAGCATATTTACCTTGGATTTCCCCTGTTACTATGTGGCAGTTATCTTCTATTGCGACAGTCATCTCCAGAGAGGTAAAGAGAGACGTACATGAACTCAGTGGCCTATAATTTAAAATGCTGCCAAATTGAGTCCTGTATATATTTTTCCACTTTGGAACCTATCTACTTTTCTGCTCTTGAGCTATTGAATCTTTATCGGCCTAATCCAATGCCTAATGCATTAGTTTTCAAACTGTGGGGCATGCCTCCCTCCTCCTCCTCCTCTCCCCCCCCCCCCCGGGTGGGCACAACAAGGTTAATGTGGGGGGAGGGGCAGAGACCTGACTGGTTAAGAATTTTTTCTTGTTTCTTCAGTAATAAGGATTCGTCTGACTAGCTGAGTCTCCTGCTTCAAGTCCAGCAGGCTGGAAGAACAAAAAGGAAAAAGCATCAGAGGAGGAGGAGAGAGCAGAAGGAGGGGGAGGGAAAAGTAGCAGAACGAAGGGGAGTGAGAAAAGAATGACAGGGAGAAAAGAAAACCTAAGCCAAGAAAAGTACAGAGAGCAACAACAAATCTAGAATTGGGGCTCTGTTGGCCAAAGCATCTGGGAATCCCTATCCCTTATCCTGGCTTGGAGAGGAGAGTCGAACTTTCTGTCACATCCACCGAAGTGAGAGCAGGGGTGCCAGCTATCATTGCCGGCCATCCCAAGGCTGCGCTCTGGGTTAACAGGCCAATCAATTTTCTTGCAGCTCTAGCTTGGCCAGGGGTAAAGGGCCTGACCTCTACCCATTCTTCCTCTCCTTGGTTACCCCTTGGGGACCAATCTTCCCTACCCTAGGGCCTATGAGTGTGGGCGACTGCAGCTCTTCCAGTGTTTGAAGCAAGGGACCATATGGGGACTGCCCAGAAGAGTCAATGTGGTTCAGACCTGGGACTGTGTTTGTAGCCGGCAAGCGTGTTTGGCACAACCAGGCAGGGTTCTGGAGTCCCAAATTGGCAGGGAAAGCAGGGGCAGAAGTAGTCTTGGCACATCAGTTGGTAGCCCCAAAGGGGTTTCCGTGATCCAACCTGTCACAGTGGCGTAGTCGAGCAGGATCTGTGCACAGCTGATTGCTTTCAGATACTGGTAGTGATTTTAAGTGAGTTTTGGGTGTGGTGGTTGGAGAACAGACAAAGTGGTTACTGGTTTGTTATTTTCTGTTTGCTTATTTCGGGGAAGAGAATAGAGGCAGGAAAATCAGCAACATGAGTGAGAGCGAGGCTCAGAAAAAGCTAGAACTGCACAGGTTGCAAATGGCTGAGAAAGAAAATGAACATAAAAGACTGATGGAATTAAAACAAATGGAAATTAATGCAAAAACGGCCAGGGAGGAGGCTGCCCACAAGAGAGCTATGGAGGCAGAGGCAGCCAGAGAGGAGGCTGCCCATAAAAGAGCCCTGGAGTTAAGAGACAGAGAAATACAGTCCCAGAAGCATGAATTGGCTGTTATGGAGTTGAAGAGACAAAACTCTCCAACTGCTGGCTCAGCTTTCCCCAAAATCCACAAATGGGAGTGACTATGTCCACAGTATGGTGAATCCAGCGATATTGCTGAATATTTCATCTCCTTGAGAGACTGTGCACCCTCCATGCTATCCCCGGAGATCAAAAGAGGAACACATTGCTAGCAAAATTGACTGGCAGAGCTATGGACATATTCAATGAGATGCCTATTGATCATGCTTCAAACTATGGTAAATTTAAGGAACTCGTTTTGAAAGTTTCAGGTTACACCTGAAACATACAGGGTTAAATTCAGGAGTCTTAAGAAGGGATCTGGATTGAGTAATGTGGCTTATGTAAATGAAATGAGAGATTTGGTAGATAAGTGGGTGAGGGGGAAAGGCATTACAAGCTTTGAAGGAATGTGTGATTTGGTTACTCAGGAACAATTCCTGAATATGTGCAATGATGATGTAAAACAGTATTTATGGGACAAAAAGGTGAATGCAGCTGTATTTACAGACTCTCTTATGAGCAAGGACAATTCAACATAAACCACTGGCAGAGGGGTACAGGGTTGGGGGAAAGCAAAATCACCGTTTTACCCCTGTGAAAAAGGAGGCTGGGCGTTTACCTCCCCATTCCCTTATTACTTGTCACAAATCTCCTGTACAAGCAGAGGAGCCCAAAAGGTGATATCATTGTAAGTCCACTGAGCACCTGAGGAATAACTGTCCTTGGCTAAGAGGGAACAGGCAGCAGGTAACACATGAAGCTGCTGCTTCTCAGAGTCTGGCTGCTGCCTCTTTCCACACAGGATTTGTAAAGGTTGCTTCTACCCAACCAAGCAGTGAGTATATGCATAGGCGGCAGGTTTGTATAATTTTTGGTGGGGCCCAAAATGGTGGTGCCCCCCCGCTCCCGCCCTGTAAGCCGATATAAAATGAAGCTACAACGCGTCAGCGCCACAAGATTACAAGGGTCAATTAAAAGTGGAAAGTCAGAAGCAGCACTTGCCTACTTCAATATACAGTATTATATTTTGTTGTACCTGTTGTGATGAAGTGGGAATGTTCTTAATATTTTCTCTGAATACTGTGTGGGTGCCTCAGTTTCCCCTGCAAGATGCCAACTGAAGGTGTTGGGGACAAAGAGATCAGGTGGCCTCCTTGTCCGGAAGAGACACAGAGGCCAGAGGAGGGAGTGTCAGTTTGGAGCTGGCTGGGGAAATGGGGAGAGACTCAGAACTTGGTTCTGGGCTCCCCACCCCGCAAGATGGACCTGACCGAGGGGTTCTGTTTTCTGTACCAACAAGCTCTGTTTAAACTGTGTTCCCATCATCTAATAAACCTTCTGTTTTACAGTCTGGCTGAGAGTCACATCTGACTGCCGAGTTGGGGTGCAGGGACCTCTGGCTGCCCCAGGACCCCGCCTGGGCGGACTCACTGCGGAAAGTGCATGGTGTGGAAGGGCATGCTGAATGCTCTGAGGTCAGACCCAGGAAGGTGTAAGCTTCTTGCCCTGGAGACAGTCTGCTCAGAGAGGAGACTCCCGCAGAGTCCTGACTGGCTTTGAAGGAGTGGTTCCAGAGCATCCCAGCATCTCCTTCCACCCCATGCACTTCTCAGAAGTCCACACAGGCACTAACACTCCCTCCTCTGGCCTTTGTCAAGAAGGCTAACATCATTTGGGGCTGTATAAGTAGGGGCATTGCCAGCAGATCGAGGGACATGATCATTCTCCTCTATTCAACATTGGTGAGGCCTCATCTAGAGTACTACGTGCAGTTTTGGGCCCCACATTGCAAGAAGGATGTGGAAAAATTGGAAAATCCAGTGGAGGGCAACAAAAATGATTAGGGGGCTGGAGCACATGACTTCTGAGGAGAGGCTGAGGGAACTGGGATGGTTTAGTCTGCAGAAGAGAAGAATAAGGGAGGATTTGATAGCTGCTTTCAACTACCTGATAGGGGGTTACAAAGAGGATGGATCTAGACTGTTCTCAGTGGTAGCAGAGGACAGAACAAGGAGTAATGATCTCAAGTTGCAGTGGGGGAGGTTTAGGTTGGATATTAAGAGAAACTTTTTCACTAGGAGGGTGGTGAAACACTGGAATGGGTTACCTAGGGAGGTGGTGGAATCTCCTTCCTTAGAGGTTTTTAAGGCCCGGCTTGACAAAGCCCTGGCTGGGATGATTTAGTTGGGAATTGGTCCTGCTTTGAGCATGAGGTTGGACCTTATGACCTCCTGAGGCCCCTTCCAACCCTGATATTCTATGATACTCTAAACTGACCACCAAATTTAAGTTGCGTGTTTTTCCAGTCAGGTGAGGACTCTGGGGCAGGGCTGGGGATAAGGAACTTGGGGTTCAGACAGGCTGCCCCAGGGCTAGGGCCAAAGAGGACTCCCCTCCACCCTCCCTGGCAGCAGCAAGCTCCAGGGGAGGGACCCCTCCTCTCCCCCGCAGTTCACTGCACATGCTCCTAGGGTCCCTCTCAGGTCCAGAAGGCCCACTCGGCTCCCCTATGGTGGGTACCGAGGGGGGAGGTTGCCATCACGTATGGCCTCCCCTGCTGCCACCCCTCACCATAGCCTCACTGGGGATGGGGCTGCCCCTTGCCCAGCATGGTGCAGGAGTGGGGACTGCAGGGTGGTAGCTGGGAAGGGGCACAGTATCACAAAATTCACCTAAGCCCCAGCTGCACAGGTCTAGGAAGCTCCCCTCCCCAGTGGTGTAGCCAGGTTCTAACATCAGGGGGAGCAAACATATCCAATTACTAAAAAAGATGCCAGCCAACATATCCAATTACTAATCAGGTAGTTCTATAACAGGCTGCCCTGACCCCATCACCCCCTGAAGCACAAGGTAGGGGTAGGCACCACCATGTTGTGCAACAAACACTTGACAAAATTACTGGACTTAGTGACGGACAATGCAGGCAGGTGGGTATTATGTCATTCAATCATTCAACCCATAAAATTGCACACATTTTGCCTCAGTGAAATTAAATATCCAGAGAATTACTGGGCCTGTGATGATGATGATGACCAGGGCTTGCTCACCTGTGGCTCCCCCTCCCTGTGCTGTGGAGGCACAGCCAGGCAGGTCTGCATCTGCAGGCAGGCACCCTGCCTCAGGTGCAGCTCCCATGGGCCCTGCTAGCTACTAGACTGGGAGCCTCCCGGCCAATGGAATGGGCTGGGCTGGGGGGCGGAAGGCAAAGGGGGAGATTGTAGGGAGCTTTGGAGGAGGGGAGGCAGTGGGGGAGGGGAGTGGGCTGGCACAAAGGGGAGGGCTCTTTGGAGAGGAGTGACAGGGGTCATTGGGAGTCTCTCGAGGGGGCAGAGGGTTGTGTGGGTCTCTGTGGGGCAGGGGGCTGTGATGGGCGGAGCCAGCTGCAACCTGGGTCTGCTCTGCGGGGGGTGTTGCTATAGTCCCCTCAGGAAGCCCCCCCCCCATCCTGTGTATTTTATACCAGCCCCGGGGTGCCCATTGCTGCTCCTTTCCCCACCTACGACTCCATCTGTCTGTCCCCACATCTCCCCCGGCTGTGTCCGTCTGTCTGTCCCACAACCCCCTGGCTGTGTCCTTGTGTCGGTCTGTTCCACAACCCCCGGCTGTGTGTGTCTGTCCCACAACCCCCTGGCTGTGTCCTTGTGTCTGTCTGTCCCACAACCCCCGGCTCTGTCTGTCTGTCTGTCTGCCCCCCACTGTGTGTGTCTGTCCCACAACCCCCAACCCCCTGGCTGTGTCTGTTTGTCCCCACCAACCCCCCCCCCCGGCTGTGTCTGTCTGTCTGTCTGCCCCCCGCTGTGTGTGTCTGTCCCACAACCCCAAGCTGTGTGTGTTTGTCCCCACCAACCCCCCCCTCCCCGGCTGTGTGTGTGTGTCTGGCTGCCCCCACAGCTCACAGGCTGTGTCTGTCTGTCTGTCTGCTCCCCGCTGTGTGTGTCTGTCCCACAACCCCCAACCGCCTGGCTGTGTCTGTTTCTCCCCACCAACCGCCCCCCACTCACCCCGGCTCTGTCTGTCTGTCTGTCTGCCCCCCGCTGTGTGTGTCTGTCCCACAACCCCCAAGCTGTGTGTGTTTGTCCCCACCAACCCCCCCCTCCCCGGCTGTGTGTGTGTGTCTGGCTGCCCCCACAGCTCACAGGCTGTGTCTGTCTGTCTGTTCGTCCATCCCCCCCGTGTGTGTCTGTCCCACAATCCCCTGGCTGTGTGTGTTTGTCCCCACCAACCCCCCCTCCCCGGCTGTGTGTGTCTGGCTGCCCACAGCTCACCGTCTGTGTCTGTCTGCTGCTCGCAATGCCCAGGGCTCAGCCGCTGCCTGTGGCTCGCTCCCCCTCCCTGCTGTGGAGGCGCGGCCAGGCAGCTCCGGCACCACCCCCGGCAGCTCCCATTGGCTGGGGTTCCCAGCCAATGGGCTGGGAGTCCAGTCGCTCCTGAGGCCCCTCCCGGGAGCTGCCGCTGCGGTGAGTGAGAGCGCCGGGTGTTGCAACGCGGGGACCCCCAGCACAGGGCCTGGGGCCCAAACATTGGTGGGGCTGAGCCCAGCTCCTGGATTATTGGTGGGGCCTGGGCCCCATGGGCCCATATAACTCGCCGCCCCTGAGTATATGGATGCTGTTAATCTTAATGGTAAATTACACATTGGATTGAGAGATACAGGGGCTGAGGTTTCTGTGATCAGGAGGGACCTGATCCAGGACAAGGATTTGTTGCCAGGGAAAATGGCAGAATTAGAACTGGTAGGCGGTTACAGAGTCCTTGCACTTTTAGCTAAGGTGCACATGGAAACTGGTTGTTTGCAGGCTGAGCTAACAATTGCACACAATTTTGCACCGTTTCTACTGGGGAATGATTTCTTTAATGTGGCAGAATCTGTCCCAGGGTTGGTTAGCAGTGAGAAGGAATCTTGTGCTAAAAGCCTTGGGGGAAGGTGAAGTCACATGGACTGCTGGGGGAATAGGAGGGTGTCTCTTAGATTCCTCTGTAGCAGTAAAGAATGCAGCTTTGGGGGCAGGGATGGTTGTAACCAGTTCCTGTAGCCAGGGGCTCCAGGCAGGTCCCAGAGGGAGGGGCTGGACAAAGCCAGCTCTTGTCCCATGATCATCTGCCCAGGGGAGGGGAATGTTCTACCTTGTAGCAGGGAGGCCACCCCAGCTGCTGACTGCCAGGAAGTTCCAGGTCAGCAGGGGACAGGGCCTGCCCTGGGGTGCACAGAGACATGTATCCCAAAGGTGGAAGTTGGGGGTTGCTCTGGTGGGAACAGACCCCAGGGACTCTGTAGCCTGAAGCCAGCCCAACCTGAGGGAAGCGGGGGGTGGAGGGGAGGAGATTTTGCTGGCCAGGGAAGGGTCTGTCATAGCTGGTAGCTGTGATCCAACAGCTGGACCAGGGTCAGCTTCCCTTTTTGGGGATGCAGGAGTCTGACCCAGAGGGGAGCCCAGAGAGGGAAGCCCAGACGGAAGGTGAGGGGGGACTGGAGAATCCGTCCACCTTTTGTAGGGAGGCTCTTTCCCAGGAGGAGGGTGAAAAATCTGCATTTAAGATGCCAGACCCCTCTCCTGTGGATGAGGGTTTAAGGGAAAACTGGGGGTGAGATCTCCTGGAGGTGAGAGCCCCTCCAGCTAACCTTTTGGGAACAGAAAGTGAGGTGTCCAAAGGGGTCTTAGCAATCCAAAACACTCCACTGCAACATGTTCCTGCTACGCTTGTAAGAGATAAAACTGTTTCTTTAAGGCAGGAGGGAAAAAATCTCTGCAGGGGTAAAGCTTCACAAGGGAGTGGGGTCCAGCCTAGAGAAATTCCAGAGGGAGGGGCCGAGGGCAGGCATGGCTGCAGTACACCCTTTCCTTGCCAAAGCTTCAAACACATGCCTGAATTAAAAGTCTTCTCCAAAGAAGCAGAAGAATCTGCATCAGGGCACCTATCATGGTACACAAAGGAAGTGAAAAAGGTAATAGACACAAATTGTGTGAATAGAGTGTAATGGGTTGGATCACAGAAACCCGCTTGGGGCTGCCAACTGATGTGCCAAGACTACTTCTGCCCCTGCTTTCCCTGCCAGCCTGGGACTCCAGCACCCTGTCTTGTTGAGCCAGACATGCCTGTCTGCTCCAACGCAGACCCAGGGTCTGAACCATGTGCCCCAAAACTGCAGACTTAACTGAAAGCAACTTAAGAAGTGTTCCTGTCTATAACACTCAGATGCCCAACTCCCAGTGGGGTCCAAACCCCAAATAAATCCGTTTTTCCCTGTATAAAGCTTATACAGGGTAAACTCATAGATTGTTCGCCCTCTATAACACTGATAGAGAGAGATGCACAGCTGTTTGCCCCCTCCCCAGATATTATTACTTAACCCAGAGTATGTATTAAGTAAAAAGTGATTTTATTAAATACAGAAAGTAGGATTTAAGTGGTTCCAAGTAATAGCAGACAGAACAAAGTGAATTACCAAGCAAAATAAAATAGAACACGCAAGTCTATGTCTAAGAAAACTGAATACAGATAAAAACCTCACCCAGTAAGCTTCCTTTTACAGACTAGTCTCCTTCTAGTCTGGGTCCAGCAATCACTTACACCTCCTGTAGTTACTGTCCTTTCTTCCAGTTTCTTCCAAGTATCCTTGGGGGTGGGAGGCTCTCTCTTTAGCTAGCTGAAGAGAAAATGGAGGGGTCTCCCAGGGGTTTAAGTAGACTTTCTCTTGTGGGTGGAGACCCACTCCTCTCTCCTATTCAAAGTCTAGCTCTAAGATGGAGTTTTGGAGTCACATGGGCAAGTCACATGTCTGTGCATGACTGAGTTTCTTACCAGGCAAGCCACATTTCTGGGAAAGCTCCGATGTGGATTGGTGTCTTTGAGTTCATTGTTAGCTTAAGTGGTTCTTGATTGGGCACTTAATTTGCACATTCCTTTCTCAAGAAGCTGACCAAATGCTTTACTAAGGCTTCTTAGAAATCAAGCAAGGATACAGCCAATATGCCTGACTGCAAGTACAAAAATGCTCCATGCCTACAAATGGGAGGAATGTATTCAGTAGCTCATAACCTTTACATCAATATGTTACATGGCATATGTGGCATAAAACATATTCCAGTTATATCATATATACATTCATAAGCATATTCCCGTGAAGCCTTATGGGGTATACCGTCACACAGAGCCTGTCTGCCAAAGATTTGCTGTTAATCTTGTGTCTTTTGCTACTTCATCTATGGGTCAAGACAGAGGAGTTAATACTAGTGGTAAACCCTTTAAGGATGTGGGACATACCTGATTTGTGGAAGAAACTGTTGTACGTGCTAGGGATCGTGACAAGACAGTCCCACAATCATGTTACCCTTCAGCTTATACCTGTAAAGAGGCTGGAAGCTTGGCACAGCAGCAAAAGCATCTAATGTAATGTGTGACTCTTGGGATGGCAGCTGAGCTTTGCATGGACTCAAGTCTGCTCATGGGGGATCGAATAGCACAGTCTGAGCTGTATGTCAAATGAACAAATAAAATTTCACTGCACATAAGTCAATCCTGGGGGTTCAGGAAAAGGCGGCTTGTGCTGCCTGATCTCATTTCCCTTCTAAACATGTGTTCACTGAAAGGATTGGAGAGAAATTCAGAATTTTTCAAAGTATAGGCAAGTCTTGAGATAATGTTCAGCTTGTGAAGTTCTCATATACAAATGCCTCAAAATACGCTCAGTTTTCAAAATGGGGCAGGGGAAGGAAGTATTCTTTGTATGTGTTCTTTATACAGAGCATCCCAAACACTTCACAGAAAAAAGTCAATAAAATGGTTCAGGGAAAATAGAAAGTTTTTGTTTTTTAAAGCCTGGTTTAAAGAGGGAAAGTGATTAAAGCCAACATGTTCAAATTGGAAGTCAATGGAGATCTGCTGCGGTGCCTAAAAGAAATCAACCAACTAAGGCCTGATCCAAAGCACATTGAAAAGACAGACCAATATCATTGGGTTTTGGGTCAGGCCCATATTGATGGGAATGGCAGTCAGAGATAACTGATATTTGTTTGTTAATAGAAGAGAAACGTACTTTCAGCTGATTTGTAGCCATCAAATTGTGCACATGGACAGCCTATGTAACTGCGATCTTATTACTGTTACTCTCATCCTTTCCTCATATTGCTTATTACACTCACTTTTTGCATCTAGTTTTAAATTATATCGTAAGCTCATCAGAGGAAGGCTGTAGATTCTTGTGTGTGTACAGCACCTTGCACAGTGGGATGCTGATCTTGATTTGGGCCTTTGCATGCTACTGCAATACAAAAAATGAATAATAATAATAATTAATAAAAACAGATGCTTGTCCTCTTGAAAATCAGGTCACTTATTTTGGTGCCTCGCTATGGATTTAGGCTCCTGTCTTCAGGCATCCATGCTGGAAGCTGATGGCTTCCATGTGTAGAAGGAAATGGGGCAGGGGAAGAAAGCTCCAGATGTGGCATCCAAAGTGCAAGAGAGGCCCCCTACTTCCAGTGGTGAAGAGCCCTAACTTATGGGAGGGGATACAGAGAAGCTTAGGGCAGAAGGAGGCTATGAGATCATGGGATTAAAGTGGAGAGATGCAAGGAGAGTTTATAATGAAGGTGACAGAGGGATGGGGTGATGCTACTGGCATGAGAAAGCAGTCTGTGCTACTGGATCTGCTGGAGGTTAGAGTGTAGGGATTCAGGAAGCCTAGCACAGGTAATTGCAGTAGTCCTTGTGTGATTGATTTCAGCAGTGTGAACCTAGCAGTTTTGTCAAATGACCTAGGGATGAGTGTGGGGGTGTGTGAGCTTGTGTGCAAGTGTGTGAGTGTCTGTGTGCAAGTGTGTGTGATAAAATGACATCCCACCCTGTCAGACTCTCCTTTATCTGCCTGTCTTGACTCTCTCGGCTCCTGCCTACACCATAACTTGCTCCTACTGAATGCTTCAGGCACTGAATCCTTCTCCTAGGTAAAAAGTCCTTTGTCCCATGTTTCTGACTTCACTAACACCCTTCACAGTCAAACCTTTGCTCTTATGGCCTAAAATCTTGGAGTCCTCCGTGACCCCAGTCTCCTCTCTCCTCCCATGACTCCCTTGTATTCACTTAACATTATTGTCCAAAACTCTCTGGTTTTCATTTTGTCATGTCTGGGTCCCCCTGAAAACATCCAGCGCCTTCAGATGAACATTAATTAGGAACTTAACCAGCTTTGAGTCTTAATGCCATCTAATGTAATGTGTGACTCAAATACCTTTCAATTTCAGACTCAGATAATGTACAAATGGATAGAGCCTAAAATCTGCAGGGAGGATCTTCCTGAAGCGTTGAAACTGCCTCCTTCTGGAGAGAAGAAGGATTGTCCGCCATGCAACCCTGGGTTTTACAACAATGGATCATCTTCCTGCGCTCCTTGCCCTCAGGGCATGATTTCGGATGGAACAAAGGGTATGAGGTCAATTATTTGGTGAATGCACCATCTCAATAACTTATGGCAGTTAGACGCCTACAGACTTTGCTTGTTTTTCTGGAGGCTGTCACTTGTTTGTGTGTGGCCTACATTTCTGTGACGTGTCCCTGTCAGTCAGTGTTCTGGTCTGTAAAATAGATATTGGTTAAATGACATCGGAGCAGGATTGGGGAAGGGAGGGAGAGATGGAGAACATGAAGAACAGCAGTGCCCCAGTTGATCTCCAGAATGCTTTGTTGTAATGTCTCTTGGCTGGTATGCACATATTTAAAGTTATTTTTTAAGCTCTCTGAGAATGGAATCATAACTATTCCAGACAAAACATTCCATCTAGTCCATCCCTCTGCTGGTGCCTGTTTGTTCCCTACAGTTCATTAGTCCAGCTGATTTGATTCAAAGTATCATCTGCAATGAGGCCTCTGTCATTCCAGCTGGGAGAAAGTTCTACAGATCTGATTCTATGTGGTCATTGGCTGTTCATTTTTAAAGGGATTAATTGTTTCTTTTGAACTGTGTCTTCAGATTTGCTCACGGCTGCCCTGAATGAAACACTAATGGTTATGGAGTTGGTTTTTTTTAAAGCGCTGTGTTTGATATTCATTTATTGTGTGTAATTTTCTTTTCCTGCCTTTCTCTGCTTGTAGAATGCAAGGCCTGCCCTGCTGGGACTGAACCAGCTCTCGGGCTTGAATATAAATGGTGGAACGTTCTGCCAGTCAATATGAAGACTTCTTGTTTTAATGTTGGCAATTCAAAGTGTGATGGAATGAATGGTGAGCCGGTCTTTGTATCTTGTCTGTCTTTCGTGGGTGCCACTCACCATAGTATTTGAGTGCCTATTCCAGTGAATATATGTGCTTTATGCAGTTCATCCCAACATGCAGCTCCTTTTCTTTCTCTCGCTGCATAAGGATTTGATACCTCTAATAGACCTAAAACTTGAGGATATTTATTTTCTCCTTTTTGGTATTCAACAACTGGTGTAAATGTTTTGGCTCCGTTGACTTCCCTGGAGCTACACCAATTTATACCAGCTGAGAATGTGGCCCATAGTACAGTTAGGCATCTAAAGGTCTATATTAGAAAAAAAAGTCCTCTCCGAGTTCTATTGTTGATTCTTTCCATTTGTGTCTTACCTAATGCTTCATGATCACTGTGACTTTCAAGGACATTTTATTAGTGTTTTTGAAAACATACAAAGTTTTCAATCTTTGCGTCAAGCCAGCCAGGTGCCTTCAAAGCAGTCTCCCTGCATGTGCGCTGAGATGGCAGCAGAGAGCCACCGCAGGACCCCTGTGAAAATATTCCTGTTAAAATTTTTTCCAACCCATCCTTCTATTAGTGCCTATGAGAAATTGTTCTTGTTCTGTATAAGGGTCTTGGTGAACAACTGTTCTCCATTTTACATGCTAAAACTGCTAGGATGATGTAATTCAGTCCTTGATTCAGCAAAGCACAGAAGCGCATGCTTAACTTCAGGTGCTTACGTTCTTTGCTGAATAGGGATGTACTTCCGCAAATTCGTAGATTTTGAAGGACATTATGATCATGTAGTCAGACCTCTTGTATGTCACACTCCATAGAATTTCAATTGCTTTGATAAATCATGACTTCATGGTATCATTTGCATGTGAAATTGACAATTAATAGCTAACTTCCAGGAGATGAAAGAGAATGAGGGCTATTACCACTCCCCCCGAAAAAAAAAATCTTGGAGTCATTGTGGATAGTTCTCTGAAAACATCTGCTCAATGTGCAGCGGTAGTCAAAAAGCATAACAGAATGTTAGGAACCATGAGGAAAGAGATGTATAATAAGACAGAAAATATCATAATGCCACTATATAAATCCTCCACACCTTGAAAACTGCATACAGTTCTGGTTACCCCAATTCAAAGAAGAAATATTAGACTTGAAAAAGCTATAGAGAAGGGCAACACAATTGATTGCGAATATGGAAGCTGTTCCATACAAGGACTGATTAAAAAGACTGGAACTGTTCAGCTTAGAAAAGAGATGACGGGGGTGGGGGGTGGGCGCGGGGAAATATGATAGAGGTCTATAAAATCAAGAATGGTGTGGAGAAAGTGAATAGGGAAGTGTTATTTACCCTTTCACATAACACAAGAATCATGGGTCACCCAATAAAATTAATACGCAGCAGGTTTAAAACAAACATAAGAAGTACTTCTTCACACAATGCACAGTCAAACAGTGGAATTCGTTGCGCGGGGATGCAAAGGCCAAAAGTATGTGTGTGTTTAAAAAAAAAAAGAATTAGATAAGTTCATGGAGGATAGGTCCATCAGTGTTTATTAGCCAAGATGGTCAGGGATGCACCCCCATGCTGTGGGGGTCTCTAACTTTCTGACTGTCAGAAGCTGGGACTGGACAACAGGGGATGTATCATTCGATAATTGCCCTGTTCTGTATCAGAGGGGTAGCCGTGTTAGTCTGGATCTGTAAAAGCAGCAAAGAGTCCTGTGGCACCTTATAAACTAACAGACGTATTGGAGCATGAGCTTTCGTGGGTGAATACCCACTTCGTTGGATGAGGCAGGTATAAATATGCAAGCAAGAATCAGGCTAGAGATAATGAGGTTAGTTCAATCAGGGAGGATGAGGCCCTTTTCTAGCAGTTGAGGTGTGACCTGTTCTGTTCATTTTCTCTGAAGCACCTGGCACTGGCCATTGCTGGAAGACAGGATACAGGGCTAGATGGACTTGAAAAAGCTATAGAGAAGGGCAACACAATTGATTACAGATATGGAAGCTGTTCCATACAAGGACTGATTAAAAATACTGGACTGACCCAGTACGGCCATTCTTAAAACAGTTTATTAGGACTTTACAATTTAGTCTAAAGATTTTTTTTTAAATAATATATTTACTAAATAATTTTGAAAAGTACATTATATAGAGAGACTTGCATATTTAAATAAATTGACTGTTTCTTGTATAAAAAATGGCCTTTCCTTTGCAGGCTGGGAGGTGGCTGGTGATCACATCCAGAGTGGGGCAGGGGGCTCTGACAATGATTATCTTATCCTGAACCTGCATATCCCAGGATTTAAGTAAGGAACATAGTTTCTTTGTCAATTTTTCTTGTATTTTTCCTCTTGTACCCGTTTCACGTTGGCTCATGTTTGGAATACAATGGAAAGAAAGTTACTATGGGCTAGTCAACACTAGAAGCGATACAGTGGTACAGCTGCACCGATGCAGCTGCGCTGCTGTAGTGCATCTGGTGAAGACACTCTGTGCTGACAGGAGAGAGCTCTCCCATCAGCATAATAAATCCTCCTCCACGAGAGGCGGGAGTCATGTCAGTGGAAGGAGCTCTCCTGCCAACATAGCACTGTCCACACCGGTAGTTAGCTTGGTGTAACTTATGTTGCTCAAAGGGATGGCTCATTCATACTCCTGAGTGACATAACTTATACTGATGTAAGTGGTAGCATAGACCAAGCCTGATTCTCCAGTACTAGATCATCCATAAGTAACTCATTATCCAGTATTTATTGTGATTGGGACTGTTGACAACATAAGCCTTGAATCTGCAGTCAGGCTTCTTACAGCTGTGTGGAGTGAAGTCATTGCACATGATAACAGGATCAGGGCCTTGGCCAGTGACTAAGGGCCATATTGTGCTCTCACTTTGGCTGGAGCAAATCAGGTGCAATTCCATTGAAGTCAAACCAGTGAGATCTGAATCAGGCCCTAGGTTGTGACCCTGCAGCGCTTACTTACATAAGCAATCCTACTGAAGTCAGCGGTGTGATGTATTCCCATACACAACGTGCAGCCATATGACTGACTTTTATTTTAGATTAAGGGATAACAACAAAAAAGAAAGGCAAAAAAGAAAAGTCTCCAAGAAAGAGATCACAGTGTCTCTGAATGTGTGTGTGTCCTCTCTGACATGCTCAATCAGCTCTCCTTCACTAGGGTCTTGCCTTCACAGGGAGAAAGGTGGTGTTGAACATGTGATGGATTTGCAAACCGGGGGACTACAACTCCCATCAGCCCCCTCCCCATCATACATCCCCTTTCTCCTGGCTATGCAGGGATTATGTTTCCCATCAGTCTCCTCCCCATGCACTTTCCCCTTCCCATGGCCAGGTAGGGAGGAAGGTCCGAAAGGGGAAGTGGCCAACCTCTGTTTGGAGATGAGAGCCACATGGCAGCAGGAAGCTGGAGAGAAGCCCCAGGAATTGTGGACAGAACTGCATGTGGAACAGGCTGTGGCTGCCAGACCTCACAGCTGGGTGTGGATCTGCATGGGACTTATAGGGAGCAGCAGTAGCTGGGCAGGAAGCCAGTGCAAAGGGGCCCAATGAGAGACACTAACTGAGCCTGCTTGGACACCTGCAAATGCTTTTTTGCTTGAATAGAGACTGGGCTGGAGAGGGCACCCAGGCATTAGGCCTGAAAAGCCCTGACAGCTGACTGGACTGCCCAGGGATCCAGACAGGTAAAACTATGTGTTCATTGTAAAAAAATAATAAAAAATCACCCCCCACCCCTGAATTGAAGTAGTGATACCAGTACAAATACCCGTTACATTAAGACAGGTTTCATGTGAGTGAATTTCTTCTCCTCTCTTGTTGATTAAAAAAACAATCGGCATAATTGACTGCTAGGTGTCCTTAGAGCACCTGTTAAATATTTCATTTTCTGTCTCTTAAACAGACCTCCAACTTCGGTGACAGGAGCAACCGGGTCAGAACTAGGACGAATTAGTTTTATTTTTGAGACCATCTGTTCTGCAGATTGCGTGATGTACTTTATGGTGGTAAGTGAGACCCCTATCTGTATAGCAGCGAGATATGATCTTGGTCTTCCACGTATCTCTTTCATAGTTGTATATGGGCATGAATTAGCTATGCTAGGTTTATTATCACTAAGAGTAACTGTGACATTAGTTTAATATCTGCAGTGCCCTTGTAGGGGTATTTATCTGATGCTCAAGCAGGGCTTCTCCATCACTCATGGTAATGATTCTGTTCTTTTCTGCTGTCTGATTATTTTAAAAGAATACGACAAAGGACTAAATTCTGCATCATTCAATCCATTGGCAAAACTCTTATTGACTACAATATGATCGGGGTTTTGACCTCTCAAGTATAGTAGTATAAAAAGGTAAAGGTAATAATTGGAGATATACCAATCTCCTAGAACTGGAAGGGACCCTGAAAGGTCATTGAGTCCAGCCCCCTGCCTTCACTAGCAGGACCAATTTTTGCCCCAGATCCCTAAGTGGCCCCCTCAAGGATTGAACTCACAACCCTGGGTTTAGCAGGCCAATGCTCAAACCACTGAGCTATCCCTCCCCGTATCACGGTTCAGGATACAGGGCATGGGAATTGCACTCTGAAAAGTTAAGTTCTATTCCTGATTTTTGCCACTCATCCACTGTGTAACTCTGGGGAGTCGCTAAGGTCTCATAGCTATTACTGTAACACACTGGCATTTAATATTTCACAGCTTCATTCCACAGTATTGTTTTTAATTCTACTATGTACATTTTTAGGATGTTAATAGAAAAAACACGAATGTGGTGGAATCCTGGGGCAAGACGAAGGAGAAACAATCTTACACTCACATTATCTCCAAAAATGCTTCCTTCACATTCACATGGGCCTTCCAGAGGACAAACCGGGGCCAAGATGTAAGTATTAGATGTTTGCTTTAAGTCCAGTATTTAACAACATAGCCTCCTCTTGACTTTTGCTCGAAGGGCCCAGAACTCCACTCCAGCTTGTTTCTCAGTTCATTTATAGAGGAAGCTGGCAGATGGTAGACCTCCTGTCCAACTTAACTGTCCACTTTCTGTCATCTGGATTTGTGGTTGTGGATATATCAGACTTCCAATAGTGGCTGAGTAGGGAGATGGAAAGTGGATGGGTAAAAAGGAAGAAATGACATAGAAAATAGCGAGGAGCTGGAAAAGTTGAGTAAATTTCTAAAAGCAAAAGATCTTGGGCGATCTCCAAAAAAGGTTAATAATGATCCAGTTGACTCCCCCGTATTGGAAGGGATGTCCCTCATTTCAGATCCTAATTTGCTTCCATCTGACACAAAGTAGGTGTTGTCTTGCTTTAGTAATGGTAGAGAGTGACCTGAAAAATGCTGAATTGGGAAACTGAGGAGAGAGAAAATGTTATGAGCATAAGCTTCCTGCGCTTGCACTTGTACGTTGTCCATCCTGTTATGTCTTTCTCAGCACCTTGCATTTGGGCCATGATTCAGCAAGGTACTTAAGCACATGCCTAGCTTTGACCTTGGGAGCAACTCCATTGGAAAAAGTGTGAAAGAACTGTCTGTGCAACTATTCTCGTGCTTGAAATTAGGCATCTGCTTAAGAACTTTGCTGAAATTGGGCCTTTTGGCTTTATCAGGTTTAGAGGCATGTTGAAGAAGCTCTAATTTGTGTGAGCAGTATCTACATTGAACTTAACCCAAGGTCTCCTTAACCCTGGCAGTGTTAGGAGGCAGTCTTCTTATATACATGAACTCTCCTTGCATAGATTAACCTCTGAAGGTAGCACAGTGCTTTTCTTCAACACAGGTTATGTGTTACTAGTTGGTTCATCTCTTCCACCAAACTCAGCCCATTGAACAAACGTCTTCATTGAGGACAACCCAAGGAAGATATCATCATGTATTTATCTTTGAGTTTTCCTGTGTTCTTTATAGGTTATTCTGGAGTAACAAGGCACTGTAACACCATATCTTGTCTCACATTCATAGGCCAACTGGTATTGAGACTTCCTCTGCCAATAGTTCTTTTGGGGGTTTCAAGATAGTTTCACTGATTGTGGCCTGGTGCCCAGTGTCCCAGGCAGCAACAGGGATAGTGAATCTTCCATCTTTCTGTATAATCTACAACTGAGGCAGTTCTCCCACAATTTTCATTTCAGTGTCCTTTTCCTACATTTTTGGTTAGATTTTAGTAATTGTGAGAACTGAAGGAGTTACAGCAGTTAAGTGCCATAGTTTTCTGCTCTCTCCTCTTATCCCGACTCCTGCATGTAGGACACCAGCGTATTGCTCCACTGCCATTATAGCGGCTCTTGCAGTCCATATTGACTAGTTAAGGACCACTTCTATACCAAATATACATTGTTTCATTTATAATATAGAATAAACATGCACTGTTGGAATTAAGACCAAGTCATCACCATCAAATGACTGCTTAGTAGCTTATGTGAAATGAATTGGTAAAGTAGTTCTTAGTAGACACAAAGCCACTATCACCAACTTGGCACCATGTAATCTCAGTAGAGATAGGACTGACTCAATATGGAGACTAGTTCTCCATCGGGTACCTTGGTGATGTGATTGTGAGCAATCATGCCTAGGTGCTACCTTTTCTGAGGTAAAGGACTTAGCCTCCAGGTCTGTCAACGCAACACAAAATTCACTTTAAACATTTTTTTAAACAGTGAAAAGAAAAGAAAATCCCTTCCCTAATTATATTCCCCTTTTCTTCAGCCTCAACACATGATTTAGCTAAACAAATAATTTCAGGTATGATCTTATCCCTTAGACATGAATTTAGGAACCACATTTAGACCAGTCAGGTGCTGGTGAACTTGATAATCTAGAATGAGGTGGAGGTGGAGAATGGCCAGGAGTTTTAGGCATTTGTCTCTCAATTGAGGGAATGGTCTGAGCACACACTGTTAGTCAGGAACCTCTGAGTTTTAGTTGTTGCTCTGAAGTTGTCTCTTCCTGTGACCTTGAGCAGTGAACCTTCCTGCCTCAGTTTCCCCATCTGTTAAATATGAACTTACCAAGCCACTATTCAGAAAAGCATCTTAAGCAAGTGTTCAAGTGCCATTAAAGTCAATGGGACTTAGGCCCATTGTAAACTAGTGGGTCAACACACCAACCAGTGCATTAAATAACATTCTCAACAGCAGAACAATTTCAATCCCTTTACTTCAGGGTTAAGTTTCATTTTTCAAACCAAACTGGTTAAACCTAAATCAAAACAGACAAAATAGGCCCCTTCCCCTGACCCAGGCTCTCCTGGAAGAGCAGGTATCACTGGTACCATGCTCAGCTAAGCTGCTTGTTGGCCTTTTATCTTAGTCTGCAAGTCACCTGTTCCTATCACCTGATCCCTTGCCTCAGCCCCATCACCTGAGCCGCAGCTTATTAGTCACAGATAGGGGCTAAGCCCAACCCCCTTAAAGGGCCATCCCACCCTGTGACACACATTTTTAAAGCTAACTACATGCTTAAATGTGTTCCCATATTTGGGGCCCTATTGCACAGAAGACGAGCATTCCGGATTCTGATTATGCTATACTATAGGTGAACTATTTAACGTGTGACTCGAAAGTAGCTCTGGGGTTATTTCTCCTGCGTTTGTTTCAGAGCAGGCCATTCATACACGACGTGGCAAAGATCTACTCGATAACAGTGACCAATGTGTTGGATGGAGTTGCCTCGTCTTGCCGGGCCTGCGCACTGGGGTCTGAACAGTCTGGGTCATCCTGCGTCCCCTGTCCTGCTGGACACTACATTGAGAAGGAAACCAACCAATGCAAGGAGTGCCCAGCCAACACATATCTGTCCATACATCAGGTGTACGGCAAAGAGTCTTGTATCCCATGTGGGCCTGGCAGTAAAAGCAACAAGGTACAGAGACTGAAAGTGGTTTTAACCCTGACTAAAGGCAGAGATGGGAAGTTGTAATATTCTAGGGGCAGGTCTTACTCTAGGGGCAGGTTTTACTGCTTCACTATAGAAATGCCACCAGGTTGCTTGTCCTGCGGTGTAGTTAAAACCAATGTTTCATAGCTCTAAATTCATCCCTGATGTAACTTCTGTTTGTAAACATGTGGTGATATGCTATATTTATGTTTCTGTGCAACGAAACCCCTGTCTAGTCCATCTCCAGTGATCGAACCCAGGACATTGGGATCCAAAAACCCAAGCTGGCTGACTGAAAGCACCAGATCCATTAGTGAAAATGTAGTGATGGACTCGTAAACTGCTATGTTATCTAGCTACTGTAGGGGACAAAGACCAACACTGGATTAATTGGGGTTGCATACACTTGCCAATGCCATCTGCTGACTGGAATTCTAGACTCACGTCAGATTGTGATATAATGGTGGTAGCCTGCAGCGGATATAAGCTGTGGTTAAAATAGTTTGGAACAGGAGTGGGAGCTCTCACCTCACCAACCTAGGCAGAGGGGAAGATGTGAGCCAGGGAGATAGGAGGGACTCTCCCTTTACTTTTAGCAGAGGAAGGGGAGTTGTTGGGGTCAGTAGCTGTCCTATAATATTTACCTTCTCTCCTTCCCAAAGGACCATTCCACCTGCTTCAGTGACTGCACGTTCTCTTACCTCAGGGACAACCAGAGCCTGAATTATGACTTTACCAACCTCAGTGGGGTGGGGTCATTAATGAATGGACCCAGCTTTACATCCAAAGGGACAAAGTTCTTTCATTTCTTTAACATCAGCCTGTGTGGGAATGAGGTGAGTGTTGGCTTTTGCAGGTGGGCAGGGGTATCCTTACACTCGGCGTTTCCATTTCCTGACATTGATACGTTGCAGTATCCCACTGGTCAGTTGGGACTTGATCTTGGGAGGAGCTAACATTCCTTGGCTCCCTCAGCTACTTACAGAAATGGGCCCTGCATTGCACAAGCACTTTCCAGTAGGGCTGCTGTATATGGCAGAATGATTCTCCGGTGAGGGCACCGGAGTGTTAAAGGCAGAATTGATGCACAGAAATGGAGCTTGCTGACTCCGTAGCTTCACTGATTTTCCTTTGCTCTCACGCCAGGGGGGTCTCCTAAATCCAGTCATACACCCGAGTTTTCGGCTGCTAACATGGTGTTCTGCTGAGCTAGCAGCTGAGACTCTTTGCTATTGACTTCTTTCTTCATGGCCCCAGTGTTTCTGTCTATGGAGTCCCTTGATGCCCAGCTGTCTGCTACAGCTGTGCACTTCCTGTGTCTGTACTTGACCTTTTGTTTTCAGACTTTCGGAGCAGTGGTGAAAAGTGTTTAACCGATGCAGTTGAAAACCAGGATTTCCAGCAATGGGGGCTTAATCTGAGTCTTGAAATGTACTGATATCAAAGGTGAAAGTAAGCCGGTCCGGTCCGTACCGGCTAGAGCCAGTACATCGTGCTGGACCGCATCGACTTCCACAGCCGGGATTGAAAGGGTTCTGGGCTGCACACAGTGGCAGGGAGCTCTGAGCCCTTTAAATCTCAGCCGTGGCTCCGGCAGCTGGGCTGGGGCAGGGATTTAAAGGGCTCGAATCTCCCCGTGGCTGCAGGCAGCCCAGAGCCCTTTGAATCCCGGCCGGGGCTAGGATTTAAAGGACTCAAAGCTCCCCGCGGCTGCGGTCAGCCCAGAGCCCTTTAAATCCCTGTCCCAGCCCCACAAAGCTCCGGGTTCCCCCTGGCGGCCAGAGCCCCGGGCCCTTTAATTTGCCCTTGAGCCCCGGGGTGCTCCCAGCCACCTCTGCAGCTGGGAGCCCCTGGTTGATTTAATGGCTCTGGGTCTCCCAGCCACAGCTGGTTCCCCAGGGCCTTTAAACCTTGAGGCTACGCCTCTTCCGGATGAGGCCACGGCCCCCTCAGGACTCCGGCAGTACTGGTAAGTCCTGTAAGTTACTTTCACCCCTGACCAACACATGGCTAGTATGGACCCTGATCTGTCAAAGCACGTAAGCCCATGCATAAATGAAAGCATGTAAGTAGTTCCATGGATGTCAGTAATCCAATGGGCCTAGCTGCATGCTTAAAATTACTCAGATGCTTAATTGCTTAGCTGGATCAGAGTCTCAAGGCTCAGCTTTGTCAGCTGCTGAGCACTCTTCCTGATCCAGCAAAGCATGTAAGCACCGGTGTAACATTAAGCAGGTGAGTAGTCCCATCATCTTGGAGTGACACACCTGCTTTGAGTTAAACCTGTGTTTAAGTGCATTGCTGGATGAGGAACATGGAGTGCTCATTATCTTGCAGAACTGGGCCCTTTATGAGTAAATTGCTTTGTCCTTTGTTGCTGTTGCTCTAAAATTTTACTGTCGGTCTGCATGGAAGGATATGGATGACTCCATGAGACACTAATGCAGGCTTGTGGTGTGGGCTAGAACCTAATATACATGCATTTGTTCTTTGCATGCATTTCTACGCTTTCAGAGAACAATTTTTCCAGATTAAACCCCAGATAATAGGTCCTATTCAGTGTATCATTATATGGCTAAGGGGAAAATGCTTTTCTTTTACAAGGCATTTTATTATGCTTTGCAAATAAACACCATGTTGTCAAGATAAACCAATAAAGGTGCTTAGTATCACAGGTTCTGGATAATACATATGACTGGCTGTTTCAGAATTTGCACCAGAATTTAATTGAAAGCTTCATGATGGCAAAGTAATGTTGCATGTTTTCTCTTTCTTGATGACAGTTGCTAATGGGGAATCAGCACCCTCTATGTTTGCATCCCCTCCCTGACAAGGCTGCAAATCCTGCCAGAAGTTAACACCTTCCCTTACTTGTTTAATGTCCATAGGGAAAGAAGATGGCGATTTGCACAGACAATATAACAGATGTCACGGTAAAGGACATGGTAGCTGAATCAGAAGACTCTTCAAGCTTGGTGGGAACTTTTGTATGCCAGTCTACGATCATCCCATCAGACAGTAAGGGGTTCAGAACAGCACTGGCTCTGCAGTCCAACAGCCTTGCTGATACATTCTTAGGTACATGGTTTTGTGCCTTTTACTTTTTGTTCATGAGGAAGACTCTGTAGGCTGTTCAGCTGCAACTAAGAAAAAGGGCGATATTGTTTTATGGTCTAATCCTGCAAATCCTATGCGCATCAGTGGAGACTGCAGTGGTTTAGCCTCTCTGTGGAGAAGGCTCAATATTTATTAGTTTATACTTGGTCACTATTCTGGTGCTGCAGTTCAGACCAGTAAAGGGCTGTGTCTGCACTTACCCTGCAACCTGGCGTTCCTTATAGTGCTTTGCTGCTATAGCTTCCGAGCTGGGATGCTCACAGCCAGCCTGCAAGTGTGCAGGTGATGCGCTAAGGGTATGTCTACACTTAAACCACTACAAAGGTGCAGCTGCGCCACTGTAGCACTTCAGTGTAGACACTACCTATGCTGACGGGAGGGGTTCTCCTGTCAGCAAAGGTAATTCTCCTCTCCAGAGGCAGTAGCTTGGTTGAGGGAAGAATTCTTCTGTTGACCTAGAGAAACGTAGCTATGCCAATGTAAGTTCCCAGTGTAGATCAGCCCTGAGTGTCTGTGTGCTAGGCAGCTCTGACCCCAGCAGTTCATCTACAGCACTGCTCTGGCTTCCACCAGCCTTGGTTACAACCAGCAGGGTGACCCCAACACACTCCCAGTCCCGAATTTCCCCAAAATTGTGTGCCCTGAAGTGTCCATCCCTCACCTGCACCCCTCAGAGAAATAATAAGATTTGTTGCTCCTTTAAAGAGAAAAAAGCACTTTACAGCTTGTTAATTTAACTGGGGTAAATACACCCTTCCCTGAAAACACAGCACTGAGTTCGTTTATAGAAAAATAAAACCAATTTACTAACAAATATACATAGGATTAAGTGAGTTCACATATAAGGGATGAAAACAGAAACAGTTACAAGTAAAACAATAGAAAATATCCTTTCTAATAGCTAAGACTTAACAAGCTACAGTCTTTGTTCAAGATTGATTTCTTACCAGTCTTTCTTCTTTCTTGCCTTTCTCTCAGTCAGGGCCTTCCACAGAAACAGAAGTGGCTGGTGTCCCTTGTCTTCCTAGGTGAAAGATCTTTGCCTAAGCAGGTTTCTCGCCTATATTCAATTTCCAGAGACTTAAGCCCCCCTCAGCTGAAGGACCCATCTGTCTCAGCTCTGTTCCCTTACGTCTGTCTTGTGCTGGCTTTCTGTGTCTGCTTGTATCTTCCAAAGTTCAATGATCTTGTTTCAGGAGGCAGAATGACCTCATGCTGTTCTTCCCTTCCTGTGATCTTCCCACCCCTACACTGATTTGCATGTAAATGAAACTCCCATTGTTTTTGGTAACACTTTGCTTAATTTGATTGGAGACAGGTAGGTAGTTGCCTTCCTTCCTGTCTGGGTAAAACCCTGTTTCTCCCTTTGTTTGGTCAGACTGTAAAGCCCAATATCAGTGAGTATTCACAGTTCCCGATACAGTGCTAATACATGCATTTCACAATGATATTAATGACCAGTGTGTCATTAGCTTTCAGAAAAGACCTGACTTGATACACTTTTATAACACAGTAATCAGTTGATTCAATTGATTATCACCTGACGTTCAGACCCTCTGTCTTTATAGCCCAGATAAAGTTTCTTTTCCCTGCTGGAAGCTGTCTTCTCCCTCGCTTGTTAGCTTGATCACTTTGTTTACCTAACATGTAAATGGATCTTCCTTGTCTTTGCTTGATGACCGGGCTGGTCAGAGAAGCAAATAAACATTCCTTTGCTTAGGGCAGACCTCTTTACCCACTTCCCCTGACATGCCTGGTTTAAATACATTTTAGTCATAATTCCAGCATATATCCCTAACTCTTAATATCTACCCCGTATATACATCACACAAGAATACCAAGGCTCAGTGAGTTATTCATTTTCCAATGACATATGACATGACATCCATTAGATACAGATTATGACATAAGTAAGTCCGGGTACACTGACCTGGTCTGGCCAGCTGAAACTCATTACCTGAGACCACTGTGCCCTTGCCCTCTGACACTGGGTCACATGCTCCTAATGTGTTTTCCCCTTCTCTGATCCCTGAGGAGATGGTGCAGTACAGATGCCCTGTGCAATAGGTGGGGTGTACCCGACCTAGGACAGATGTCGATACTTTTCATGCACAGCAATGAACAAGGAAGACAGCAGAGAAACAAAGGCGAGAGTGCCTTATAATCAGAAGGCTTTCAAGCACCTTGCTGGAAGATATTTGGCAAGGGGAATGGAGGAGGTGTTTTAGGGAAGAAACCTGTTGTCATGGTTTCAAAATAATATATTCAGGACTAGACTGAGAGTTTAATCTCAGTCCAGAGTAAGGGGCAGTGAATAGCTGTATCACCCCAGGAGCCAGCCAGAGAGCCAGTAGAGTCACAATTCAATCTCGGGCTCCCCCTTTGCTCCAGGGGAGGTTAAGCAGCTACTGGTCTATACCATTAACCGATCTGTTTTCCTACTGGTTTGGCTCAGCTGTGTTGGCCAATGCAAGGCAGAGAAGAACAAAAGCTCCTCCCATTCCCTGCCTTTCTCCTCCTCACCTGCGCAGGAGGTGGAGCTGCAACATATGGAGTTCATTGTCTCCCATACTACCCTGGGTAGGCCCCAACCCTAAGGGTCACAGTGCAGGGGGATAAAGGAGCTGCTTAGGAATTTCAGCACGAACTAATGGGAGAACGTTTATTGAAGGGAAAAAAAAAGTTTGTGAATGTGTCCCCTTACTTTTTGCCTGTCTCTACTGGACTAGGGCCATCCTCCTCATTGAAAGGACAGCCCCTCACATTGGCAGTCTCCACAGACACAGAATGAGCATGGAGCACAAACTTTGAACTCCGAAGAGGCGGTCCACCCATGCATTGGTAGAGGACAGTATAGGGCAACGCAGGGACGCTCACACTGTTAATTCCTATGCGGGCCTTGTTATTTGGATAGAGGATTCCACTCGTTAGGGTTGTAGACATGGCATCCTCCACAAACTGCACATTACCTTTGAAAAATGTAAAACTCTATCTCACACCGTGAATTTTAGTATTAGCTCTTTGTTTTATTGCATACCCTTCGATAGAAAAATTGTATCTTATGAGATGCGTAGAAGTTCACGGTTTATTTTTTAAAAATTGTGCATAATGCGAAATTACTGGACAAATTCTTAATTAGCAAATCAAATGCCATTCTGGAAAGCACACTGTGTAAAGTACAAAGCCTGTACCTTTCAAAAACCACATGCTTAATTTGTTCTCTTTTTTATTTGTTTGTTTGCTATTATTTTTAGGAGCTACGGTTGAAACCACTCTGGGAAATATTAACATTGAAACAGAAATGTTTCCATCTTCCCAAAGGACAATACCTGATGTGAATTTCTTTTTCAAGTAGGTGGAAAATGCTCCGTAGGAGGAACATCAGCGCTCTTCCCTTTAATTGTTTAAAGGGAATGTAGACTTAGGGGGAAGGTCCTTACGACACTCTTCCAGGGCTCAGACTGATTGGTGTGCTGATGAGTAGGTTGTGAAATCAGCTAATGCAGCAGCTTGCACGAGTCTGAGTTATTCCTGTTTTACAGAGAGGAGAGCCTGGATATTTCCAGGTGCCATCTTCAACCTTGTGTTCTGGGCCCTGGCTTCTCCTTCATTTCTTTTTTAAATGTGTTCTTTACATTTATATACTTCCTTTTGCATTCATTTTTATTTTTACATTTTTGTTACAAAAATGAACTGGAGAAAAAAAAATCACTTGGTTTGAAACATGCTCAGACTACAGTGTCCTCTTCCTAGTTTGTTCCTCCAGGTACTATCCCTACCAGTAAGGTGACCAGACAGCAAGTGTGACAAATCGAGATGGGGGTGGGGGCTAATAGGAGCCTATATAAGACAATGCCCCGAATATCGGGACTGTCCCTATAAAATCGGGACATCTGGTCACCCTACCTACCAGTGACCCTGCTTTGGGTAAGATTATTGTAGTTTTAAGCCGTTAGCCTACAGGGAGCATATTGATGCAACATATGTCATTCTCCGAGTCCTGCTCACCTTCTGCAATTGCAGAAGTGCAGTTTGCAGCTTTCTGGTCTAGTGGAGTGAATGAGTTGACTGTAGTATTTCTTGCACAGTAACATTCAGACCATGATCTCTGTGGCTATGATTTCTAATACTGTTATTTTGGACTGGGGGGAGGCTGTTCCTCAGAGGCGAGCCCAGTGGTGACTTGGGTCAGAATGATTCAGCACTGCTGGAAATCAGGCAGAGTCTCCAGACTCTCTCTAGCTCTAGGTGCATACCTAGGCAGAATTGTGTCTATACATGTAAATATGCATATATTGTGCAATATGTCATTTTTTAAAGTAAAATCAATATTCATTGAAAACTTTTGCTCTTCTTTCATATTAGGTCTTCTACACTTACAACCCCCTGTGAAAACGGACGTGCAACTGTTGTGGTGGTGAGGTGTAATCCCACCAAACCAGGCCAAGGCGATATTTCAGTCCCCAGGTATTTAATTAAGGGTAGTACAGTATTGCCTAGATGCCCAGTCCTCTTAAGCCATCCTTGGCAAAACTCTTTTCGTTGCCTTAGATTAGCAAGTAGTGCGAAGTGCTTTCTCCCATCTGTGACTGTCCAGGAGACGACACACATTCCTTCCAGGCGAGTACCTGGCCACAGTGACCCATGTCTATGTCACCTCCAGGTGAACTGCGGGCAGCACATTCTAGCTATTGCTGGCTATGAGGCCCCTGCGGTAGCGCCTAAGAGCAAATGCACAACAGCCTGCTCTTAGGCAGTAAAGCCAGGAAAGAGTGCACAATAGCCAGTTGATTTAACCTCTCTATTTTGTACTTGTGCAACCTCTGCTTGAACACTGTGTCCAGTTCTGGGGCTCACAATTCAAGAAGGATGGTGATAAATTGGAGAGGGTTTGGGGAAGATCCAAGAGAATGATTTAAGGATTGTCAACCTTATAGTGATAGATGCAAGGAGCTCAGTCTGCTTAACTGAACAAAGAAAAGGTTAAGGGTTTGAATAGATCCATAAGTACCTACCTGGGAAACAGAAATTTGATAACAGCGGGCTCTTCAATTTAGCAGACAAAGATATAAAAAGATAGATACATTCAGACTGGAAATGAGGTGCAGATTTTTAGCAGTGAGGGTAATCAATCATTGAAACAATTCACGAAAGGTCATGGTGGATTCTCCATCACTGAAAATTTTTAAATTAAAATGTGGATGTTTTTCTAAAATATGAACTCTAGTTTAAACAGGAATTAAGCTTGCTCTGCCACAGACTTCCTGTGTGACCCTGGGCAAGACCCTTAGCCTCTATGCTTCAGATCCCCATCTATTAAAATGTGATACTTTTCTAACTCATTGGGGCATTGCAAGGACAAATACATTAAAGATTTTGAGGTGCTCAGATACTATGGTAAAGGGGATCATATAAGTATCTTGTATTGATTGAGGAAGATCATGGTCCAATAACAGCTCAAGCAGAGCATTTAACATCAGAGTAGACCTCTGTATTTGTAACAAAAATGTCTAAATAAGGAATGCCTTCTTTGTAGTTTATTCCTGGTTTAGCCAAGGTGAGAGATGAAAGGAACATGGGTAATAGGCCTACAAATGTTCCTGAGAAAATACTCTCTGATCCAGAGGTAGTGTTCCGAATTAGTCAAATCAAGCCAAGTGAAGTTGGTCTTCTAGCTCTCTGGATTTTGTTAAGATAAGTCAAATGTGTGACAAATTTCAGGGTGACATTACAAATCCCTTAAATCAGTTTTTTCTATAGCAAGTATGATCCAGATTTAATGAACCAACTGCGTATTTTTGGCTGTTGAACAGACTTCCAGTTACCGTCACTGTTTAGAGCCAGCCTAGCTGCCGGTAACAACAATTGAGCAAGTGTCGTGGAAGTGCAGCTAGTGTTCTGTTCTACTAACTGAACATGAAATAGGGCCATTTGTACTCCTCAGGTTTGTGCAGAAGCTGTTACATGTTCACTAGGCTAGTAAACATCCTTCCGCTAAGTAATTATTACAGAGCATGGCTGCCACCTACGGAGGAAATCACTCAAAGCATCACAATTACAATTAATGTTCCCCTATCAACTCAGTGCAAGTAGAAACAGCAGCTGTAATTACTGCAATAAGTGTTTTTGCCTGAACACCTTGAAATAAGAAAACAAAATGGGGTTTACGCAGGCTTCTGGGCTTCAGGGTGGCAGCAATGGTGGGGTTACTCACAACATAATAGAACACTGGGGTTCTGTTTCTAATTCACACAAATATCTGTAACTGTAGGGGAAATGCTAGATGTTACTAGAAAAATAGATTGGAACAAAATTTAATTTTTTTGCTGCCAGTGGGGTTACACCAGGGATGAACTCTGTTCAAATATATATATATTTTTCTAGTAATTTATAACTTTCCCCCTGTAATTCTAGATATTTGCCAATGAAATCATTGGCGTTACATCAAGGATGAATATGGCCTGCTATTTTTCATATAAATTTTGTTTCTTAGCTTTCCTCAAATATAAAATTTATTCTGGAAAAGAATTCAGAGTCACTAGAGCAGAGGCCTGTATTACCTAGCCACCTAGTGGTAACTGTATAAACTATGCTGATGAAATACAGCTGTAATTTTGACATCTTTATAGAATAGTGACATCTACTGAAACTATTGACAGCTTTCATTTAGGTGTGGCAGGCAATGGGGTACAAAGTTAAAAGTGTTAGCCCACAGTTTTCAAAGGCAGATACTGATTTAGGTTGCCTCAATTTTGGTATGTCCAACTTGAGAAATTCCAAATCATTGGCCACTTTTGAAAATTTGGCCTTTGGTGTATAGCAGTCCATGGCAACTTGGCTCAGTTAGTCAATTAATAAATCTTCATTGTTTAGTCACTCCAATTTGTTGATTGGAACACATCAGAAAGACACCCTCAAGTACAAGGGATATACATAAAACACAGTTATGAAATCAGAAGTTGATAAAACTTCATCTTAGGAAGTGCTTTTTAAGGATATCAGAACATATTTACAAAGCTGAACATTATGGGCCAGATTCTCCCCCTTGCGTACATTGGTGCAAATCTGGAATAACTCCAGTGCTTTCCATGACTGCTTCTAGTTTAGTTTATAGAGTTTTATATCAGTGGTATCTGGACTCGTATTTCCAAAAATTTGCAAGACTAACACCTTCTTTATTTGAAGCTAGATATTTAACTGATTGGCATTTTTGGTTTGTTTTGGAAATGTTGAATCAATGGGTGGTTATTAATTATCGTAATTATTATTAGCGCTCTTCAGCAGTAGGCTGGAGGCAGAGAATCCTGACCAGTTCTCCTTTCCCCGGAATGAAACCTGTGTCACAAGTGCTAACCAAACTTTGCTTTTCTCCTAGCACATGCCCTGTTGGCACCTGTGATGGATGCACCTTCTACTTCATGTGGGAAAGTGCAGAAGCCTGCCCTTTATGCACAGAGCATGACTACCATGAGATTGAGGGAGCTTGTAAAAAGGGATTTCAGGTAGAGGACTGAAGCCTTCTAGTCAAATTGGATGAGTTGTGTAGTCTCGGGGGTGCTGTTAAACTGCCTGTGTAAAAGCCACAGGGCTAGATTGTGCCTGTACATCACCTAGCCATGCTGCTCCAAGAGCAGACCAGGGAAAGATTCACAATTCATTCCACTCCCTCTTTGCTCCTGGGAGAAGTTATCTGCTACTGGCCTTCTCCATTCGCAGATTACTAACCCTTCTCCATTCCAGATCTGCTCTTCTGACCACTATGTCAGAGACAGGCTCCACCCGTTTCCCTCTCTGTCCCAATCCCAATCTCTGCTAGCCTGTGTGAGGAGCAAGCTTTGAGCATACATCCTTTGTCCCCTCCCCGTGCCTGCAGCCATGACTCAGGGGAATGCAGTTGGGTCTCATTCCAAAATTATTCTTACTGTTAAATCTCACTAGGCCAAGCCATTTTGGAGACATGGGTTAGATTCTGCCCTGCACGAGAATTCAGCTCAGTGCAGGAGCAAGGGGTCGGAGCGCTAGGGAGCCCTGTTACAGCTCCCTGATAATTAGGGCTGTCCCAAGCCCCTGTGTAGTATAGAGTAGCTGCCACACTGCTCTAATGGTATGTCTACACTGCAATCAGAGGCATGATTGCCACTCATGTCGGTATAGCTGCACTAGCTTTAGTTTAGCTAGCACTGAAGACACAGCAGCATAGACTAGTCTGACCAGAACCAGGATGTGCACTGTTGCAACAGCGTGGGCTTGCGTCATCTTCACTGCTGTTTTGGGGGAGCAGGCTAGATTAGAGCTAGCATGGGTATGCCTACCTGGGGTGTAGTCACATCTCTGAGTGCAGTGTGGACATACCCTAAGTTGCTCCACTGGGGTAGGGTCCTGGACGTCGTAGCCAGACTACACCACACCTACTCCCTTTTCCCAGCACACTCCTCCATGCTGAATGGCGGGGCGGGGGGAGGGGCATAGGCAGAGGACCTGACAGCAATACACTTGTACCAGCAGGGATTTCTCCCAGGCATTTACAGACAGTATGCGTCCCTGTAGTGTATGGAGAAAAGGTGCATAACCCAGTGGAGAATCTGGCCCTGATATGATAAATATATATTTTTTAAAGTAAATAAGACCTCCGTTTTCTGTAATTTCACTTCCTCATAAACATGTTATTGGCTTAACCTCAAAATGTCCATAAACATTCTCTACATTCACATCACTTTTCTATATTCTCTCTCTCTCTCTTTTTTTTTTTTAAAGGAAACCTTATATGTCTGGAATGAGCCAAAGCAATGCATGAAGGGGATTGCCTTGCCTGAGAAACAGGTCAGCACCTGTGAAACCATGGACTTTTGGTTAAAAGTTGGAGCAGGTGTTGGTGCATTCACAGCTGTGCTGCTCATAGCCTTAACCTGCTACTTCTGGAAGAAAAATCAGAAGTAAGTACGGTACTTGAGGTGCATACAAAAATAAATCAAAAGGCTGATCCAGAGCTCATTGAAGTCACTAGAAAAACTCCCATGGATTCCACTGGACTTTGAATTAAACCCTAACAGTGTAGGGAAATGTCATACCTATCAGTCCAGTGATCCACTTAGTCCGATTTCCTGTTTCCAGCAATGGCCATAATAGATGCTGCAGAGGAAGGTGCAAGATACCCTGAAACCGCAGTTGTGGGATAGCCATGAGAAGTTTCCTCCTAACCTCTGACAGAGGTTGGCTTAAGGCTGGAAGCAATAGAGATGAGTAAGGTCATAGATTTTAAGACCAAAATGGACCATTATGATCATCAAGGCTGACCTCCTGCATAATATAGGCCACAGAATTCTACCCAGTGATTCCTGACTCAAGCTTACAGTTTCTGCTTGGTCTTGAGTGTATCTTTTAGAAAAAGTCTGAAGGTCTTTGCTTTAAAGACTTTATGGGATGGAGTTTGTTCTGTTCTAGTCTGGAAAACAGGAAATGGATGAGCTGCTAATGCAGTTCAGTCATGCTCTCTTACTTCTGGTTCTTAAAATATAACTTCTGATTCTTTACAGATGCTTAACAAATAACCCTAGGAATAGGTGCAGATAGTGTTCTGACCACCTGCACTGTTGCAGCTAGAATATGGGGTATTAAGAAAATAACTGTCCAAGTTTGTGCTTTCAGGTTGGAGTATAAATATTCCAAATTAGTGATGACAGCTAACTCGAAAGAGTGTGAGCTTCCAGCTGCTGACAGCTGTGCTATAATGGAAGGAGAAGATAACGAAGAGGAAATAGTATATTCAAATAAACAGTCATTGCTGGGAAAGCTGAAGTCATTGGCAACAAAGGTGAGTATTAATATTATTTTTTATTGACACTGTTAGTTTAATATAGCTAATTAGCTCATTTTATCATTTAGTTGTGTTATTGTTGTGGTTATGTTGTTTCATATGCAGTCAATGTGTGATGATGAATAGACAGAAGTAGGACAGGATTATATAAATATAAATTTGACAAGTATTTAGGAGTGACAAGCGTGTATTAGGTATACAAGTAAGGTAAGGCAGCGTAATGCAAGGCCTACAGACTAAGGGCTGAAAGATTTCAACTTACCACACTAGGCCTCAGGCTTAAGGAGACTTGACATGAGTGAGCAACCTAAGACTGACTTTATGCCAGTAAGGTTACCTGCTCCTGAGGGCATGATGTGCCAAAAATTTCATAGATTCATAGATTCTAGGACTGGAAGGGACCTCAAGAGGTCATCGAGTCCAGTCCCCTGCCCTCATGGCAGGACCAAATACTGTCTAGACCATCCCAGATAGACATTTATCTAACCTACTGTTGAATATCTCTAGAGATGGAGATTCCACAACCTCCCTAGGCAATTTATTCCAGCGTTTAACCACCCTGACAGTTAGGAACTTTTTCCTAATGTCCAACCTAAACCTCCCTTGCTGCAGTTTAAGCCCATTGCTGCTTGTTCTATCCTGAGAGGCTAAGATGAACAAGTTTTCTCCCTCCTCCTTATGACACCCTTTTAGATACCTGGAAACTGCTATCATGTCCCCTCTCAGTCTTCTCTTTTCCAAACTAAACAAACCCAATTCTTTCAGCCTTCCATCATAGGTCATGTTCTCTAGACCTTTAATCATTCTTGTTGCTCTTCTCTGGACCCTCTCCAGTTTCTCCACATCTTTCTTGAAATGTGGTGCCCAGAACTGAACACAATACTCCAGTTGAGGCCTAACCAGCGCAGAGTAGAGCGGAAGAATGACATCACGTGTCTTGCTCACAACACACCTGTTAATGCATCCCAGAATCACGTTTGCTTTTTTTGCAACAGCATCACACTGTTGACTCTTATTTAGCTTGTGGTCCACTATAACCCGTAGATCCCTTTTTGCCGTACTCCTTCCTAGACAGTCTCTTCCCATTCTGTATGCATGAAACTGATTGTTTCTTCCTAAGTGGAGCACTTTGCATTTGTCTTTGTTAAACTTCTTCCTGTTTACCTCAGACCATTTCTCCAATTTGTCCAGATCATTTTGAATTATGACCCTGTCCTCCAAAGCAGTTGCAATCCCTCCCAGTTTGGTATCATCTGCAAATTTAATAAGCGTATTAAAAATTCTGCGCACATTCTAAAATTCTGCAAAATTCTGCAAGATTTATTTGTCAATAAATAAATGCAGAGGCTCCAGCATGGCAGTGGGGAGCACAGTCCACTGGCTGCATAAAGGTGGGAGATCACCCTGCAGCCCCCACAACCTCGGGACACGGATTCAGCGATGAGGCTGCACTCGACCCTGACACAGCACAAGGCCTGGGTCTGCCCCAGAAACACCCTGGGGCATTGCCCCTCTGTGCCGGTGCACCAGGTGTGGGGCAGGCAGGCTCAACCAGGCAGGATCCAAGTGTGAAGGGGCTCAGTGTGGTGGGATCCAGGTGTGGGATGAGAGGATTCTGTGTGGGAAAATATGGGTGCAGGCAGCTCAGTGAGGGGTTTAGGTGTGGGGGGATCTGGATGTACAGTGGGGGACTTCCAGGTGCAGGAGCAATGGGACCCTGCAGGGGCTTCCAGGTGAAGGTGGTTGAGGCTCAGCAGAAGGGTCTGGGTGTGGAGGTCTCAGCGGGGAAGTCTTGGGGCTGGGAGAGTGGGGCTTAGTGGGGTGGTGGTCTGGGGGCATCTAGTTGGGGGTTAGTGGCATGGGGGGCTTCAGGGGGGGACTCAGAGTGGTGCAGGGAGGGTGTGGCTCATCAGTGTGGGGGTTTGAGTTCAGTGGGGGGTGGTTTAGGTGCAGGGGTGGGGGTCTAGAGGCAGAGGGTCTGGGCGAAGGGGGGTTCCAGATGCAGGGGTTGAGATTCAGTGGGGTGGGGTTCAGGTATGGAGGGGTAGGGGGGTTCAGGGTGTATGAGGTGAAGCTTGGCGAGGGTGTCTGGAGGTCCAGATGCATGGGGGTTGGGCGGATGGGGAAGCAGCTCCCCATATAGTGACCCCTCCCCCTGCAGTTGAGGAGTGATGGGAGCAGGAAGCAGGGGAGGATGCTGAGCTTCCTGCAGCTCGGGGAGGTTTCTGGGGGTGGGTCTGACACAGCCCCAGCCACTCCTTGCAGGGGAAGAGGAAGTCCCATCCTCTCTTGCCTCCAGTCCAGCCGGAACTAGCAGTTGATCCCAACTCAGGGTAGGAGCCGGGGCTGGAGCACCCATGGAGAAAAATTAGTGGGTGCTGAGTACCCACCAGCAGCTCTCCATGGCCCCACCCCACTCCCCTGCTCCAGCTCACCTCTGCCTCCTCCGCGAGCGCGCTGCCACATCCTGCTTCTCCCCACTCCCTCCCAGTGCTTCCGCCGTGAAACAGCTGTTTTGCGGGGCAGGGAGGGAGAGGGGAGGAGGGGGAACACGGCACGCTGGGGGAAGAGGCAGGGTTGGGGCGGGGATTTGGGGAAGGAATCCAATAGGGGCAGGGAGGGGGCGGAGTTGGGGTGGGGACTTTGGGGAAGGGGTTGGAATGGGGGCAGGGCCAGGGACGGGGAAAAGGTGGGATCGAGGCGGGGCCAGGGGGCATGAGCACCTACCGGTGCTGGAGAAAGTTGACACCTATGGTAGGAGCCACTGGCTGGGGTTTCTCCAGCCCCATGGTGATCAACCTCTCTGCCGGCTGCTCCGAGTGCCTGAAATGATGTACCTGCACTGCTAGGGAGGAGTGCATGACTGCTCTTGCAGCTTCGCTTTTTGCTTCCCTGTCAGAAAGTAATATTTCTGCGGGGAAACAAGGAAATCTGCGAGAGACATGAATTCTGCGCATATCTTCAACTTTGGAAACATTAGAAGGGCCAGATGAAAAAGTGTGTGTGAGAGAACCCCACATCTGGACATCATTCATTTTATTGTAATCAGTGGCAAGAAGAAGAAAAGGGGAGGGGAATACAGCATATTGAAATTCAAAATTTCAAAAATGATTTTTTTTTTAAAAAAGCAAAATATTCTGTCCCTTGTCCCCTCAAAAAAGATGCTCCCCCCCATTTTGAACCTTGCAAAAAAGAAAATGACTTAGAAGTGTTGATTTTGTGAAAGCTCTCTACTGCTGAATGTAGTGAAAGTTTTTGACCACCTCTGCTGCTGAATTTTGCATTTACTACCATGAATAGTCCTGATGAGTTTAAAGGCTTGGTTGATGAAGTGTGCAGGACTGGGCCTGTAATGATTAGAAGAAGAGAGGAAGGATTGCTGGAAGAAATAGGTTTTGTAGTTTAAAAGTAAGCTTAGTGCTTTATACTGAGAATAGCAATCACTTGCACACCTGAGCACTGTTTTCAAACAGACTATTCTTAACTCAAGTTCCTATGTTCATTTTAATAGGCTTCCCTGTACACTGTTACCTTTTCAAATAAGCCCGTCAGATATCTCTGGCTTTTTTTTTCCATCTGCTGGATAATCAGAGTTGCCAGACTCAGCCTCCAGGACCTCATTAGCTTGCTCAAGTCTGCATCCTATATCCCTGCAGATAACTGGGATTTATTATATATTTTCTCAAAACACATGTGATAGGCATCATTCTTCATTAATGCAAAAGATGAGAGGTACAACTTCTTAAAAAAAAAAAACAGAGAAAAGAGAGCAAAAAAAATATGGGGGACAGGGACAATGTAAAGATGTATCAACGGAGAGAGAAAAAATCAGAAATATATTAAAAATAGGATCAGACCCTAGGTGATTACTTTTCTGTGTTCCAAAACTTCTCATATCAGAGGGGTAGCCATGTTAGTCTGGTTCTGTAGAAGCAGCAAAGAATCCTGTGGCACCTTATAGACTTCTCATGAAGTTATTGAGAGCTTTGACTAGATAAGAAATGCAGAGCTGAGCCCCTAATGTAAAAAAGGAAAAATATTTATTTGCAGTATTATTGTAACAACAACACAGAATGTAGGAATTGCTGTGCTGAAGCAGGCTGAGGAAGTGCAGGAAACCCTGCAGTAGGCAGCTAGGGGAAAATCTGACCCTGCATATGCATTAGGTCTCATCGTAATAGAGAGTGATTTTAAACCCCAAAGCGCGAGTTTAGTTTAATCTCTTTCCAAAATATTTGTTAGCATTAAGTAGTATTGCTGTAGATTTTCTTGCCGTCCATAGACATGTCCACTCCTTTTTTTAAAACAAGGTCTGTATCGTAGTACACCAAGACAAGTTTGGTATTTATATTAGCATTATGAAGACCTAATTTAATCCATGTGATGATGCATGAAGCTTCTACAGTTGCAGGATTCTCAACCTTTTCCCACCAATAACCTCAAAACCACCCACCCTTTTTCTTCTCTCCAGTATCCTGGAGTTCTTGTCTTCAGCAGCCTCCTGTGGCAATGAGATCCACAGTCTAATTACACATAGTCTGAAAACGTATTTCTTCATCAGTTGTGAATTTGCTACCTTTTACACTAATGACTCTCTTTGCTCCAGCTAAAATCATCTCCAATGTTGTCAGTGAAATGCTCTGGATGAGAATCAACTTGGGTATAACCACAAGAGGTAAATTATAGGGCAGGCTAGAAAACAATTCCACTTCAGGAAAATTTTTTGAGGTTTTGACATTTGTTTTCATGCTATGGAACATTTTTTGTTAACAAACAGGAGAGAGCTTGATGTGCCACAGAATAGCCAATGTCCTGGTGGGTAGGGCCCTCACCCAGAATGTGGGAGACTCACCTTTGAATCCTTCCTTTGCAAGAGGGACTTGAATCTGTGTTTCCCACATTCCAGGTAAGTGACCTAACCACTGTGCTGCAGAGTCAGTCTTGTTTGTTGGCCCAGTGAATATTAAGGTATTTGGAACAGCTCCAGCAGGAGAAATTGAACTGGAAACTGACTCTGCAGGCTGGTTGCTAGTGCACTAACCTAGATTTGGAGCGGGGGACTTGCACCTGGGTTTCCCACATCCCAGCTGAGTGCCCTCTCTCACTTGTTTTTCATTACAAATTTTTCCAAAAGTCACTGGTTCCTCCTGGTGCAGAAAGCAATTTTTTTTTTGAAATCTCAAAAATTTTCACTGGATTGGCAAAGCACTAGAGCACCCAGCTCTAGTTCAATCCCGAATTAAGCAAAACACGTAAACGTGGGAATAGTCCCATTTTAGGTCCGAACCTGCAAACGCTTACATGCTTAACTTCACTACTGTGAGTAGTCCCAATAAAATCAAAGTGATTGCTCCCTATAGTAAGTTAAATGCATGGGTTAAGTGTTTGGAGAATTGGTACCTCAGGGCATGTCTGTATGTACAGAGCTGTACTGACGCAGCTGTACCGATGCAGCTGTGCTACCCGTCAGCATAATAAAACCACCTCCATGAACGGCAGAAGCTGTGTCGATGACATAGCGCCGTGCACACGAGCACTTATATTGGTGTAACTTAACGTTGCTTGGGGGATGGTTTATTCACATCCCTGAGAGACATAAGTTATGCTGACATAAACTGTAGTGTAGACATAGCCTTAGTGAAGGGGGTGGCAATTCACACTCTGAAAGGTCAACACGTGTTAAATGCTCTGCTGAACTGAGGCCTAAGTGGGTTGGTTAAGGCTACCAAAGGAGTAAGTGTCAGAGTTCAGGAGTTTCTCATTCTCAGTTCTTTGCTCAAACTGCTCTAACTCTTGAATGTTTTGTATTTTTTACAGTAATGCATCATAATTTCTTTGTAATTCTATCATAAAATCCATAACCTTGACGTCTCTGTTCAATGCTGTGCAAAATATGCCATTTGTGTATGTAGCTGTGGACCTATCTATATACTTCCTATAAAGGAAACACTAAAAAATTCATATCCTTTCTACCTCACAATGGAATTTTGAAGTTTGTACAATTTTTAATTTATAGAGATGTTACAATTTAGTTTAAAGGCCAAATTCTACTCTAATTTACTGTGGCACAATCTCAGTAAAGTCTTCAACAGGAGTTGCACTCAAGTTACTGAGAGTATAAATTTGTTCCAGGACTTTTTATACTGAGTGAAGAGATGTTCGTACACTTCAGAGTGAATCTGAGAAATCATGATTGACGGGAACTTGTCTCTTTACATTGCAGGAAAAACAAGATCGTTTTGAATCTGTTCAGCTGAAATCTTCAAGATCACAAAATATATGAGGATTAAATACTACCTTCAAAGAAAAAAATCTGATTTCTATTTTTACAGGACCACATTTTAAACATATTCCTGCAGACAGCAGAGTTATGGTTGCAGTGAGAAATGCTGAGCCATATAAGAAAAAAGAGGGTGGAGATCAAAACAAAAGATTGGATTGCCTTATTCTATGGTCAAGTACCTTGCCAAAAACAAGAAGCAGACTGCTTGGATTCCAAACTAGGAATGAAACTTAACTCAGGAAGAGATATACATACTGCAACTGACATGAGTTTTGTATTCACTTGTGCATTGCTCAGGCATGCTGTGTGATTTATTGGTACCTTTCAATGCATAATCACTTTGTCCATATGCATCGTAAGAACTGATTTTCTGAGAGATTCGAAACTTTCTGCAAAGGTTCTGTACTGTCCTTTTTGTAGCCTAACTTCAAGTCTCTCTTAAAATCAAAATGGGGAATGGCACTTGAAACAGAACCATGGATGACTTTTGATCCTTGGATAAAATAATGATTTTGGGGCTAAGGGCAGGATGTCCTGCAACAGCCTTCAGTCTGGCAGGGCCAATTTTGCACCCACGGATCAAACCCATGTAGATGCCAATATGATGACCATCTGGGTTGGCTTGAACATGGCACTCCTGAATCTGAGGCTATATCTATACCTACAGCTAAGGGTGTGATTCCCAGCTTGTATAGACATTTTCACATCTGCTGTCATCAATCTAGCACGCTAAGAATAGTAGTGTAGCCATGGTAGCACAGGCAGCGGCCGCACGGACAAGCTGTGCCAAGTATGTACCCACAGGGTTCAGGTGGATTTGTACTCAGGGTGGCTAGCCCATGGCACCGCTTGGCACCACCTGTGCTACTGTGGCTACACTACTGTATTTAGTGTGCTATTTTGAGAGCTAGAGCAAGTATGGCTACGCAAGCTGAGAGTCACAACCCCAGCTCCAAGTGTAGCCATCCCCTAAATGTGTGCGCTGCCACTGCCTGAGTTGAAAGATCACATCTGTCCGTTTAGAAGCAGCACTCAGAAATCTTTTTACGTGGTCTAGACACTAGGGGGGACCAAAGATCCATAATGTGAATTATGCATTCTCCCTGCCTGGGGAAGCTTGTCCTGAGCATCGGAGGTTGACAGCAGTTCAGTACCCGGTACGAGCTGGCATTTGTGTGTCAACCCTCTGGGATGAGCATCTGTAGGGATTGAATCCTGGACCCTTTGGGAGCGAGGGGAACCACAGACTTCTAGCGTGTAAGCTAACCGAGCCAATTTGCAGTCGAGAGGCAGTATCAGACTCTTTAGCCTCTATGTGGTCTAAAAAGGGACAAGGACCCCCCTGCAGGTATTAATGTTGGTTACACCATCATGTATCTTAGCATACAAATGGGTTCTACTGTCGATGCAAGTTATTGTACATTTAACTGTGGGCACAAAAAGGTGCTTTGAATATTGAAGGCTGGCCTGAGATCCTTTAAATCTGACTTATCCACCACATTTAAAGTATGTGATCTTCCTAATATCCAGTCTATGAAAAACTGTAATTTCCTGAAATTCCAGTGCAAGTTAAACTGAAAATAATCTACTAAAATGTGGGTATAAAATCGTTGATGAAAATTATGAAGGAAAGCGTTGCGTAAAGCTAGGAAGAAATGAGGCTCCAATCTTGTCCCTCTAATCAGACCTGTATCTGCGTCAGAATAAAATGTCTGAATTGTGAAATGCATATAAAACTTTGGAAAAGACACAGGCAAAAATGGTGTTTTTACTATAAAGAATATATAGATTTGGGCTTTTGTATGACTCAGTTGCATCAACCAGTCTGAGAAGAGTCCACTTCTAAATTAAATTGAATCTAAGATGAAAACTGAATATTTTATTACACTATGAGATGTGAAGGAGATTTTATGAAGATTAGAGCTGCTTTTTCTTGTTTAGGGAAATTTATTTCAATTATTTTATATATCCAGTTGCAGAAACTGAGATCTGTTCTTCTGTGTGAAGGTACTTTGGGCATCTCATCAGAGGTTGTGTACATTTCTTTTTGTTCTTGAAACAGCATTTCATTTTCCAGAAAGAAGGGATTTTTGTGAGGTATTGAACCATTTTTCAATGTTTTTGAATGTATATTACATACAAGTTTGTTTTTTTTGTATATTTTGTACTGTTGCACATTTATTATCTTACATTGTATTTGTCATCATCCTATTGTTTACACGCAGTCAGCAATGGTGACGTGCTCCCTTAGCAAATGCCAATTGGGATTTTGAGATTTCAGTTCTTTGCTGATCTTTTATGAAGAGGATTTTTTTTTGTCATTGAATTTTATTCAGATAGTGTGTTTTAGTGTCAAAGGTTTTCAGCTGGTCAGCATTTGTACAGTGAAGTGAAAATATATTTGAACTGCGAATTTGCGATCTTTGGAAGAACTGCAGCCTGCGCTAAATTTGGCAGTGTTCTTCTGTGATGGGTGGAGCCATGGAACGTCCCACCTTGCACAGAATTACGTCTGTCACCACTGTTTTCATCTATTGCTCTTATCTGGACCCGTTTCCCAAGCCATAGAGATATAATTGGGATTCATTTCCAGGAACATCTTTTCTTCTGCCGCTAGAGTCATATCCCTGACATGTTAAAATGCCTTAAATTTTAACAAACTACCTTTCAGTTTTATTAATACAAAGGAGGGGTTTTGTATGTTTTGTTATTCCCCCCCATGACTTTTTCAAATTTAGATATAAAATAGCATTTTTTGTCAGCTCCTGCAGCCTTTGCTATATGACACTTCTTAGAATCATAGAATCATAGAATCTCAGGGTTGGAAGGGACCTCAGGAGGTCATCTAGTCCAACCCCCTGCTCAAAGCAGGACCAAACCCAACTAAATCTTATATGGGGTTCCAAATGATCTGTCACATTAATATAAGAAATTCTTCTGGGCACCCTGAAGGTACACCTGGCTGAGCACTATGAGAAGCAGAAACCAACTAAGCCTATAGAATTGATTTAAGGCTAGCGTAAAGTATTGTAATGGAATTTTCCAGCCATAAATAAGTTTGTTCTGATACTTTTGAGCTGAGTTTTGGCTGTTTCTCTTTTTCTTTCCCTAAAGATAGACAAAAAGGCTGTTTTCATGTTCCCATAAAAGGCACAGTTTTGAAGTCTTGAAACACTTCATTAAGCAAACTGTTGCCTGTGACATCTAGTATTCTGCCAAAATGTACTCACAGCAACCATCTCATCAGCAATGTTATGTACGAATTTGTTATTTAAGGCCATAATCAAATGCAAAGCGCTATGTTATGTGTTCAGTTGATTAAACGGGATAAATTTTTATCGCTGCAGTTGCCTGCTTTTCTTTTAAATCTGGATTCAAGCATCTGAATCTCTTAAACACATTTAAGTGGTCTCGCTGTATAAGCTATTGGCAAGTAAGCGTGGATGTGATTGGCTCTGCTCTGATGCTGTTTTCTCAGAAAAACAAAAATGTGCAGAGAATTGATCTGCAGTCAGCTTTGCTAAGTATACTCAGCCACATCCAAAACTGGTGCAAAATGGAGCTTCTCTGATTTACATCAGTAGAGGATCTGGCCACAAAGATTAAATCAGAATTTGATTTCCCTACCTTGGTTCTGACTACTTTTGTTAGTTCTTGCAGTGTATTATATGATTGATTTAGAGTCCAAGCCTAGGAAAAATTAGGTCTCTCAAGGCCATAACTAGCAGCTACTGGGTAGTTGTAGGCAGCTGTTAGCCCTTCTAATAAAAGGAGGAGGTTCTATTGTTTACTGTTTCAAAGGAGACTCTAAGATTGGGGGCTTGTCCAGGAGTGTGTGGGAATTCTTGGTTTTCCTGTCCCAAGGGTGTGATGGCCAGAAGGATAGCAACAGACGTTGCCATGCAGGAGCCATCTCCATCTCCAACAAGGACCAGTACCACCAGATGCTTCAGAGTAAGATATAAAACTCCCACAATGGATGAAGTTGCTTCCGAACCCCCGACTGTTAGTTTTTGGTTTATGTCCTGAAGCATGAGGGGCGCAATCGCTCTTAAACTGTTGTGTCCAAGCTAGTGTAACTGTGAACAGTTTCTTGAAATGTCTAATCCTACCAAGCCCTTTGCCTCAACAATATCACAAGGCAGTGAGTATCACTTAATTCCGGGGGTTTAACCTCTTACAGCTTTCTCCTTAGCTGTAACCATTGGCCAATGTGTCCTTATTGTCTTCCTTCAGAGAAGAAGGACATCATGGTCCTCTTGAGGAGTAAGTGTATAGGTCGAAGCAGAAGAAATCAGAGTCTTATTTGATGGCTTGTGTGATTGCTTCAGCTCCTCCTGGAATATATGCTGGGTAGGTGATATGGTTTGGTGGGATCACCAGTGACCTCACCGGCATGCTATTGGTTAAACAGCAGAGATGGGGAGGGGCTGCAATAAAATCACAAGCTTCTGCTGTGGTTTGTGCGTACCTCCAGGTGTTGAAGTTGAAACTGACAAAGGAGAAAATTGCCATAAGATGACATTTTGGATCAGACTCATGGTCCATTAAAAAGGACTCGAAAGCCAAAATGAGGTGGGATGTGTGTGTTGTTTCTCTGTGTTTTTTTGTGAAATAAAGGGTGTGAAAGAGTGAATTCTGGGAGCTGTGGTTTTATGTATCACCCCCCCCACACACACACTAGAATTCCCCACAAAAAGTCACTTAGTCTCAGAGTTTCTGCAAAAACTCAGCCAGAGACACTCCCAGGTCATGGGGAATTTGACAACGGCATCTGGAATCTGTTGTATTACTGCAGCCTTATGCCGATTATGTTGCTGCTGCTATTTTAGTTTATTTGGGTTTTTGTTTAAGCCCATTTATTTTGACTAATAAAAGTCCTGTCAGACACACAAAAGCAACCAGCTCAAGTTGTGCCAGTCCTTCCAACAAAGGCATCAAAAAGGTGTTTTTTCCCCACACCCACTATCAAGTGACATTTACAGAGATGATGTAGACCTGGGGATAGTTCTACTGCAGCAGTACTCAGAAACCTGCAGATAGGAGTATGTTGCTTGAATTTGATTTTCTATGGGGCTTTTAGCAAGTGGATAGCTTAAGAATTTGAACCACACATGGAGAACTGTTGTGAAATCTGCAGGTCAGGCTTCACCACACACTGCAATTCATCTCAAAGGCTGCCACAATTTTTCTCAGCTCATCACATAATATTAGATTTCTAAAATCTTTACTGGGATTTGACAGCTGGAGTTGAGAGAAGGGAATGGGCTTTACTAACGTTGCTTCATCGGAAATGGATTTGAAACTGCTGTATACTTGGAATCACTGGCATTCGTAGGGCAAAGTGAGGGGGCAAAGATAGCTGCAAACTCCATTTTGAAAGGGCAGCTTTTTGTCTTTTCTGTAGTCCTTTCAACTCCATGTAGGACCTAAATTCCAACAGGATAGCAGAACAGGGCTGACAATAGATAATGGTTAACGCTGGAGTGGGCTCCTATTGAAATGGAATAGGTCTGAACACTAGATGGCTCCCAACAAGCAGAACTGGTTTGTCAGGGGAGAGGTCCCCATGGCAACAGTCACTTGTCAGGGGTGGCTGGTCACCTGATCAAGAAGTCACCTGATAGGGCTAAAAGTTATACAAGGACAGGAGCTGTGTAACTGAGGGGCCATTTTTACTTCAGCTCAAGAGGAGGGAGAAGAAACCCAGCATGGAGGGGCCTGATGAGGCAGGGGTCCCTGCCTACCTTTGGGAACGCAGTTGGTCCCCCATGACTCCCAAGAGAAGGGCGAGCTACTGAGGGCCACTGTGTTTAGGGTGTTGATTACTTTCTAAACGATCTGTAGTCTCATGCTTTAGCTCTTCAGTAAAGGAGCAATTGGGGAAGACTCTGGGCAGAGGGTCTTTGTGTGTTGTATGCGTTACACTTACCACAGGCCACCTGAAAAAGTTAAGTGGTAACCTAGAAGGCTCACAGCTTTGGGTAGAGCTCTGAGCGAGGGTGTATTTAGGGCTACATGGAAGTCTGAAAGGTCAGCAATGAGCCCAGGGGCTAGACAGCTGGTTGCTAGACCAAGGATCTGTGCCCTGACAGTGTAGCTAGTGCCCCAATGCCGGGTCAGTGGCTAGACACTTTTCAGGCTCAAAACACTCGGGGATCCAGAGGTGTTTATTCCCTCCCAAGCAGTCTAGTCAGTGGCCACAAGGAAGTGCACAACTAGAACTGTGACATCCTACGTCAGTGATGGAGGAGTGCTGAATTCATGTGGAGAGTAAGACTTTGTGAGCATGTGGATCAAGTGCTTTACTAGAATCCAGATGCATTACCACTACTCCGTTTCAACTGGCCACCGGTTCTGGAATGAAAAACAGTCCCTTGGCTCAAAAAACTCAACATCTCAACCTCCTGAGCTAAAGAAACCCCTGCATTAGTTGGCAGACGGGGAGTGTGAAGGGACACACCTACCCATTGACCGAGAGGCTAATGAGCTCCTCTGGACCTGTGCTGCACTAAGGAGGCACATCTGCATGGCTTGGTCAACATGGAGGAGGAAGGGCTGAAAAAGGGAAGCTTAGCATAGGCACGGGGGATGACCAGGAAGAAGGCTGCTGGTAACAGAGGCAGACCAGCCAAGGAGGAGAGAGCCACAGAACACAGTTTCTGGAGCAGCCCCAGGAAGAAGGGTCGGAGGTAAACTGTGCTAAGGGGCACTAGACTTTGAGAGATGGAGCCTGTAAAGCTGTAGCCAGGGGCTGTCTGAGAGGCTGACCCTTGTTCCAGCCAGACTCCCCTGTCCTGCAAGGGGAAGGGAGGAAGACGAACCAGCCCCCTCGGCCCATTAGAACTCTCCAAAGTGCAGCCACTGGCAGAGTACAGAGGGTAAATGATGGACAATACTTCCTGGGGGAGGGGGTCACTAGGAAGTCCAGGGGTGGCCAGACTGTGGCTCGTGAGTCCCATGCAGCTGTTTTATAGATAAAAGTGCGGCTCTCGGCCCTGCCCTCTGCCTACCAGACTGGGGGGAAGCTCATGGCTTCTGCCCTGCGGTGAGGTCGTGGAGCTAGGGGCTTCTGCCAGAGAAGATTGATGCCTGCTGTAGGGGGGGCACAACTTAAAGGTTCGGCACCGCCCACAGCTTGAGTCATGCCCCCCCCCCCGGCACACTCCTCTCTTTCCGCAGCCCCTCCCTGCAGCTCCAGGTGTTGGCTCTGCCTGGAGAGGCAGCGGCAATCAGCTGGGAGCTGCAGGGAGGGGCTGCTGCTTTCGCTCTGTGGGCGAGAAGCAGCTGCTCTTACAGCTCCCAGCAGTTTGCTGCCGCCTCTCCCCACGACTGCAGCTCCCAGCTTGCTGGCTCCAGCAGCTCCCATGCAGGGATGGCACCATGTGACCGATTCAACAAACCCTGGCAAAAACCGGGGGGCAGGGGGCATGTGACCCAGGTGCCTCCCCCCATGCATCGCCTCTGGCAGTGGGGAGAGGGGGGCTCTCGAACTTCTGAAGATTGTCAGATGTGGCTCGGAGGGTCAGTAAGTTTGGCCACTCCTGTTATAAACACATGAATGGATCAGGTGTCTTCCCTCTGGTAGTGGAGCCCTACATTTTAGAAAGTGTCTAGTGATTTTGGGTGCACAACTTGAGAGATCTTAGACAGACTAATTTTGAAAGTGCTGGCACTTAGCACCCTCTGAAAATCAGGTCCCTGTGAGGTAGCTCAAGTTAAGTGCCCAAAATTGCTGGACTAGATTGAAAATCAATGGAACCACTTGTGGAGTAAGAGCCTGTTTCACATTGAATAGTACATCAGAACCTGACCCTCAATATTTAAACCTGTCCATGTACAAGGTGCTTATGGGTCACTCCAAAGATTCACAGTTCCAGAGAAATGGATTCTTCTGCCTCCCCTCCTCCACATCCCGCACCCTTTCTATATAAAAGCAGAGAGACCTAGAGTCTCTGCTGGTTTCATTGAAGGTATGTCAGATCACACCAGCTGAGGATCTAGCTGTCTCCATTGGCTTCAATTACACCCCTTAAGGAAATGGCCCTAAGTGTCTCTTCTGAACATTTGTTCTGGGTAGGCAAAAGGTTTGGAAACCATTGGTGTTTGCAGCTGGCTCAGTCATATGTAAAAGTGTCCTGGCTGACATTAAAATTGTGCTGCTCTCTGAAACCTGGTGGTCCTGGTGTTTAATGTATTTTTCCTGTGTTTGTCTTGAGTGCTTTGTTACTCTCATTTGGATTTCCAGGGAATGCAGATCATGTGATGCTTGCTGATGCTTGAAATAAGCCAGTGGCAAAAGAAAAAAAAAAATCAAAGTTTGCTTGTACCTTTGCAGGCACTGCAGTAGCACAGCATGAGAATCTGAGCATGATTCAAACCAGACTTCAAAATGGGTTTTTGACTCTAGCCTGCTTCTCAGGTTCAGTCAATACCTTTTGATATTGTCCTGTTGCAGAAGACTCAAGATATATTTTACTGTTTGGAAAAATCTTCTTACATTCTTGATAGTCCATGTGCTGTAATTTCTTTACCTTTAAAGTGCCATGCTCAGGGGGAGTGTGCTAATTTTCCTTGGCTCGAATCAAATTTATTTTGTCCGTGATATTGGCCAGATTGCTAATTCGGAAAAACTACACAGGTAGCACTACTGTCAGCTCTGTGCATTGTCTGTTAGGACTTCTTCTCTTAACTCTGCTTTAGCAAGTACTATCAATTCCATTACTAAATTGAATCCTGCTTGTTTAATTCCATTTCATTTCACTGGAGGGGAAAGAGAAATAATTGCAGCTAAGGAGCCAGACATCAGTTTTTTTGAGTTATTATTTATTATTAAATGCACATAGCACCAACAAATGTGCTAGACAATTTAAAGGGTTATGAAGAAAAGGGGCCTGATTCTCAGTGATGTTAAGACTCATTCCTAACCACGCTGTCAATGTGAAAGGGGTCTTGGTATCAGTCAGAATCTGCCTCAGAAGAAGAATTTACCCATAAATGGAGATTTTCAATGCTACCTAAGGCATTATGATGCCCAGTTCCCATTCATTTTAATGTGATGGATGTCCAGATCCCTTAGACCTGCAGTTCTCAAACTATGGGGTGGGCATCCCAAGAGAGGCAAGGGAATGTGGAGCTCAGGCAGAAGGGCTGCACACACCTAGGAGGCAGAGATAAGGGGGCAGCTGGAGTCCTGCCATCTGCATTTGTCCCCACACACCCCAATTCCTCACCAAGAGGCAGCCAGGGCTCTCCTCCCCAGCCCATTCCCTCACCAGGAAGTGGTGGAGTTTTGGCTATCAGCCTCCAGGTTGGCAGCAATCACAGTGCAGAAGTAAGGGTGGCAATAGAGCGCTAAGTCTGCTGTGAAAAGTGATATTGACAAATACCACTTTTCACATTGCATCCCTTACTTCTGTGCTGCTGCTGCTGGCACGGCGCTGCCTTCAGAGCTGGGCACCCAGCCGGCAGCCACAGCCTTCGCTCTGCCTTCAGAGCTGGGGGGCTGTATATGTGCTTGTGGAGGAGGAGGAGCCCCAAAAGACTACAAACACAAAGAAGGGGGGGGCTGATCAAATACGATTGAGAACCGCTGCCTTAGGGTACGTCTACACTACCCACCGGATCGGCAGATAGTGATCGATCTATCGGAGATCGATTTATTGCGTCTAGTGTCACTCTGCCGTCGACTCCAGAACTCCACCGCGGCGAGAGGAGGAAGCGGAGTCGACGGGGGAGCCGCAGCGGTCGACTCACCTCCGTCCTCACGGCCAGGTAAATCGACCTAAGATACGCTGACTTCAGCTACGCTTTTCACGTAACTGAAGTTGTGTATCTTAGGTCGATTCCCCCCTGCCCCCAGTGTAGACCTAGCCTTAGATAGATTTGAATGTTTCAACCACAATGTCCAAATACAAGAAGGGAGCTGGGAAGCAATGCAAAACCCCATGAGTGACTGAATGAGGATGTTTGGCATGTAACTCCTTCATTCCACAATTTCCTGGTTTGTTTTCTAGTAAATATTTTCAAACATCTGCAGAGCCAAAAGTTCTTTGAGGCAAGACTTAACACCTGTTGGAGGAAGTGTGTTTTAAAGGGAGGCGTTAAGAAATTGTGGCATGATAGACAAGGAGAGAGATGGCTTCATCAATGTCCCATAGGGGAATGGAGATCTGAGGCCTGATTCTTGTTTACTTCCAGGACCTGTACACCGCCAGAGCCATGTCTGTAAATGAGACTCCAGCCCTGGAGAGTTTACACATTCAGCATACCTTGAATTGTACCTGTCTTTAACGCCAATGTTTCAAACTCCATTGGTGTTTACGCTGAAGTCAATGGAAACTTTGCAAATGACTTCAGTGGGAGCAAGTCCTCAGCTAACATATATTTACTTTCCTGAATGATTTATTAGAGTTAGTAGCATGTAAAATATCAGTGTTTCAATAGAAGGGGAGGGACTTTGGAACAGGGTTCTAAAGGTTACCTTATTTGTTTGCAGCTGGCTTCAAGAGCTGTAGATTTCTATTTTGAATACACATAGTTTGAAGGCAAATATTGCCATAGAGATGCCAGCAATTTCTTTCAGGATTATCCTTCTTGTGAATATATTTTACAGGCCACATTCTCTGGTTTGCTCCAGCAGCTTTGCACTGCTCCAGTGATGCAAAGCAGCTGTAAACCTAGTTTAACTGGCAGACTTAACGGGCTGTATAGCACCTTCATGTCACCAGATCAATACACATCAGCCATAGTAGATACGTAGTCTTGTTTTGTCTGGTTTTTATCTAATCTGCCTAGATTTTTATACTTCATCAAGGTATCTTGAGTGCCTTACAACAATACATCAATCTAATGAATGATCTACCAAATAAAATTGTCAATAACCATTTTGATAATGGTTTCAGTATAATTTGATTAAGAAGTTCATTTAAAACATTGTGAAAACTTTCACAAACATCAAGAATTTTTTCTTTTTTTTTTTTTGCTTTTGAAAAAGAGGCCATTTTTCAACAACAAGCTTCTTTGAAATTTTTCAATGAGATGTCTTTACTCTCTAATTAAAGTCATGGAGCCAGAAGGTGGAACAGTGCGAGTTCATCTAGCCCATTGTCTTTGAGTCATAATTACCATGAAAGGAAGACAACCACGGTGACAAATGTTTACAGTTTTATTATTGGCATCTTTATATTAATACTGCGGTTTTGTGCTGAGAAAACAATCTGTTACACATAATGTAACTGTTCTATATAACATAAAAATGCAGTCTAAGTTAATTACAACAAGAAGCTACAAAAAATTTCATAGGAAAGAAAGTCACCTAACATTGCAACTGTGCTTGCAGCAAATCACTCTCCCACTTCTGAGTCAACACTGCAGAAATATGTGCGCTGTAAACCATGGTTATTTACACGTCCCTTAGAACTGTTAATAACAGAGGCGCTAAAATCAGTCTAAAAAGTTCTAGAACGTCACTATATACTGTACAGTCCTCAAAAATAATTTATTATACTGTTTCTAAAAAAAGTACTAGTTTTGTTTTTGTTTTTTGTTTTCTGGAGTGCACAACATGTGCATATTTTGTCTAACAGTCTAAAAACTCGAGAACTGAACTGCGAGTCACAATCACAGAGATGAGGTGGTAGAATCTAGGACTTCCCGTCCATTGCAGACTGTCGGAACATACATACTAGCAGATGCTGGAAGAGAAAGGAGAAAAAAAACCAACAACCCATCATTAGCCATCTAGGAAAAAACATTGGGGGCCTGATTCTAATTTACATTCTGGTCACTTTATACCTCTCTGGATGTGTAAAGGAACCTTAAAGTGGATATGACTCTAATTTATTCAGAGTGGCATAAAGTAGCCTTAAGCCTGGTCTACACTAGGGTGGGGGGTCGAACTAAGGTACACGACTTCAGCTACGCGAATAGCGTAGCTGAAGTCGAACTACCTTAGTTCAAACTTCTTACCTGTCCAGACGCCGCGGGATCGAAGTCTGCGGCTCCCCCGTCGCCTCCGCCACCGCCGTTCGTGGTGGTGGAGTTCCAGAGTCGACAGGAGCGCGTTCGGAGTTTGAACTATCTTGTCTAGATTAGACGCGATAGTTCGAACTCCGAGAAGTCGAACGCTACGCGTCGACCCGGCAGGTAAGTATAGACCTACCCTTAGTGTAAATAAAAATCACATCCTTGGATTTTTCATATATCTTATTTTAGGGTCTGATTCTGTGAGGTGCGGAATGCAATCCAGCCTCACTAATGTCAATGGGAGAGAAGAGCGCTCAGCACCTTGCAGGAATAGTTCATTAGCTTGCATGTCCTTCATCCAGTCCATTTTTGCATTGGGTAATGCATGTCAGCCTACATCTGAATGCAAGGATAAATGGGTTATTTTATGTTAAAAGATTTTCCCTTCTCCATTTTAACAATTGTGTGAGTTTGCCAACACATGTACTCCCCCTTTGATAACGTTCTGGCCTGGATCATAGAATATTAGGGTTGGAAGGGATCTCAGGAAGTCAGCTAATCCAATCCCCTGCTTAAAGCAGGACCAATCCCCAGGCAGATTTTTTGCCCCAGTTCCCCAAATGGTCCCCTCAGGGATTGAACTCACAACGCTGGGTTTAGTAGGCCAATGCTCAAACCACTGAGCTATCCCTCCTCCCCATTGATCCCATCGGCTTCCATGAATGCAAGATCAGGACCTCAGGATGTCAAACATGTCCAGACATAAGGGCCAGATTATGATACCTTAACTCACATTGAATAGTACTTCACTTGACAAGTAGTTCTATTGGCTTCAGTGGAGTGACTCTTGGAATATGGTGTTACTCAATGTGAATATCGGTGTCAGAATCTGGCCCTAAATGCTTCTGTATCTTGGCATTGGGCTATAGTGTTATCTTGTAAAAGCCTAGGGATTTTAATTTTAAAGCAAACCGTTTTGTCCATCCCAGTTAGAATTGTCCATTTGGCATCGAGAATGTGTTAGCACACAATTTCGTTGATGTGCCAGTTCACAACAAGACAAAGCCATGTTTGCCAAGATACATTAGGTTAACAATAACAGTGACCCAGAGAAACCTGATGCCTTCATTAAAGCATTTAAAGGAAAAGCATGCATCAAGTATTGACTTTAAACTTGATCACGCAGAGTAAAAGGCAATTTATGGATGATGGATACTTAGTTTCAGACCAATTTAGTAAAGACAAAGCCTTATTTTTAATACAGATGAACTTTGTATGCAGCTACAGAAGACGTCGCTTTACTAAATTGTTATGAAATCAAATTATATGCTCTAACAAATGAAGGGCATTGGATGGTCCAATGGTTAGGGTGCTAGCCTGGGGCTTGGGATACCTGGATTTAATTCCCTGTTCTGCCATGGATCTCCTGTGTAACCTTGAGCAAGTCATTTAGTCTCTCTCTGCCTCAGTTCCCCATCTGTAAAATGCAAGCTAATAGCACTGCCCTACTCCACAGAGGTATTGTGACAAGAAATGCTTGAAAGCTTATGAGGTGCTCAGATACTACAATAATTGGGGGCCATATAAGTACCTAAGATAGAAAGATGTGGCGTATGGCAAGAAACAAGATACCGTGCCTCTAGCACCATCCGTTGTGCATTTAGAATACACACCTCTCCTTTAGGAGTGAGAGCAAAATTAATAGTCGTTCCTAAGTTCTGTTAAAGGCAAAATATCTGTTCTGCTGGTCTTTGTAATATCACTTTAGTTTTTATAGCAGCAACCAACTGGTTTCCTACATCACCATGGAAGTGTACCTGTATTATGCAACACATTTTAAAGTGACCTGACAGCCTGATTTGTCTGTGGTGCATGTTTTCCCATCCTCTCTCCTCATCATCTATTTGCTTTGACGTTATTTGGAGTTACTGCCTTGTGTGATAGGATAGTCTGTCCCCTTAAGGCCAGCAGTGCCTAGTGGTCAGCCCATCCCCGTCACATGGTGTGTCCTTTTAAGATTTTTGGAAGATCTGATGTACATACAGAGACCAAGGAAATATTGATAGAGAGGAAGAAGTGTTAGGAATAAGGGGTGCTTAGGAGGAAATCTTGTCACTGTGTCTTTAAGGGCCTGGGACCAGGAGGGCATAGAGGGCTGGGCAAGACTAGCCTCTCACCCAGCCAACTGGGGATGAGCTGGGAGAAGGGGTCAATAAATGCTGCCTCCTCCCTCCAGGCAGGGCACACATTGGCAGGAGAAGGCTGGCCTGCTGAGGGCTAATGATGGAAAAAGAGGCCAGCTGAAGGAGAAGCAGGCTAAATTACAACCAAGGGGGAGAGCTGGGGACTGCTGTTTTGAGGTAGTGACTATCTGAAGCATGGTCCCAGCTCCAGGAAGGAGGCTGGGGGGGGGTCTTCTGAACAGGGATGGGTGTTGACCAGAACTCTCATATGGACCCAGAGAGGAGTGACCTCGAGGGACTAATGAAGCGAGTTACATTCTGTAGAATGACTTAAGTTAGGCCCCACAAAGGGGGTACGTGTTTTGAAACAAGCTAAGTCTGGGTAACTGGCTGAGAGAACCTGAGGACTGCTGAGTGTAAGGCCACCAGGGGGCGAGCTGGAGGGCAGCATCCTGTGGCATCATGCCACATCAAACATCACTGCATTGTTTCTTTGCTTGCTGCTTTCATCTGCTTTCTCCTTTATCTCCTTTACAACAGCACAATAGACACACCTGACTGCTGCTTAGGCACAGTGAGACTTGGGGTCAGCTAGGAGAAGCTAATTTTGTGTAAGTCTTTTGACCCCAGGTGGGGATCTCAAAGTGTCCAGCAGACACAGACATGAGTGTTGTGAAATGAATTACTGAAGGATGTGTTAATATCCTTGTTAGCCTGAAGTAGAATTTTGGGTTTGATTTTTTTTTAAATATACTCTTTTATCCTTACTAATATGTGTGAACACAGACTGTGTGTTGCATTTCCCACAAGCAGATGGGTTTGTTAGTATAATGAGAAAAGATCAGAGATAGAGCTAAAGTGTTACTGGGTATGGTGGGAGAGTAATATATGAGTATATGCTGGAAGGCTGCCTGGCTCTTCTCTCAAGCCAAGGTCAAGCAACCAGTTGTGGGGGCAAGGGGAAAGCGGGGAGAAGATATTAGAAACATGAAAAGCCAAAGGCCTGGCCTTGGCCAGAACCCAATCTCACTCCTTACCACTCCCATGGGATACAAAAGGCGTGGTACCAAGCCTCCAGACTCACGACCCTCCAAAATGGAACATGACCATAAATTGTAAGGGATGGCACCAGGGGTGTGCACTGCAGGTATATTTGGGCCTGCTGCGGAGGAGGAGGTGGGAATAGGAACACAGGGAAAAGGCTCTGTAGCATCAGAGCTCTGGATAGGCTTGCTTGAAACTAATCCCCCCAATAAACATTGCATTGCCTGCACTTCAGATTTCTGGTCTTCTGCTCTCTGTCTGCATGACAAGAACCAGGGGAAGGGTGAGGGGAAAGCCCCTAGCAGGACACCCAGTTAGCGCTCCATACACATAAAAAGAAAAAAGTAGCATAGAACTGGTGTCCAAGAACCAGAGTTAAGAAGTCAGAGCTCAGCTCCTATTTGGCACCTTAAACCAATGAGAGCAGCTGGATGCTGAGCACTAGTGAAAAATCTAGTCAATTTATTTAGGACCCAAATAAGAGCTGCGACCTTTTGAACTCCTGACCCGTAATAATCTCTTCAACACAGACTCCCTTCTTCAAGCCTTGGGCGAGTCTCTCAACCCCTCTCTCACTTTTCTCATGTGTAAAACAAGAATCTTGGAGTCATCATGGATAGTTCTCTGAAGTGTACAGCGACAGTCAAAAAAGCAAACAGGAATCATTAAAAAAGGGATCGAGAATAAGATGGAGACTATCTTATTGCCCTTGTGTAAATCCATGGTATGCCCACATCTTGAATACTGTGTAAAGATGTGGTCTCCTCATCTCAAAAAAGATATATGGGCATTAGAAAAGGTTCAGAGAAGGGCAACTAAAATGATTAGGGGTTTGGAACGGGTCCCATATGAGGAGAAATTAAAGAGGCTAGGACTTTTCAGCTTGGAAAAGAGGAGACTAGGGGGATATGATAGAGGTATATAAAATCATGACTGGTGTGGAGAAAGTAGATAAGGAAAAGTTATTTACTTGTTCCCATAATATAAGAACTAGGGGTCACCAAATGAAATTAATGGGCAGCAGGTTTAAAACAAATAAAAGGAAGTTCTTCTTCACACAGTGCACAGTCAACCTGTGGAACTCCTTGCCTGAGGAGGTTGTGAAGGCTAGGACTATAACAGGGTTTAAAAGAGAACTAAATAAATTCATGGAGGTTAAGTCCATTAATGGCTATTAGCCAGGATGGGTAAGGAATGGTGTCCCTAGCCTCTGTTTGTCATAAGGTGGAGATGGATGGCAGGAGAGAGATCACTTGATCATTACCTGTTAGGTTCACTCCCTCTGGGGCACCTGGCATTGGACACTGTCAACAGACAAGATACTGGGCTAGATGGACCTTTGGTCTGACCCAGTATGGCCATTCTTATGTTCTTATAGGAGTACTTGTGTACCTGCTTTGCTGAGGTGTTAGGAAGAGAAAAGATGTAGTGCTTGTAGTAAGATGAGGCCCTGAAACATAAACTCTTGTATCAGAGGCCCAGTCTGAGGCCTGAAGCCTGAACCAAAGTACTTCCAGGCATTGCTAAGCAAAAGCTGGGCTGTGAGCCAGAGGCAGGCCCCATTCACAGAAGTTGGTGAGAAGAGGGTTGTTAGAAGCAGGTGCATCCACACATAAGTGCTAATAAGAGGAACATGTGCCAAGATGACATCAGGACACTCCACAGACATAACAAGGAACAGGCAGGTGCATCTTAAAGACAGGGTCAAAAGGACAGCATGATGGCTAGATCTAGCTGTTTGAAACAACATGATCAAAGGAGGAGACAGCACCCTAATGAGCCAAGGGGCTGTACTTCAATATGTCAGTAGGGATGAGTAATCTGTCCTGTAACTGTATAAAAGTAGGTCCTGGAGTACGCATCTTTGTCCAGCCTAGGGGGCAGTGGAGTGTCCCGCCACTGACTGAGCTGTGTCCATTGCCAGGGGGCACATATTCGTAGTATGTCCTTAGAGTCTATAGGAAACTATTACTGTGCTTCATTTGACAATAAACCTGGCTCGGGTTCCTTCGTACCTTACTAGAGTCTGTGGTCTTTGGGGGTTCTCTTGGGGTTTGCTGTGTCAGCTATCTGCGCAGAGCCGGGACAGCACACAGAGGGAACATGCACGCAGACGACTGTTATCATCGAACAAGAGAAGAGCACCACATCGGTAGCTACTGACAACAGTGCTATGTAAGTGATATATATAATTTACAAACTCCTTTATCTTTGCTGAACTGATATACTTTTTTCTTTGGAAAACAATCCAAGAACTGGTTGTCAGCAGCTAAGTCAATTTCTACTGACTTCCTGTGTTTGCTTCCTACGTGTGTGTGTGTGTGTGTGTGTGTGTGTGTGTGTGTATATGTCTCCTTAACTTCGACACCTCTCTCTGGAGAAATGACTGTAGAAAGGCCGCTGATTGTTCCGATGAAATGTTGGCTAAGCACTTAAAAGGCTACTAGTTCTCTGCTGAGATCTTCCAAGGTTTGCAAAATCATCATGAGGATCTCAGGAGTGATTTGGTCATGTTGCTTGCAATATTTGATGTTGCAAACACCATTTTAAAAATAGTGGATATGTTTTTCTCAACTTTTTTTTTTCTTGGAAGGACACACCATTGGAGCAGAGGAATATCTTTCCAGGGGGATAAACAGCTGCTTAGGCGTTTGTAATGGGGTGTACTTGGCCCTCACTGGACAAGAAGGGGTTAACCCCACACTCTGGGAAGAGGAAGCCATGCCCCCTCACTCCTACTGGGCATGCTCCAAGTACTGGCTCAGTATAAAAGGGAGCAGCCCAGCTCATTCTAGGCTGACTGCTGGAGAGGAAGGATGCATGCTGCTTGCTCCAGCCTGGGAGCAACTGAAGCCCCAGATAGTGGGAGCTGGTGACACTGAGACCCAGGCAGATGCCCGGATACCTGTGGAGGCCGGAGTCACTTGGAGGTAGTGCAACCTGAGGAAACCGGATACCCTGAAGATGTCTAGGCCACAGCATCAGGGAATATGGTAGGAAGAAGCCCAGGGAAACTAGGCAGTGGACTGGTTAGCAAACCGGGTTTTGAGTCAGCGTTTTTCAGCTGGATCCCTGTCGACCTAGTGGCATGTACACTTACCACTACCAGGGCCCTGGGCTGGGACTTGGTGGAGAGGGAGCACCCAGGTTCCTGTACCCCAGCACCTCTCTTTCCACCCATGGGTGGCCCACTTCCCTGAGTCTGACCATTGGCAACATAACCCCGCTAAGGAGGGAAACCTTATTTCATCTGGCCACTAGGCCATACAGCCTGAGTGAGAGGGTGATTGCATTGGTTCTGGCCACTAGACCACACAACCAGATTGAAGAGGTCAGCCATGCTGACTGTGGGTCACTAGGCCATACAGCCAGAGTGAGCAGGTGATTATATTGATTTCAGCCATTAGGCTGTACTGCCCCGATGACAAGGGTGACCATACTGACTCTGGCCATTGGGCTGTATTGCTGAGGCTAAGGACAGACAGGCAGACTTAACTGTGGGGCCATGATGCCCTTGTCTCGGCAAAGGGGATGGGGTGTACTTGCTGCATGACAGAGCTTTACAAGAGTGGACCCTTGGATGCAGCAGCATGAGAAGTAAAATAAAGGGTTGACTCTCAGTTTTGGGGGACACAGGGAGAGGTGTTTGCATTACATACATATTCCAGACTGCAATGGAGAACTGCTCCTGTTAGGCAGCTGCTATTGTCGTCTGCATAGCTTCTACCACATCCTCATGAAAGCCAACCTCTATGCTCTCCCAAACACAGTGCTTCATCTCCAGGGCTGGCTCCAGGCACCAGCTTATCAAGCAGGTGCTTGGGGCGGCAACTCCGGAGCGGGGCGGCACTTTCAGGTATTCGGCGGCAATTCAGCGGAGGGTCCCTCACTCGCGCTGGGAGCGAAGGACCTCCCGCTGAATTGACGCAGATCGTGATTGCGGCTTTATTTGTTTGTTTGTTTGTTTATTTATTTATTTTTGGCTGATTGGGGCAGCAAAACCCCTGGAGCCGGCCCTGTTCATCCCTCACTGTCCCCTTCCCTTTCAGAGGAGGCCTGCAGTGGCAGGTATCCCCCGTTCTTCCTGTCCTGAATAATGAAGAGTCCAATTCAGTCCTACTAAGGGCATCAACCTGAGAACCACTCACATGAGCTCCCCTTTTTAGGGCAAACACTGCAAAGCACATCTACGGAGAGAAGGAAGGCCAAATGATTGGCTGGACCAACTGAGAAGCTGGCAGGAAAACAGCCATTTGGATGGACTTATGCAGTGCCTTAACCCAAAAGCAAATTATTTGTGTGTGTGTATACACACACACACATACACAGCCAAATATATATATATATATATATATATATATAACACATAACACACAGGGCCCTGGTTATTAGACTCAATTTCTAGAGCAGCAAATGGACGCTTGGCGAGGTTAGGTTACCTATCTATTGTCACCCAGCAAATCAGTGGCTGAGGTGGGAGTAGAACCCAGCAGTTCTGGTGCCCAGTCCCTTAGACTAAGCACTAGAGCAGAGGTGGGCAAACTACGGCCCGTGGGCCACATCCGGCCCGCAGGATCGTCCTGCTTGGCCCCTGAGCTCCTGGCCCGGGAAGCTAGCCCCTGGCCTCTCTCCTGCTATTCCCCCTCCCCCACACCTCAGCTCAATGCTCTGGGCGGCGGACTGTGAGCACTTGCTGGGCAGTGCAGCTGCAAAGCCGGGGCCTGACCCGGTGCTCTGTGCTGCGCCATGGCAGCTGCCTGTCCTAGTGCTCTGGGCAGTGCAGCTGTAGCGCTGCCAGCCACCGGCGCTCTAGGCAGCGCGGTAAGGGGGCAGGGAGCGGGGGGGTTGGATGGAGGGCAGGGGAGTTCAGGGTGGTGGGCAGGGGGCGGGGGTGTGCATATGGGTCAGGGTGGTCAGAGGGCGGGGAACAGGGGGGTTGAATGGGAGCAGGGGTTTGTGGGGACAGTCAGGAAGGAGGGTGGGTTGGATGGGGTGGCGGGGGGGGGCAGTCAGGGGCAGGAGTTCCAGGGGCGGTCAGGGGACAGGCAGAAGGGGTGGTTGGATGGGGCAGGGGTCCCGGGGGGGGGGGGGGCAGTCAGGAATGAGAGGAGGGGTTGGATGGGGTGGGGCAGTCAGGAGCAGGGGATCCGGGGGCGGTCAGGGGACATGGAGGAGCGGATGGGGCATCAGGGGGCAGGGAACGGGGGGGTTGGATGGGGCAGGAGTCCCACGGGGGCCATCAGGGGGTGAGAAGCAGGGGGGGGTCAGATAGGGGGCTGGGCCACGCCTGGCCATTTGGGAAGGCACAGACTCCCCTAACCCGCCCTCCATACAATTTTGGAAACCCAATGTGGCCCTCAGGCCAAAAAGTTTGCCCGCCCCTGCACTAGAGAGTACCTGGTTGTGAGCAAGTATTGTGGCCATCTCCTAGGTTTTCAGATAGCTGTGTTCAAAGCAAAACATGCAGCTGGACGAATAATATTGATCAGACATGCGTTAAGCTGTTTGACTGATGCAAGTGCCATCAAGACTGATAGGAAAACAGGCTGTCAGCCCAGGACGGATGAGGCAATTCTTTGGATCATTTTTAAAAAGATGTCAGGGGCTTATTGAATTTCTTTTGGTGTCCTCAAGCTTTAGTGCTGCTATGTTGAGAATCATCCCAGTGATGAATTGGATGTGGACTGACGCAGAATTTCAGCAGACACAGTGAAGACCATAGCACCAGTGAGGATCAATTTGGATGACAAGTGCTTGGCATTTTATGAATGAGGGCCGTGCAGTTCAAAGGAAAAAAAACTTTTAAAAATAAATCTCTTCACCAAAAAAATACTTACAGGTGAATTGCAAAACAAATGCTTGGCCTTTTCAAATGTTTAACATGTGCAGAAATCTCAATACAATTTTTTTTTTTTTGGCGGAGGGGGAGAGAACAACCCTCATTGTTTCCTGCTAGTTTTATTTTTACACTGGAAATAGCAGATCCTCACTTTTCTCTGAGGAAACCCACCTAGGATGAGGGGTGGAGGAGTTGTACCGGTGGCTTAGAGCATTATGGGCCTGATCCCATGCCCACTGCTGTGACTGGGGCTTTCCCCATTGAATTGAACAAGCTTTGGATCCTGGCTCATGTGACAGCACTTTCCAGGTCCTCCCAAGGTTTGCCAAGGTCCTTCATAGTCCAGTTTTGAGGCCATCTTTTCACATCAGAAAGGGCAAGGATGAAGTTTTTGCTCTGATGTTGCACTTTACCTTTGAGACTTAAAGATTTTTAGAATGAGTGTTCTTCATGTGGTTATAGATGGGACAAAAAACGCAGGATAACCTGTTTCAGTTGAATACAGTAGCATCTTTGTATTATACAAAGGTGTAGTAAGGAGGAGAGTGTCAGATGCCCTCATGAAAACACCAGAGCCAAATAATGGCTTTTTAAAATTCTGTATCCATTGCAAAGAAGCAGAGCATATTCCAGGATGAAATAATTGCAGAAATGTTTCCTTAAATAGAAACAGCCTTTTAACCATCTCAGATACAAAATATGATGTAAAAATGCAAAGACCCATTTTCAAACACCATCAGCAAACAGCTCCCATTTAGGCATCTTGATAAGTGGTCAGATTTCCAAATGTGAGGAGCTCCGGGGACAGAAGCTCTTGAAAATCTGCCCCTAGCTGTGAGTGCTCAGCACTCCTGAAATGTTTGCTAGCCTGACCTATCTAGCTCATCTAAGTTTTCCAAAGTCTGCCATGTCTGCAGGTCCAGGTGATCGCGGCTCCCACTGGCCGCGGTTCGCTGCTGCAGGCCAATGGGAGCTGCTGGAAGTGGTGGCCAGTAAGTTCTTCGGCCTGCGCCACTTCCTGCAGCTCCCATTGGCCTGGAGCACCGAACTGGGGCCAGTGGGAGCCGCAGTCGGCTGGACCTGTGGATGGGGCAGGTAAACAAACCGTCCCGGCCCCTCCAGGAGCTTTCCCTACACAAGCAACGACCCTAGTTTGAGAAACATTGCTTTAAGGTGTCTTCAATTGCCTCACCCCCCAAAAAACTGAGGTACCCAAAAATCACTAATTACTTTGGAAAACTTAGATGAGCTAGATAGGTCAGGCTGGCAAACATTTCAGAAGTGCTCAGCACTCACAGCTAGGGGCAGATTTTCAAGAGCTTTTTCAGAGAGGATGCTCAGCTATTTTGGGTTATCTCAAGTTGGCCATCCCAAAACTAACAACCACTAATCACATTAGAAAATTTAGATCATATTGTTAAGCCCAGTGAATGGTTCATAGTTAATATCCTTACAAACCTTCTCTTTTTCCTCCCCAATCCCCCCTCCCACTCTGGGATGTTGTCTTCCTTCAATTGGTTTTCCAGATTAGACATTGTGTCTGCTTTACTCTGTGAATGAGGTGCCGTTTGCTTGCATCCCTGACTAGTTAAGCTTGACAAGGCAAAAACAAAAATAAAGCTGACCTATTTTTTTTCCTAGCCAGAAACAACAGCAACTGATAAAATCCCAAATATGTGAATCTGTCTGGGAATAAGAGACCGAGATGGGAAAAGCAGATGAACTGCTCTTGCACTGATGCATTGATTGATATCCCAGGTTGTGACACTTATGTGGGGTGCAACACATACTGGATGTACAGAAGCAGGTTTTGCTGTCCCTTATGTGTGTTGTAGGGGAATTAGCTGAAGTGGTTTGACTCAAAGGATTTTCTTGAACCCCAGCTAATAACAGCCATTGAGAACGTGTTGCATGGGGATCCAAATCCTGCCAGAACGTTGTTCTGGCAGGAAGACTCCAGGGCAATCTGCTCTGCCTGTTACGAGAGGGACAGGAACTGTGGTTCTGCAGGCAATGTGCAATTATGGGCCTGATCCAAAGCAGTGAAAGTGTTTTTTTAATTGTCTCCAATGGGCTTTGGATCAGGCCAACTGTGAGCAGAACACATGTGCTGTGAACAAGGGTTGTTTTGTTCTCACCAGACTTGAGTGATGTATTCATGGTGGTTCATAGCCAATCCCACACTCAGGTGAATGCAAAAATGTCCTGCAGTTCTTAATGATTGCAGATTCATTCACTACAAATGAAAACTCCCTAGCTATCCTTTAACACACTTACCGCACAAGGCATGCCATACATAGGTGACAGATTCTTTACTTACACTGGGAGTAAGTGGTTCCGGTCCCACTGACGCTGAACCTGTTGAGATGGAGTCTGTGAGTGACCACGTTCTTCTGTGGCTGGAAGAGGATGATGTGCACTTTGGGCGCGAACAAACAGCCGAGCACAACAAAGCCACTCAGACTGACAGAGATGCACATGGTCGTGGTCTGCACCTAGGAGAGAGTTATTGAAAAGTCAGTGCTCAGCTGTTAAATGCCGGGCAGCGAGGCAGCATGTACCGCAAGCCAGACTGTGACCACCATGGGAGCTACTTATTGCTGGCCGTTTGTTTTTAATTTCTATAGATTTCTTGGTACCAAATTCACAGCTGTCTCTTCAGAAGGTCTAGAAATGAGTGTGGCTTCAAAAAGTGCTAATGATATGACTTGGAAACTCCTCTAAAAAACCCAGCTCTGTACCAATGCCTTCTGCAGTTCAGGGTATCAGACAGCACACCCTGGCATTCATGGCACAGTTTGTTCCTGCATACTGTAATGCAAATTGTTTATGTATTTCAGCATGCTAAACTCTGAGCCAGATAACACGGAGAGGCAGAAATACAAAATTCCAGAACAGACATAATACAGCAGTAGGAGGAAACAAATCTCAGTCTTCCATCAGAAGGGGTCTAGCCTGGATGATCCATTGACTTGTTCCACTTCTAACTCCCACGACCCTGTGATTCCCAGTGATTTACCTAAGGCCTAGATGGTACCCTGCTGATCGGCACATAAGGGGCTGCCTGCTTCAGTGTATGACAGCTAGCCTGGGCACAAGAAGGCTAGTCAGACGCTCTGCAACACTGCATCTCTGCCTCATTCCTGGACAAAGCAGAGCACTTTCTGTAAAGCCTGGAATCTGTGTGGCAAGAGGCAGGCTGTGCGGGACCAGATTAGGTCCGAAGAGATGGCTGTGCTGTGCAGCGAATCCACTTGAAAGTTAATTCAGCCTAAGGCCTCAATCCTGCTAAGCGACAAGTAACCCCTCGCATTCATGAAGAGGGCGACTGACTTCAGTGAGATTTTGGGCAAGCGTAAGGGCCTGCTCAAACAGGTCCATTTGTGAGACTGGGTCTTAAAGCTACATTAATGTAGACACAATTTCTCTGTGCTATGAAATCCCTTTATGGGGGGTCAGAAGATTCTGGGGGAAGCAGCCAGTGGGCCAATGTTTGTCCTTACAGCTTCAGGGAGCCATTATCTAATCTTATCTATGTAACAACACTCATCATTGTGATAACTGGGTGCCAGTTCGCTGCCTCAGGTTCAGTTTAGTCTCTTTCCTTCAGAGCAGAGTCCTCAATGAAAAGGTTCAATTACATTTTCTCAAACTCTATTACTTAATTAATTATTACACAAGTAGGGACAGTTCTGCCTTCAGTTACATCCATGCCAAAGCTACAGATTAACACTGCGATGGGGCTCAACTCTCAAAATAAACTTTGTAAGGGAAAAACTAGAGCAGGGGATGGCCTATGTCGTCATAGGCAGTGTTATTTTTGCCATGTTGGTCTCAGGACATTAGAGAGAAAAGGTGGGGGAGGTGATATATTTTATTGAACCAACTTCTGTTGCTGAAACAAGTTTAGGAATTTAAACAGGTCCTTTCTTTGCCTGCTTTATCTTAATCCTGCTAAGGGACCTTGACCAACAGCCATTTGTATCCATGCGGAGGATCGATCTTTCTTTCTTTCTCATCTTCTTCATCATTATATGTATTCAGAGAGCACCGAGCAGGAGTCAACGGTCAGTATAATTAAGAAGTGGGTATTCACCCACGAAAGCTCATGCTGCAAAACGTCTGTTAGTCTATAAGGTGCCACAGGATTCTTTGCTGCTAGTATAATTAATGTAATAACACAATCACCCTTTACAAAAGGAGCTCACTTCAAGCTTTGCTCAGTGCATAGTGCTCAGATGCCACATGGCGGGGGAACCACTTAGGAACCTGAATGGACACAGAGATAACATGAACACCCCGCCACATTTCCATTCGTTCCTCTTTCCTTGCTTTCTACTGGCCTGAGCCAAAGCCCACTAAAGTCAGTGGCAAGACTCCCATTGAGTTTAATGCAGTTTGGATCCGACCTTAAGCAAGAAACTACCACCCACCTGCTTTCATGACAGCACAGTAAGCTGAGTGGTAGGACAATTTAACATCTGACTGTGTTAGAACTTATCTAACCCCCAGACTTTTCTCTTCCGGCACATCTCTTACAATTGCATCCCCTAAGGCTAGGCTAAGATGAATCTTCAGCTGAAAAAAATGAAATACGTTAACTGCTCTAACGCATGCAAATTTGTGAGTGATTATTTAATAACAGCAGGTCATACTGTGCCATCGATTCTGAAGTGGGACTACCCCCTGAAATCAAAGTGGAACTCTGTGTAAAAATCAATGGTGTTAAATAGCCCTTTTCCCTCTAACATAGGAAAGGACAGTTTGTTTCTTCCCATGGTATTTGTATTAATTAACTGGGTGAATTCTACATTTCATTTGATTTCTTTTTCAGTTTTTAAAAGGCGCCCAAATCTCTGCATACATTTCCCAGTAGCCTCCCATTTTTTCACCCTTATTCATGCATCCTAAACCAGTTTCAAATATAATATTAAAAGCTCGATCCAGTCACCATTCACTTATTCATTGTTGTTGTTATGTCTCCTTGGTTGTTTATGGTACCAACTTCCCAAATAATAGCTCCTGAGAATGACCCCACCAGCATTGTTTTACAGGAGAATGGAATGAGTAGATTACCATTTGATTATAGATAACAAAAGCATCACTTATTATGTGTAAAGTTTCAGTCCATTCGGTAGGATCAGTGAGTGGAATTTAAGTGAGATTAACAGTGTTAAGACACCCAGAGTGGGAGCTGCCAAAGCAGCTACATGAGAGTTCCATTCACTGAAGTCCCTTCCTGAACTTAAGTCAATGAGACTTGTGCTCCTGACTAACTGTAGGTGCTTTTGGAAATCTCACTGCCAAAACTGAGTTACATTCAATGGAGGTTTTGCACCCAAATCCCCAGGGTTCCTTTCAAATCCCAGTGATAGATAATAGAGTTGGAAAATATCACTTGAGTCATCTACTCCTACAAGCACGTTGTAGGACTACTCTGTCTAGCATACCCACTAATGTCTCATTTAATCTGTCCCCACCCACTGAACACTTTGTGTCCACCTCACTATCCAATTGCTTTTAGTGTTAAGAACTTTTCCCCAGTGCCTATCTTTTCCTTCATTAGCTGCATGCTATTTCTCCTTGTCCTAACTGCTTGTGAGACTAAATAATCCCTTTCTTGTTACCTTGAAGTTATTTATAGACTGTAATCATGTCTCCCTGGGTCTTCTCTTGTCTAGACTAGACACATTTAGCTCTCTTAGATTCACTCTGTTTAACTTTTGTATTTGTATTTGACATCTTTGTATTGTTTCTAGTCTTTCTATATCTTTCCTAGGCTAAGGAGACCGGAACTACACATAATATTCTTGGTCTGGCCCTACCAAGGCTGAGTAGAGTGCAGCCAGTTGAAAATTTTTTGACTACACTTCTTGTTGAAAAATGCTGTTTTGTCAAAAACAAGAAGTTTTGTGGAAACACGTTGATTTTGACGACAAGGTTATACAGGTCCAGGAGGGAATCTCTGGAGATAGATAAAAGACCCAACCCCAGAATAGCTAATAGCCCAGTGGCTAGCGTATTCACACAGGATTATGGGAGACCCAGATTTAAGCCTCTGATTTGGAATAGGGACTTGAACTGAGGTCATCCACATTCCTGATGATTGCTCTAACCACCAGGCTATTGGCTTTTCTGGGGCTAGTCTGTCTCTTGCTGTCTCTCAGGAAAAATTTCAAAAGGTCTCATTTCATTCCATGTTGTAATGAAACCAAGTTTTGAAATGAAACAATTGTTTCCTGGCCAGCCCTAATGTCGAGTGATGCTATTAACTCCCCTGTTATTTCCCTGATAATATTATCTCCCTGACCTATACCGTCAGTTAGATCTGGACAAACATTTTCGGTCAAGTAGCTTGTTTGCCAAAAAATGCAGTTTCAGGGCAACCAAAACTATGAGTAAATGCACGTCGAATCTGGCAAATAGTTTTGGCTGAATAAATGTGAAAAAGTTCAAATTAACCATTTCAACTATTTTTGAAACAAAATGTTTTGACTTTTCATTTCCAGTGACATTTTGTTTAGAACTGTTGCTAGATTTGTTTAAAAAAAACCTTAAAGAATAAGAAACAACTGAAAATATAACAAAACTGAAACAAAAATCATTTAGAGTCCAACAAAATGTTTTGTTTAACCTGAAATTCTTTTTCTGGATTTTTCGGATCAGCCACCGAATGAAAAAAAAAAAAGAACATTTGTTCAACTCTACTGCTAATGACAGTCTTGTCTTTTAGTTAAGAACATAAGAACGGCCATATTGGGTCACACCAAAGGTTCATCTAGCCCAGTATCCTGTCTTCTGACAGTGGCCAATGCCAGGTGCTTCAGAGGGAATGAACAGAACAGGAAATCATCAAGTGATCCATCCCCTGTCACCAATTCCCAGCTTCTGGCAAACAGAGGCTAAGGGACACTATCCCTGTCCATCCTGGCTAATAGCCATTGATGGACCTATCCTCTATGAATTTATCTAGTTCTTTTTTGAACCCTGTTATAATCTCGGCCTTCACAACATCCTCTGGCAAAGTTAATCTTATTCACCTTTCTGTCAATTTTATAAATACAGTGAAACTTGGTGTAAGGACCATCTACCACAGCTACCTCCCTCACCTGAAGAAGTGGATTTTTTACCCACGAAAGCTTATGCCCAAATACATTTGTTAGTCTTTAAGGTGCCATCGGACTCCTTGTTGCTTTTGTGGATACAGACTAACATGGCTACCCCTCTGATACTTCCTTATTTTAGTAAACCTGAGGTTTCCTGTACAATTTGGTTCAGGTTTTAGTTAAAGTTCACCTCTATTAGATAACTGTTTTCTGAACCTTGGTCTGAGCTATTGTAACTGTGACTATCCATAGTAATATACCAGTGCATGAATATTTTGCCCATGTGCTTCTGCCTCCATCAGCCAGATCTACTGTTTAATGTAAAAACATTCTCTGAACAACCACAGTTCAAAGCAAGTCCATCATCTGCTTAGAAGTAAAGTAACATTTTCATATAAAGCAATGGCTGATGTGTCGCATGCTTAGCAGGGCATTAACAATGAAAAGGGAATGTTTGCTAGGGGCACTGGAGAGCACAAAAGTGAAAGGAAATGCCAGTCTTCCTGCTAAGGTGATGCACACAATTTATAGAAACAAATGTCCAAAGACTTACTCTGTAGTCACTAGATGTCACATAAAATATGGGGAGGAAGGCCAGCCAAATGATGCACGTTGTGTACATTGTGAAACCAATAAACTTGGCTTCGTTGAAGTTCTCTGGGCACTTCCTTGTTTTGAAGGCATATACAGTGCATAAGACAACAAGGATTACGTCGTATGTTAAGGAGATTAACATACTGGAATCTTTGACATTGCATTTCAATATGACAGTCTCCCTTTTCTCAGGAAGAGTATACCGTCTGGTGCCCGGGGACTCTACTATGAGCCACACAGACACCACTATGATCTGTACCAAGATAAGGCTCAGGCAGATGAAGACCTGAGAGCTGGGGCTGATGAATTTAGGCCGTTGAGCACCATTCTTCACACCGTTAAATATTCTGGCTATGCAGTTTGTCTTTGTCAGGAGGGCGGCATAGCAAACTGAAAAAGAACTTCCCAGCCCCAAACGGCGTAAGGTGCAGATGGCTGGAGAAGGCTTGGCTATGAAGAAGAATGTCATGCTGTAAGACAGGAAGACCCCGAAGAGTAATATGTAACACAGTTCACGGCCGGAAGCTTTGACCAGGGGAGTGTTGTTGTGCTTGATAAAGACTGCCACAACCATGAAGGTACAAATAAAACCCAGACATGCAATGGTAACGGGGCCTATTGCCCAGGCATCTTCCCACTTGACATAGTCTTCTGGTAGGTCATAGCAGCCAGTCAGGTCAGCAGTGGGCCACTGCCCAGGCCCGCAGTCTGCACAGGTAAATTCATCAGCCAAGTATTCAAAGGGCTCACAGGCAATGCATATCCAACAGCAGACGTCTCCTGGCTGCATGTTCTTCATTTCATTAGGAGCACAGGGGTCGCTACACTGGGAAGTGGGGACAGAGCTTCTGGACCAGTGAATTGAGTCTACGTCCAGTGACAAGATTTCTGCCCAGTGACCGACCTTCAGGTAGGAATATCTGCCTCCGGCATACTGGAAATTGAACACGTTGTATCGGCCTAGCCCATCTCCATAGGTGTCAAATTTGACCACGCTGTCCGCAGCATTGGGAGGGTTAAATGGAGCTGTCAAAAACAGAAAGAGAGGAAATGAACCGTGCAACTCTAAGCATTTTTCTTTCCTTTGGCAGGCATATCTATCTAGCAAGATGCTGTCAGTTTTTTAGACCATCTAGAGCGAGTGAGGAATTTTGATCCCAAACATCAATTATGAAATTTTCTTATTGGTAGAAGCACCTGTTCAAGGAACAGCTGCATTATGAATGACCAAAAGATCAAGGTCAGGTCTGAGACTTTACTGCAAATCTAAAGGAAGCGTTGTTTTTCAAATTTGGTCTTGTTGTGGAGGTCACCTATGAAAAGATTTTTCTATTACGAAGTGGCATCCCATGCTAAAGCTATGCACATGGGCCACATTTCAAAATGATACATGTCCCGCAGTATATGGAATGCACTGCAGAGCACTTCGTACGAGATAAATCCTTTCAAGGGTCTCCTCCTTTACTAACATCTCCATTTCCCACTATTTTGGGTTCAAAATATTTCATTCTACAGACTGTCAGGAACATCTCTGCAGATCATTGGTAGCATGTGGACCAAGAATCACTGGACTAAAAGCAGTTCACCTCTGACCACTCTTTCAAATGCACATTCTAAATATATACAGAGTCAACCTGGAACCCTCCCTACACTGTTAAGGATAGAAAAATGTAGCATTTATCATTTGTAAGGCCCCTTCCCTCAGATTTACAAAGACTTTTTGACCTAAGAGCTAGATATTAATAAGCTCTATAAAGGCTCTATCCAAATGTACAATGGCGCAAATCCTCAGCTGGTATAAAACTGGCATAGCTCTGTTGAAGCCAGTGGAGCTATGACAGTTTGCACTGGCTGAAGATCTGATTCAATACTTTTTTGAAGTTTGCTAGGCTCCTATTAACTTACAAGAATGAACTCATTTGACAAAGCTCATATTTAACTTCTTTTCACTGAATATGCCATTCCTTGGATGGACAAACTAGAGATTGTATCCTGCTACTTCCCTGTTTAAAAATATGCATTTCACTGATCTACATATTTTTGGAATTTTTCCTCTTGGACCCAGTTGAATTAAAAAATACATTGAACGTGGACAGCAACTGCTTGGATATCGCACATTCTACATCCTCGGTTGTTACTGGTGCAAATGTCTCAGAGGTAAGTCATGCTCATAGCTGGTTTTTCCCAAGGTGGGTTTCTAGTAACCTTAGAGATAAAGCATAATAGCTTCCACCTTTATCCCCTATTCAGTTGCATGCGGATCAGGGCCGGTGCAAGGAAGTTTTGCGCCCTAGGTGAAACTTCCACCTTGCGCCACCCCTTCCATCCAGCTAACCCCGCCCCCTCGTGGCAGCTAACCACGCCCACCCCCACCACGCCCCCCCCGCAGCAGCTACCCCCCCCCGCGGCAGCTAACCCCACCCGGGGAGACCCCCCCCCACGGCAGCTAACCCCACCCGGGGAGACCTCCCCCGCGGCAGCTAACCCCGCTGGGGGAGCCCGCCCCAGCTCACCTCAGCTCCGCCTCCTCCGCTGAGCACACCGGCGCCGCTCTAATTCTCCTCCCCTCCCAGGCTTGCAGCACCGATTGGAGGAGACTTAGAGGGGGGGCTGTGTGCTCAGCGGAGGAGGCAGAGTGGAGGTGATCTGGGGTGGGGAGCGGTTCCCCTGTGCGCCCCCCCTGTTACTGCGGGCAGCCCTCCCCGTGCGCCCCCGCCCCAGCTCACCTCCACTCCACCTCCTTGCCTGAGCGGGCTTTTAGGTGCCCTCAACCACTAGTGGCCCTGATGCTGATCCCTTCCCTCCCACCACAAGGGTATTGTCCCACATTCATTGCATGGAGATGCAAGAGGAGAGCTCCCTTGTAGCCTGTGACTATAAGAAGACCATCAAATAGCATGAGAAATTTAGCAGCTCTGTAGCACCTGGAAAGGAAGTTGCTAGACTAATGCACATTATTTAAAAATCTTGCATGTGCCTGGGAAGGTTAGGTCAGGAGAGAGGGGGAAGAAGGGGAAGGGAACTTTCTCCAAACCATTCAAACCCCTCTGATATCCCCATTGTATGTACAATCCTGAACCTTCGCATTGTCTCTTGTCGTTCAGGAAAGGGGATCATTTTTGGCAAGAGCTCAGTGTTATTCAGTGGAATTCACCCTGCAGGATAGAAGGCATTTTAAAGGAGCCTCTTGGTAAGAAGCAGTTTGGATCTGGACAGTGTAATATGAAGCCAAAGAGAGGATTTATTTGGAACGATCTGATTTAGAGGATGATATTGAAGTAATTATAAATTCCATAACAATTTCCTGTCATGCCATTGTGTCTTATTATTATTGCATCCTAAACAGTTAGGAATCCATCTATATTGATTTTGTTACAGCTCTTTGTTAAGCTGCCTGGCATGCACTGCTGTGGTCCTACGCCGTGCTTGGGGAATGGATAAAAACTCATGAACTGGAACTGTGACCTTCTGTGGGGAATCAATATTGTAGCACTTCAGCCTGTTAAAGCTCTGGAGCGTTTTGGCTTTTTCCACAAGCTGCGGTTCACAAAGGGAACAAAGAATTATAAAAAATGTGAGAGGAAATGGCAATTACCATGTGATTTATTGTACCTCTCTCGCTGCAGCACAAAAGGGGGACAGCATCGCTGGCAGGAAGTGAAAGTGTATTTACTGCTGGTGGGCAATAAACGATTTCTCTGCTGGTGTGTCTGGTTATGGAATTGGTTCCACAACCCTGGCTAGAATAAATCTCCCCTTCCCAGGGGCGGCTCTACAAATTTGGCCGCCCCAAGCAGTCATGCCCGGGAGGCGCCCCCGAGCCGCGGGAGCAGCGGACCTCCCGCGGGCATGACTGCGGAGGGTCCGCTGGTCGCGCGGCTCGGCTGGACCTCCCGCAGCTGCGGGCAGTTCGCTGCTCCGGCGGCTCCGGTTGAGCTGCCGCAGGCATGCCTGCGGGGGGTCCAGCCGAGCCGCGGGACCAGCGAACCGTCCGCAGTCATGCCAGCGGGAGGTGCCCAGGAGACGCCGGCCGAGCCTCCCCTCCGCAGTCATGCAGGTCCGCTGCTCCTGGGGCTCCGGTGGACCTCCCGCAGGCATGACTGCGGCAGGTCCGCCGGCCCAGCCTGCCGCCCCCCCGGGAAAGGGCCGCCCCAGGCGGGTGCTTGCCCCGCTGGGCTCTGGAGCTGGCCCTGCCCCTTCCCCCACCTCATCTCACATTGCTGTTGGGTAATAGCTTTAATTCTGTCAAACTCTTATTTACATAAGCAAAGCCCTTTAGTTAAGGATGTAATTTCCCCCTCCAGCCTACAATCCATTTCCTTTGGATTTCTTGGGGTGGACGGACTGTATTTTTTAAAAGCATTCACGGCCAACCTCTGTCTCCCTTATGTGATGGCTGCCTCTTGGCTGACTCCCTGGGCATTGAAGAGACACCGCCAGAGCTTAAAGCAGGGGCGGGCAAACTTTTTGGCCTCAGGGCCGCATCGGGTTTCAGAAATTGTATGGAGGGCCGGTTAGGGGAGGCGGTGCCCCCCCAAACAGCCAGGTGTGGGCCGGCCCCTGCCCCCATCTGATCCCCCCCTGCTCCTTGCCTCCTGCCCCCCCAGCAGCGGGAACTTTCAAACACACAGATGTATCTAATATCTAAGTCCGCAGCTCCTCCCATTGTTTTCACTAAGACAGACGGTGACATTAGGCAAAGCCCTGAGCAAAGAAGCGGTGCCTAAACTGCACCTGCCTAGGAGCAGTCCTGGAAGGCGCTGACACACAGGTACCCTCTTCCCTTACTTGCACCAAGGAGGGGTAGGGAGATAGTAATTTACTGCTGAGTTAATTAGCCAGCTGGTGCTGGGGGTTGGAGCTGAAGCTGCACCCATTGCTGTCTCGTCCCAGCCCACTTCCCGCCCGTCTGCTTCAGCTTTTGCTTGTGAGGCTACTCTGCAGGCCTGGGCAGTCTGTGTAGCAGTGGTGTAAGGGGAGTACTTATTCCCCCATAATGGGGGGCACAATCTAGCCCAATGAGACTCCTGGCAGAGCAAAGCACTCCCCTGCCTGAATAACGGCAGCAGGCGCTTCCCCAGAAGAGCCAGGCCTCCCTGAAATGACATCATCTCCACGAAACAAGTAGCAAATTCCCAATACAGGACAATGAGAGGCAAGGTTAAATCAGTTCGTCTCCCTGCCCCCTCAGCCAGAAGCACCATTAATATAAAATCATAATGCAGCACTTAACAGCGCTTCAGCAACGTGCCACTGTCTCATTTCATTATTCATAGCACAGTTGTAGCTTGTGGAAGCTGTTAACACCTACTTAATTTTGACAGTTTATTCACTGGGCAGCAGTGGGTCAGATCCTGTGAGGTCCTGAGCCACTGGAACTAGAGAGGTGCAACTAGTCTCAGAATCGGGGGCTGGAACAGGCCAAGCACTTAGCGGTGTGCTCAACTCAAAGCATGTGGCTTCATGGGGCTGCTCGTGTGCTGACGGTTAGGTACCTGCTTAAGTGCTTGGCTGATTGAAGGCCAGAGTTCTTGGCATCCCACAGTAGTAAGCCCCAGCACTGGTTAACAAAGGGGATTATCAATATTAAAAATAGTACCTTTTACATATGAGTATAAATATTGGCACTCAGGCATGGCCTTAGACAGCCTGGCACACTGGTTGGAGAGAGCTACAGAAAGTAACCCCCTCCATTCTATAAACAGTTACACATGTGCTTAACTTTAAGCATTCAAGTGGTTGACTGCAATGAAGCATGTGCAAAAATGTTTGCAGGATAGGGGTCCAAGTTTGTAAAGACAACAGTCTTACAATGAAAGTGATCGACTCAAGGAACTCATCTAGGGTGATCAGATGTCCTGATTTTATAGAGACAGCCCCGATATTCAGGGCTTTTTCTCATATAGGTGCCTATTACCTCCCATCCTCTGTCCTGATTTTTCACACTTGCTGTCTGGTCACCCTAAACTCATCTATTTAGATTAACAAAGAGAAGATTAATGGGTGACTTGATTATAGGTTATAAGTACCTACATGGGGAACAAATATATAATAATGGGCTCCTCAATCTAGCTGAGAAAGGTAGAACATGATTAGCTGGAAGTTGAATCTAAACAAATTCAGACTGGACATAAGGCATAATTTTTTAATGGTGAGTATAATTAATCATTGGAACAATTTACCAAGGGTCATGGTGGATTTTCCATCACTGACATTTTTAAATCAAGCTTGGATGATTTTCTGCAAGATCTCTCTAGGAATTATTCTGGTGTGTGTTATGCAAGCGGTCAGACTAGATGAGCACACTGGTCCCTTCTGGCCTTGGAATCTATGAATTACAGTTGTCTTTCAGCACATGTACATACAGACAGATGCTTGCATTTTGGGTGGCAGTTGATAGATAAAAATAAATTACAATGCTTTGTGGGAGGGTTGAGAGACTTTAAATACTTTGGATAAGGAGGCTGAAGTCATTTGACCAAACAGTGATTAATTAAACTAGAATATGGGGAACCAAAGAATACAAATGAAATCCTTTGATTGTAGTAATTAATGTAGCTGATGATTAGATACAAAATTACTGAAGCATTTTTTACTTAGTATTTATCAACATAATGTAGCTGATGTAGCAATGTACAACTCAAGGGGTACCAGAGAAGTTGACTTCACAGTACTAAAAAGATCCCACCACACCAAAGACAAGAATGCATAATGATAATAAAATAGAAGTTTAGTCTATAGAATAAAATGAATAATTTTTAAATGTCAGCAGTGAGTTTCCCAGAAAGGAAATCCCAGACCAACTAATGAGTCACTCAGCAAGGATTTTATTCTTCTTTATTTTCCCAGTTTCAATTTTAAAATTAATTTGGGCAGTTAATTTGGGGATTTAAGTCACAATCTTTAAAACAGCTATTTATAGAGGTATGAGCTCAGTTAACTAATCTCTCCTGTCTCTTGGAAGGTAATAAAAAAAGATGATCTTTGCAGCAGTATTCTTGAATTCATCCTTATCTTGCATTTTGTGTGTCTGAGACAGGGGACACTCACCTCTAGTGAGCACCTCCTGTCAGTTGGGTGTGAACCTGCACACTCACTCACTCTGCTCCTGTTGGCTTTTAACCGCATCAGGTGGGTGTTTAGCGACTCAGTCCTCTGGCTATGTCACACAGAGTCTAAACGCATGAAGGAACCCTTTCCAGGTATAAGGTCCAACAGGGCTGGTCCCTGTGCCCTTGTTGATGTTTTTAGCCTTGTTTCTGGGCTCAATTTTCAGCTCCTTCTGGGTTAGCTCTAAGTTTGTGCCTGTCCTGGTATAGAGCAGTGAACCCAGGGCTTTCTCCCTGGAGACTCCTTGTCCTCAGTGGTTCTCTGCTGTCCTGTTTAAATTCTAGCCTCTTTTTTGGGCTTTTAGTAGTGACTCTTATCCCCTTCTTGGGGCTTAGGCCACTTCCCCAGTGATCCATGGGGGGACCTGGACCCTCCACTACTCCGGGCCCCAACCCAGGGACCCTACAAATAGCAGCCACATGCTGCTTCCTTTAATAACTACAACTGCTATTCCTTGGGCCAGTACCCACATAGCCCCTTCCTCTTCACCCTTATCTCAGGGTTCTCTGTCAGTTCCCAGCCTGCACCAGGTCTCTCCCAGGCCTCCTCGCCTGGAAAGTTTCACAGCCTTCCCCACCTGTTTGGTCCCAGCCAACAAACGATCTACTCAGGTCCAGCAGCTCCTTTTAACTGAGCCAGCTGGGCTCTGATTGGCTGCTTCCCTGCAGCCTTTCTAGGCAGGTCTGGAGGACCCATTTTCATTGCTCCTTTCTGGGGAGTGGGGTGTGGTTAGACCACAAGGCCTCCAGCAGGGGGCCTCAAAGAACCCAGTCTACCTCATCACAGTTCCCAACTACACCTATGCAAAGAGGGTTAACTAAAGTAAAAACTGTAAACCAACTAAACCAACAAAACAATATATAATTTAAAGGCACATAAAGTATTTCCTAGTTCTGCCTAGTGCCCAGTTACAGAGCAAACCCCACCAGACTAAAAATAGAGGTAGGATGCCAGTAACATATTTCAGAAAAGAAGAACTGCCCAGTTTATTGCACGGGTTGTAGAAGGTACATCTCCTAGCCTTGTGGCCAAGTGATGCATTTATGTGCTTGGTGCAAACAGCTCATGGCCTGGGAGCCTAGTGCAGGTCCAGTATTGTTGAATCGGTGGAGCTGAGAGAAATGGATTTACAGAGACTGCCCATTGGTACAGCACAGACCCTACTTAGAACAGGCTGCATTGATCATCCAGTTGAGAAAGCTTGGCTCAGGATGGGAGGGGCCAATGTGGAATTGACGGACAAACTCCTTCAGATGGAACTAACATGCCCACATAGGAGTCAAATCAGACACCAAGGAGGCTGCTCCAGGAGATGGAGGTTTCAGCTGGGAGACATGGAGAGGCTGTGGCGATAGGAATCTGAACAGGAGAACTATTGATAGCTGAGTATGTGGCGCTTGTGAGGATAATTTGGTGACCTGCTTTCTGGGTGTTAAAGTGCCAGATCTCACAAGATATTTAAACAAATGTCTAGTGAGTGTTGTGGAGGAGCCTGCAGTCATAGTACTGATGGTACATAGTAGGTACCCATGATGCAGGGAGATGTAGGAGAGAAGTCTTAGTAGTGGAATGTACATTATTAGGGGAAAAGGTTAAGTTAAAGGCTGGTGTGGTAATTCTTCTCTCTGAAATGCCTCCAGGTCCACACATGGGGCCAGCTAGATGGAGAAACTGCAGGATCTCACTGCATATGTGAGAGGAAAGTGAAAGAGAAGAGGCTTCAATATATTAGGTACTAGGCAACTCTTTTGGGAAAGCTGAACCTATAGAAAAGAGATAAGCTTCATCTTGAGCAGACTGGAAGCAGGCTTAGATATGGTTTTATGCGTAGGCAGTTACTCTTTGGTCAAGGATGGATTCTGCAGACTACCTAGCATGTGTTTGGCACAGTACTTAACGTATAAATGTCACTTTAGAGAAAATAACACTTGTAGCAGCTGAGCCTAAGTGGAAATAACAGCAGATATGCCTAAATCTGAGAAGATACAGTGTCTTAAATAAAATAAACAGCTGTTCCGAGCTTGCAGTATGTAATCTTCCAAAACAAGGTGCAGATTAGAGACAGAGCTCAGTGGTGCAGAGACAGCTCATTAATAACATGCCTTGACAAAAGCGTTGCATAGTCTCAGCCCTGCCGTTTCCTAAGCCTTGATTTCATGTGGTTCAGAAACAAATGTAGGAATGCATATTGTGCATACTACAGCTCCCTTCCTCAGTAGCCTGCTGGCCCCACAGCCCTGTGGTAAGTGGCACCTTATGAAGCTAATCTGGAAATGAAAAGGTAAAGAACCGATTAGATCTGTGGAACGCTGAAGTTTCCTGGAAAGTTATGTAAAACCCCTTTAGTCGCACTAGATGGCGCTAGAAAAACTACAAATAGCTGCTGTAAGTGTGGAAAAGAAGACATTTATGCAAGTAGATAATATGAAAACTGTACTTTCTATTAACCTCTTTTCCCATTTCAGGGACCTATTAATTGTCTTGGCAATGCCTTATAAGGAAGATCCTTGATAATACAACAAGACTCGTGGTGCCTGGGGCTCATGGGCTCCTCTGGTATCAGACCTTACAAAGTATCCTGCAGGACTCAAAGAGTTAATTTAGCTTTTCATTCTCTTTGATTTAGCTACATACAATCTGGTGAAGTTGAAGTGATTTATTTTTCGTGTGATTACATTTCAAACCACGTAACGTGTTGAATCAGAGCTCACTGGCACTTGTTTCTACACCAGTGTAACTCCACCGAGTTCAGCAGGGCTCCTCCTGATTTACACTACGGTCACTGAGAGAAGACTCACACCCAGAGTATTCTCTGCACTACTGCTCAAATGGTCTCACTTTATATTAAGATCTGTTTATAAATATTTTATAAAGGGTTAGTAAATAATTAATAGATTTAAAAGAACAACTCAAGTGTTATAGTGTCAAGGAGATTGCTTGTAAACATCTTATAACCACCTATGACACCTTCTCCTGATGTGCTTATACCTATCTGTAACACATTCTGCTCATGTCTATCATATAACGTTCATTAACCCTTTATCAATGTAACCTTACTATCAACTGTGACCGATCAGATTTTATATTCAGCTCCGTGGCTCACATTTCAGCTAAGCATCTTAACTGACTTGCTGTTGGGAGCCAGAACATGCAACTGTCAATCCTCACACAATTATTAATGGAGGTCTGGTCAACATTAGAAAATTAGGTCAGTTTAACCTGGTCTGCCAGGGGTGTGAAAAATCAACACCCCGGAGTGGCGTAGTTAAATTGAACTAAGTCCCTGCGTAGCTAGTGCTAGGAGGAGGGAAGAATTCTTTTGTTGACCTAGCTATCACCTCCTGGGGAGGTGGATTACCTACGCTGATGGGAGAATTCCTCCTGTCCGTGTGGGCAGTGTCTACGCTGAAGTGTAGACAAGCCCAGAGAGTCAAATAGGAAAGTCGTGCCTAGCCTAGTCTCAATAGGGGACAAGGCCTCAATAGCGGCAGGCCAAAACGAGTATGTTTACACTGCAAACAAAAACCTGCAGCTGACTTGGGATCACTGGGCTTGGGCTAAGGCGTTGTTCAATTGCAGTGTAGCCGTCCAAGCTTGAGCTAGAGTCCCGGCTCCAGGAACCTGCAAGGTGGGAGGGTGCCAGAGCTCAGGTTGCAGCCTAAGCCGCAATGTCTGCACTGCAATTAAACAGCCCCGTAGCCCCATGAGCCCGAGACAGCTGGCATGGGCCAGCCACAGGTAGCTAATTGCAGTGTAGACGTACTGAGTGATAGCAGCTTGTATGAGCTGTCAGAGGTACGTGCAAGAAGCAGTGTCTTTCCTGAAAGCAGGCCCCGTTGCCCAGCTCTGCCAGCTGATCACACTCTTGGACAGCTATACCTATGCAGACAAAACTTTGTAAATTAGACCTGACCTTAGGTAGGGCAAACTCACTAGCCGTCTCTGCTATGAGTTGGTTGCATGAAAACAATGCTCTATGTTTTCCCTTCTGTCTTGTCCACCTACTTGCATGATCCTTGGGGCCTCTGCTGTTGAGGAACCATTGGCTGGTTGCAAGGTGGCAACCCATAACCAACATGATCTTATTCTCATCACATCGTTCTTACTCAGGATATTTTGAAAGTTGCTGGCGGAGCTGATTTATCACGAATATTCAGTTTGATACATGGAAAATATGAAACATATAAACATTAGCAAAAAAGATTACATTTTTTAAAAAATGTAAGGAAAATCTCATGAATCCTTAAAATTAAAATGGCATTAATATAATTTTTAAAAATCAAGCAATACCAAGTCTAATTTTGTTAATGAATTCTGTTTAGCTGATAATTGACAAGCCATCGGAATGTACTGTGGGATTTCAGCAGTGATGCCTCTGGATTGATATCAGGCTTTTAAGTTAAGATTATTCACTGTCAGAAATGGCTGGCACAAAAGGCAGCAAGCATGCAAGGTAATTTATACTAGCAATCAACTTGTAATTACCAAGGAAATTAAAGCGTGACTTTAAACAGTCTAACTCCTCCCTCAGGCCAACTAGTTGTTTTGTAAACATGAGCAAGGGGAACCCAATCCCATTATGAAGAATTATGGACCTTTTTAGGGTGACGGTGTGAAACTTCAGGAGGGGGGAAAGCTTTATTCTAAGCAGGTCTTTAAAAATCCTTTGTGATTCTTTGAATCAATCTGCAAGCTGATGACCTTGCTTGTACAAATGCTGAGGATTATAAAGTTGCTTACACAGGCCTAGATTCTGACTTGGACTATGTGCCCTATGCAAGGGAGCAAGAAACCCGTTTACACTCTACACAAGCTACTCGGATCGTTGGACCAGGCACGAAGGTCTAAGCAGGGGCATGTCCATTTTCTCCTTCCCTGGAGCAGGTGGGTTGGAATTTGGTGGGGAGAGGGATGGGTAGAACTTTGGCTCAGCATCTCCAATGCACTGGCTAGTGTTGCCAAGCTGGCCTGGAGGTTGTGCTGTAATGTGCTGCTGGTATAAGCCAGTGGTAATGTACCAACACCCCCTTCTCACCCCTGTGTCTTTGAAGTACAGTGCCTCTAAGGGCTGCTCCTGCAGTTCTGCAGCTTATGCACCATCCCTTCCTCCCTTAAAATCTAGCCCACAGATTGTATTTACATATCATGGAAGATGGGTGGTTAGGCGCTGAATATCTATCACATTCAGTCAGTCCCTCTTAATCTGTGTCTCTTTGGATAAACCTGAAGGGAATTTGAATAGACTCAGAGATTAAGATATTGAAGCATGATGATGGTGAAGACATTTTTCTCATGAGTGGGGGACCTGGAGGATTAGAGAGATGTTTCCAGAGAATGCTCAAAATGTTTTTAATTAGCTAGTTTCAGACTTTAGAAATAGGAACCAAATGAACCTTGAAATAGACCCTCTGTCTGTTAGTGTCTAATTGACTTGATATAAAGGAGCTCCCAAATTTGACAGATGTGGCTTTTATAACTTGTAATGCAATAATATTTGTGAGGTTTTTTTTACGAAACTATCAAAAATTCTCCAGCAGTTACTATACAATTTGATAATTCTGAGAATGTTTGCAAAGGTAAATTGTGTTTCCAATAGGAAAATATAGTGCACTCCAAGCAGAGCAATCCCTTTAAGGTAATTAAGCTTAAATGTAAAATGCCATTCGTATAAAGGATAAGACAATTCTGTACAGTTTGAATAGCGACACAATGCTATGTTGTTCTGGGTACAGTAACCCTCGTGCCCATACAGGGGGGAATGGACATGCTAAGATGGAGAAGAGTAGCTGAGCAGATCAATTACAGTGGTTGGGACAGTGGGTGTAATATTGGTGGAAGGGAAAGATGACCTGAGTTTCACTTGGAAATGTAAACAGATTCAACACCTCATAATAATCCCCCAAACAACATGCAGGGGTTCAACTCCCAGAATTTTTTTGGTACACAGCTGCTTACTCTAAGGTGAATTTGCCATGCACATGCGTGTAGAGGAGGTGTGAACATATAGACTCCAAATGGAGAATCAAGTGAGCTCATGCTTTCAGTGAGACTCTTTGCATACATTTAGTGTAGTGGTTCCCAAACTGGGGTTCGTGAACCCCTGGGGGTTTGCTAAATGTTACAGGGTTTCTCAGGGGGGAAAAAATTCCCTAATGGCGGACAGAGCTGTCCCTAGGGACGCCGTCCAGCACGTGGCCAGCAGCCTGGAGCCCCTGGACTTCCAAGAGCTAAAAGGATCAAAGCAAGCCTATCTATCACACAGAGGAGATTTAAACTTCAAGACTCCTTATAAGAAATGGAAAGGGAGGAGGATATTTTTGCTGTTTTTAAAATTAAATAGGCAGCTAGGATTGTTTTTAACATTATTATGAAGAGCAAGTTTAAGGTTTGTTGTAACGTGCGCTGTTTGCCTGGACTGCTCAAGACTTAAATGCTTGTAGAGGAGGAACTCTTTGAGGTGGCTTCTTAAATACCTTCATGCTGTTTCACATCTGATAAAACATAGGAGCCTTGTCTTATAACAGGCTTATTCAAAGTGGTACAAGCTACAAAAGTCAGATTTGGAAGAGTGTTGCCGTTTTCATAATGTAATAAAAATACTGTAATGATAAATAATAATAAATAGTGTGTAATAAGCATGTCATAAAAACAAATTTTATATTTCCAAGATCACTGCTTTTATAATTTATACTCAGGTAAAGGAGAAAATCCCTGGAAATATTCATTTTTAAGAGGGGGTTCACGAGACTTGACATTTTAGTGAAAGGGGTTCACAGGCTGTTAAAGTTTGGGAACCACTGATTTAGTGCCTTGCTAAGTTGGGGCTTGGGTTAGTCAATACCTTTTCTGTGGGATCTTTCCTGCCTTAGACACAAGATGTAGGCATTACATCTAATATCATGAGGGGTTAAACCACCATGCAGGGAAACATCTTACTGATGTCCAAAATGCCTAGTCAGCCAGTTCAGATGTGAAGTTACACTATGCACACCAACGAATAACAATAGAGGGATGGTGAAATAAAAGATGCCCACTACTGGCTTTTAAGTTATTCATGTGTATCATGTCCTCCCAGATGCAAAGCTGACAAGTCACCTGCCAGTGCCATCAGAGTTCATTGGAGTCTCTTTTACCAACAACATGCAAGTTGCATATCCTGTTAATACTGCCGCATTCCTGCACTCCCAAGGATGGAGGATAAACCATGATGCGCAAATTTCCCCCCTCCACGCAATGTTTTGCTCCACTGAATGTTAAGCAACAGCAGGAGCAATCACTGGACTCGGCGGGGAAAGACAAAAAGGGAATTTTGATGTATTTTCCTGCATAAAGGTGGAAGCATAGACCAGGAAGAGGCAGAGGTTGAAAAACTGTTGTAGAGAACTTAGAAGGGCACTGACAACATAGCTTTCAAACCTACTGTGACATGACAGATTTCTTTTATAAAGAGACTCAGAAGAGGATTTTTGTTCTTCAGGATACTGGAATTCCATGCTGGAGACAGTCATTCTCTTTTTTGTCCTTGCAAACCAAAAGAATAAGCTTAACAAACTTCCCTGATAAAAATGTCTATTTACCATTAACAGAATCTCTTTTGTCATCCTTCAGTGCTGATCAGCTGGAACATAAGAACATAAGAACATAAGAAAGGCCGTACCGGGTCAGACCAAAGGTCCATCTAGCCCAGTATCTGTCTACCGACAGTGGCCAATGCCAGGTGCCCCAGAGGGAGTGAACCTAACAGGCAATGATCAAGTGATCTCTCTCCTGCCATCCATCTCCATCCTCTGACAAACAGAGGCTAGGGACACCATTCTTACCCATCCTGGCTAATAGCCATTTATGGACTTAGCCACCATGAATTTATCCAGTCCCCTTTTAAACATTGTTATAGTCCTAACCTTCACAACCTCCTCAGGTAAGGAGTTCCACAAGTTGACTGTGCGCTGCGTGAAGAAGAACTTCCTTTTATTTGTTTTAAACCTGCTGCCTATTAATTTAATTTGGTGACCCCTAGTTCTTGTATTATGGGAATAAGTAAATAACTTTTCCTTATCCACTTTCTCAACATCACTCATGATTTTATATACCTCTATCATGTCCCCCCTTAGTCTTCTCTTTTCCAAGCTGAAGAGTCCTAGCCTCTTTAATCTTTCCTCGTATGGGACCCTCTCTAAACCCCTAATCATTTTAGTTGCATTAGAAGGTGGCATTCTTTCCTCAGCACTGAATCCATGTGCCTAGTATGGGTACATGTACAGGACACTAAGCTGTGGGAAGTGTAACATTTTAGAGTAGATGTATACATGTGAAGCCCTGGGCAAATTCCACTTGGGAATCAATATGGGGGAAATTCACCCCTGTGCAGAAGGCCAATGCAGGGCGTAAGTGCCACTTATGTCCCAACCCAGCCCTCAGAATTAGGGGTTAGGTAGGACTTAAGTGGGTGCATATGCCCAGTGCCAGCCTTCTGCACCAGGGAAAATTTCACCCATTGTGCCCACCTGAAATTGCTCCCAGTTCTATTGAGTATCCTACACTTCACTTCTTGTTGGGTTGTGGCCTAGAGAAGTACTTACATTTCCTAAGAACCTAGGAATTGCCACACTGGATCATTTCCAGTGTCCAGTTAGTCCAGTAACTGGTTTCCAACAGTGGCAAGTGCCAGCATTTGTGGTGAATGGAGGGACCAACATCCGTGTGGGCCAATGGAGTATGAAACTCCCATTGACCTAACAGAGAGTGGTGCACATGCATCTGAGAACGACGATTCTAAAGTGGGATCTTTCTGGATAAAAGGCACTATATAAATATAGCCACTGGGCTAAATTTAGAGGTGACATAAATGGTGGGTTAGATTACATGTTGGCAAGTGGAAGAATGGGCTTGAAGCCAGAAAAAACACCCACAGGCAGGGATAAGGAGGTGCAAGACAAAGTGGGGTACAGCTCTCAGTATGTGATTTACATCAATTTACACCCACTAGTCAATGTGTAACTTCCTCCATCTTTTGTATCACGTCTGCATTAGGCCCTGTGCCATTATTCCTGTGCATTGAGGAATTGGTTGTTTAGGCTTTAGATGGCATGCTAATGAGCCTACAAGTTTCCTCTGCTTTATGCCCCTCACCCTTGAAGGCCCAATATTGCAGACACCATTTTTCTGGCTAGTTAGCAATGGACACGTTTCTCTTTGTGGCCCATCAATGCTGCATCTCAATTGACCAGATGGTTTGCTATTGACTTGACCTAGGACACTCCATCCCTTTCAGGGCTCAGCATGTTCCTGACCACTGTTCCGTTGTTAGTGGAAAGGGTGGGAGAGGTCAGGTCAAAGAAACATTCCCATGTCTCCATCATAAAGTGAGAAATTGCAACTGAAGGAACCAGCCTGTAGATGTTTCTTTTGCAAGCTCTCTGCTTCTGATCCCTGAGCGCAGCCTTTCCTTGGAGAAGTATAGTATGTTAGCTAGTTAAGTCCTTGTACAAAATATGATTTCATGGCAGGAAGAAGGGAAAACAAGGAAATGATTCTCAGGATAAAAGCTATGAAATATTATATTCCATTATTACCAATTTCTGCTAATAAAAATGCACTGATGCTTAACTAGACTCTGTTTGAAATGCTTTAGACATGTTTAAAATGTGTATCAAACAGAAAAGGAAAGACACATTGTCCAGATCCAATTACTACTGACTATAATGGGAATTGTGTGGGAGGTCAATTTCAGAACAATGATCCCACATAAAATATTCCTGCCTAGCCACTGTATAGAGCTTGTTGCTTATTGAATTTGCTTTCAATAGATACAGGTTGTCTATTGGCTGGTTCTGAGTGTATACTACAGATGATCGAGAATTTTTAAATGCATTTTTTAATGTGTTTTTAATTTTAAAAAATGCTGATTTGTTGAAACTAAAACTTTACAAATCAGGGTCAGGTTCTTGACTTGAAACAATGTTGAGAAAAAAGGTTTTAAAATTATTAAAATGTTTTGTTTTGACATTTTTGGAACAAAAAATTCTGGCTTTCTTGTTTGAAACAACGTTTTGTTTAGAAATTTTAAATGAAATGTAAGCAAAATACTGGAAGTGAAATGAACTGTTTTGAAACTTTAAAAGGTCTCAGTTGACCTCAAATGAAAACATTTTTCATTTCTGGGTTTAAAAACACTAGTGAGAGTTTGAGATTTTATCCTAATTTAGGAAAAAAATGTGAACTCTTGAAAATATTAGTAGGATGGAAAAACCATTTCCAGGCTAGCTTGAGTGAATAGTTCAATGGAAGCATTCATAAACATTCACATGAATAATAAGGGTGAATTTATTATAATAGGACTCCCAAACCTTTTTGTTCATTCTCATCAATCTTCCATACAAGTGACTTTTTTATTCATAAGAATATTTGCAGAAAAATGAAAATCTTGTGAATATTTGCACAAATGTGTAGCTGTGCTAAGATCTGTGTTGGAAGTGCTCGCATGGCCACCTCAGAATTGCCTTGATTTCCCATCTCCGATTTTTTAAAGTTCCCGCTTTCCAGCCAGGGAACAGAAACAATGTCATGTGACTTCACTGACCAATCACACACTAGGAATAAGGAATAAATAATAACTAAAGCCATAGCTGAAAGGAACAACAGATAGTCTGAAATAGACTCAAATAAAATGTTCTGAAAATTTACAAATAACAAATGTCAGTAGGGTTATTCCTGATTTACACCAATACTTTTGAGATCAGAAGTGAAGACGTTAAAATAATGAATATAAATATTAAACTATTTTATAAAGTAAGAAAATTATATATTTAAAAATCTAAATATCCAACAAAAACATGCAAAAAAATATATGCAAGACTACCTTTCAACCTGCCAAGGCTCACATGCGGAATGCAATGTGAGATGCAGACCCAAAATAAGGGACATAAAAAATGATTCAGGCAGGAAACTTAAAATGCTGCTGGTGTTATCTGTTAGGTGTAAAGGTCCCTTTCCATAATCTCAGGTTCATGATGCTGCATTTCTGATGTAAATAATACCCACCTATAAAAGTGAGGAGACCTTAAATTTGTGAATGACCAATGTTCTTCCAAATGAGTGGCCTGGCTCTGTGTGCGGGGATGGCGTACTAGCTGTATATGACACTAACAGAATACAAATAAATCATCGTCAACTCAAACAACTCATTTTCTGTGGACCTGATCCAAAGTCAACAGGAGTCTTTTGGATTTGCATCAGGCTCTCATGGAATAACTGCCCTCCATAAGAGGTGTACTCTTCCCATTCCCTGTGTATGCTCATATCATTCCTCTCATTAGCTGTTGGAACAATTTACCAAGGGTCATGGTGGATTGTCCAGCACAGACCATTTTTAAATCAAGATTGGGTGGGTTTTTTCCCTAAAGATCTGCTCTAGGAATTATTTTGGGGAAGTTCTAGGGCCTGTGTAATACTTGAGGTCAGCCTACATGATCACAATGGTCCCTTCTAGTCTTGGAATCTATGAATCATCCTTATTTAATCATATCCATCACTGTCTTGTTAGTTGGAGGCCAGATTCTGCCACTCTAACTCCTATGAAATAGTGCCTTACTATACACAGACCCCCACTGGCTTCACTGCGACTATGTGTAGAATGAAGTACTGAGCAAGTGTGGCAGCATCTGGCCCTTTTTACTGGGTTCGTGCTCCCAAATTAGACTGTAAACTCTATGGAGTAGGACACAGAGTCTGACTCGTCTCACACACTGCGTTTATTCCATTTAAGCTCAGTGGTGTTACTTTGTGTGGACTCATACCTACTCCCTTTTCATCTATGTGTGAATGTTGTGCACATGGATGGTGCCACAGAGATAACAAATAATATAATCCCATTGAAATGCTTATCTCGCCTCTTGCTCTGGAAGCCAATGAAGTTGCAGAAGTGAATTTAGTGATTTGAAGATGAAAAGTGCCCGATGAGTGTAGTTGCTAGTTCGAATCTCTTCTTTTGTGGAGTCTTTTGACATTTAGAATTCAGGATGATATTTGCCAGTGAAACAAAAGATGAAATAATAATAATAATTATAAAACATGCAGTAGGCAAAACATAGCAAGCCTGTGATTTAGAGAAATTAGGTTACTGAGCCTTCTGCCTCTCAGATATGTGATCTGAAAGCTGAGAACATTGTTCAGTTTTTCAGACATATGTGCAATGCTCAATAAACAGAGTGTCAAATTCTGCCCTCAGTTACACTCCTGAAAGGGCAGAGTATGCCCCAGAGTTTATAACATCGAAAGGTTATTTTATCAATATGGCCAAGGGAACTGACGAGAAGTCACGAACCAGGCAGAGAATATTTATATTTATATTCGGTATGTATATTTGATCAGCTCAGCTGAAACAAGTTGTGGGAAATATAAATATTCAAGTGAAGGAAACTGAGATCAAGAGCTGTTTGCTGTATCAGAGACATCAAAGTTCAGTCATCTAACTATGTGGCCATTACCATTTTGGCTCTGTTGCTGTGTTTTGGTTTCTGCAGACTTTTTAGGAATGTAGGCATGCCTGGTGCTGTCCAGCTGTAACATACTTCCCAGAGTCCTTTGAGAATTGTGAAGCACTGGGAAGAAGTATCTTTGCTGCTCAGTGGCTGTGTAATGCTGCATTTTTCCTCCTTTGTTGAATAGGGGAGTTTAGTGTTCATGTCAGGCAGCTGATTGGTGGCATCTTTGGCCCGTACTTTGGCCCAGAATCTCAAAAGTATTGAGGCGCCTAACTCCCACTGAAATCTGAGTGTTTGTTCATAAAGCAGATAGGGCATATGCTGTGGCAATGAATATTGCCTGACCCACTGTGCCTCAACCTTGACTAGCAAACACTACCTGAAAGGGTAAGAGGGTAGTTCACTCTCCAGTTCCATTCAATCCTTGTGCCTTTTGCTCAGATTGTCAAGGAAGCTACCCATTAGTGCCAACTGTAATGGCAATTGTTTTATGATGCAACTAGACTAGTGGACAGACACCACCAATTCAATGTATATACACCACTGAACTGCTATCCCATCATACGAATTTTTGGTTACCCCACTAACCTACATTTGATGGGACCTAGAGATAAAAGGGTCTGCATGGCATGTGCAATCCACTAAATCATCCAGTCTCAGTGCTACAGTGCATAATACAAATGGCATGTAGGACTCTGTGGCTGTCACTTGGTTGTACACCATGGCTATTCAGAGCTTTAGACAACAGCAAGCACTGTAGCCAGATCCTCCAACACCAACATCCCATGACTGTGCTACAGGGGACTGTGACGCAGGGACATCTTGGCAGAGGGGACACACTGGATTTTACAATGATCCCTTAGGTCAGATTGATGGAAAATAATTCACTAAAGGTGGCATCTGAGGTCTCTAACAAATAGCCCACTGATCAGCATAATCCCGGCAAAACGTAGGTACAGATAATATTTAAGGAATTATGGTTCTATACTGAAAATTATGTTCTTAAGGCATTTAACCAGCAGGAGACATGTCTCAGACAGGTTCTTTTCACACAAGGGATAATAGACACCTATCTCCCTGTCTGGTCATTGTGTACTGGGTGCCTCACAATGGAGGCCTATTTGCATACTGAGCCAGATGCTGATTAGAAGATTGCAAAATCTATAAGAAAGGAGTATACAGGGCGGGAAAAAACAGCAGGGAGTTTATGAATGAGGAAAACAGATTGTTCTGATATATCTGGCAGTGCAGACACCCTGGATCTTTCACCGAGGAGGCAAGCTGACAGAGTGCCTTGTCTAATGAATGGAAGATCACAGCCAAGCCTGGCAGTAAAACACTGAAAAGAATTTCGGTGAGAATTGCTTTATAAGACATGAAAGTATCCAGTTAAGTAAGTCTAGGTTCTAGAATGCATGTTATGGTTTTATTTTATATGTAACCATTTGTTTCCCATACTTCTACTTGCTATTACTTAAATCTCTGTACTTTGTTATATAAACTTTTACTTGATTTCACTATAAACAGATCTAAGTGCTGTGTGTCAAGTGGAGTTGTGAACTGTGGTGAAACTGGTAAGCTGGGGTGGACTGTTTCTTTGGAAGCAGCAAATTTGTGGATTCTGAGCGTGTCCAGTGGACCAGGGGCTGGAAATTCCAGGGAGACATTCAGACATTGGGGGTTGGAGTGTGCCTATTTGCTAATCTGTCAAGAGAGAGCAGGGCCTGCTTAGGCCTAGAGGAGAATGCTTGAGTTGCCCATGGCCTTTAGAATTGGGGAATTTTAGCTTTTAACAGTTTAACCTATGAGCTACAGCTGGGATTACATATAGTAGAAGTAGAGCCATGTGAAGAATGGATTTTTTAGTTAATTGGAGATTTCAAAACGTTAAAAAAATCTTTTCTAGTTAGACTGAAAATGATTTTTTTAGAATTTTTTGATTAATCAAAATGTTGAAAAAAATCGTTTCAGGTCAAATATGTTTTGTTTCAACAAAATAAAAACATTTCATTTTGATTTGGAGAATTTTAAAACGTTTTAAAATATTTGAAAATAAAATGGAAGGAAATTTTTAAACAAAAAGTCAAAATGTTTCATTTTGAAAGTTTTAAAACTAAACAGTTTGATTATTTTGGATTTTTTTTTTAAAGAAACAAATAATTGGTGAAATAGGCACATGGTTGTGAAAGAATTTGATGTCACCGAATCTGCATTTGAACAAAATTTCACTCAGCTCTTAGTAGAGGGCAATGGTGCACATAAACCCCAAACAACGCACAGTCAACCTGTGGAACTCTTTGCCAGAGGATGTTGTGAAGACCAAGACTATAACAGGGTTCAAAAAAAGAACTAGATAAGTTCACAGAGGATAGGTCCATCAATGGCTATTAGCCAGGATGGGCAGGAATGGTGTCCCTAGCCTCTGTTTGTCAGAAGCTGGGAATGGGCGACAGGGGATGGATCACTTGATGATTACCTGTTCTGTTCATTCCCTCTGGGACACCTGGCATTGGCCACTGTCAGAAGATAGACTACTGGGCTAGATGGACCTTTGATCTGACCCAGTATGGCCATTCTTATGTTCTTATACAGCTTGTTACAATATAATTTTAGTGCTTGTTGAAGAGAATTTACTCCATATTTGCTTTGGTTTTACTGATCATTGATAGTCACCTTTAACACTTTTTTGATCAGCAAGTCCTCAGCTTGCATTCCAGCTGCTCTTGCAAGCTCTACCTTCAGCTCAATATAATGCTTATGTTCTTTTCACAACCCCCCGAAAGACAACAACACAAGACAGTCAAAAGGCACCTTAAATACCAGCTCTTGAACTCTTGAGGCTAAGGAAATATGTCTTGGACCACAGGATTCTGAATAAATTGCAGAGTGGGGGTTGTAAAACGTTGTTCTCAGAAATGAGCATAAATCCTGTGGGCTGAAGAGTATGAGAGAAGGGAAGTAACTGAGTGAGCTCTCTGTTGGCAGCCGATGGGCAATACTGAACACTAAGTATTATACTTCTGTTTTCGGGGGGGATTATGGGGATTTTAAAGATCAGAAGTGGAGTCAGTCTTTGCCTTTATGGGACCCCAGCCAACAACTAAGGAGCGGGTAAGGGTGTGTGAATCTATTTATATGAACTGGGCTTTGAGTTCTCTGATCCAACTACTTGCGGTGAGCATCTGGATATAAATTACTCTTCCCTCCATTCACACTGATGGACCCGTGACATGAGAGATTGAGTTATCTCTTCCCTCTGCTCATGCTGCTGAAAAAGGTTAATGTGCAGTGATATTTAAGGCCCAAAGGGATCATCTAGTCTGACCTTCTGCATAACACAGGCCATACATCTTCCCTGTATTAATTCCTGCTTCATGTCCAACAATTGCGCTTGAACTACAGCAGATCAGAAAAACAGCCCATTTTGTTTTAAAAATTGCTAGTGAGGGAGAATCCACCATAACCCTTGTTAAACTGTCCAGTATTTAATTACTCTCACTGTTAAAACTTTGCTCTTTATTTCTAGTCTGCATTTGAGTAGCTTCAGCATCCAGCCATTGGATAGTCTTATATCTTTGTCTGCTGAAAGATTTCTTTCAGAGTAACAGCTGTGTTAGTCTGTATCTGCAAAAAGAACAGGAGTACTTGTGGCACCTTAGAGACTAACAAATTTATTTTTGCATAAGCTTCCACAGGCTACAGACCACTTCATCAGATGCATAGAATGGAACATATAGTAAGGATATCTATATATATCTATATATATCTATATCTATATCTATATCTATAGATATATATACAGAACATGAAAAGGTTGAAGTAGCCATACCAACTCTAAGAGGCTAATTAATTAAGATGAGCTATTATCAGCAGGAGAAAAAAAAACTTTTGTCGTGACAATCAAGATGGCCCATTTCAGAGAGCTGACAAGAGGTGTGAGGATATGGGGAAATAGATTCACTCTGTAATGACTCAGCCATTCCCAGTCTCTATTCAAGCCTAAGTTAATGGTATCTAGTTTGCATATTAATTCAAGTTCAGCAGTTTCTTGTTGGAGTCGGTTTTTGAAGCTTTTCTGTTGTAAAATTGCCACCTTTAAGTCTGTTACTGAGTGACCAGAGAGGTTGAAATGTTCTACTGGTTTTTGAATGTTATGATTCCTGATGTCAGATTTGTGTCCATTTATTCTTTTGCGTAGAGACTGTCCAGTTTGGCCAATGTACCAATGTACATGGAATCATAACATTCAAAAAACAGTAGAACACTTCAACCTCTCTGGTCACTCAGTAACAGCCTTAAAGTCACACAAGACCCTCTGAGGTAGGCAAATGTGTTATTTTAATTTTACAGATGGATAAGCAGAACCTCAGAAATGATATACAAGTCAGTGACAGAGCTAGGACTAGAATGTAGGTCTAACCATTATACCATATACTAATTCCCCCATGCTCTGTTTTATCTTACGTATTCCTGTTATGCCTTTATTGTTATGCTATGGTCACAGGGTTTGAATTGCATCTACATACACTGGTGATATAAGTTACATATAGTCAAACTGGTGTTAGCTGGCATATATGAAGATGCAACTTACAAATTTATAAAAACTGGAAGTGTGTAATAAGGATCAATATTTGGGTCTTTACAGGGTGACAAAACATGAATACCGGCTGCCTACTTCTATGCCTGCAAGGCTTGTCCATCTGTACCACAGGCTTTCAGCACAGATGGTGAGGCAGTGTTCTCCCTAACAACGCTAAAGTGTTCAATAACTATTTGTGTGTGTATTTCTGAATATGATTTTCGTCCTTGTTACATTTCTTTCCTGATTTTTTTGGAGCCGGGGGGGGGCTCCAGGCACCAGCACGCCAAGCGCATGCTTGGGGTGGCAAGCCACGGGGGGCACTCTGCCGGTCGCCGCGAGGGTGGCAGGCAGGTTGCCTTCGGCGGCATGCCTGTGGAGGGTCCGCTGGTCCCGTGGCTTCAGTGGACCTCCCGCAGGCGTGCTGCCGAATCCGCGGAACCGGGGACCTCCCGCTGGCAAGCCGCCGAGGGCAGCCTGCCTGCCGTGCTTGGGGCGGCAAAATACCTAGAGCCGCCCCTGTTTGGAGAGTAATGAACTATTAACAAGGCTAAGGAAATGTCAGCATTCAGACTCTGACTTGGCACTAGTATAAGTGCTGTGTAAGTAAGTTCCACACCATCCTCCATCCCCATTGGGATGCATTTTTGGATGTGTCCTTTGGTACCATTTTGTGTTGCAAACAATGGAATCCCAAATGCTGCTGCAATTGATCTGCCCTTGAAATTCCCAGAATACGTGTGGTCTATACATGGAATGGATGCAGGTAGAATTTACATAGCCTGTGACAAGATGAAGCAGCAAGCATCTGATAGATCTAAAGGGCAGCAGTGTTAGTGACATTTGCAAGTGGGTAGTCAAAAATGCCAGGTAATTGTATTCTGAAAGATTTCTAGTATCTGGTAGAGATTGTATTAATGTCACACCCAGAGCCTAACAGCAACTAGTAAAGATCATGGGTGAAATCCTGACCCCATTGAAATCAATAGCAAAACTCCCCTTGACTTCAATGGCCTAGCAGTTCACCCATCCCAGCTTATAACTGAGAACTGACTCCAAAATAATAATAATTAATCAGATCATACAGCTGGTGTAGCTCATTGTTTTTGATAATACCAGTGAGAGATCTCTGCAATAGAGCTGGTAGGAAATCTTTTGACAAAATGTTTTTTTCATCTGAAAATGCCAGTTCACTGAAACTGAATGGCAAAGGCTTGATTTCAATGAATTTCCTGTTGTGAGCAATTTTTGAAAAAAAGAGTTGCAACATTGTCAAAACATCCTGTTTTTATATTTTCAAAATGAAATGTTTTGTTTAAAAATTTAATTTATAGTATAAAAAAATCAAAAATTTTTTGATTAGCCTGAACCAATTTTTTTTTTATTTTCAGTTAGCAAAAATGTCTAAGATTTCAACTTTTTGTCCCAATTCAGGATGTGAAAATTTTTCAAAAACTCGAAAATATTTGCAGGATGGGAAAACTGTTTCCCATCTCACTTTAATTTGTGATCTAGAATTTGATTGGGTAGCAGTTTATTAGTCTGTGATGTTAGACTCTATTAGTAGTATGTGAATTTAATTTCATAAAAGTAACTAGAGTTTAACATAAATGCTTGCTAATAATCTAAAGATTATGAATTCTGCATTCTCACTGGTGAGCTGTTACTTATCTGAGTCATCTGACTGGATAGTGGAACTAGTTAGATGAGTAACTGCACTTTATTGGGAGTAAGGGCTTCAAAATCTGGCTTAATTAACAAAATAAATAGAAAACATTCTGCTCATGTTAAAAGGGGGAAGATTTGTATTTTCCCCTTTCCATTAGATTTAAAACCTAAAAAGATATAACCACCATGCTATTTCCCGCTACACATAAAATAATAAATAAATAAAATGTAATCACAATGCATCCGGATTCTGTGCATATATTATCTATGTGCTTGTGTGCATGGTATGTACTGATGTGTTCAGGAGGGGATGAAATAACACGTGCAACTATCTAGTGGATGGCCCAATCCATTGTATGCAGGGCCACCCAGAGGATTCAGGGGGCCTGGGGCAAAGCAATTTTGGGGTCCCCTTCCATAAAAAAAAGTTGCAATACTATAGAATGCTGTATTCTCATGGGGGCCCCTGCAGGGCCCGGGGCCTGGGGCAAATTGCCCCACTTGCCCCCACCCCCTCTAGACAGCCCTGATTGTATGAACACTTTTAGGAACAGATTTTTGAAAGTGCTCATCTCCCAGCTACCCCCATTGAGAACACTTCTCATTCTCAATGAGAAATGCTGGTTTCTGCCGAACTCTTTTGAAAAACTGCTTCCAGCTGTGGATGTTGAGCACTTTTGAAAATCTGGCCCATGAGGCCTGAGCCAAAACCCAAGAAAAGCCCCAAACCTTGATGAGGTTCAAATCCCAATCTCAAATTTGCAGGTGAAGCCCATTTTTATGAAGCTCTCACCAGTGCTGCCTGACTCCTGGGGCCAAGTGTATTGTATCACACATGTATTGTATCACACATGCAATTCACACAAATGTGAGTGTGATATATGTGCCTAGGGAGGGTGATAGACATATAAACCCAAGGAATTATAACATTGTATTTTCTATTTGTTTGCCCTATGGAACTACTTTGTCCTGTTATGGTGATACATTAATAAAAGACTAAACAGTGCCAGTGACAATGCTGAGGCAGGTAGTGAGCTACATTGTGAGCACAGCTAGTCCCCATGAAAACATGCGTGTATCGTTATCACATTATCCACCTTCTGCCACCTCCATATGTTAATTTCAACCAGTTTTTTGCATTTTGTAGGCAATTTAAATGGCATGATCTGTAGACCCCGGCTTCAGGGAAGTCCTTAATGTGCATAGTCAATAGGACTTCTCAGTTGCTCAGTGTTATGTCTGTATGTAAGTATCTTACTGCAGTGGGGACTAATGTAAAAAGTGTCTCTTACTCTAGCACCTACCACAAAGGGGCCCTGATCCCTATCATATAAGTGATAAATAATATAAGAATAATAAAGGTATTTAACTTTTCCAATCACATTAGCAAACATCACGCACTGCATGCCACAAACAAAAGCTTTCTTTTACCTGTGAAGTTAACTTTCAGTAGATAATCTTTATACAGCTTCTTGCCATCCAGAAGTTTCATGGCATCACAAAGTTTGGTGGTGTTGGGGCACAGTGTCCGTTGCATTTTGTGCAAGGCGTGGGCCATCGCGTACACAGCATTCACCACAAACATGATCTTGGATTCCTGCTCGTAATTGGAACTGTTGATATTTAAGTGTTTGTCGCAAGCTTTTCTGTGCGGCATTCTGTTCTGGAGACTGCACTGGAATTTTTGCTCCCAGAAGTCCCTGAACCAGGGATTGCGATGGTTATTATAAGGATTGAGGCTTTGGAAGTACCTGTCAAACTCTTTAACTGGGTGGGAAGCAAGTTCCAGGGTTATTGCTCCATAAGCTACATGCTCGTTGCCCTTGACAACGCTTTCCTGGGCCCCCCAACCGTCACTGGCGACCCACGTAAAGGAAACATTGAATCGATTAGCGGCAGCAATGAGCTCCCGAGAGTCATCGCTTCGCATGAAGAGCACAACCACTCTTGCGTTGGGTTTCTGAAGCAGCTCTCTGATCACACTGTCATAGGACTTCCTGATGTTGGACCTGCCAACCTTCTCTGAGGTGGCAATACAGATGTTCCGGAGGCGAGCCTCCTGTTCAAAGGCTTCGATCCCTGTCTCTCCATAGTCTCCTTCTGAGGCAACCGTTGACACATAGGTCCAGTTGAAGAACCGTAAGATCTCAGCCATTGCTTTTGCTTGATAGAAGTCGGGGGGGACCGTCCTTGCGAAATAATCATAGCGGGACTTGTCACTCAGCTTGGCACTGGTGGAAGCGTAGCTGATCTGGGGGATCTGGAATAGCCTCAGCAAATTTGCAACCTGGAGGGAATAGGGAAAAGACACATTTTAATGGGTGGTAATTACGAATTTGAACCAAACATACCTATGAAGCGCCAAACAATGGCTGTTCTAGTGTGAGTTGCCCTGGAGGAGATGGGGTATCTAGCAGAGGCTACAGGTCCAACCCTGTCCCTATCTCTGATGGCATCAATGCACTGGAGGGAGCCTGAAGTCCTGCTTATTCCCATAATACAAGAACTAGGAGTCACCAAATGAAATTAATAGGCAGTAGGTTTAAAACAAATACAAGAAGTTCTTCTTCACGCAGTGCACAGTCAACTTGTGGAACTCCTTACCTGAGGAGGTTGTGAAGGCTAGGACTATAACAGCGTTTAAAAGAGAACTTGATAAATTCATGGTGGTTAACTCCATAAATGGCTATTAGCCAGGATGGGTAAGGAATGGTGTCCCTAGCCTCTGTTTGTCAGAGGGTGGAGATGGATGGCAGGAGAGAGATCACTTGATCATTACCTGTTAGGTTCACTCCCTCTGGTGCACCTGGCATTGGCCACTGTCGGTAACAGGATACTGGACTAGATGGACCTTTGGTCTGACCTGGTACGGCCGTTCTCATGTTCTTATGCTGCCCCATTCACTCAACCCAAGTCCTTCTGGAGGCATAATGGGCCGTATTCGCTGCTGCGAAAGGGCTGGCTCCACTGGCTTCAGTAGAGCTGTGCCCATATACACCAGCAGAGAATTCGACCCAGTGCCACCAGGACCACTGTTTGGTTGGAGCATATCCAATCTTGGCATTTATACTGGTGGGACTGGAGTGTCCTGTCCCGGCACAGTGTGATTCGGTTTTTCAAGGGCCTAATTAGGCATGTGACTGAATATCCCAGTATGCTCGGAGTGGCCTCCAAATGAATTTATACAAAGCCTCCTCCTCCAAAGAAACTCCTCAAGCCCCTCCTGTTTGGTGACACGCTCCAGCTGTGCTCTTTGTTCTGTACTGTTCTGGTCAGTGCTCCCCCCAGGGTGGTGACCTGTTATTTGTTCGGCATGGCTCTCCGACTATACAGTGCCATGTTCTCCTACAGTGCTATATAAATATTAAATAATTATAATAATCCCTAATTGCACTTGCTAGGAGACGTATGTTGTGCAGTGTACCGCTTTTTTACACACTGCCATTTCCCTTGCTACTGGGCAGTTATGACACGTAATGTGTTTCTATCAATCTATCCAGATCATACGGGTAGCTATGAGACAGTGTTGCTCTTGGGCTGTATCTGGAAGGAGACGAGGAAAGATATGTTCTTCCTTGTTGCCATTGTGATGGTACACTCCATATGTGTTATGAAAATATGCTTTGAACGTGAATATAATGTAACTGGAATCTGCTTTATGCAAAAGGTCTCTTGTAAAGTATCATTACAACGCTTATAATCTACAGAGTGTGTTCATCTTATTTGTATGCATGTATCATTCTTGTATCTGAAGCTAGAAATATGAAGTGTAACTCTGAGGTTGCATTGTAATTATGCAAAGTGTGGGCCATTAATGGTGGCTTAGAATCTTGATGGGTCCCATTGACTAGGACAATGGTTGTAATGGTTTATTTACCTGCAAGCCTTCCTGTGTACATGTAGGGCAGCCCAGGAAGAATGGAGGCTGGTGTCTCACAGGACATGTGACCATGTCACATGACACTGAAATCCATCTTAAATCTGGTACTTTTCCATTTAGAAGGAGGGGTAGGGACCCAGAGAGACAAAAGATTCCGGCCTTGTGCCAAAGCTATAAAAGGGGGTGGAACAGAACAAAGGAGGCTTCCAGTCATGAGAAAAACCCTAGTTTCCACCTAAGATGACTGCTGGAACTAACAAGGACTGTACCAGGGGAAAGGATTGTGCCCAGACTAGGAAGGAGTCTAGACTGTGAAAGAATCTTATTGGAACATCTCTGAGGGTGAGATTTTACCTGTAATCAGTTTCTTAATGTATTAGGCTTAGACTTGTGTGTTTTTGTTTTATTTTTTCTTGGTGACTTACTTTGTTCTGTCTGTTATTACTTGAAACCACTTCAATCCTACTTTTTATACTTAATAAAATCACTATTGTTTATTAATGAACCCCAGAGCAAGTGATTAATACCTGGGGGAGCAAACAGCTGTGCATACCTCTATCAGTGTTATAGAGGGCAGACAATTTATGAGTTTCCCCTGTATAAGCTTTATACAGAGTAAAATGGATTTATTTGGGGTTTGGATCCCATTGGGAGCTGGATATCTGGGTGCTGGAGATAGGTGATCTGCTGAGCATTTTTTGGTTAAAGCCTGCAGCTTTGGGGGCGTGGACCAGACCTGGGTCTGTGTTGCAGCAGGCTAGCATGTCTGGCTCAACAAGGCAGGGTTCTGGAGTCCCAAGGTGGCCTGGAAAATGGGCTCAGTGGTAATTTCAGCATGTCAGGTGACAGTCCCAAGGTGGTCTCTGTGACTGAACCCGTCACAGCCATGTCTTGCTGGTCATTTGCAGTAGGTCTCATGTGACTGAAAGGGAATAGAGCTGTTTCCACTGTGTGCTAGTAATCTGGAATAAACCAAATTTAAAGTTTCTAGTATAACCAGTCTTGGAATATGGCCCAATAAAAATGTTGAAAATTTTTCCTAAAGCCAATCATACCTATTAAATCTAAATAAAAAAATGGCATAACCAAGTCACTTCAGATTTTGACCCCAAATTGTCTTCGGACCACAGACCACACCTGAGAGATTTCAAGTGCAGTGGACTTTTGCGAAATTTAGAGTAAGGATATTTGTAACAAGAAGGATGGCTAGTGTTGTGGTTAAGGTTGTCCTCTGGAACTTTGTAGACTGAGGTTTAATTCATGTGCTACCACAGAGACGGCCTGTGTTTACTGTCTGGAGTAGATGCAGGGTGGCGTCTAGACGCGATATATCGATATATCGAACTCCGAACGCGCTCCCGTCGACTCCGGAACTCCACCACCGCAAATGGCGGTGGCGGAGTCGACGGGGGAGCCACGGACTTCGATCCCGCGCCGTGAGGATGGGTAAGTAGTTCGAACTAAGGTAGTTCGACTTCAGCTACGCTATTCGCGTAGCTGAAGTTGCGTACCTTAGTTCGACCCCCCCCCCCCCAGTGTAGACCAGGCCTAAGAGACAATAGCCTAGGATTGCATAAGAGCAGATGATTGGCCCAATTGGTTATCCATTATAAGAGGAGGCTCTGTGTCAGAGTGTGTGTGTGCATGCGCTTGGCTCATGAACAGTGGATCCCAGCTTTATGGGCTGGACAAGCACTGGAAGAAGTAATCATTGGGTAAGAAATATCTTATTAGACAGGAAAGTACCTTGCAATAAGTACAGGCTATAGATTGTGTTTTATGTTTTACATTTACCTGTAATCTTATGTTTTCAAAATCTTTTGTTTGAATTTTTATCTCAAGCTCCGTTAAATAAACCAGGAGATGCAGGGCCGGCTCCAGACCCCAGCGCGCCAAGTGTGCGCTTGGGGCGGCGTGCCGCAGGAGGGCGGCAGGTGGCTCCGGTGGACCTCCCGCAGGCGTGCCTGTGGAGGGTCCGCTGGTCCCGCGGCTTCGGTGGAGCATCCGCAGGCATGCCTGCGGGAGGTCCACCGGAGCCGCGGGACCGGCGACCGCCAGAGCGCCTCCCGTGGAGTGCCACCCTGCTTGGGGCGGTGCAATTCCTAGAGCCGCCCCTGAGGAGGTGGGATGCACTGGTTCCTCAGAGGCAGATGATCAGTGTACATTGTGGGTGTCCAGAAGACAGGGGATTGGGCACTTGAGTGTAACAAACCGGGTTGTGTCAATTGCTATCTTACATAGGAAAAGAGTGGGGCTTGTGGAGCTGGGAGCCTGTGTTGCCAGTAGCCAGTGGCTGGGAAGAGTTTTCCCTAGTGGAAACAGACAGGGCACCCTCCAGCTGAATGAAGGGGGTAGTAATTCATCCCATACTCCTCTGGTAACCCCAAAAGAATGTCACAATATGGATTTAGGAATCTAACTTTAGGTTTCAAAAAGCTGGCCTAGCTGTGTGCCCTTTCTATATATATACTCTGCTTGTTATGTGCAAATGGAAGTCTGTCATTCGTCAGTCTAATGACAACTGAGACCCCAGTTCCTTTCAGAGTCTTTGAGCCATTTCCATAAGTGCCTTGCATTGAACTGCACTTGTTTGGCAAAAATTGCCTGTTTTAAAGTCGTCGTTCCTATTCTTTCACTTTGAAACAGTGTGTGTTACACACCACAGTGCAGTGAAGGTGCTGGTAAGGGCTCCTTGTCTGTAATTCTCAAGCAAGTGAAAAACAAGAAAAAATAATCATTTAAAAAATGGTACTGCCAGGAATAGGCACTGCTATTCAACATATAATTTTGTTTTCCCACCCAATTTTCTTGTCATTCATTAGTCTAAATGCTGGAAGGTCTAGGTTTCAGGTTTGCAACACCTACGCTTTTCAGAAACCACAGATTCAAGTCTTCCTTTTACACTTTGAGCTAGATTTCCTGAGCACCAATGAAATCTGAACATATAATATTTTGTCTGTGTAACGCTGACAGACCGGGGACCTCTGGAGCTTAGTGCATGAGCCAAAAGCCAACTGGCTGTTAACTAAGGCTGTAGAGTGGACTCATTTTCTCTCTCTCTTTAAGTGGTCTTGGTGCCACTAGATGGGACAGAACACCACACCCAGGAGGTGTGTGGGTTACATACTTCCCCTAGCTGAGGCAGCGCATCCCGAGCTTCAGAGACTTCCCAGCTGAAATCCCAGACAAGCCCCCACTTGTAACGCCGACACACCCCGGTTATCAGCGGACAGAATCGAACCAGGAACCTCTGGAGCTTAGTGCATGAGCCTCTATCGCATGAGCTAAAAGTCAACCGGCTGTTAGCTAAGGCTGTAGCACAGACTCATTTTCTCTCTCTCTTTAAGTGGTCTCGGTCCCACTAGATAGGACAGAGCACCACATCCAGGAGATGTGTGGGTTACATCTGCCCTGTGCGGGCATTGAATATACCATGGCACTTTTGGTTAGAGATGGGGTTTGCTCTAATGTCTTCGGTCAATAGTGTTATTATATATAACTGCTTTACCATGTGTCAGGTCACATTCAATTAACATATGAGACATCTTGTTAGATAACAATATTTTGTTCTCCTTCCACTGAGAATCTCATAGCGCTTTATAAACCTTAATGAATTTAGCCTCACAACACTCCTGGAACAAAAGGTAGGTACTAGAAATTACATTTTACACAGGCAGGGTAAGTAACTCGTCCATGATCTCACAGTGAGCCACTGGCAGAGCCAAGGACCCAGGTTTTCTAAGAAAGAGGCACAGCTGCCACATACCTTCCAAGTAGCTCGTAAGCTGTTTTGTTTGCAGTGTTTGCAGGGGCAAATGTAGGTCAGAGTGTGGCCAGCAACACATTTATCTCTGTATGCAATGATAATGCCTTCAATTTTCATGTTTGGTCTTTTTATGCTATTTTTCTTAATCCAAATATATATATATATATATATATATATATATATATATATATAATATATATATATTATATATATATATATTTAAAAGTGCATAGGGGGTCATTTTAGGTAGGTAGATAATAGGGAAAATTGATTTGCAAAGGAGTGATATGCATGAGAGAGTTGAAGCAGATGTTCCCTACAACAAGGCTGCTTTTCCTTCAAAACATGTGTGAGTAAATGTAGTGCTCATGAGAGTGAGGGACTCAGTGACCTGGGTTTGTGTCAAGTCTCATCATGAGTAAAAAACTGGAGTAGGCTCTGTTCATATATCGTAGTTCTGAATTTCTTTCTTGTGCACTACTTGTGATCTGTCCTGAGAACACCAACTCCTGTCACACAGGCCATCAAGCTGTTCTAGGGTCACCACGGGCCAGACCAGATCTACAAATAGGGGAGTAGTAAAGGGAAAAAAAGAAGGAGGTTCAGAAGTTAGGGCCCTGATTTAGGAGACTTGGGTTCACTTCCCTACACCCCCCGTGGTTGCTTCTGGCAGCAGGTAGGCAATGAATGCCTCATGACTCAGCAAGGTACATGTGACCCAGGACTCCATGTTTGTGCCAGTAACTTTCCATGCACCTGGACTAAAGGGTATAAATTGTAGACTGTGACATCATTCTTTGCCTTCAATCCTGCTCCATTTCTCTGGACTATGATTTTCCAACAAGAGGGAAGCTTTCAACAAAGGACTGATGACCCTCAATCTTTTTGGGTGATCCAGAGAGACTTATTGCAAGCAAGCAGAATAACCATGACTGCAGTTATCCTGACCTAGAGACTCCGAAATCAATTGTAATGTATATGATTCCTTTAATCATTTAATAAGTCTCTCCTTTTCTTTTTTTTTTAAATAAATGTTTAGTTGGTTTACTTAAGATAGGCTGCATTGTGGTATTTGGTGAGATTCTGAAAGTATGTGTTGACTTTGGGATTGGAAGAACCTAACGTGCGGTGAATTTTGATTTTTAATAACCTTTCATCACTAAGTCCAGCTGTCTGGTGGTAACCAGTGGCTGGAGTGCCTCGGGGTCTGTTGTGAGCTCTCTGTGAAATAGTGCAGTGATACAAGAGCTCACTTTTGTTACTGGCTTGGTGAAAACTTAGGAGAGAATGTACCACCCGTTTAGGGTATGTGCCCTATATTTTGGCAGTCTGGCCTGAGACTGGCGCTCTTCGCTATGTCACATACCAGGCAGCATGACACTAGGCTACCACTGGAAGGGTTAATTTAATTTCCACGTGTGTAGACATACCCGTGCCAGGTTTGATCAAACCAGTGCGCTAAAGGTAGAAGTGTAGCCACTGTGGCACAAGTAGTGAGAGAAGCTAGCCACCTGAGTATGGACCCAGCGTTTCCGATGGGATCTTATTCAAGGATGCTGTAGCTACAGTTCAAGGTCGATCAGCATTAGTGTGGGAATGTCTGCTCAGGCTGGAAAACACATGCAGGCATATCTGCAGTGCAGTCTGAGGCTGTGCCTCAGTTTCCCATCAGTAACATAGGGAAAATAGTACTTCACAGGTGTGTACACTAAAGACTGTGAGACACTCAGATCCACAGCAATGGGGGCTCTGTAAGTACCTAAGATAGAAAGCAGCAAAAAGTCCTGTGGCACCTTATAGACTAACAGATGTTTTGGAGCATGAGCTTTCATCGGTGAATACCCACTTCGTCGGATCCAATGAAGTGGGTATTCACCCATGAAAGCTCATGCTCCAATACGTCTGTTAGTCTATAAGGTGCCACAGGACTCTTTGCTGCTTTAACAGATTCAGACTAACATGGCTACCCCTCTGATACTAAGATAGAAAGGTGGCTTAGGGTTATCTTCTCTCATACGTTTGGGTCCTGCACTGCGCACAGCTCACCTGGACTAGAGGATCTCATCCTGAGAGGATAACTACAATGCACGAGTGTTGCTGTTCCAATTTAACCATTGAGCTATAACTTCAGTATCAAACACAGAGACAGAAGCTAAGTTACTTAGGAGTCCCAGCCCACCCATCCTCATGTACAGCGTATGAACCACTCAGAGGAATGAAGGAGCAATCAGCTGTAACTAAATCTCTATAACGTTCTTTAAGTTGCTTATTGTTTTGCATTAATGTATGCCATCTAACAACATTCCTGCCAAAAGGGAAAAATTAAGAAAAAGCAACCCCACAAACAAAGAAAAATGCCTTTATTTAGCGTTTTCTTCTGCCAGAAGTCTTAGAAATTAAGCTGTAAACATCTAGCTACATATTCACTTGTGGCCATTTGTTAGGATATAAAGCGTAAGGGCCTTTTCTTACTGTGACAGTCTGAGGCCCTGTCCTTTGGCTAAGCCTTTGGCTAAGCGGCAGAGGCAGCCATAAGCTGGGAAGCGTAGGGTCACATCCTCACATTCCAAACTAGTCACATTGAAATAAGGCAATCTGGGCCTGTTAGAAAGGTGATCCAATCTATCACCTCCAGAAAAGGGAAGAGCCTAAAAAATGTAAAAGAAAACTCAGTTTGATAGCATCCTGTCTGGCAAGAACTCACTTATCAATAGCTGGGATGTAAAATCCTCATTTCTGTATTGTTCTATCACTGTAGTCTCCACTTCCCTATTTATCCACGAAAGCTTATGCTTGAATATATCTGTTAATCTATAAGATGCCACAGGACTCTATTGCTTTTTACAGATCCAGACTAACATGGCTACCCCGCTGACACTTCCCTATTGTTTGTCTGTATAATCTCTGTCTGGTTCTGTGATTGTTTCTGTCTGCTATATAATAATTAATTTTGCTGGGTGTAAATCAGTTAAGGTGGTGGGATATAATTGGTTAAATAATTATGTTACAATCAGGGGCGGCTCTAGACATTTCACCGCCCCAAGCACGGCGGCATGCCGCGGGGGGCGCTCTGCCGGTCTCCGGTCCCGCCGCGGGACCAGTGGACCCTCCGCAGGCATGCCGCTGAAGCGTCCCTGCCTGCTGCCCTCCCGGCGACCGGCAGAGCGCCACCAGCGGCATGCCGCCCCAAGCATGCGCTTGGCGTGCTGGGGCCTGGAGCCTCCCCTGGTTACAATGTGTCAGGATTGGTTAATTAAATTTAGGTAAAACGATTGGTTAAGGTATAGCTAAGCAGAACTGAAGTTTTACTATATAGTCTGCAGTCAATCAGGAAGTAAGGGGGGAATGGGAACAGGGAATGGGGGTGGGGGAATTGGAATCATGTTTTGCTAAGGGGTGGCGGTGGGGAATGGGAACAGGGACACAGGCAAGGCTCTGTGGTGTCAGAGCTGGGAAGGGGGACACTGAGGAAGGAAACTGGAATCAGGCTTGCTGGAAGTTCACCCCAATAAACATCAAATTGTTTGCACCTTTGAACTTCGGGTATGGTTGCTCTCTGTTCATGCGAGAAGGACCAGGGAAGTAAGCGGATGAAGGAATAAGCCCTCTCATACCATTATAGTCCTCTAGATAGGCAATGTCTTAAACTGCATCATGACATCACCTAGGAAATGTACACCAGGAATCAAGGGTCCCTTCAGAAAAAAACAGCCTGATTTTGATCTCATTTGTCCCTTGTTTACACAATTGTCTTCAATGGAGATAGAGGTGTACCTGGGAGATGAATCAGGCCCAGTTAACGTATTTGTATACAAATATCCCCAGTAATTAATACAATGAAATAAAAAGGAGGATGCAGGGAGAGAAAATATTTAATGGAGGAGCAGAACTGTCTCTAACCAGAATTTTTTTGTCCCTGTGATAACAGAGTGAGTCTTTGCATATGCAGCCTGCAGCCATTTAACCTCAGTCAGTGATGGTGTCAGCTCTTGTAAGCTGTCAGCACATCAATAAGAGACCCTTCAAGGAAGATGTTTGTGTGAGCAATTTAGTAGGGGAGTCAGCAGTCTGCCTATGCCTAATGTGCACCATGTCTGGAACATGATGCTCCTCTAGTTGTCAGCAGCAGGGACTGATTCTGGGACTTCTGGTTCTTAAAGCATGAGGCTCTCCTGCATGAGCTAAAAGAATTGCTTCTGTTAGTCAGGGGTGTATCAGGCTCATCAAATTCTGGGTGTGGCTCAGGCACCATTGCAGGGGGCCGGTGGGCCACACGGAGTATGTGTGAGTTGTGCCAGGGTAGCCCTACCTTGTTCAGATCAGGTTTGACAGAATTTAATATATATTCTTTTATCATTTCAACAGATAATATCAATGCTTATTTTAAGCATTTAAATTGTTTTTAATTGATTTAAATTTTCCCTGTTGTGGGAAATTATGGAGGAGGGTCAGAAACTGGGGCAGACCATCCACTAGTTATTCCATGACATTACACACTGAGATTCAGAAAGTTACGGGTTGATCACCATGAACACACAAACTGTCAACATCATCTGTCGCAATCTGCAAAGTAAATAGCCTTAAATCAAACTCTAATAATTTCTCATGCAGTATTTTTCTTACTGTGTGTATCTGTACATTTCGATTACTATTGATGGACATATTTTTTCCTTCAGTTTGTGTTTGTATGGTGAAATTGACCTTGATTGACATTTACCAATAAAAATCGAATCCTTCCAAGCCCATTCAAAGCGCGGGTCAAATCTTAACAGACTGTCTCTTGGCTACCTCTCCTCATTCATGGCACTGCAGATCACCTTGCCTCCCATTCATGACTGCATGCACCATCTCCATTCCCATTCACAATCATATAATTCCCCTGTGACAACTGCAGCAAATGCTTATATGGAAAAGCGCTGCTAGGAAATAATTTAGGCTGTGATTTGCAAAGGAGCCAAAGGGAGTTAGGCAAATCCACTGGGAGCTGGGTGTCCAACTCCCTTAGGCACCTTTGAAATCCGATCCTTTTTAGCTTTTAAAAAATATAATTTAGAAACAAGGAAGAGGAGCCAGCACCGTGTGTCTAGTCAGCTGTCTGTAGGCCACAGTTTGGGAAACTGATCTATGCATATTTAATGCTCCCATAATCATGATAGCTATGTACCAAAGCAGTAGCTTGGTGTTATGGGTACTGTGCTGTTTGTGGTATTCAAGGATTCCTCACTGCTTTTTTCTGTGTCTGGTTTCAACTGGCTGAGCATAATAACAATAGCTTCTTAGCGTCCTGCCTAAACTCTCTGTCTGGGAAGCTCAGCCCTTAAAGCTACAGTCCCCAGTATCACACTGTTGAAGGTACTGATTGTTGGATGATCCACAGAACTGAGATCATATGTGGTCATTAAAGCTTCCCGGTGCTTTTTTCTATGTTGTTAATTTCATTTTCACGGCTAAATTACAGTTTTGTAATACTTATCATCTATTCTAATTACATCCTGCCTATTTTCCAGTGGATAACAATAATCTTTATTTCCTGCCAGCCCCAACTGCTCACAGCAGCCATACCCATTGCTGATGTGGGCTGCCACAGTCTGCGTGAATCATAGAATCATAGAACTGGAAGGGACCTCGAGAGGTCATCTAGTCCAGTCCCCTGCACTCAAGGCAGGACCAAGTATTATCTAGACCACCCCAACAGGTGTTTGTCCAACTTGCTCTTGGGGGGAGGGATAGTTCAGTGGTTTGAGCATTGGCCTGCTAAACCTAGGGTTGTGAGTTCAATCCTTGAGGGGACCACTTAGGGATCTAAGGCAAAAATCAGTACTTAGTCCTGCTAGTAAAGGCAGGGGGCTGCACTTGATAACCTTTCAAGGTCCCTTCCAGTTCTAGGAGATGGATATATCTCCATTTCTTTATTTATTTAAAAATCCCCAATGATGAAGATTCCACAACATCCCTAGGCAATTTATTCCAGTGCTTAACCACTCAGAAGTTTTAACTAATATCCAACCTAAACCACCCCGCTGCAATTTAAGCCCATTGCTTCTTGTCCTGTCCTCAGAGTTTAAGAACAACTTTTTCCCCTCCTTCTTGTAATGACGTTTTATGTACTTGAAAACTGTTATCATGTCCCCTCTCAGTCTTCTCTTTTCCAGACTAAACAAACCCAATTTTTTCAATCTTCCCTCAGAAGTCATGTTTTCTAAACCTTTAATCATTTTTGTTGCTCTTCTCTGGACTTTCTCCAATTTGTTCATATCTTTCCTGAAATGTGGCACCCAGAACTGGACACTATACCCCAGTTGAGGCCTAATCAGTGTGGAGTAGAGTGGAAGAATTACTTCTCGTGTCTTTCTTACAACATTCCTGCTAATAGATCCCAGAATGATGTTCGCTTTTTTTGCAACAGTGTTACACTGTTGACTCACATTTAGCTTGTGATCCACTATGACTCAAAGATCCCTTTCTGCCGTACTCCTTCCTAGGCAGTCATTTCCCATTTTGTATGTGTGCAACTGATTGTTCCTTCCTACTTTTGCATTTGTCCGTATCGAATTTCATTCTATTTACTTCAGACCATTTCTCCAGTTTGTCCAGATCATTTTGAATTTTAATCCTATTCTCCAAAGCACTTGTAATGCCTTGAAAAGAACTGGACCCCAAAATGATCCCTGCAGGACCCCACTCGTTATGCCCTTCCAGCATGACTGTGAATCACTGATAACTACTCTCTGGGAATGATTTTCCAGCCAGTTATGCACCCATCTTATAGTAGCTCCATCTAGGTTGTATTTTCCTAGTTTGTTTATGAGACATTCATGCGAGATAGAATCAAAAGCCTTACTAAAGTCAAGATATACCACATCTACTGCTTTCTCCCATCTACAAGGCTTGTTACCTTGTCAGTGAAAGCTATCAGGTTAATTTGACATGATTTGTTCTTGACAACTCCATGCTGACTGTTATTTATCACCCTATTATCTAGGTGTTTGCAAATTGATTGTTTAATTATTTGCTCCATTATCTTTCCGGGAACAGAAGTTAAGCTTGTCTTTAATTCCCCAGGTTGTCCTTATTTCCCTTTTTATAGATGGGCACTATATTTGCCCTTTTCCAGTCTTCTGGAATGTCTCCTGTCTTTTCAAAAATAATTGCTAATGGCTCAGATATCTCCTCAGTCAGCTCCTTGAGTATTCTAGGATGCATTTCATCAGGCCCCGGTGATTTGAAGACATCTAACTTGTCTAAGTAATCTTTGACTTGTTCTTTCTCTATTTTAGATTCTGATCCTACCACATTTTCACTGCCATTCACTATGTTAGACGTCCAATTGCCACCAACCTTCTTGGTGAAAATTGAAACAAAGAAGTCATTAAGCACCTCTGCCATTTCCACAGTTTCTGTTACTGTCTTTCCCCCCTCATTGAGTAACGGGCCTATTCTGTCCTTAGTCTTCTCTTGCTCCTAATGTATTTGTAGAATGTTTTCTAGTTTTCTTTTATGTCCCTAGCCAGTTTGATCTCATTTTGTGCCCTTGGCTTTTCTAATTTTATCCCTACATACTTGTGTCATTTGCTTATAATCATCCTTTGTAATTTGACCAAGTTTCCACTTTTTGTAGGACTCTTTTTTGAGTTTTAGATAATTGAAGATCTCCTGGCTAAGCCAGGGTGGTCTCTTGCCAGACTTCCTATCCTTCCTATGCAGTGGGATAGTTTGCTCTTGTGCCCTTAATAATGTCTCTTTGAAAAACTGCCAACTGTTTTCAATTGTTTTTCCCCTTAGACTTGCTTTCCATGGGATTTTGCCTACCAACTCCCTGAGTTTGCTGAAGATTGCCTTCTTGAAATCCATTGTCTTTATTGTGCTGCTCTCCCTCCTATCATTTCTTAGAATCATGAACTCTACCATTTCATGATCACTTTCACCCAAGTTGCCTTCCACTTTCAAATTCTCAACCAGTTCCTCCCTATTTGTCAAAATCAAATCTAGAACAGCCTCCCCCCTTAGTAGCTTTCTCCACGTTCTGATATAAAAAAATTGTCTCTAATACATTCCAAGAACTTGTTGGATAATCTGTGCCCTCCTGTGTTATTTTCCCAACAGATGTCTGGGTAGCTGAAGTCCATGATCACTACCAAGTCCTGCGCTTTGGATGATTTTGTTAGTTGTTTAAAAAAAGCCTCATCCACCTCTTCTTCCTGGTTTGGTGGTCTGTAATAGACCCTTACCATGACTTCACCCTTGGTTTTTACTCCTTTTATCCTTATCCAGAGAATTTCAACAAGTCTGTCTCATATTTCTATCTCAATCTCAGTCCAAGTGTGTACATTTTTAATATATAAGGCAACACCTCCTCCCTTTTTTCCCTGCGTGTCCTTCCTGAGCAAGATATACCAATATTCCAGTCATGTGTATTATCCCACCAAGTCTCCGTGATGCCAACTATGTTATGGTTATGTTTATTTACTGGCATTTTGAGTTCTTCCTGCTTATTCCCCATACTTCTCGCATTAGTATACAGACATCTAAGATACTGATTTGATTGAGCTGCAGTCTCTGCGATACTGCCACCTTTAAAATGAGCTAGTGACCCAGCCAGGAGGTGATGAAAGCTCTGGTTTCTGGGTTCAGACCTCAGAGGAACCAATTGAGCTTCCTAGTGAAGGGAAAATAGAAGAAGCAATTTTTTTTGTCACTGATCCTTCTTTGTAAGTATTGAAAATCTGTAATTCATGCTGTTTTGATTGGTTACACAGGTCACATATTCTTTATGGTCTCAGATTGGATGGCTTAAGATTTTTTTGTTTGTGAAGGGGATAAGTTTTCAGGCCATACATCCCCTTTTCCCACTTTTGCTGGCAGACCTGCATGGTTGAAGAGATCTGTCAGTCAAGGAGAGAACACTGCCTTATCACCACAGTCTCTCTCTGAATTTCCCTCCCAGAATTGTAACAGTCATTTAGTCAGTAAGGGAAGACCCTATCCCCAAAGCCTGGTTGCTACATGTCGCAGTTGTACTGGGCCTAGCAAAAAGTTCTGCGCCTTGAGGTGAAGGCAGCATAGAGAGGCTGCTCTGACATTGTTCTGCCACTAAGGAAGAGCTTAATTCAGAAATAACTTTCATGGTTGTATCCCAGGAAATGTTATGGCTCTGCAGAGTGGAGGCATTTTCTGGCAGGATCGAGCTCTATATCATTGTGGAACTACCTACAGTCTGATGTGGAAATGCACAGCATATAGTTCACTTAAATTGATGTCTTTATACTCCTAAGAAAGAAACCTTGGTGGTAGGGTGAATGGAGCTCATTCCTACATTAAAGACACCAGGTCGGTCCAGTTTTCAAAAGTGGATGTGAATCTGGACATACAAATACAGTATCTGGACACATGAATCACCACTTTCATGTGTAAATTCCTGTAAGTGCTGACCTGAGTGTCTAAACGTGGGATTTGGACATGGTATTAAAGTGCCCACATATGGAGAATGGGCTCCCCTTTCCCCCCTCTCACTTAAAACGGAACTTAACATAGACTCTTCAATGATCACTACATTAAAAGTCTGTCCAAATATCCTGCTGTAGATTAGCTGAAACCAGGATGTCTGTCTCATTTAAACTAGAGCTAGAAACCAACCAAGCCCTGATGTGAACATCCCTGAACTTTGGAGAATCCATCTCCAAATCTGAATGAAACTCTGGGTCCGATCCCAAACCTTAAATCATGCAAATAGTCTTTACTTATGCAAGTAGTTCCATAGACTGCAATGGGATTGCTCACATGAGTAATGAAATATTAACCTCCTGGGTAAGGGTCTTTCCAGGATCAGGCTGTGTGTGGATTGGGCTCATTGCTAATTTATACACAGCATCTGAAGACTAATTATCCCAGTTTTCATTAATGATAATTAAGGCTGACCAAGAAATTAAGCATTTCACATTCTCTTGTAGTTTCTGCTCTCTGCGAAAAGTGCTTGTTGTGTACACTGGCTCTGGGGGACATATGCTTATTGCTGACTTACCAAAGAATTATCTTTCCGGTGTGGAAGGATAATGAAAGAAGCAGAAATTTGACAATGGGAGCACCGGGAAGTGATTGGGCAGACAGCTGTCCAGACAGAAATCTACAGGGGAGGAGGGGAGGTTCAGAAATACAACAGCAAATTCACAAGACACAAAAGACAGAAATGTTTTCCTGTCTGAAACAGATTCCATTGTGGCTTTTCTAGAGAAACTGTGGGGTGGATCTGTAGCTGCTTAATTCTTTGAGGTCAAATGTGGGTGCTTAAAGTCAGACACTGAAATCCATATTTAGAAACGTGGTGGGCCTGATTTTTGAAGTCTGAACGCCTCCGTTTCTAACTGAAGTCATGGGACCTCTGCATTCTCAGTTCCTCTGACATGCAGGCCCATCCGGTCATTAACATAGCCTGATTTTCAAAGGCACCGAGTGCCCACAACTCCCACAGAAGCCAACAGGAGCAGCACCTCTAAAGGTCAGGCCTCCTTAGCGAGATGTCTAAATATGGATTCAGGTATTTAACTTTAGGCCACTATGTTTGAAATTCTTGACGTCTGCACTCAAACTCCTTGAACTCTTGGCTTTTCCATTCCTACTGATGACAATGGGAGCGTCCCAGGAATCAAGAGGTGCTGCTGGGTGAATGGAAGCGACAGAGTATCAATTATTAGTAAGCTTACTAATCATCCACAACCAAAGCTAAGGGAGGCTGACACAGCTGTTAGCATAATCATTGCGATGCACACTCTTTCCCAGGTGCTTCAGAAGGCATCGGACCTAATCCTGCGCTTGCAGGTGCCAGAGGCTGGGGGCAAAGAGGTGGAATGATGCTTGCAGAGCAGTAGGTCCTAGGGCATTCCAGATAGCACACAGCAGGAGATGACTCAGGAATGCTGGCAGGAGATGCACATAAGGATGTGTTTACTGTTCCTTTAGGGCTAAACTGTGGAGGCCTGGTGTATTGGGCAGAGCCACCAACGGTGCGATCCAGGACTCAGGGGTCACAATCTGCTTCCTGGTTTCTCCCCTGCTCTGGTGGGGACGAACATGCCCCGCACCAACCCTTTATGTGGCACAGAATACACCCCCCTGGCATGGCTGTCTGGTACATTGTGGGGCAGAGTCAAAGCTCAACCCACACTTTATGTGGGAGAGGGTAGCAGCTTTCCAGAGGCTGCTCCTCACCCCATAACTCCCCTGCATGTGCATGCCAAACAGGCCACTGTCTGCGCCATAAAGAGGAGGCTGTATTCTCACTTAGTGGCTATTCTAAACTCTATGATGTTAACATAGGGACCTGGCTGTCCTCTCAAGCCAGTGGAGCCTTGGTGTGCTGTCTAGGGTGACAGTCAGTCCCTTAGTTTAGGGGGGGAGGGATAGCTCAGTGGTTTGAGCATTGGCCTGCTAAACCCAGGATTGTGAGAACAATCCTTGAGAGGGCCACTTAGGGATCTGGGGCAAAAATTGGTCCTGCTAGTGAAGGCAGGGGGCTGGACTTGATGACCTTTCAAGGTCCCTTCCAGTTCTAGGAGATTGGTATATCTCCAATTATTACCTTATATTACCTTTTTTAGTTGAAGTTAGCACTAGCTGAAATCCTGTCTGTTTCCGCAAGGGACAGATGAAGCTCCCTATGACTTCTTTCTCTGCTAGTAGCACGGGGCAGGATTTTGTCCTGTTTGATACTGATATAATACAGTGTGCAGCACCTTACTGGCAAGTTGTCCCATCTGTTTAGCTGGGACTGTTCGAGGAGTAAGACAGTGCTCATTTGTGAATAAGGAGGGTATATTTTGGTTCAGCAGAAAAGAACTGAAAATAGATCAGCCTCCGCCAAAGATGCAAGAGGATTTTTATAGTGATGGGTATTGCATTCCAAGGCAAGAGATGAACATTTTAGAAGATGCTTGGAAGTCTCAGCACCCTTATCCTATGGCAAAGCTACTGTAGACATGCTAGATAGGTAGAGGAACAGGCAGAATCTCTGTAAAAAAATGGAAGAAAAGATTTGTTCTTTGCATTCACCTGATGTACAAAACAAAAGGTCAGGGTTTCTTCTCTAATTCAGCTAAAACCTAATCAGCTGTACTCAGACTTCTCATAGCTTAGCTTTATAGGCACCTCTTCAGACACCTTCTCCTTTCATACACAGCAGAGATTTGAACACATTCTTGTCATGAACAACACAAATAAATAAGGAAGGGACAGAAAATTTAGAACCCATTAAAATTGTGGCTTCTAGATATAAGATCTCATCCAATGAGCATTAAAGACAGTGGAAAAACTTCTGTTGGCTTAAGTGGTATGAATTGAAATTTAAAAAAAATCATGATATTCAAAAAAGTTCCGGTAAAGTCAAAGCTTACAATATATTATCTAATTTTTTCAAAATCACAAATCCCCACAGGTTCTACCATCGCTAAAGGAAATGCCCAGCCTATCCATATTTAAGCTATAGCAGATTTTTAAAAACATCACTTTGGTTTAGATTCATCCTTGGTGTAAATTCATTGGTTCTAGGAACAAATGTGACCCATGATCTGTACCATATTTAGTAGGTTTTTCTTTCAGGGAAGCTCAAGATGAATAGTTCTCTCTGGAGGGTGTAAGTTTTGAAATGTCTTACCTGTATGGAGACACTGCTATAAGAACCACCTATGACACCTGCAATGAGTAATGGAATGTTTTCTTGAATGGCGTAAGATCCATCGGGGCACATATACTCCGCTTCGTCCACTTTCGTCAAAGATGCCCTGACAAACTCCAGAGACTGTTCTAAAGCGTATGTATCCCTTGAACATGTGTCCAAAATATGAACTCCAAGCTTAATTCCTGGGAGCAAGTAATTGTCTCTGTTGATTTCATCAATGGCAAACAACATAGCCTCCAAGCGCTGGATGCCTCGGTCTTCATTGATTCTCCCACATTCTTCCGTCCCGGTGCCTTTTTCATTAATAGGGAATAAACCACCTAAGACTAAGTCTCCTTCGATCTTAATTTCCTTTCTTAAAAAGTTATGGTCACTTAGGGAAAGGAAAACTCCTTTGGAGAGCAAAGCAAGGGCAAGCACCTGCAGCCTGGTGAACATCTTCATTGGTCCTGTTTTGGCAGCTTTAAGAAGCGTGGGCAGAAGTAGACATGCCCCTTAGTCCTCTTGACCCATTGCCAAATGTGAAGTGCTGTCCCACAAGCAAGGGAAGAACAAGCCACCAAGACTTTCCATCAAGCCCCTAAATAGACAAAAGGAATTAGAAAAGGCAAAAGGAGACATCAGTTATTATGTTCTTTTCATCAATAAAACATTCAGAGCGGTGTGAAAAGGACATGGGTTGGGAAAATAGAAAGCTCTGGCGATGAGAAATAAGATTGGTTTACATGTGCATTGTGCCTTTCATCCCAAAGGGTCCATAATTGCTTCACAAGCTGAACAAATTTTACACAGCAACTACGCACAAAGTTCCACAGAAACACAACCAACTCTGGGGTGAAACGAGCCAAATGTGTAATGTTGCTGAGTGCTGTTAAGCAACAAGTTAGGACAGGAGATGAAGAATAAATACAGCAGATTCCCCCCATATCTAGCTCTCTCTTACGCTCATGTCTAAATGCTCTTCTGCTGTCTCCCCTACTCTGAGAGTCGTAGTGCCCTCATGTTTCCTTCCACCCTCCATCTAGGCTGCAGCTCCCTCTGTGTATCACTGCACTTGTCAACCTCCCCTAGGTTTTATCTTCCCTTCCTAGTTAAAGCTATCTCCACCCACTGGATCCCACTTGCCCCTCCCATTGCTACCACCTGGGCCTGCAGGTGCTGGGTAGTTAGTTGTTGCTCTGCTCAGCACAGGACCTTCTCTTCCTAAGTGCCAGGCTGAACTCCAGCTGCCCCAGCCTCCATGGGATAGGGGAGGTACACCCCTACCACCTTCTGCCTGGCTTGAGGGAGGGAGACATTGTGGGAGGGAAGCTCTGGATCCCCTTCCTGGGCTGGGCAAGATAAACAAAGGTTGAGAGAAAGGAAATATTATCAACCCAATTTTAAAGATGGGCGGGGGGAACTGAGGCTCAGGGAGATTAAATAACTTGCCCAAGGACATGCAGTGAGTCTGTGGCGGAGCTGGAAACTGAACCAGATCTTGCGAATCATGGTCTAGTGCCTTAAACACTTGATCATTTGTCTTTAAAGTTAAAAACCTTGCCAGCAAATAACTCAAGGAAAAGGTAAAAGCAAAGAAGATGAGCTAGAACAGAAAGGATACGCATATTGAAGTTTGCCCGAGGCAGAAAAATGCCTAGGGCTAAACTTACTCACTTTAATGTTAATCATAGTTCAGTGCATGGGTCAGGGGAAAACAGACATCCAAGCATGTATATATTTGGGCTGATTCTGCTCCCATTGAAGTCAATGGATATTTTGCTATTGATTGCAAGGGGATCAGGATCAAACCTTTAGATCTGACCATGTTATGCTACAACAGTCTCATGACTATATGTATTTGCCTGTAAACTCCTTGATAGTGTCTCTTTACAGCATGAATTAATGTGGCCACCTTGAACTCCAAGTCCTTAAAAAATCAACTATGGTAATATTTAAGTAGAGCACTTTAATATTTCATTACTGTACTTACCTTTTCCTTAAAGCAAAATTTATTATGATTAGGCTTGCAGGGCTATGTATAATTTAGAAACACTTAGCATTATTTAAAACAGAGTGCTAAGAAATTTAAAGAAGAGACAATTAAAATTTAACACTGAAAGATGGATGAACACTCTTATTCCGATGCAGCTGTTTATCCTGGGGGAGTTTCTATATTGCTCTATCAGATTCTGGCAAAGGACAGAATTTTATTTATATTTACTCGAGCATCTTTATATCATAAGTCGGTAGCAAGCCAGCTACACAGTTAAACATACTTCTTTATAGCCATATTGATGTGTATATAGCCTGAACCACAGCCCATTTCAGCAGAGTTCTCCATTCTCAGATAAGCGATATGTCAGCTGCAAACAAACAGTTTCACCCTTCACCATAGGCAATCAGCCATATGGTTTTTTAACCAATGCAGGAACAGAACCTCTCAGGTTAACATCCACTCTGGGGAAAGCTGGTAGGAATAACAAAATAAATATATTCACAAATAATTCAACATCAAATTCAGTCAAACAAATTATTTGCCAGATATTATTCAACCATTTTCAGAGTGCTTCAGATAATGAAAAATATTTGTTTGCAAATAATTTATTGGACAAAATTGTCCGATAAATTATTGGCATCTTATCATTCAATCAGATCTGCTTCCATAGTTCATGGTAGTAAACTGTCCTCTGGACTATAATGTGCTTTGAGATTTCCTAAGTATTATCTATTCTGTGCGTTTGTATGGCCTATATCATCCTGGTATCCTAAGGCCTCAACAAACATTTAATGTATTTATCTCCACAACAGGTCCATGAAGATTGTTATCCCCATTCTATAGGTGGGGAAATTGAGGCACAGAGGTTTTCAATGGCTCACGACCCCTGCTGGGGGCTAGATTTGAAAAGCGCTTAGCTCCCATTTTTGCACCTACATAAAAAACAGATTTTCAAAAGAACTCTGCACTCTGCAGCTCCCACAGTAACACTTATGGGCAAGTTTTCAAAAGAGCTCCATACCCAAAAACTGAACACTTCTGAAAATCTAGCTATTTATTTAGGTAACTAAATGAGAGCTGAGCTAGGCTGCTGAGACTACTGCTTATCATGCAGGTGAATTTTTTTTCTTGTACTCCTGCATCTGTTTGTATCCATTTGTTGTCTCTTGTCTTATACTTCACTTTCAAGTTCTTTGGGGTGGGGACTATCTTGTGTCCTGTGTTTGTACAGAGCCCAGTGCAATATACCAATAATAATGAATGACTCATCCAAGATTACTGTGGGACAGCTCAGACTCCAACCCAGATCTTTTGAGCTCTCTGCCAGTCCCATAGCCAGGCAGCCAGCCAGCCACCCTTCCTTCCCATACCTGCCTTCTCCTTTTGCTTGAGGTTTTTATGGGGTGATATCAAAAGTAGTTTGTCACAACAGCACTCCAGGGCTGTCAGGAACAAGTAACTTCCCCTCAGAAATGTCTAGTTAGAGACAACCCTGTGTTCTAAATCCCATAGACAACCTACACAAGACCCTATGCGTCAATGCTGTGTATATAGGGACATGGGCAGGCCTTCTGTCTTGGGTTAAATTTCATCCGGAATGAGCAATCCTGCAAAGTGAGTCAGCTTTATTCCAGCCATTCATGTTCATTTCTTTGGCTACCAGCTTTTTCAAGTGAGAAACATGGCAGGGGCAAGGGTTGGCATTTTCCATGGGCATCGGGCAGTGGGTGTGGAAGGGAGAGAGATGGGGGTAGGCCCACTCCTCATGCTCCTCTGTCAAGCCACCTCACTTCTCTGGCACTCTACATGTTGAGCAGCCCTGGTCCAAAGGATTTCTGTTGAGAGAAGGATGGGGGTGCTCCCGGGGAGGTCTGTGAGGAGACAGAGGGTTGACAACATGTGACACACTAAGGTTCCTGATGCACACAGGCTAGCTAGCCCCACTCAGCAGGCCAGTGGCTCACTCAGGTCTCCAAGCTGCATCGGAGCCCATAACCAGGGCAAAATTCAGTATTTTGTAAAACGGACAGCAACACAGGAGCAGATTCCTGGTTCCCAGGAAAACATGATCACTGTCTCTCAGTTGTTCAGTCTCTTAGCTTTTCAATATTAACCAGGAACATAATCTTCAGTAAAAAAAAAAATTGGCTTCCTTTTGCAGGCACAGCTCTTCTCTGATCCTGCAAACTGGCCAACCTCGCTTCCAAACCTCTGCCTTCTCATTGCTCCTGGAGCCCGGTGTGGCTTTGGCTTCTTTTTGTGTCACCGCACTGCCCTCAAGAACAGGTGCGGCAGGCATATCAGTCTGGGAAGGGGAGGGGCAGCTTGTCAAAAAATGTTCCCTGTCAAAAGGGGGATGCTCACAGGAGCAAATGTTTTCCCGTTGGCTATGTGATTAGTAAAAGAACAAGCCTTAAGCAGCAATGTAGATTCAGGTGGCTAGATGTTCAGGTGGGGAGTCCTGCCCAGAGTGCTGGCTGTGAAGAAGAAAAGTTGGATTGAAGCCGTTAGCAAAGATGAGATAGGATTTTAATTTTCCTCTTGCACATCTACATTGACAGACACCTCTGATGTGCTGGCTTGGTTGGGGGTATGTTAGCTCTGCAATATACATAAGTCACTCCTGGTAGTGTTACATGTAAAAGAACGTGGGCCATATTCTTTCCCTTCCCTGCAGTTGGAATAGCACCCACTAACTCTGAGCTGAATTGTGCCACATGCTTCCAGAAGTGATATCATCATTCTGCCCAAATCCATGCTGGCTGACATTAAAACACTTTTTTGAGATGGTGCATTTGAATATCGTTTCAAATGGGAGTGGCTATCCGTCAAACATTTATACTGTGATAGCATTTAACTACCCAAGTGAGGTCAGGGCCCATTATGACAGGCATTATGCAAACATGTAATTAGAAACAGTCTCTATCCCAAAGAGATTACAATCTAAATAGACAAAGTGAGGAGAAACATAGGCAAAGAGAAAATAAGGGATTTGTCCGAGGTCACAAAGCAAGTCAGTGTCAGAGCCAGGAAGAGAATCATGATCTCCCAACTCCCAGTCTAGTGTCCCAGCTACTAACTAGGTGCTGTCTCCAATACGAGATTACTCATCAGCTTCTAGTTTTTCTGGGGCATTTTTGGTACATCTCTTGCAGTAAGGCCTTTTTTTTAGAAAGATAGATTCATGGTGAAAATTAACTTGGCCCCTCTGTTAGAACAGACTCAATCCAAATACTGAAATGAGAAACCAGACAAAATAGATATAGGCTCCCAATCAATGCCCAGCCCCTGTGTTTTCAATCAGTCCCAAGGAAATTCTTATTCTTCCTGAGTTAGTTCTTGCTCAGGTCTTTCCACGTGGCTCAGCACCTTGGGCGGTGGTTTCAGTTATTTCAGCTATAGATATACTCAACAAAGGAGCTTAATTGCTTATTCCGTTTAGCCTGAATGAATGGTAGCCAGCATAGCCATTAGCTTCAGTGCGGTCTGTGATTGCCTCCAGCATAACAATACCACCACTTGGCAATGACAATCTGTCTAACAATTATGTAGTTTCAAATCTTCCGTTTTTGGTTAAGATTCTAGCGAAGGTTCTAGTGAGAACTCTCTGAGCACCTAGGTGCCTCGGGTCTCCTTGAGTCTTGTCAATCTGGCTACACACCTGGGTACTGGACTGTAACCGCACTAGCGGCATTAGCAGGTGATCTCCTCCTGGCAATGGATGAAAGTCAAGTGCCCATGCTGTGGTTGTTAATTCTATCAACTGTCTCCAATACCATTAATCTATGAGAGTACCTCCACTTTGGAACCACCCCAGATCAGAAGTAGCCTGAATTTGTTGATCTTCATGGCATTCTGCACAGCTCATCTTTTTACCTACACTTTTGGAACAACAAAAGCTGATGTTTGCAGTGGAGAAGGTTAGCGCTTGGGTTTGATTTTACTGTGCTTGGTTACTTTTTGGCACACGGGTGAAGAGCAGCTGCTGACTTTGATGGTATTATTAATTACTGGCAAAGGTAACTAAGGGATGGTCTGCTAGGCAAATTACTGTGCAGCAAGCCAGGGTGTGCACCTATAATGCACCGGCTTGCTGCTGCTACAGTGCAGTGAAATCCAAGCGCAGTCTGGCGTATTCCTTAATTCTCACCCCGGTTTGCCATGCACTAAGTTGCCGTGTAGACAAACCATAAGATAGGTGCCTTTTTCTCCTGAAGTACATTTCTAAACAAAATTCGATTTTTTCCTTGAAATTTGATGTGTCTAAAGACCGACTCACAAGAGCTGACGTGGTTAAATGCTACACTATACCCTCCTTGCAAACGATGGACTACCAACACGCTAGCACTGCTAATCCAAGACACTCGGCTCATTTGTGTTGGCTCTGCCAGAACTTGACCTTAATGCTTGATGAGAGCTATGCTGCAGGATAAGGTACCTCACTTCGCTGGAAGTGAGTGATGGACAGGCCTGAGTCTCCTGACTGGTTATAATTAGAGATCCAGTCACCTTTTGTCAAAGTCTTTTCACAGAGACACAAGCATTAGAGTGACAGATATATGCCAGGTACACAAATTACTCATATACTGATAGTGGCTGCCTGAAATCTGATAGCTCAGACCTGGATGGAATAGAAAAGGGAAAATTGCTGATAGATGACAAGGTAAAGGAAACAAAATTGCATTTTCTCCATAGTTATGGCTGAAGCTAACGTTCCATGAAACACTAGAGTTTGACACATAACTTAGCTGAAACTAAACCAAACTGCCAGAAATTTCACATACTGAAGCATAGGCCTTTGAATTTTTCTGGAAAGACAGAAGTAAATTGTATAAAGCATACGTGAGATATGGGGAGTCAAAATAGAAGGTGTTTTCACGTGTAGAAAATTTTGCTAACTTATTTGGCCAGTTATCCAGTATCTCAAAGTCAGTCGAGCTAAAAATTGTGTTTGAGTTCTGTTTGCCTCATTGAGGACTGGTGCTTTTGATGTCCTTGGGGACTCATGGGGGGTAAATTATACAGTTATTAAAATAAGTCTATTGCCAAAATCCAGCAAAGCACATAAACATGTGAATAGTCCCATTGATTTTAATGCAACTACTCATGCTTAAAGTTAAGCATGTTCTTAAGTGTGCAATTTTCATAAGCATCTATGGGCGTGTTTACACAGGGATATTCAGGAAAGTTATTCTGAATTAACTAAAGGTGTGAATTTATAGTGGATTAGGTAAACTGCATTAAACCCATTGGACAGTTTTATTCAGAATTAAAATGGACTTAATTTAGCTTAATTCACTTTGGAAGTGAATTGAGCTAAATCGAATCACATCCACTTTAATTCTGAATAAACGCATCCACACAGAAGTTTAACACAGTTGAACTAAAGCTACCTCACTCGGGTGTGAATAGTCCACACCCCTAAGTGACATAGCTAAGATGACCTAACCCTTGGTGTAGACAATGTTAGGTTGACAGAGATACTGCCTCTCGGGAGATGGCATGTCTACACTGAAGTGGTACAGTGCTTCAGCTGCACTGCTGTAGCGTTTCAAGTGTAGACAAGCCATAATCCACTTCAAAAATTAATTTGAATTGACTTTCCTGAGTGTCCCCATGTAGACAAGACCTTAGTAATTTAGGAGCACAAGTTCCATTATTTTAGTACCAGATTTCCAAAAGAGTACTGCATTCACAACTGGGGACAAATTTTCAAAGGCTTGCTGGCCTCTGCTGAAAATCTGATTCCAGTTACGGCTGTTGAGCACTTGGAAATCTGGGCCTGTGCTCTTTTGAAATCTGATCCTAAATCACCCTGAGTGGTTTGTTGGATTGGTACCAATTTGTGTGTATTAGAAACTAGAGCTGGTTGGGGAAAAAAGGAAAAGACATTTCCATGAAAACTTTCCACATTTTGAAGTTCTTTTAATTTGGAAAAGGATTTTTTTTTGCTAAACATTGTCTTTAAAACATTTTGAAATTTCATTTTTCCCCATTTCCTCCTCTCCCCTTTTCTCTTGTTTATCCAGAAAATGCAATGGAATCGTGATGTCCACGGTTTAGTTGATTTCCTTCACTTTTTCTTTTTTTTTGCCACTCTGCAATATCTCCAGAATTCAGCCACCTTTGAGGTTTGATAAGATGGCAGCAGATGAGGAGGAGGAGCAGAAGCACCACACATCGTTCATTAGGAAGTAAGGATTACCGTACTGCATTTGGAGTGAAAGAGGTGCTGGGGCACAAGCAATTTTTTTACTTTCATAATGGACACAGCAAGCCTAGAGGTGCCGGGGCTCAGCCTTGGCAAACACTAGCACAAATTAAGCACTGAAAGGCTACTATATCCAGTTACAACTTTAAGGGCAGTTTAGGGAGGCAGAACATAGAATCATAGAACTGGAAGGGACCTCGAGAGGTCACCTAGTCCAGTCCCCTGCACTCATAGCAGGACTAAGTATTATCTAGACCATTCTTGACAGGCGTTTGTCCAACCTGCTCTTAAAAATCTCCAATGATGGAGATTCTACAACCTCCCTAGGCAATTTATTCCAGGCTTAACCACCCTGACAGTTAAGTTTTTCCTAATGTCCAACCTAAAGCTCCCTTGCTGCAATTTGAGCCCATTGTTCCTTGTCCTATCCTCAGAGGTTAAGAAAAACAATTTTTCTTCCTCCTCCTTGTAACAACCTTTTACATACTTGAAAACTGTTATCGTGTCCCCTTTCAGACTTCTCTTTTCCAGACTAAACAAACCCAGTTTTTTCAATCTTCCCTCATAGGTCATGTTTTATAGACCTTTAATCATTTTTGTCGCTCTTCTTCCTTCCTAGGCAGTCCTTTCCCATTTTATATGTGTGCAACTGATTGTTCCTTCCTAAGTGGAGTACTTTGCATTTGTCCTTATTGAATTTCATCCTATTTACTTCAGACTGTTTCTCCAGTTTGTCCAGATCATTTTGAATTTTAATTGTCTCTTCCAAAGCACTTGCAACCCTTTCCAGCTTGGTATCATCCGCAAACTTTATGTGTACTCTGTATGCCATTATTTAAATAATTGATGAAGATATTGAACAGAACTGGACCCAGAACTGATCCCTGCAGAACACCACTCGTTATACCCTTCTAGCATGACTGTGAACCACTGATAACTACTCTCTGGAAACAGTTTTCCAACCAGTTATGCACCCACCTTATAGTAGCTCCATCTAGGTTGCATTTCCCTAGTTTGTTTATGAGCAGGTCATGAGAGACAGTATCAAAAGCTTTACTAAATCAAGATATATCACGTCTACCGCTTCCCCCCATCCACAAGGCCTGTTACCCTGTCAAAGAAAGCTATCAGGTTGGTTTGAGATGATTTGTTCTTGACAAATCCATGCTGACTGTTACTTATCACCTTATTATCTTCTAGATGTTTGCAAACTTATTGTGTAATTATTTGCTCCATTATCTTTCAGGGGAACACAAGTTAAGCTGACTGGTCTGTAATTCCCTGGATTGTCCTTATTTCCATTTTTATAGATTCAAGATTTTATAGATTCATAGATTTTATAGATCCCTTTTTATAGAATCAAGCCATTGTCATGTACACAGCTGAGGATGCAACTCAACATGCTTTATTTTATTTGTGCCATGGCAATGATTTATTAGGGCAGCATGATTTTGACTTCCAAGGAGCTACACCAATTTACACCAGCTGAGGCTCTGGTACACTAGGAGTTTTCCTCTCTGGTAGTTAGTTCTCCAGGAGAAAGTTGGTTAGTTTGGGGATGCACTATGGGCTTGTAGATTGAGCATTAGTCTGTGACTCAGGAGTTGTAAGTTTTCTAGTTCTGGCTCTGCCACTGATCTGCTGGATAACCTTGGGTAAGTCACTTTGCCTCTCCATGCCTCTCAGTTTACTCATCTGTAAAATGGGGAAATGATACTTTACCTCTTTACTAAAGCATATTGACATCTAATGATGAATAGAGGTTGGTATTGCTATTATTATTGATAAAATACTATAAATGGGAAAAAAGATCTGTGGAAATTTAACACTGAATCAGTGCCTTCTTGTACTTGATTGACAACTGATATATTACAAAAAGGACATGATTAAAATGTGGAATACCTAAAATGTGCTTTTTTCGCCACTATACATTAAAAGCTTTATGTAAACTCTTTGTTTAGTGGTAGCCTTCCAAGTATCATAGAATTCAAGATCAGAAGGGACCATTATGATCATCTAGTCTGACCTCCTGCAAGTATGTAGAAATGGATTTCAGCGTCGATCTGAAGCAATTTCTGCCCATTTGCAACATCGCTTTTCTCCTAGGATCTAATTATGAGTGATTTTGCATGCTTTGAAATTTGAAGCCTCAAGTAAAATTACACAAGTTCATCACATGGTTGGCATATCATAGAAGAGCAGATGTTACAGTCAAAACTCCCAGAAAGTTTGTGAAAGGCTTCAAAATACGGAACAACACACAAAACAGGAGGTATTATGCCAAAGAAGGTGGATTCAAGTGTGAGTTATTCCTGTACAGATGCCCTTCTTGAAATATGTTATTGCATTTACCTTATATTTTTAGAGAGAACAAATTGTTATTTCAAAATAAAGTCTATAAGTATTAGCCCTGTGGTAATGCCGAGGCCCAGATCAGGGATCGGAGCCCTTCTGTGTTAGGTATGATGCAGACGTATAATTAAAATTCAGTCCTTGCCTCAGAGACTATACCCTATAATGATCTTGTTGATATGTATATAAAAAAGAGCCTAAGTGGTTTTGCATAGAGGGAGACATAGAAGCCCTTGATAGGACACTGTTGGAGTTAGCCAGGTCCCAGGGACATGAAGGGGTCCTGTATGTTAGGACTCCGATCAATAAAGAGGAGCCAGTGGAGTTTATACAACATTGATGCAATGTGGATGCATTGGCCTGTGTTGCTCTGTGAAGCAGGGTGCTGCATTCAGCACCAGCTGAGCCTTGGGTGTAGTGGTTACGTTGGGCCCCAGCAGAGTGCGCTGCAATAGTATGTGGCTCACCAATGGCCGTCTGCTCCAATGCAAGGGGGATGTTCAGTCTTCTGGCCAGCTGAAGATGGAAGATAGCGTTCTTCAGTACTGTAGCAATCGGAGTGTTTTGGGTAACGGGGAGCCCAGCCTGAGTCTGAGGCTTTGCGCCATCTGGATATCTTGTGGTGTGACAACCTTGATGTGAAGTGAAGTTAGAGTCTTTGCAAGTCCCTCAAAGAGTTACTGCCTTCCCACCATCATCCCTTCTGTCCTTCCTGGATTGAGTTGGGGCTTGATGCTCTTCATCCATCTGCTTATTTCTTCCAGGCATTGGTGACAGCTGAGACTGCACCAGTGGAGAAAACAACGTACAGACAAGTGCTGCCTGCATTTTGATAGCACTTTAAATACTCTCATAAAATCAGTGAGGAGAAAGGAGGAGAATACTGAGGACCTCTGGGGCTCCATTAGATGAGGAGAAGCAGGTGCCCGTCATAACCTTCTTTAACCTGTGGATGCCACGCAGTGCTACCACATTTATTTCTGCTAGCTGTTGTATGTATGTCATCAGCACTGCATGGTCAATGGGGCCAAAGGCCAGTGAGTGCTCCCAGTATAAATATAGGGGTGTGTACCCTGCCCAACACTAGAAAGTGATTTGTCCCTCAGTGCTGTTGGGGATGTCTTTGTGCTCCGGTCTGAGATGAAATCTCTGGCAAAGAAGAGAGAAGAGGTGTAAGGGACAGTCACCAGATACAGATACCAGATGTCCCCCCTTCACTTCTCTCTCTGTCTGCAGGACCAAAGACTTGATTCATTGGACAAGTGTTTAGCATTTTCCTTTTAACTTTTCTGAAGTGTCTTCCTGTCTTTTCCTAGTAAACCCCATCCCACTCCTTTGCTCGTGATCACTTGGCAGCTCTTTGGAGCATTTGCAGAGGTCTTCTTGAGCCCCATTCTTGCTGTGAACTTCTGTTCACCCTCCAGCCCAGCTGCTCTGCAGGCAGAGCCTTGGCTTCTGCCAGATAGCGACATTTGAATCTGCCAGTTTCACTTTCACCACTGCTCTGCCAAGACAGCTCCCTGGTGTGACAGCAAGAGGCCCAAATTATGGCTGTCTCTGTGCATATAGGAGGGATACAGGAAGTCCCTTTCCTAGACTGCTCCTGTGCAGTCAGCAGCTGTAATGACATTTGCCTTTCAATGTTCTCTAATGCAGAGGGGAGGGCTGTCTGATGTTTCCAGCAGTGCTTACTACCCCAGAAAAGGCAGTGTATGAGCCTAGGCCGGTCCCCTACACACCAGCAAGGGCAGCAGATACTACAGCCGCTCTCCTGGAGTAGCGGGATTCTGTCCTGACAGGCAAGGAGGCCCCCAATGACTGCCTCTCACCACTACTTGTCCTCACCCCCATACAGCTCAGGCGCGATGAGTCTTGAGCCCAGAGTATTAAATGAGAGCCCTGTGTGTAGGTGATGAGGAACTACCCATGGCAGTGCGGTATCCAAAGTCTCTGCTCTGTCTGAGGATGGACTTGTGGTTAAAGAAAAGTGGTCATCGGGGGGTTAACTGGGTTACTCAGAGTATTATGGGATAGAGCCATCTCCATCCCTCCCTTACTTCCTGTTTAGCCAGTGGGAATTTTCTCTCCCCCCTTCCACATCCCCCACTCTGTTCTGTGGTTGAATAAAGCAGCACGTTCCAAGCCTTCAGTCTTGTGGACTTTAAGGACAGAAGGGACCATCATGATCATCTAATCTGTCCTCCTTCACATTGCAGAACCTCACCCACCGACTCCTGTAATAGACCCCTAGCCTCTGGCTGAGTTACTGAAGTCCTCAAATCATGATTTAAAGACTTCAAGTTACAGAGAATTCACCATTTACATTCATTTAAACCTGCAAGTGACCCATGTCCCAGGCTGCAGAAGGGGAAAATTCCTTCCCCGACCCCAAATACAGAGATCAGTTGGATCCTGAGCATGTGGGCAAGACCCACCAGCCAGACACTTGGGAAAGAATTCAGTGTAGTGGTAACTCAGATCCCTCCCCATCTAGTGTCCCACCTCTGTCCATTGGGAACGTTTGTTTACTAGCAGTCACAGATCGGCCACATACCATTTTAGGCAGGCTCATCATACCATCCCCTCCCTAAACGTATCAAGCTCAGTACTGAAGCCAGTTAGGTCTTTTGGCCCCCTTCTCCCCTTGGAAGGCTGTTCTAGAACTTCGCTCCTCTGGTGGTTAGAAACCTTCATTAAATTTCAAGCCTAAACTTGTGGATGGGCAGTTTATAGCCATTTGTTCAGTCCTGTAAGTAGCACGTGTTTCTTGTCAACTGAGCAGTTCCTTTACAAAACGGTGATGAGGAAAAATGTAAGCATGACACAGGCATACCCAGGTAGGTCTCGTGCCTATGTGTTTGGCCATCTTCTCAATATGTCTTCAAAAGGGGCCGTGTGTGGTCCCTGCCGAAAGGTAAGAACTAGCTGATTGTCATGGTTATTAAGAACATAGGAACGGCCATACTGGGCCTGACCAATTGTCCATCTAGCCCAGTATCCTGTCTACAACAGTGGCCGGTACCAGAGCTTCAGGGGGAGTGTACAGAACAGGGCAGTTGGAGTGATCCCCCCCTTGTCTTCCTCTCCCAGCTCCTGGCTTACGGCGCAATGTTTGTACTGGAAATAATTTTAGTTCTATAACAGGTAGGATGTTGGGTTTCTAAACTTATCACTTCAGGCAGGCCTCAGGGCTAATTTTGAGAACAATGGACATCTGTACAGCCAGCCCTGTGTTCAGGGCCGGCTCCAGACCCCAGCACGCCAAGCAGGCGCGTGGGGCGGCATTTTACCGGCAGGGCGGCATTTGGCTCCGGCGGACCTCCCGCAGGCATGACTGCGGGAGGTCCACCGGAGCCCCGGGACGAGCGGACCTGCCGCAAGCATGACTGCGGATGTTCCACCGGAGCCGCGGGACCAGCGCACCCGCCGCAGACACTTCTGCCCCGGCCGCGGGACCGGGGAAGGGCGGCGAGCGTGCCACACTGCTTGAGGCGGCGTAATTTCTAGAGCCGCCCCAGCCTGTGTTTACTGCCTGGATCAGCAGCAGGTTTGAGGATTTACAAAGACAAAAGAACCCCAAGAAAAGTTTCTGAATAGGGACCCACCTGGGGTAGTAACAATAGTCTGTAACTGCCTAAGAGAAGAGGAGAGAGCTCAAGATTGTATCTGTTACAGAGGAGAGTCTCTAGCTCCTGAAAGGTGGATCCCAGCTTTCTGAACTGGACAAGCGCTATAAAGATTTACCATGGGTAAGAAATACCTTATTAGACAGGAAAGTAAGTTGTTAATAAGTATAAGCTACAAAATGCATTTTAGGGTTCTCTTTTACTTGTGTTTCCAAACCCTTACATCTGTTTTTTTTGTGACTCTTTGTCTCGAGCTCTGTTAAATAAACTTCAGCGTGGTTTTACTAGAGACGCGTGTAAGTGCCTTGTGCTAAGCAGAGTGGTGAACTGGGGTGCGCTGCTTCCACAGAGGCATTGTGGGTGTCCAGAAGATAAGGGACTGGGCAGTTGAGTGTAACAAAGTGGGGGGGTGTACATTTCTAGCCTGCGTGGCGAAAGAGCGGGGCTTGTGGAGCCCGGAGTGGAGGCCCTGTATGGCTAACAGCCTGTAGCTGGGGAGGGTTTCCCCTGGTGGGCACAGACCAGGCGCTTGTTGTAAGCAAGTGGCAATGTTTGGGTAACCCTGAAAAGTGTCAGACTAAGAATGGCCGTTTATGGGGAAATGGAGGCGTTTAATGCAGAAAATGGGGATTGGCAGCAATATATTGAAAGGCTGGGTTACCAAATGAGATTGTAGGTGAGGATGAAGAGAGAGCAATTTTCCTCAGTGTCTTTGGCATGCAGGAGACCTGGATTCAGTTCCTGACTCTGCCACAGACTCCCTGCAGGGCCGGCCCTAGACCAAATGTCACCCCAGGCAAGGAGCGTCTCTGCCCCCCTCCCAGTTTGGTAAACTTTTGAAGACCTTACAGCACCCTGAGCCCAGCGCCCGCCATGCACAGACCCTCAGGCAGTGGCTCTAAATTTAGCCTTGACTCCCTGTGTGACTTTGGACAAGATCCATAGGCTGGGATTTTCCAAAGTGGCTAGGGAAGTTTGATCCCTTATGCTCATTGGAAGACATTTGAAAATCTTAGTCTTAATTTCCTCTGTATCTCAGTTCCCCAGCTGTAAAATAGGCATAGCATTGCTCCCTTTAGCTGTGTAGATTCAGAGCAGGGATGGTTTCTGTGATTGCGCAGACCTAGACCTGATCATGACTCTGTTGTAATACATATACTAATACTAATAATTGTTCTTGGTAACAATGGGGAGTGACTGAAAGAGACAAGAGACAGGAGATATACTTTTCCTGTTCGTGGGGAAAGGAAGGAATTAAAGTGTTCGGCAACTGATTATGAGGCCTGTCTCTGCTAGGTTTATTGTTAATATTTAAAAAAATTGAAATTAACTACTATAGCCTTTCCTAAAATAATAAATAATAGTAAATGCTCCCACACCAAACCACAGACTGGAAACTGTTCCATCACATGAATGTTACCTCAAGGCTCCAGCCTTCAGTGGAGTGTGAAATCACAATTAACAGAGCAAGTGTTTTGTAAGTGAGCAGAAGCAGCTGCAAATTACATTCTCCTATTAGCTGATTTTAGAACAGCTCTCTTGAACAGCCTCATGATTGCTGGGCTACGGCGTGTATTAGAAAAACGTTAGTAAAACATAATTAATTGTGAATTGTGCTTACTGCTTTTATGTTATAATCATTAATGGCACAGAATTTTCCTGGAAACAGAAGCTACCCTCACCTATAAACTGGGACTAGTTGTTACTGTGCAGATGACAGAGCATATTACTGGACCGGATCCTCGGCTGGTGTAAATCGCTTTCGTGCTATTGAAACGAATGGAGTTATACTGATTTACACTAGCTGGAGATCTGGCCCTTTGTTTTTATCCTCCCCATTCAGCTGAAGAAGGCGTGAATTATCTTTTTGATTGAAAAAAGAAAAAAGTACCCTGGAAGGTTGATTTAAAAACAAGCTCCTCTATCTTCTGTACCTATCTTGACATTTTTTTTAACTTGTTCTGAGAAGCAGGCAATAGCACTAATACAGAATCGACTGCAAAACAAGCAACACTACAGGACTGGCCTAGAAAGTAAGAACATTTTCGTGTCAAAGCACTTTACAAACCTTAACTAATTAAACCCTTGCAACAGCCCTGTGACATATTTTAATATAATTTTGCCTGTTTTACTGATAAGATAAACCGAAGCACAGAAAGATTAAGCTAAAATTGTCAAACTTGGGTGCCTCAGCATGAATTTTAAGTACCTAATTGTAGACACCCACGTTTGAAAATTTGGGCCTAAGTGACTTGCCTAAGATCACACAGTGAGTCAGTGGTCAAGCTAGAAACAGATCTCCGGAGTCCTGACTATCTCAGCCTCTAACCAGAAAATACTAGTGATAGTGTAGAGATATGCTGGAAGAGAGCATAAAATTATGTAATAACATTTCCACACACTGCACTGATTTCTTAACAATGCACACACTGGTAAAAAGAATCTGTTGTCTTACAAGGCAAGCACAGTACTGTATTAAAAAACCCCCACCTGCAGTTCATAGAGAATTCGATTCTGTGTTCCTAAACATTGCTGTCTGTTTTGAGCTAGCTGTGACGGGTTGGACACCTCGTCCGGGAAGCCACCTGATGTACTGGGGTTTCACTGAGCCTGCCTGCTCCACTAGTCTGGGCTCCCTCTCCCTGTTTTGCTGAATCAGGCTCTCCAGCCTCTGGCAACACACACACACAGGCAGGAACACACCAGCTGTAGAATCATAGAGTCTGCAAGCAGCTCTCTATGGGAAGAATCAGCTAGGAAATTGCCCAGTACTCAAGTGCAAATCCCCTCTGGAAAGTACACCCAGAATAATATTGTCTTGTGCTGTAGAGAAACATAAGCTCATAAATTTGCCCCCTCCCTCAATGTGGAGGAAGATGTGCACAACTTCTTGCCTCCCCAGCTATAAATTGCACAAACTGGGTTTTATAATAAGCAAAAACAAGTTTATTAACTACAAAAGACATATTTTAAGTGATTATAAGGGATAGCAAACAACGAAGCAGATTACTAAGCAAATAAAACAAAACACACATACTAAGCTTAAGATCTTAAAGAGACTGGTTTCAAGAAGTAATTTCTGACCCTAAAGGTTGCTTTTGGGCAGGATGCAGAAATTCTTGAAGGTTAGCTTCCCTGCTTGCAGATTAAATCTTCAGACACCATATTCAAAGACCAGATCCCTTTTCCAGCCTGGACTCAACTCTTCCCACCCTCCGCCCCTTGTCTCTTTGTTTCTCAGACCTTTCGAGCTGTCATCCTGGGTGGGGATTCAATGAAGAGTGAACCTAGATCAACTTACTCCCCAGCCTTAAACAGAATTTACATAAGGCAGGAACCTTTTGTTTTCCAGTCTCGACCTTCCTCCTCCTTTTAGTGGAAAATCACTAGAAGTCCAAGATGGTCTTTAATATCAGGTGACAGGACCACCTGACCTTGCAGTGTCAAAGCAACATCCCAGCTTCTCAGGAAGGAGAGAGATTAGTATCTTCAAAATCTTATTGTTTCTTCCTAATGGCCCATCAAAGGCTGATGGTTTGCTGTCTGGTGGCTGTTTCCCAAGTACACACACAGTTGTAATTGTTACAAAGCTAATATCCCTAATTTTTGAGAGGCGACCTGGTTTACATGAAGATGATGTAGCAGTGGTGTTTGCTGAGGGATAGCTGGTGATTTGTAAATAATAACTAGTGTGGTAATGCCTTCCAGCAGAATGATGGCCCGGGGGTTAGGGTGGAAGGACCTAGCTTCAATTCTCTGACGTTCTGAGTGATGGTGGGCAAGTCTCTCCAGGCCTCTGTTCCCCATCTGCAGAATGGGGATCTTAGCAATTCCCTATGTCACAGATGTGTTGTGTGGACACATTATTAAAGACTGTGAGGTGTTTAGCTCCTAGGGTAATCAGGGCTATTTCAGCGCCTTAGATAGTAGTATACACTGCTAAATATTTGGTAGAATGCTGAGGCCTAGAGGTAAAAATAATAGCTGTAGAGGGTAAATATGCCTTCCACTTCCAAAAGGTGGCAGAAGATCCATACCTGGAATAATTTGTAAGTAAGCTCGACAAAGCACAAAAGGATAAACTAAAGGAAGCATGACTGCACTGGCATGGTAGTACGCTATGCGATCAAACAGGTTTTTGCCATCTCAAATTTTGATGATTCCCCTGGGTTTTAATAGTGCCAGAGCTACTGTCCAGACCACTGACTCCATAAAGGGAAAAGGTTTTCAAAAATGCACAGAGTTGGCCTAACTCCGCTCCTATTGAAGTCAATGGCAAAGCGCTTACTGACCTCAATGGGAGCAGAGTTAGGCCCATGCTAAGTGTTTCTATAAATTCCAGTGTCCCTGGAGAAAGACAGGCTTTTAGTTCAAGAGGACAGCGAGTAATGAAGAGCATCCAAATGCTGCAAGAACATTAAATTCTGACTTCTTTTTGGCTGGGGTCTCTTTTTTAAAACAAGGAACATAAATTAGCAGCAAGATGGCCGGGCAAATGAGGAAAATAAGAAAAGTGCAATAGCCGTTCAAGCCTTGGAGGGTGAGCCTGGTGGATGTGAACTGGAGAGCACCTCAAAAAGGCCAGTATCAAAATACGATTGAGGGAACGCACTGCCGTTGGCCAAAATGTCTGGTGTTCCTATGGGGAAAAGCTACAGGAACCCACAGTATCTCACAGGACCATCACATCACTGTTACCTTCTGTATGAACAGGGAATGCTCATAGCTCATTGGATGCCAAAGGGCAATCAAGAGAAGAGGAAAGCAGTGGGGTGTTAGTTGTGGCTGGCTCAAGCCACTGCTTAGAGAGGCCACTAGGGGCCCTTATGAGAGAAATATAAAAACTTTAGGTTAGCAGGAAATGAAGATAATTCAGGTATTCACCCACACTCTGGTGTCCCAAGTTCAATAGGCAGGGGAAAGGGGATCCCATTACATAAGTCTGTCCTTGGCAGTACCACACCCTGGAAGGTCAGCCCTATAGACGGAAGTGTGTTGATTAGTTACAGCCACTCTACCAGGCACTATGAGCAGTTTGCTGAAAGGTGCTTTGTTCTCTACAACTAGAGACTTGGTTCCTAAAAAAAAAATAGTTTTTTCCTGTTTCTGAACAGGAGTTATTTTTCCACAAATAAACACCCCACATGTACAGTAATAAGCAAGCCCTATGCAAAGCAATGAGGTCAGACAAGCAGATGTTGTATCTGCATAGACAAGCAGATGTTGTATGTGTATGAAACAATAGATAAGTGAATAGCTACCCAGATTGATTTCCCTTCTTGTCTGGCTCTTAGCACTAGGCTGGATTCAGAGCCAACACCAAGTGCCCTCAGCAGAAAGCTTCTCCCTTTCATATCCCCTTGTGCTCAGCTGAGTCTCCTAACTTCCCCTCCCCCGTTCTCCTGGAATGTCCCTCCTCAGACCTGAATTAAGCTGCCTATTGAGCTTCCACCACTAGAAGCCAAGACCTCACACCTTTATGACCCTCACTAACTTCCCTGGCTTTCAGTGGCTATCACTATGGCAACAACTCATGCTAATTTGAAATTTACACAAGCCACTTTGTAAAAATTAAAGCAAAAAAAAAAAGACAAAAATGTTGTACTTAAGGTCATTTTCTTAGAAATAGCCGTCACCTTAGTCACCAGAGCCTAGTTCTGTCAGAGCACCCATTGATTCAACTACCTGCTCCCTCATTTCAGAGATCCCAGGAAACAGCTGAGTCTGGCTTTAGATTTCTTTTTATTCTTCTCTGTAGTGACAGTCAATGGCAACTCATTTGCAGATTTAAGTTCCCCAGGTTGACACTCTGATCCTTGATGCCCTCCCTACCAGAATAATTCATGGTCTGACAGCAAAGGCTGTAGGTTTCTTTGCTAATAAAAGCCAGGAAGGGATGGAGAGGCCCTAAATCAGATCTGACATCAATATGCAAGATCAGCATGGAGGGAGCAGAGGCGGGGTTGTCAGAAGGAGCAGAGCATGTGTCTGAGACACCTCTTCAAGCAAAGGTTCAAATTTGGATTGCACAGCAGTGTTAAGTGGAGTGCAATTCCTCTAGATTTACACCGGTGTGAGAGCAGAATCAGGCCCAACATGAATAAACTAAAGTGCCTCTGCTATTGAGAAAATTACATCTCCCCAAACCTATCCAAACAGATGTCTCTTCACAATGCCAGGTGCAAATGATTTCTATTACCAGTCATTTCTTTAATCCTTGGGGACAGCAAAGTTGTAACAGCCTTGGTAAGAATTTCAGGGGAAGACATTTTGTCCACAGGACTCTCATGCACAAACCTTGTAAGCAACCACTGGGGAAATTACTGCCCAAATGCAACCTTCTAGACAACTGGTGCACCAGAAGGCTGCAGCTGCTGGGAGAGGCCAGTGCCTATGGACAACACTGTGCCAGAATCGTAAGCAATTACTGACCTTACAGAAAAGGGGTAAGTTTAGAGTGTAAGCTTTTTTGGGCAGGCGCTGTCTTTTTGGTGTGTGTTTGCACAGCTCCTAGCACAATGGGGTCCTGATCCAGGACTAGGTTCTCTGAACCGCTCCCGCAACACAAATAGTTATAATAATCACTTTGTCGCTGAGCAGATGAATTTGCTCAGGGAGATAGAAATAATTGCATGTTTTAATCAGTACTGTTGGGCTGTGCACTGCTGATGACAGTAGACCTAGGAGGGAGGAAGCCCTCCACCTGCTCCCCAAAGTACAAACATTCTGATGCTCTTTGACTTAGTGGTTGGAGCAGGCATTGGTGTCAGACGCCTGAATTCCATTCCTGGCTCTGTCACAGACGGACTGATGCATGACCTCGGAGAGGTCACTTCAGTTCTGTGTGCTTCAGCTTCCCCCTCTGTAAAATGGGAATCACAGGACCTACATCAGAGGGGGGTGGTGAGGCTTAATTTAATTCAGACTCTCTAGATCTGCAGCTGATGTAAATGGGTGTTGCTCCATGGATTTCAGTGGAGCAACACCCACCCACACCAGCTAAAATGCTGGTCCTTAATTTGTAATATGTTTTCACATGCTTGGATTAAAGTTGTACCAAATGGGCCCAATCCTGAGGTTCTTGCTAATTCCTTACTCTGCCCCCCACTTCCCCACATTACTGTAGCTAACAGGAGACTTTTCTGAATAAGGGCTGAGTTAAAACTGAGTAAGGACCTTACGGAGGTAGTAAGTCATTATCACTCCTTAGAATGTGAAGTTAACTGTATGCAAAAGGTACTGATTGGAGCTGTATCTTGTCTGTTTGGGGTTTTACAGTGTGGCCCATAGGTGCTGGAACTAGGGGTGCTGGGGGGAAGCGGCAGCACCCCCTGACTTGAAGTGGTTTCCATCATATGCAGGGTTTACAGTTTAGTTCAATGGCTCTTAGCATCCCCATTCTACAAATTGTTCCAGCACCTCTGATGTGGCCTACATGTTTTTGTTGTTGCTGGGGTTCTAATTCCCCTCAAAGGTTAAGCATCTTTATTTGCAACACTGAATGTGAAAAGTGTCAATCAAATTGGCATGCACGAGTAATAATTTTGTGGGAACTCAGAAGTTGGCTGAGGGTGGCCAGTTGTGTCAGGTAACAAAACCTGGACCAAAGGCAAAGTGTCGTCTTTGACAGCTCTCCCTAGCTCTGATCAGACAGAAGGTCTGTGTCTGTCAGTATTTACATTGCTCACAAGAAACTTCGCCAGAACTGTCCATTCTGCACCAAGAGTGCAATGAACATTATTAAGTGACTGCCCCAGATTCTTCTATGGGAGCGTGACCTAAGCATGTGGGTTAACCGTCAGTAGATGAAGCTGCATGTAAATGCGGTGGTAGGTTAGGAATTTAAAATGCCCAAGGGCTGGATTGTGATCCTGGCTATGCTCCCATGCAGAGTAATAAGTGGCATACGCCTCTGGCAGTGCAGCCTGTATCAGAGGGTAGTAACGTTGTGGGGGACAGCATTCTCTGTAGGGTTCTCCTCCTTGTCTCTCTGCACTGCCCTCCCGTGTGTGTGTGTGGGGGGAGGGGAGAGGCAGAGGCAGGGAGTGGGTGGAGTCTTGGCTCTCTCACATCCAATATGCTGGCTGCACAGTTGAGCTGGCAGGCTAGGTGAAGTACCTGCACCAGATATTGGGCTGGCACAGACTGCTCCCTTAGAGCAATGGGGGAATCAGGGACCAGCGTGTGAGTCCCAGAGCCACAGGCTGGTACCTGGGCTGCTCCTGCACTGCCTCTTGCTTGGGGCTTGTGGCAAAGCCACCGCTGAGTCCTGGTGAAGGGAGGGGTGCGGGACGAACGGCATGAGCCTCACTTGTTAGTGAATGTCCTGAAGGGAATTGTGGAATGAAAATAACAAAGGGAGGGGTGGAGGAGTGCTGCGAGGAAACTGGAAGGATGCTTCGAAATTAGCTAGTCTTCTAAGTCAGGAAATGAGCGGCAGGAAAATCCGAGACCTTTAAGGCTCAGGAAGCTGTTTAGGAGACAAGAACTGCAGCATGTAGCTCTTCAGGCTGAATGGTCGTGTGAGTTTTTTGACAGGATTATCATGCACAATTTGGCTGCAGTGTGAGTGGGAACGGCAGGTGAAATGTCTTCCTTAGGGCTTTATTCCCCACTGCAAATGCACAAGGGGCGTCTGCACACTTTATCTCAGCAGAGCAAAGCACGATACAGCCCAAAGTCTCTGCCTTTTCCTGTTACACCAAGGAAATGGAGAACTGTGTGACCTATATGCCAAGAAGAGAGTTCTGAGAGAGCAGCTGGTTCCGGAAGAAAAATGCATGCAAATTGCAATTTTTTTATCCCTTCCCCTCATTAAAACCATCGGCAGAGTGCGAGGAAACAGAGATGCCCAAATTATGCCCAGCTGTGGAATGCGCTAAGAGTCGAAGTGCTGCACCTAATTTGCATACAATGGGTCAGATTGCAGCTACCTTCATCTTTAATATAGAGATGTGCCCTACTGAGACAATAAGTAGCAGCGGACAGGACTTCACCTTGATCCAAGCAATTCCTCTCCGATCAAGATGGGCTATTGAATGGCTGGGTCTGTCTTCCTTGCAAGCTGTGCCTTTAGAAAAAGAGGTATTTCAAAGGGGAAATCCTGGCCTTACTGACGTCAGCAACAAATTGACTTCAATGGGGTCAGGATTTTCCCTAGCTCAGTAGTTCTCAGCCAGAAGTCTGGGCCCCCCTGGGGGGTCGGCCAAGCAGGGCCGGCATTCAACTCACTGGGGCCCAGGGCAGAAAAATGAAGCACTATTGTGTAGGGCTGAAGCCCGGGACCCTGAGCTTTGCCACCTGGGGCTGAAGCTGAAGTCTGAGCAACTTAACTTTGTGTGGCCTCTGTGGAATGGTGCTCTGGGGAACTGCCCTGCTTGCTACCGCTTAACCCTGGCCCTGGCTTTTATATGCAGAAAAACAGCTGTTGTGGCACAGGTGGGCCATGGAGTTTTTATAGCATGTCGGGGGATGGGGACAGGGACCGGGTGGGGGGGGCTCAGAAAGAAAAAGGTTGAGAACCCCTGCCCTAGATTTCCCCAAGCCCCATTTAGCCTGGAATGGCCCTTTGGATACAGTCTAGGGTAATGTTGGGACATTACTCATAAAGGAGAGATGTGGTGTCTGCAGTCCTGCCCCTACAGCACATGGCACAAGAAGATCCCCTAATCTGAAAAGATGAGTGTCCTACCGTTACCACCCCAGACACTGCGGTATCACTATCTAAAACGGTAGTGGTTCAGTCCATTGCTGATGAATCCTGTAGCACATTTTTTACAAGGGCTGTACCTTGTAAATTGCTCGTGGCCACATGGAGATATGCTGATTTTGCAGCATTTGAGGATCTGGCCCCTTGTTACGTTATTCTTACAGTTACAGCAGCTTCTATTTGTGTCATTTAATATAACAGCCGTCCAGTCCAGGAGCAGAAGCAATACCATACCACTTAGCGAGAACTTGTACCCTGCAACTATATCCATGTGATGGATACTTTGCTCAGCTTCACTCTGGAGCCATTGATTTGTTGGTTTGGGGCTGTTTTCTCTATCAAACCAGAAACAGATGTGCCCTAAGGTTGTGCTTCTTCTCCGCAGTACATTTCCCTCTCTTTTATGGCTAATGGCCACACATACCATGATGACTTATTCCCCTTAAAACCTTACTCAATAGATACTAACAGGAAAATGCACTTTGTGACCAGGTTCTTTGGACAAATTGGTTCCCATAAATTTGCTAAATGACAGCATCTCCTATAGACAATCTGGGTTCCAGTGAGCTCAGCGGGAACATGCAAGGTTTGTTAAAATTATAATGCCATAAATATGGTCTTTAATGCCTCCTGGGTGGGTCCAATGACAAGTCCATAATGGAGTCATAGATATCAACTGATCTATCAGTCTGTAAGCTTGCATTCATGAAAGATAAATGCTTTCATTACGTTTTCTGCATGCCTCACTTAGTCCAACGTGAACCAAGTGGGTTAGTATTTCTCAGCAGTTTAGATGCTCATATTTAAGGATGTTTGGTTTTATATGTGTGTATGTGCATGTGTGTGTGTATATTTCATATGCTAGATGTTTATTTCTGCAATCTGTATGCTGCAAAAATGACACTATATATATATACCTATTGTCGATTTTATATATATATATATATATAAAACACCAAAAAATCTACATTAAAAGAATGTTGAAGCATTAATGTTGCTATGTCAAGGGTTCAAAAGTTAAGAAATGCCAGAATTCAGGTTGTCTGTGAAACCTGAACGGCACCCCCTTGTGCATATGTATTGTGATACAGCCTATAATTACATGATCGCATATCATTTTTTTCCACAGGACCCCTGCCCTGTTCAGTGCAGAGAACGGCTAGTGCTTGATCATTCAGTAATTTGTTCACTTGTTCCTGTTCAATGTGTGTCCCCTTATTTACTGCACATTATTCAAACCCTGCTCTGAAGACAGAATTATTAATTTCCTCATGGGCTTTTCTATGGTGCTCGTCAATATAGCACCTACGTGCTTCACAGACATTTATCTTCACAACACCCCTGTGAAGGGGTGGTATTATCCCTATGTTATAGATGGGGAATTGGGGCAGAGAGATTAAGATGAAAGTGTCCACTCATTTTGGGTGTCCAATTTGAGTAATATAGGACCTGACTTTTTTTTGAAAGTTCTTAGCATTATATAGGAATTTGAGTAATATAGGACCTGACTTTTTTTTGAAAGTTCTTAGCATTATATAGGAATTTGAGTAATATAGGACCTGACTTTTTTTTGAAAGTTCTTAGCATTATATAGGAATTTATATAGGAAGCTGAGCCGGTGTGTGTGTGTGGGGGGAGCGGGTTGTTCTGTGACTACTGGGCCTATTTTTGTGCCCTGGTACAGTCACACCTCCAAGCAGAGTTCCTCTGGGGAGTGTTCACTGACTCCCTAGATGTCTTTTGAGGAGCAGTGGGCACTGTTGGGGGATCTGTGCTTCATGTCCCCTTCTGTTTATCTGGTTTTTGCCCTATGGCCTTCATTCCCGACCCTGTTTTTTCATTTGTCATCCCCAGAATTCATTTTTGGCCTGGGTCTGCAGGTCCCTCCTGTTCAGATGATGGGGGAGGGCCTTTAACGATGGGTGGGCCCATGCCTGCCATCCCCCACTGTTTCTACAATAGGTACGCACCTTCCATTTATGGAACAAATGAGGCACTTCAAAGTGGAATAGATAGAAGTGCACGTCAGAGCTTTAGTGCGTGGCATCAGGGTCCACATGGACAGTTAGCGCGTGGCACTCTAAGGCACTATAGATTTACACTCCAGCTTGCTGCACACTAACTGTTCCTCTAGACAAGCCCTTCAGAATTTTGGGTTTCATTCCAGGTTTTGGAGGGGAGTGTGGGTCTAGTGGTCACAGACTCTTCTGTCTGTTTGCACCAAGCTTGATGCTTCCTGCTCCATCCCATCCAACCTGTTTCTGTCCCAGTCCTCTTTCTCATCTCTGGCTCCTTGTCACAGTCTCTACCCCTCAGTCTTGTCCCAGTCTCCTGGCATAGCCACTCCTACTCTCCCTATCTGGGCTCCCACTCAGAGTCCCAGTCACCCCCCTCCAAGCCTTCCCACCTACTTCCAGTTCCAGTCTCCTTGCCCAGCCAATCCCAGTTTTTCCCACCCTGAATCCCTGTTCTCAGTCTTGTTGCCAGCGAGTCCCAGTTCACCATTCCTGGCTCTTCATTTGATCTGTCTCTCCCCTCCCTGCTGGCTTCCACCCCAGTTTCCCCTCCTCCCACTGCCTCTTAGTCTTAATCTGACTCCCCAGCCCCTTTATCCAATCTAAAACTTCCCCAAATCACTCCTGGATCCTTACCACAGTCGTCCACCTCCCTGCTCCTTGAGCCAGTCGCTTTGCCCATCCAGTCCAAGTTCTTCCCCAGCTCCTTCACAAATCTGAGTCCCCTGTGATTCTGTTCTCCACCTCTAACTGGCTCCCAGTCCCCTCTTCCACCCAATTTCCCTCATCAGCTCCCAGTCTCTCCTCCTCCTCTCCTCCCCAGGCTCCCGATCCCAGTCACCTTGACCAATATGTCCCATATTCAGGGACACCCAGGGGATTCAGGGGGCCCAGGGCAAAGCAATTTTGTGGGCCCCTTCTAAAAAAAATTGCAATACTATAGAATACTATATTCTCGTGGGGGCCCCTGTGGGGCCCGGGGCCTGGGGCAAATTGCTCCACTTCCCCTCCCCTCTGGGCAGCCCTGCCCAGATTTACCCCCAGCCCAATGTCATCAGACTCTGTCCCAGTCTATTTCTCCCCCCCTCCACCCATCCAGTTCTTGTCCCCCCTGCATTCAGGCCAGGTGGTTTATTACACATTGTCTGGGCACCAGCAAGAGCGTCACTGAGAGCACAGGAGAGACAGGTTCCCTGCTTTCACTTCCAATGCCCAAACCACCCTGGCCTGGAGCAGCTAGGTGCAGCCATTACAGAGAAAGTTTGGATTTGCCTCTATAGCCCTGGGCTGTGGGGATGCTGCATGCACAGTCTGGTAACACACAGGAGCTGTGACGGGGTGGAGCATGCCAGGGCTGCCCAGAGGATTCCGGGGACCTGGGGTCTTCGGCGGTGGGGGTCCCTTCCGTTCCGGGACCCGCCGCCGAAGTGCCCCGAAGACCCGCGGTGGGGCCCCCCCCGCCGCCAAATTACCGCCAAAGCGGGACCCGCCGCCGAAGTGCAGCCCGGTCTTCGGCGGTAATTCGGCAGTGGAGGGGCCCCCACCGCGGGTCTTCGGGGCACTTCAGCGGCGGGTCCCGGAACGGAAGGGCCCCCCGCCGCCCAATTATTGCCGAAGACCCGGCTGCACTTCGGCGGCGGGTCCCGCTTCCGCGGTAATTCGCCGGCAGGGGGTCCTTCCGCCCCGGAGCGGAAGGACCCCCCACCGGTGAAGACCGGGAGCGGAAGAAGCTCCTGGGCCCAGCCCCGCAAGAGTTTTCTGGGCCCCCCGGAGCGAGTGAAGGACCCTGCTCCAGGGCCCCCGAAAAACTCTTGTGGGGGTCCCTGTGGGGCCCGGGGCCTGGGGCAAATTGCCCTTCTTCCCCCCCCCCCCCCCCCGGGTGGCCCTGGAGCATGCTCAGTATGGACAAACTTCAGAAACCACAAGTCTCTACCGAGCATGTGCACATTACAATTTTTCAAAGGCATATAACTTGGCCAGATCTGGATGGAGTTGCATAGGGATGGGAAGAGGCCCATCCCTGACACAAAAGTCACTTCCCTGCCAAATTTCATATCCCTGGTCCAAAACATGAGGGTGCTATCGCTGTTCAAAGATAAGGTTGCTATAGGTATGTTTTTTTTAATGGCAAAACAACGATTTTCCCCAAACCTCATTCTCTGAAATGGCTGCACTATTTTGGCTGAAGCTTTTCAAACACATTCAGCCTCAGGCAGACACCTGGCATGAAAAATTTCAGCGCAAACTGTTAAAATTTGATAAAGTTACAAGCAACTGATAAAGAATCGTGTAATGGGAAATATCAAGCAACCTTAATAATAGGTGGTGCTGTCAGCCCTGCCTATGAGATTTGCAGGAGGCAATGAGAATTTGTGCTCATTGTTGATCCAATGCCCATTGAAGTTAATGGGAGACTATCAATTGACTTAAGTGGTGCATTGAACTAGACCCATTATGGGCTTGATCCTGCAGACATTAACTGTACAAAACTCACATTGAAGTGCACAAGAGTTTGCATGAATGGACCTATTTAACTAGGATTCTGATCATGAGAAATACAGACTTTGTGCAATGCATGGGCCAAATTCAATCCTGGTGAAAGGGATTTCATTGGTATCAGTAGAGTTACACTGCTGATGAATTTGGCCCTTTGTCCATATTCAGATACTTTTTGTCTTTTCTTCTGGCTATGTTATACTATTTATCTCGTGCAAGACTAACAATAATTTGCACTTAAATTAGCATCTTTCATCCGAGGCTCTTAAGGGAAATGGAATGGTAGTTTAAAAAGGGATGGGAAGGACACACACAAATCCAAAATTTGTAAAGTGACAAAATCTGCCCATCATCCCTTCAATGGATCTAGTCCAGTGAACACTGAAATTGGATATATTCAAATGTGCCCGGACTAGGTAAAAATGGATTGGTTCCTGCCCCCAGATATGTGGACACACCATTGAGGCTGCGTTCAATGTCCTGGACAACGAGCTTACAGACAGGTTTTTCTAAAGGGACTGCTCAGTTTAACAAAAATAACACTTTACTCATAGGACTGAGGCTGTGAACTTGCTACTTTCTACAACTGCATCACAACCGAAGAAGGAAGTGAGGGGTGGTGCATGGCACCATACCATAATACTCTAGATATCCAAATTAACCCCAATCATGTGTACAAGTGCACAAGCTAACTTTACAAGATACATGTAACTGCACCGGAGGGACAGAGTGGAATCCAAAGTGTTGGGAGTGCTTTATTGTAAATATTTGGTGCTAGATCCTCAGCTTGCATAAACTGATGTAGCTCCTTTGGTAGTAGAACAACACCAATTTACACCAGATGATAATCTGGCCCTTGATTTTTTGTCTTGGTGGAATGTGCTGACTTTCTCCATTGATTTTTAGGGGCCAGTGGGACGGCTCAGAATTTGCTTTATTTTATATATGGCACTTCAGGAGCCATAGAGAAAACATTAAAAACACATCAGCAGCTGGCCAGCTTGGAGCTTTGCTGCTTTTATCTGTTAAACCTGATGTTTCAGAGAACTCAGCTTCAGCTCCTAGTTCTGCTGCTTGGATTAATTTGCTGATCCTTGGCTGGAGGAGTAGGATTCCTGAGTGGGTGAAGTAGTTATAAGGTTGCCATAAGCTTAAAACTGGCAATGGGTGTGTCTGAGCTGGCTGGTTACATTCAGCGTCAAACAAGCCATTACTACAGAGCATTAGCTCTGCTTCACTGCATACAACAAGCATTAAATAATGAAACAATTTTCTTCCTAAGACTAATTTTTTCCAAGCTGGATTGGCAAGACACAACCAGGAGATAAACCTATAACCTTTCTTTTCCCCTAGTTACTCATTTTTCAAATTTTGTACCCCTCCCTCCTGTAAGAATTCCTGCAGCAGCTGTGTCGTGTTGCACCTCCCTCAGAGCCCCCTGTTGCATTTGCTGCCAATGGTACTTTTCCTCCAAAGACATCTCTTAGCTTTACCAACGTGGATAAGTACCATTACTCCCATTTTACAGGTAATAAACTGAGGCATAGAGTGTTTAAATGATCAGCCTGAGGTTAGCAAATCAGAGGCAGAGCCAGCAATGGAAAACAAGTCTTGTGAAGAGCTTTGAGCTCATCTTATGAACATTACTGTTCACCACCAGTGGTGGATTAACACATGGGCCTGTGAAGCCCATGCCCAGGGGCCCCGTATAATTTGCAGGCTCCCGCAGGAGCACCAGACCCCGGGTAGAAGTGTGTGTGTGTGGGGGAGGCATCGGCTCCAGAACTGTGGCCTTGCCCCGTCTCCTTCTCTTCCCCTGGGGCCCTGCTGCCTGGCCAGGGCAGAAGCCAGAGCCTGGCCATGATAAGAGCCTCCTAGGGAGCCTGGGCCACTGTGGGGTGCCCCAAACCCTCCACCTGCCCTGTGTGTGTGGGGGGTGAGAGCAGCCACCAGCCCGTGTACCCACTCCCTGGGGCACGCTACGCAGGGCAGGTGGAGGGCCCAGGGCTCCCCACAGTGGCCCAAGCTCCCCATGGTTCTTACCACGGACCAGCTTTGGTTTCTGGCCTGGCCAGGGCGTGGGGCCTCCGGGGGAAGGGGAGAAGGGAGCAGGTGCCCCATGGCAAAGGGGGTGTGGAAGGCCCCAAAGTTCTTTGTGCCCAGGGCCCCAATAAATCTTAATCTGTCTCTGTTCACCGTGGGCACATTTTGTTCACCCCTAACCTGTTATTAAGCTGAGTCGTTTTCTTGATGTCAGTGGCATCTCTCCAGCTGAGAGCAGCGATTTGGCCCACAGAGTGCAAAATATAACCCCACCCCCTTCAGTGTTTTGTGATGGGATTTCACTCAAGCTGCCATTAGCCTCGTGCTTAACAGCGAAAATCATTTGCTATGCCCTGCAAGGAATGGGCTGCAAGATTTTTTTCCCCCAGGGACGGTATTTTCTTATAATTGTTGTTTGGTTATTTATGGAGAAGTTGTGCTCTTAGCCTGGATATCAGATAAGGGGCAGTGTGTTGGGCATCATCCCAGGGAGAGCAGCAGGTGGCATTGTGCTTCAGACAGGCATAATGACTCCAAGGCTTTCTGGGTGCACTGGTGTAACTCACATGTCTAACAAGGAGACGCCTCTTTAAGAGACTGGAGCACGGAGATGGGGAAGGAATGACTTGTGTCTGGGTCATTGTTGCTCTGCATCTGCATATTAGCTTTTCACACCCAGAAGTTTTGGGAATTGGGTGTGGTAGTTCTGGCCATGCGCAACAGGCTCTCTGTAGTTGGACTCAGACTCCACTGAGGGCAAGTAGTCATGGCAACTGCTTTGCAAAATGAGGTCTGACCTTTATGGGTTGGGAGAAGCTTGGCCACAGGAGCACAAAGCAGGCTGGTTTCACCCCAACTCTGAAGCACTGTGCAGCAGATTAATGCTGTTGTTAACTTTCCGACAGAGGGAAGCCCTGGCAGTGTTAGTTTTCCCTCCCAATTTCCCCTTCCTATAACTAATTTCTTTCATTTTAATTGTATCCTGTAAGGTGGTCGTGGTTCTCTCCCCGTCCGTCATGGAGGGAGACCACGCCCTCTCGCTGCAATGCTCCTAGGGCGACTCCATTCAGGGGAGAATTAACCCACAGTCAATAGGCCCAAGCCTGCCGTCCAAGCCAGGCAGCAATAGGGTCTGTGAGCCCCGGCCCTCAGCCAGAGGGGGCAGTAGCCAGTTAATGCTTCTCGCCTGCAGTCGGGCAGGGTAGCAGTAAGTCTATAGGCTCAGTGCCGTCAATCAGGGCGGGAACCTAATCAGTTAATGGCTTTGGCTTGCAGTCAGGCAGAGCAGTAGTGAGTCTATCTGCCCTGGGGCCCTCAATCAGGGCAGGGCAGCAATCGGGTAAGGGCTCTGGCCGGCAGTCAGGCAGAGGAACACAGCAGTCTCGGGGAGATTAGCTCTCTGGTGGGAGAGCCAGCAAAACCATCTGGCGTCCTCGCTCATAAGAACATAAGAATGGCCCTACTGGGTCAGACCAAAGGTCCATCAAGCCCAGTATTCTGTCCCCTGACAGTGGCCAATGGTAGGTGTCCCAGAGGGAATGAACTGAACAGGTAATCATCAAGTGATCCATCCCCTGTCACTCATTCCCAGCTTCTGGCAAACAGAGGCTAGGGACACCATTTCTGCCCATCCTGGCTAATAGCCATTGATGATGCTCAGGCGGGCATCAGACCAATGCAGGCCTCCTGGTCTAAAGGTGGGGAGGATGCTACCCCCAGGGGTGGGGTGGCAGTGGTAGGGGGACACAGGCCCACCTGCTCCATTGCATCCCAGTCTAGGGCCCTAACAGTAGCAGAATGGTCCACCACTGGGTCAGTGGGGAAATCTGGCCGCAAGATGCTGGCCGGCTTGCAGTTAGTAACACAGCTCAACTCTATTAGGCTTCCCTGGGCTCCTTCTTACACTCCCAGTCAGGGGGTGCCTGGGTTCCGGGGTTGGCATTTGTCTCGCTGGAGTAAAGGGTTAGTGGCAGCCCCAGCAGCTCCTTGGTGGCCCCGGTGTCTGGCAGGTCCGGCAGTCCCTCCGGGACTCTGGCACTGTAGCGGCCTCCATCGGGTCCATGCTCCGCTCCCTGGGGGAGACATCCTGCTCCTCTGGCAGCTCACCCTCAGCTGAGGTGGAGGGCCTGCCTTTTATATTTCCGATTCCTATCCCGCCCCTCTGCTTCTGGTCATGGGTGTCCCAGTTCTGCCCAGCAGGGGGCAGTCGTGGTTCTCTCCCCTTCTGTCAGGGAGGGAGCGCATGCCTCCTCGCTACATATACCTTGAATGTGGTTTGATTTTAGCTGTCAGAGAAAAACAAAGTTCTCACTCTTAGGTTGGGTGCAGCAGTGTAGTTACGTTGTCTTAACCAGTCTGGTTCGCCGGCTCTTAGTTAAATGTGATGATGGGGAAAGTCTTGGATAGCTTGCTATTCTCGGATTTGTATTTTTCTTATAACAGGGTTTTTCATTTAGATACTTAACACTGGGTGTTGGTTAGTTAGCTGACTAGCTAATGGAGTGATTCCACAGCCCAGGAGAGGAGAGAGCATCTGCCTGGGTCCCAATTGGAGACTTCTGCAAGAAAGAGGAGGAAGATATTGTTGCAGCGCTTTTGACTCAGCAGGCTGTATGGAGTTGATGAACAAAGACTCTGAGACTCAGGGGAACTCAACCTAAGCTTTTGGATCTCTGAGTTACTTCTCACTGTGTCTTTGTGGGGACCAACCTGCTTAGACTTAATATGTTTCTTTTATTTATATTTATGTATAAATGTGAAGATAATGTATGTGGATTAGAATGTAGCCTTGTTATGTAGTAGAAATTAAGCTACTATGTTTCTTTATCATATGATTTTATAAAGTTGGTACTTAAGAATTAAGTTCATCTCCGCCCTCCCCCCTTTTTTTTGTCATTGGCTTGATTGTGGGGAGGTTGACCCTGTGCAATCCTTGCTGAAAATCCTCAGTGACCAGATTCTGTGTCTCCATGTGCTTTTTCTACAGATGTGTTTAAGCACTAGCAGAGGGGTGACGAAGTAAACTTTAGCCCATCCAAAGCTTACAATGGCAGGGGACAGGACATTATCCTGTATCTTTGCTGTTATACATATGGGATGGAGCCATGATTCCACCTACTCCCTAGAGCTCCCGTGGAGTCCCACCCCCCTTCTGCTGAGTTGCTCAGGTGGGAATTGTTGGGGGCATGTCCCTCGTATTGGCCATGAGCTATAGGCCGTAATTCCTGGTTTGCCATTATTCAGGCCACAGAGTGTTGTTGAGAAGTTCTGACTCCACTTCACTGCATGGCACCGAAGGGCCATAGCTTGAGGAATTGCTCGAACTACGCAGGTGTCCTTCCAAACACAGAGGAAGGCACAGTTCCTGTCGCAAAAAGTTTGCAGTTAAAGGCCCTTATTCAGGAGGGCCTGTAAGCACAAATTTAAACCAGCGTTTAAGTGTTTTCCTGAATAGGAATTGTTTCCTGAATGAGGACCCAACGTTATCAATTCCAAGGCCAGAAGGGACCATTATGATCAACTAGTCTGACCTCCTGCATAACACAGGCAAGAGAACTTCCCTGAATTAATTCCTGTTTGAGCTAGAGCATATCTTTTAGAAAAAATATCCAATCTTGTTTCGAAAATTGCTAGTGATGGAAAATCCACCACAACCCATTGGTAAATTGTTCCACTGGTTAATTAATTAGCCTTATTTCTAGTCTGGATTTTTCTGGCTTCAACTTCCAGCCATTGGATCTTGTTTTACATTAGTCTTCTAGACTGAAGAGCCCAACATCAAATGATTGTTCCCCAGGTAGATGCTTATAAACTGTGTTCAAGTCACTCCTTAACCTTCTCTTTGTTAAACTAAGTAGACTAAGCTCCCTCACTCTGTCGCTATATCTAACTTGCAAGCTTCTTTTTGGTAACACGGCTCTGGTGAGCGTTAATTTCTATTATTCATATAATTCACATGTATTTAATAGTTGTATTACAGCAATGCCCAGAATACTGTGCCCTCCCTTAGAAAAAGAGGTCAAAGTATGAATAAATATAATACATCTGCATGCAAATGCTCCTGTTTGTTTTCCAATGTTTACTTGCTTGACTGGATCTTTCCATTTGAGCCTTATTCCCTAGTTAGTTAAAGCAGATTGTGATGTGGGATTCATGCCTGGATAAAGTAGTTTGCTTGCTTTACAACACCAAGATAAATGCCAGTCTGAAATACTGTCTTGAGGTCAATCAGTTCTGAGAATTTAAATGCGGACAGATTTACATTTACATTTTGATAAACCCCCTAGCAATAAGACTCATTTAAAGCCTTAAAATATGGGAAGCAGCAAAGCAGTCATTAATTTTACTTACACAACAGAATTCACACTTGTAAGGTTTTGACAGTTTCACTAAACCCCGAGGAATTCAAATACCTAGAGCAAATGAGTGTGCACTGGTAATACTGTGAGATGAGTTGGGTTTTTTAGGGCTGATTATATATTTTCTGCATGAGGCAGCTAACAGTGAGGAGGGTAGGTGGGATGTTTTACTACCTTATTCACATGATCCTGTTTGATGGCTTTCCTACTGTTCTCAATATTCTCTTTGAGTTTCTGAAATAAAAGAGCTGCAGAATTGCAACATGTTATTTCAATGTTGCATGAGATGCTGTCCCTGCCGCCACCTTTTGCACCTATCATTTTGCAAAGGGGAAAGATGCTCCTTACATTTATGTACTGATAAAGTTCAGTTCTTGACTGTAGCTGCATTGGCATGAGAAGGCCATTTGCAAAAGGCTAACTATACAAATGGACTGAAAAGGTTTTGGAACTATCCACTGTGGCACTGGCCAGGGGCGGCTCTAGGAATTGCGCTGCCCCAAGCAGGGCGGCTCGCCGCGGGGGGCGCTCTGGCGGTCGCCGGTCCCGCGGCTCCGGTGGACCTCCTGCAGATGTGCCTGCGGAGGGTCCGCTGGTCCCGCGGCTCCAGTGGACCTCCCGCAGACGTGCCTGCGGAGGGTCCGCTGGTCCCGTGGCTCCACCGAAGCCGCGGGACCAGTGGACCCTCCGCAGGCACGCCTGCGGGAGGTCCACTGGAGCCGCCTGCCGCCCTCCCGCGGCACGCCGCCCCAAGCACGTGCTTGACGCGCTGGGGTCTGGAGCCGGCCCTGGCACTGGCAGACCAGGTGCCAGCTCTTGCCAAAGCTTTAGGGCTCAGCTGAGCACTGACAAATTCATTGCTGGAAACCAGTCTGTTTCACTTGTGTGTTAGTATGGTTAAGAGGGGGATTGGACTTACAACCATGTGTTCAGACTTTTATGAAATGCTTGTCAGTTGCTGCATGCATTTATCTCACTTCCACTTTCTTTATCACATGCTATAAGGTAATGTTTAAGTTTTTGCTTTGTAACTCTAAAAATGTTTGCTCTGAAACTGTAAACCCAGTCAGGAGGGATGTCTCCTGCCCACCAAGAAGGCCTGTCAATGGGACATCACAATGTTAATTGGCCCCTTAGATTCATAAAGAGGCTCATCCTATCAGCTTGAATTCTGGAAGAAGGAAATAAAAATACCTGGCCAGAAAATTTTTCATCTCTTTTGCTGTTTGGATGTTCAGAGGGCCAGAGCTAGGAAACAGAGGCAGAGATCCCCACGGTCAACCTGGGTTAGCCCTAAGAGACATTCAGAGCTGACAGTACTACAACTCTGTCACCTTTGAAACAATAGACTATAACTCTGATGTATATATGCTTGCCTGCTTTAGATAGTTTAGCTAGACTTTACTATAGCATTGGCTACAAGCAATGTCTCTGGTCTGAGATCTAGGGTACAAATTGACATGGGGTAAGTGACTGGTCTCTTGGGACTAGGAGCAACCTGGATATTTTGTGATCTTTGGTGTATAGCAACCGTCTATCACTGAGCCTAGCTTGCCTGGGTGGCAAGATAGACTGGAATGCCCAACAGGACTCTTTGTTCAGAAAAGGGCAACTAAAATGATTAGGGGTTTGGAACGGGTTCCATATGAGGAGAGATTAAAGAGGCTAGGACTTCTCAGCTTGGAAAAGCAGAGACTAAAGGGGGATATGATAGAGGTATATAAAATCATGAATGATGTGGAGAAAGTGGATAAGGAAAAGTAATTTACTTATTCCCATAATACAAGAACTAGGGGCCACCAAATGAAATTAATAGGCAGCAGGTTTAAAACAAATAAAAGGACGTTCTTCTTCACGCAGCGCACAGTCAACCTGTGGAACTCCTTGCCTGAGGAGGTTGTGAAGGCTAGGACTATAACAGTGTTTAAAAAGGAACTGGATAAATTCATGGTGGCTAAGTCCATAAATGGCTATTAGCCAGGACGGGTAAGGAATGGTGTCCCTAGCCTCTGTTTGTCAAAGGGTGGAGATGAATGGCAGGAGAGAGATCACTTGATCATTGCCTGTTAGGTTCACTCCTTCTGGGGCACCTGGCATTGGCCACTGTCGGTAGACAGGATACTGGGCTAGATCGACCTTTGGTCTGACCCGGTATGGCCGTTATGTTCTTATGTGACTCTATGGTAAGACTTTTATAGTGCTTTAGGAGTTCATACTTGTTACTGAGTTGGTGAAATCTAATGATAGAACTTACAGTTTGGGGTCTCCCCTGCTTCTTGACAATCTATCCTGAGGTTGGCACTCACAGTCGTGAGCCACTCCACACAGCGTGACAGCCATCAGTAGGTTTATTTTTATCATTGACATTACTTTGGATAGAAAATGAAAGCATTGTAATGCATTCATAATAGGCTCATACATTTGCATTGGAGACCGAGGGGACCTGTTACTTCTTCACAACTGAAGACGGATGAAGGCAGACAAGCTGCAGAATAAAACAAGATCAAATTATAACCATTTGCTGATCATTATTCTGCTATCTCTCTGCATGTAGGGAGTAAATGCTACCATGAATTTTTAAAAAAGTAATTACTCAGAAACACTTAGGGATGTGATGATAGAGAATTGTTTGGTTAGTTTACACTGAAAGGGCATGAAACTTAGAAGAAATTGGGCCTGTTGCTTTAACGATATTCCTTCATAAAACATGCTCTCTGTGCTGGAACATTTTAAGACAAATAAAATAAATAAATTGAGAAAATTGAAAGTGATTTTTTCCCCCTCTTTTAAAAAATCTCATTTTTCGGTCTCCTATGACAACAGATGGCAAAGTCTCTCCTGAGTAAACCAAATGGAACAGCTTTTTCCTTCAGAATGCAGTGCAAAAGCATTTACCGTGTGACTTCTCAGAGTTCTAAAAATCTATGGGCCTAATTCAAAGCTCTTTGAAATCCCTGGGAGTCTTTCCTGTTGACCTCAGTGGGCTTTTGATCAGGCCTTTATTTCACTGGAAGGTGAATTAATGTTAATACTTCCCTATGGTTTCCATAGTTCATTTCCTACATTTTGGTAGATAACATAATAATCTCTCTGGTAACAACTCCTTTCACAGGCTCCAGGACTCTAGTCCAGCTGTGGAGAGCTTGATACAAGCCTGGGGATGGGGCAGCTCAAAAGTGGCTTTAAACCACTTTTGTGACCCTTCCTGTCCAATCTTGGGGTTGTCTATGTCCATGATGGTGCCTGTTATAAATCTAGGCCAGCTGGCAATGGCTAACAGGGGCTGTTAGCAGCCAGGGATCAAATGGGGGCATTTTCCTCGGCCATTCTGCTTGCACCAGTGGCCAGAAAGGGTGCAGCATGGCAGCTGCTATGGTGGCTTTATGCCGCCAAAAAACTCCTATTGCAGGGACATCCACTGGGTAGTCAGAGCTGCTCTAACAGCTCCTCAAGCTCTCAGCATAGGATAATTTTTATGAACTGGAGCTCAGGAAATTTAGGTCCAATTCCTAGCTCTGCCACAGACTTTCTCTGTGGTGGGCAGATTACTTAATCTCTCTGGGCCTCATTGTCTTCATTGCTAAAATGTGGATGATAACAATACACTCCTTACTTACAGTGGCACAAATAAGAGAAGGTGGCCTATCAAGTTCAACTATCGCAGTGGGTTCCATTTGTACCAGATTTAATGTAACGTAAGTTTTTCTGTTTTGTTCTTCTCTTGTCATTTTCAAGCATAGACATTAATTTATGGCCCCTTGTTCTACTGGATTGCCTTGGTTGCTCATCAACAGAATGTTTGATCCTATGACAACTTGCCTATGATGTGTGTATGAAATGTACCAACCGCAGAAAATAACAGCTCTATTTTCAAAAAAATCAATAGCATTTTGCATTTGGGATGTTGGCTGGAGGAGCACCACACCAGAAGCCATTACTGGATCATGGCTCAGGTGGTGACCAGCAGTTTTTGTATTTATGGCAATATATATTTCATAACAGTGTGTCACCAATAGTGCTACAGTGATTCGAGAGCTTACTGCATGGGAAAGGAAGGTATGGCCGGAGAGCATCAGAAATGTAACAAGTGTTATGGCATCCCAGCTCCTTAGATTAATAAAAACCCCACCATCTTTGCTTGGATTGTAATCCTGAAGTTGGTATTTTGATTGCAACGGGAGTTAGGCCCAGACCCTCAAAGGTACTTAGGCACCTAAGTAATTTGCCCTGGGTCACACAGAGAGTCAGGTGGAACAGGAATTGAACACATAACCCAGGCTAGTATGCTATTGGCTAGATATCCTTCCTTCTTACATGCACTATTCTCATTTATCAGTTTCCAAAAGACAAGCTGGGCCACTTGTTAGACAAGTACTCAGTTTAAAGTTAATGTGAAAATGGCCTGGAGCCCTTTTTCTGTACTGTAAGTTTTCAGAAGGGCTGCCTCCCTTTCTGTGAACACCATTCAGTGGCAGCTCCAGGCACCAGTGCTCCAAGTGCCCGCGTGGGGTGGCAAGCCGCGGGGGTGGCCTGCCGGTCCCTGCGAGGGCAGCACTCAGGCAGCCTTCGGCGGCTTGCCTGTGGGAGGTCCACTGGTCCCGCGGATTCAGTGGCAATTCGGCGGTGGGTATGCCAAAGCCACAGGCCTGGCAGACCTCCCGCAGGCAAGCCGCCGAATCCGCAGGACCGGAGACCTCCCGCAGGCAAGCTGCCAAAGGCTGCCTGACTGCCATACTTGGGGCGGCAAAAAAGCTAGAGCCACCCCGACACCATTTGTGTCTGCAAAATTTGCACACACCCCCACCGGAATGTTGCAGGTGCAGATTGACTTCCTCATGCCATTGACTGGAATTGGGGGAGGTGAATTATTATTTATTGTTTAAACTGCAGTAGGGTTCAAAGACCCTGATCAGGATTGAGGCTCCATGTCACAAGACTCTGTACAGATAGCAAGAGATAGTTCCTGCCCCAAAGCACTTACAGTCTAATTTGAAACAAGATTCAAACTCAGAAGGCACGACTGCGATCATCTGGTCTGACCTGCATAACAACAGATGCTGGAAAATTTCACCCAGTGAGTTCTGCATCAAGCCCAATAACTTGTGGGTGGGCTAGAGCGGTGGTTCTCAAAGCCGGTCCACCGCTTGTCCACCACTGGTGGGCTGGGCCGGTTTGTTTACTTGCCATGTCTGCAGGCTTGGCCAATTGCACCGCTCCAGGCCAATGGGGGCTGTGGGAAGCGACGCAGGCTGAGGGATGTGCTGGCCACCCTTCCCGCAGCCCCCATTGGTCTGGAGTGGTGAATCGCGGCCAGTGGGAGCCGTGATCGGCTGAACCTGCAGACGTGACAGGTAAGTAAACCGACCTGGCCCGCCAGGGGCTTTCCCTGAAAAAGCGGCGGACTGGCTTTGAGAACCACTGGGCTAGAGCATATCTTCTAGTAAGACATCCAATCTTCATGTGAGAATAGAGAATCCACCACATCCCTAGGTGAGCTGCTTCACTGGTTGATCACCCTCACTGTTAAAATGACAGAGTCCTGTCTGACGAAGTGAGTATTCACCCACGAAACTTATGCTCCAAAATGTCTGTTAGTCTATAAGGTGCCACAGGACTCTGTCGCTTTTTACAGATCCAGACTAACATGGCTACTCCTCTGATACTGTTAAAATGTACATCTTTTCTCCTTCATTGTTCTGTGCCTCCTTGTTTCTTGGGCGATGGTGCCATCGCCCAAGAAACAAGTTTAGCTGCTCTGCTGCTTCCAGCAGGATGGACTCTTCTCAACTTCTTTACTGCTGCGTAGATTTCCCTTCTTTGGTATTTTGTCTTAGACTTGCATGAGCACTGTGACAGCACCACAGAAACCATTGCAACATCACTGCAAAGAAAGCTAAGGGGTGTCTCTAGGCCATTATCCACACTAAAGCATGGTCGGTATCTGCTCCCGTCCAGGAGCATCCCCACCACAGTTCCCTGCCTGATTCCTCGCTGCCTCCAGGAGAAAGTAATTGTGCTGCTAGTTAATACTAGCAGTAAATTACTACCCTCACCCTCAATGCTGGCTCAGCTGTGCTGGCCAGTGAGCAGAGGGGATGGAGCCCAAACTCAGTCTTTTCATCATCACTGGGTGCCTACCTGCTCTGGGGCTGCATGCCTGGACTTAAGGTCCCGGTGGAATATGATGACATGTAAGGTGGGGGAGGGGGTCTTAGTCCATCTTATACCCTTGTGCAGGTGCATAGTCCAAGTCACAATCTGGCCCCAAACATCGTTTGTTATGTGTCCATTATTAAAAGGGAATATACAAGAATAAAGCACATTCATAGACCTCCAAAGAGACTGATCCCCTCGCCTAGTAGAGGGTCAGAGCGTATAATGCTTTATATACTGAAAGGGAAATCATGCTCTGCAACAGCCCCTGCCTTCCAGTCAACTGCTGCATTAATGTCAAGGTTCTGGGTCTCATCTAGAAAGCCCTGCTTATCTCAGACACTACCTTTCCTTCCACAACTTAATGTAACAGCTGAAAGCAGCTGGGATGCTACAGCTAACAGAGGCCAGTCCCAAGCTCTCAGAGGGCAGGGGTTGAGCATTCTCTGTGGAGGGACCTTGACTATGAATGAAGACACTTTATAAAGCACATTGACTTTCAGTCAATCACCTGATCAGTGATAGACCAGGCTGAGATCAAGTCTCAAATACCTCCTACACTTAGCTCTGAAGCGACCTCTTTGAGCCAGTCTTCTGCCATTCAGAATGATGGCAAAATAGCCCAGCAATAGCTTCCCCGGTGATAAGCAAGATTACCTCACTTAGTGCAGTGGAGAAATGAATGACAGGAGCAGACAGTAAAGTCCTCAGGCAGAAGTCTGCTTGTCCTAACTTGATTGCAACTGCCTAAAGATTCTTTGGTAACGGGCACATTAGAAACACGGATAGATAGTCATTTAAAATCAAACAGACCTTCAAACTCAAGAGTTTTTGACTCAAAGCTGCTGGTCTCTGCCCTTAATTCACTCCGTTGTGCTCAGTTATTGATGCACATATGGTATGTAAAAATCACCCACCCACTGATCCAGAGACATTTTCCTTCCTCTAAATGAAATTTCTTCACTTCCATTCATCTTTACAGCTCATTCAATGGGTGTCTCTGAAGCAGCTAAGGGAAATGTGTTTAAATGTGTTAATCCCGCTCTGAGATGGATTAATTGACTGAAAGGCCCTTCTGATCACCAGCCAGCTGCCTATCCCCAGCTGGCAAACCTTGCTAATTTTCTTGTTGTTGTTGTTAATGTTGAGTTTCCAGCCAAGAGGGGTCTTTCTCCATTCTATCAAGTGCAATATGCCCTCAACTGACAGTTTGTATTCTTTGGCTTGCTTTTTCTTGGGTAAAGATATTTAGGTAGAAACCTTCATATGTCTCCTTGTCAGAGGGCTTGCTGAGTTTGAGAGAAATCTTAGTTGTCGTCCACATTGGGCCAGCAGGGGGAGGTATTGCACATGCATGACATGCAAGAGAAGGAAAATAGTCTAAAATTTGAACACTGGTGAAAGGTCACACCAAATTTCAGATCCATTAACTAGATTCTTGGAGAAAGAGACTCCATAGAATAAGCATTTTCTCCACCAGGACTTGTGCTGTAGGGCCGGGATTGTTTGTTTACCTGCAGCATCTGGAGGTTCAACTGATCACAGCACCTTCTGGCCACGGTTCGCTGGTCCAGGCCAATGGGGGCTGCGGGAAGTGGCATGGGTTGAGGGCTGTGCTGGCTGCCGTTTCCCAAAGCCCCCATTGGCCTGGACTGGCGAACCACGCCAGTGGGATGCTGCAGGTAAACAAACCGTCCCGGCCCACCAGCGGCTTTCCCTGATGGGTCGTGTCTGTTACAGCTGTCCCCCTGCTGCATTTTTTTTCTCCCTCTCCTTTCTGGTTGTTCTGTGTCCGCCCCTCCCGGGCCTTGGGCTAACAAAAGTCACAGCCTGGCCCTGCTGTTCATGGAAATGACTTGTGCAGACTAACTGGAGCCATTGCTCTGCCTAGGGAGGGGGGCTTTTGGCTCCTTTGTTCAGACCTGGGCTCGGTGTAGAGGTGCTCTGCCCAGGTGTGCAAGACCTTATATGGCCACATAGCTGAGCATATGAGTCATACCTGGGGGCTCAGAACTTGCCCAGACATGTTCTATGCCTACCTGCAGTTTTTTTCCCTGCCTTCTCTCCTCCCTGTAAGAAGGGGAACCAATCAAAGTTACTGGCGGGAAACTGCCTAAGTTTGCCTTTATAACCAGACATTTTCTGATCAGACCTTAGAAAGGTTCCTGCATTGCTGCCTGGTCTGATCAGTCAGGGGTTCTGGGGGGTCCTTTCTCCGCTCTTGTTTTATTTTTGAGCGTACCCCCGTTTTTTAACTCCCCTCCCACGAACAACGAATTTTGCCTGGAGATCTCCTGATTATTGTGAACGAATTGAGTCCTCTCTGTATCCTCTGATGCTGAAACTGCTGTGCCTGCTTCTGCCTTTGCTGCTGTCCTGGGGATTGGTAAGAACTCCCTCTTGCAAACTTCCCCTGTCCTGGCTGCTGGCTCTGTTTCCCCAACAGACAGACCTAAGCTAACTCCGTGGTCTGTGCTGCTAAAAAATAAGCCTGTGCCACTGCCAAGCTGTGCCTCCCTGGATTCTATCCTGGGCAGCCCACTTGCAGTTGTCCCACTGCTGCAGCCACACCCTCTAAAACTACCCTTAGCATAAGGTGCACCCATTAAGTTAGGTTTAGCATTATACTCTGTAAGTTAGGCTTAGAGAATTGTTGCATTGTGTTTTGTTACTTGCTGATTTGTGTAGTCTTGGTTAAGTTAGATCATAGATAAGATTTTGCTGTGTTCTGTATAATTGTAATTAAGTCTGTCTTCCCACTGCCAACCCCCCCACCCCCGAGCTTCTCTGTGTTTCCCTACCTTGTTACACTCTCTCTGCTGCTTAAACTTACAGCCTGTTTGTTCTCTGTGTTTCACTGAGTTTAAATCTCTAGCATAAAACCCCATTGGTTACTTTTTCCTCTCTGATACACCTCACATTCTACATTTACACTACTGTGACACATTTTTACCTAAAATTGTTTGTTATTTAACATATTTTTCCATAACTGTTAATTGATTATATGCTGCTGTAACACAACCTTTACATAGAAATTGTTAGCTACCTGTTACATTTATATTTCTGTGTTAATTGGTTACCCACTGTATTGTATCCCACTGTATTGTACCCCACTATTGAAACCCCCCTACTGTTCACTAAAAGAAACCCCTCCCCAATTGTCTACCTTAACAAACCCCATACCCCTCACTATTGAATTTTCCATTTTTGCATTTTATTAATAAAGTTTATTTTGCACCCCACCTGTGTGGTAATTGCTCCCCAAGATCCCATATACCTGCAGGCAGGGTCAGGTCGCATGCCAAAGGTTGCTGGTCCCTGAGCTACAACAATGATGCCATTCTTCAGAAGAAGCATAAAGTCTTATAACTGAAAGAACTGCTGGGCAGGGAAAGGCCAGTTGGTCCAACAAGTCTGGAAGTTAGAACCTAAATCCCTATGGGGGTGGGGGTTAGGCCACACCCCTCTGCTTTGCATTTTCTATTGGCTAGCTTAGCTGGTATCTGTGAATCCCCTTTTTAGGCACCTAAATTTCCCCATGCATTGAATAGGGAGTCTGAGCACCTAATTTGGGGCTGTCAATTCCACTTGGTGGCAGCACCTAAGCCCCCCTGGTGAATCCCACCCTTCTTGCCTGCACGATTGTTATTTTTTCATTAAAATGAAAGGTTGATCAGACAAGCTCTGCTGTGTTCTCAAGGGGCCAAATGCTGATCTTATCTATTTACCTAGGGTAAATTGGGAGTAGCTCCATTACTTTAGTGGAGTTATTCCCAACTAACACTGGTGTAAATGCGATTAGAATCTGTCTCTAGCATCTGCTATCACTATCAGCTCAGGACTGCCCTGTGTCAGACTAGAGCTGGGTGACAGTTTTCAACTGAAACTTTTCTGGGGAAAAAAATGCAGATTTGGTGACACTGAAACATTTTGTGAATTTGTGCAGGTTTTGCGGAACTGTTTTATTTAAAAAAACCCCAACCTTAAAATAAAAAAAAAGTTAAATCTGTTGTTGACATTTTCCAAACAATGTTTTGATTTTTTGTTTCAAAATGACTTTTAATTTAGAGATCTCCTTTAATTAAGGAGTGAAAGTGATCAGAACCAAAACAACATTTTGTTTGACTCAAAACAAAATTTATTTTGATTTCTCAATTTGCTGAGGATTTTGTGCCTGGTTCATTCTGAAACATATTTATATATGACTCAAGGCTGCTCGTCCAATATATATATGTATTGGACTTGCTCTACCTACCACTAATTTCTTCCCATGTCAAGCAAGCACTGCCCTGAGATCTTGTTACAATGAATAAGAGGCATCAGTCTTTGTTCTATACAACCGGTCACTGCCCAACCCCAAAGAGGAGCTTCTAAAAAAAATCAACATGCCTACAACATGCACCATTAATATCAATTAGTACATTGTTACTTGTTAAGTTTCCACTATGGGGTAAGTCACTTGATTTCTTTTGTTTTCCTGACAAAGGGCCTGATTCTTCTTCTCCCTTACCCCAGATTTAGACTGATGTGTCTCCATTGACTTCAGTGGAGTTACTCCTGATTTTTGCTGGTGTAGGAAAGAGGAGAGTCAGACGCAAAGCCTGTGCAATGTACAGAAAAGCTCTGTCAGTTGAGGCTTTATGCAGTCTAAACAGCGAACAGGTATCTTTGAAGAAAAGACTTCAAAGAAAACTGGAGAAAAGAAACAATATCTAATCTTCATACAAATGTGCTCAGGGGTCTCGGAAGCTCAAAGGCTTCTAAGATTTAAGAATTAATTATCACTTGCCAGAAGCAAGCTTTATTCACAGGTAACTGGTACACCGATGGGAGTCCTTTAGGTGTAAAATTCATGAAATTATATTAAACTGATTAAAGCCAAGTAAATCACCATATTTCTCTTTGGTGTATTTGTACATTTTCCAAATGTTTGATGTTGTCCTTTGCTTCATTTCTGTGCAGCAGACCCCAACAGTTCCTAAATGTTTTTTTAAAGCAATACATTTGAACTATTTCAACAGCAATGAAGGACTATTTGGCATGTTCCTATAAACACCAACACACATGCAGCATACAGGGCCAGATCCTCAGTCACTGTAAATCAGTGTAGCTCCATTGGCTTCAATTTACACCAGCAGAGGATCCTTTCTCAGCTCCATGACTCTCTAGTGTATATTTCTGAGGAATCCTGTGAAAGGCAAAAACAATGCTGCTATTTTAATCTCTGTCAGGGTAATAAATAAATACATTATAAAGTGCTTCCTTCACTCTTTCTGTGATATTCAGGGACCATCTATTTTAGGTACTCACATGTCCCCTGCTATCTGAGTGCCTCATAGTCTTTAACATATTTACCCTCACAATAGCCCTGTGAGGTAGGGCAGGGGTATTTCCCCTATTTTACGGATGGTGAACTGAGACCCAGATTCTCAGAGGTATTTAGGCACCTAACTTCCATTGAAATTGATTGAAATCAATCAATATTTAGGTGCCTAACTTCCACTGAAATCCATTTCAATGGAAGTTAGGCACCTAAATATGTTTGAGGATGTCAGTGAGAGAGTAAATAATCCAAGGTCCCACAGGAGGCCTTTAGTAGAAAGAGGACTTTAACGCAGGTCTCCTGCATCCCAGGTTGGTGGCCTAACTGCTGGACCATCTTGCCAGTCTACTGCATAGTGTTAATTACAAATGATGGGCTGATTCTGCAAGCATTCATCAGCGTCACCTGTAATCAGATGAGTAGTGCCACTGAAGACAATGAGTAAGAGTTTTCAGGATCAAGGCCAATAGACATAAAATACAATTATATTACTACATACAAACATTATTTTTAAAAATCCCCATCCTTTGCCTGTAGAGCAGGATAAAATGGGAGAAAGGTGGAGCACAGGAGGTCCTATGAAGTCATTGTAATGAGTAAAGCTGTCGACCATGATTCTGATTTCACTCACATTGGCTGCTCATCAGTGTAACTACATTAGCTCAGATGGAGTCATTCCTGACTTCCACCTACTGTAAGAAAGAGGACAATCAAGACTCTGATCACATCTGAAACCTTTGCATATTGATAATTAGTACATCCTGCAACATATCACCAGAACTGTCAAGACTGCTTAACATAGATTTAGTGCTAGTTGTGAGTCTCCAACCAGAAGGCAAAGATCTACACAGTACAAAGGAATCAGGGTCTACACCGCCCTACATCCATGCACATCAGCAGCAAGGAGAACTTCACCGCAAAGGGTACACTGTGACCTCAGTATTATGAATCAGGAAACTCATGACTGTCAGGGTGTGGGAGTTTGTGTTTGAAGCTGACTTCTAAGACTCCCAAGACAGCAAAACCACAGGCCATTGGTACTGCCCCACCATACAAATAGAAAATGTTGATCTTTTCAAGTATTTGTTTAACTAAAGATAGCTGACACAGCTTGTGGGAAATCATTTGGTAAGGAAGTGAAATCTCCCTAGCTCCTCCATCTCATTCATGCCGGCCTGGCTTTCTCTGTGCTCCTGCTGAGCACCCTTAGTGACCCCACCAAAAATGTCTCATAGAAACAAAGGGTCAGATGCTGCCACCCCACTGATGTTAAGGAGCACAGAAAGTGAGTTTCCTACTGAAAACAGTGGGACTACTCCTGGGATAAGGGATTGCTCGGCAGACTAGATCCTCAGTTGATGTAAATTGATGTCGTTCCACTGACATCATTGGATCTATTATGATTTACACTATCTGAGGATCTGGCCCCATGTGAGTGAGGCATGTAGAATCTAGTCTCGTGTTATTGTCTGTTATAGGGAAACTGGTACTGAGTTATTTATGCCTGACAGGAGAAATCTGCTGTAAGCCATAAGCTGATGCTGTCAGTTATAACAGGACTATTATAATAAATGGCATGCAGCATAATTAAAGTTAAAGGGCACTTATGAATGTAAGGGGAACATGGAATTTTCTGTCATTCATATTTTTCATTAAAACATAGGCGGTTTATCTGATTGGCAGGAACAATGGCAACAAAACAAAAAATACTATAAACATTATATATATATACACACTCACACACACACACATTACTTGCCTGATAGTCCCACACTGATTTGGAATTAAGCCCAGTATTTAAAATAGTGAGATTGGATCAGGACGAGAACCCAGAGAGGTGCTAGGCCTGGCTGTTGAGAACAGTCTGGTGGGCGGGTATTGTGTGGGTGTGAGGTTCATTACTGGAAGGCGAGAGCTGCTGTTGTTGCTGAGAGAACCTTGGGAGTTAAGTAATGAATTCATCCTCACACCACCCAGCGAGGTAGGTCATTATTACTATCCTAACTCACAGGTGAAGGAAAAATAAGGCACAGAAGTTAAGGGATTTGTCTGTGGTCACACAGCTAGTCCGTGGCTGATCTGGGAATGGAACCCACGAGTCGTTGGGCAAAATCCGGTCCCACCTCCTGCTCCCCACATTGAAGTTGATGGAGATTTTGCCATTGAGTTCAGTGTGGCCAGGATTTCTCCCATTGTATCCAGTCAGTACTCCTGCTCTAGCTGATAGGCATACCTGCAGTTCTCTCACAAGTATGTGTTGAGAACTGAACCATTGCATGTCTGTGATTTCTGGTTCATAAACATATCTAAAAAATAGCCTTGCTTGGCCAAATGGAAGTACAGCTCTTGAAGTCCAGGTCTTCAAAACAGAATTTGATTCTTTCTTTCAGGAAATCATAATCCCAAATACTTATGTACCATTAAGAATGGGGCAGAGTGATGGGTAAAGTCGTTTACAGTTTCACTAAGTTCAATGTTTTGCTCTTCCCGCACTCCTAAAACAAGATGAACTGAGATCTTACACTTTGTGTTGCCACTCAGTAGCGTATCGCACTACACAGGTGTATCAAAATGACTGGGTTTTCCCATTGTCATGCTGTTAGGAAGTTCCAGTTATTATTATTTTTAAAATGCATTTTACTAATGTTGGTAGAGCACTTTCGAAAAGAAGAAGAGTGCTACTTAAGTGCAACATCTTACTAGCATGTTGCTTTCTTTAATATTGTTACCTTTTCAGCGATTAGCTCCAGCAGACTTGGCTCACCTGCAACTTATACACAAATTGTTGATTCCTATAGCACTAGAGTGCCAGATTCCATAGTAATTTTTTGGCAGTGGCACAAGGGGGCAGTAATCTGGTTGATGTAGAAAATCTCGCCACTGGGCAGATGTACGCCAGCTCTGGAGCTGAGTTTCTGCTCCCCCCTCTTGGCAAAGCAGGGAGGGGGCATACTATGGGTGAATAGGGTGCATGCCAGACCTCCACTCTGCTATGCCTATTTTACACTAGCATAGGGTCCATTGAGGAGCCTACACCTGTGGCAGAATTTAGAGTTGCCTGTTAGCTGCTCAAAATTGCCTGGGGCCTGGGCTGGTTTTGAGAATCATGGAGCTGCAACTAAGGGCTTATTTATATGGAGAGTTAGTTCATGGTAGCTAAGGTGTAAAACTGCAGCACATCAGCTTGCTGCACACTATCTGGCCATGTGGACCCTGCTACCACACACTAAAAGTTCAGCAGTGTGCTTTGATCTATTGCTGTACTACTACAGAACTTTTAGAGCGCACTAGCAGGGTCCACACAGCCAGTTAGTGTGCGTCAAGCTGCAGATTTACACCCCAGCTTGCCATGGACTAACTCCCCATATAGACAAGCCCTGACACCCGCTACCCACTTCCTGCCCCAGAGCTCAGGAGAGGTTCTTGTCCAGTACCTCTGGCATACAATAGGGAAATGAACATTCTGGTCCATTGAAAGCGATGTAGAAAGCTGTCATCCCAGTATATGACATCATTCTTGTTTAACTATAACACAGCATACAGTACCACTGCAACTGTGATTTATCACCTTGTTGTATTTCTAAAGCTAAAATAGGCTGAGCTTGGTGAGTGTTCAGTGGGGAGACCTGCAAGGAAAACACAGGAGCTGCAGGAAATGATCCCGAGTCAGCACTGGAACAATCATCCAGCATCATATTAAAGATGTCAGCTGTGGATAAAATGTAAAATCCATGTGCTGTCACTTGTAGTCTGTGCAAGTACAGGTGGGCAACATTTTTCAGCTGAAAAATGCAGATTCAGGTCAACCAAAATGTTTTGTGAATTTGTGTTGATTTCACAGAATTGTTTTAGTTAAAAAAAACAAAACTAAAAATAATTTCTGCGACTAACACAAAATGCTTTGTTTCAACACTCTAAATGAAATGTTTCGATTTTTCAATTTCAAATGATTTTCCATTTTCAAAATTTACTTTAAAATAAAGTTTTAAAATGATTTTTTTAAAAGCTTGAAAATGAAACCAAATTTTGTTTTGGGTTAAACCTCTTGTTCAGCCTAAAGCGTATATTTTTTTCAACTTTTTGGTTTGCTGAAAGTCTGTTTGGAAAAAAATATTTTTTGGGTCAATCCAAAACTATTCCCTCTCCCAATTTTTAGAACTGCCAGTGAACTGAAAATTCACTTGTTTGCACAGCTCAACATGCAAGCTGTGGGCTCTTAACACCTCACAAGATTGGGGCATAAGGATACCATGTGATTTTGTTTTTATATACGGGGACAGATCTGCACATGGTGTAAATCAACACAGCTGTATAGAATGCAATGGACCAATGGTGGGGGCGGGGGGTTGGTGGTATTTTATATGTGAACTTTCCTAGGGGCTTGTTAATTGATTTGCTTTAGTAACAGCCTCCATATATCAAATGAGTGTGGCCTTGTATTCTTCACTTCCTCCCCTAAATTGCTTAATGCTGCCATGTGCTAAGGAATAGCAGCCACGTTCTCTTGAGAGGTGGCTTAAAGATCCATTCATTGTTCGCAAAATTAGATCCATTTATTAAATCCATTTGTTATATTCAGATGAAATCAGATTGTAACCAGCTATTCATTTTGTGCTGCACATCTCTACAGAGGTCCTCAGAAGATAACTACCTACTACTGCTCCTAGCTAGTGGACTTGGCACTTGAGCTCAGGTGCTTGAGATCGCATGATCAATCTCTATCTATTGTAGCTGACCACCTTCTATAATCATTTCTTGTGTTATCTGTTGTTGTGGTTTACTCATATGTGATCAATGTGTGATTAATAGATTTAAGTGCTAGGTATAGGAACAAGTAGGATAATATCATAGAGGTATAATATTGACAAGCATTTGAGCGATGTGTGTGTATCAGGTATATAAGCAAAGTAAGGCTGTAATGCAAATCCTGCAGGCTGATTCCTGCCAGATCTTAGCTTAGCCACATTGGGATGAGGACATGAGGGTTGACATGAGGAGGTGACCTGTGAGTAATCCTGTACCCATAAAGTTACAAGATTACTGTAAAATATGTCAATACTGCAAGACACCTGACTGTAACATCATGGGAAATTCTGCCGTGACCGTATGTTACCATTGGGACATGCTGATGTAAATGCTCATAAAAATAAAGGGAACTAAGAAGGTCGCCTAAGAAAAGCCGAGCACCCCAAATTTTATGGGGTGTGGAAGTCCAGATAAAGGAAAAGGGGTTGGAACCCTCATGCCTATGCGTAAGGGTTACGGGCGTGAGTGTAACACAGAATAAAAGGGATTCCCCAGCATGAAGACAGATGAAGAATCCAACAGGAGACCTTCCAAAGATGACCATCTGTTGAGAGATCCAGCCATTTCTATGGTACCTTTGGGGATATGAGTATGAAAACATTGATGCTGGATCTTTTCTGGTATTCCTCCAAGTTCATTGATGTATCTATGACTGTGGCACTGATTATCCGTGTAGTAAGGCTTTTAATAAAGGGAAGATTGATAACTTGTGAATGTTGTTGTGGGCACTGCTATCATTCCTTGTGTGCCCCTACAGTCTCCAGTCCGGATGATATTTCTAATAGCGGTTCTCACGCTGCTAATTCTGATACTGTAGCCCTCAGGGAGCATGAACCTTTGGCACAGATTATTGTGGTTTAAGATACCATTGGAAACACCAACCTACCAGTATTATAAAGGCTACACTATTGGCCCCTGGTAGGGCATGTTATTCAAATATGAAGTACTTGTGTGCATTGTTTATTAATTGTACTGAGGGAGCACCTAGAGACACTAGTTAGGGATCCCTGTTCTGCTAAACACTCTCCATGCATATAATCAAAGAGAGAGTCCCTGCACCAAATAGTTTATTATGAGGGAAATAGTCGTAATATTACAAAAAATGCAACCAAATAATTTAATTCCTGCATCAACCTGAGCCCCATGTCACTAAATAAATACTTTCACTCTATCTTTCATCCATTTATAGCCCAAAGGAAACAGCCCATTTTCCTGGGGGAGAGCTGTGAGTTCTGAGTCAAAAGCCATGTTTTCATTGTCTCTTTTTCTGTCTGAGGTCTAATGAACTGCAATTTGAAAGAGAAAAGGTGTTAAATAATCCGGTACTAAAATCAGCAAGGTAATTGGAGCACATTTACTGGCGCCTTTCTTTTAGGTGGTCATTTCAAGAATCAGACAAATGAACACCTTAGAGGATGGCAGCGTACTTAAAAAATCACCACAGCAAATACTCCGTGACTAGCAATTAACTGTGCCTTTGCAGCTGCGAAAGTGAGACCTTGATAAAGCACATTAAATCCATTGTTGAGCGGCCAAGTGCTTTAAACAGCGAATTGAAAGGAAAGTTGCCCCAGAATATCAGAAAGCATGTAATGCACAATGTCTCGAAGAAGATTCTACTTATTTGCATGTCTTTCTAAAGACTTGGATGCAGAATGCAAGTACATTTCATAAGGTATTAAGGAACATAGGAATGGCCAGACTCGATCGGACCCCAAGTCCATCTAGGCAAGTGTCCTGTCTCTGATAGCGGCCAGCATCAGCTGCTTCAGAGGAAGGTACAAGAAGCTCTGCAGAAGGTTATTACAGGATAACCTGCTCCCAGGGAAAATTTCTTCCGACGTCTCAATGATTTGTAGATTGGCTTATGATTCTGATTTCCATTTGTAGGTGAAAGATTTGAAAAGGGCCTATTCCAGACTCTAGGCACCCATGACCAATGTGTAAAGTATTTGCATCCAACCATGCCCTGGAGATGGCCAACCAAACCCCCTCCTCCCCTCAAATTCCAGACTTTCCTCACTCAGCACCTCTCAAAGGGCTTGAGATGGGCATTGCCTGAAAGCAGAGCGAGCTTATTTCAGACCAAAGTGGTGAGCCAGTGCTAATGTTCAGGGCCCACGTGTGGAAGGTCTTACTGGCAACTCCCTCACGATCAAACCAAGGGAGTATCTCTACTGCAGCTGCAGGGAGAGATGCAGTCTCTCAGGTGTGTGGGTCCTCAGCATTCAGGGCTTGATAGACCAAAACTGGAACCTTAAGCCTTGTTTTTTCTATGAGAAATATTGCACTGGTGTAACTGAATCAACCAAAGCTTGAGCTTGTTACACCAGGTAAATGCTTAATATAGACCAATTTAATTTGTGCTTAAGCTGGTTTAACTTAATGTGATGTCTATAAGAAATCAACCCTATTTACCACAGTGGATAAATAAAATAGGAGTCTAGCTAGAAATTTTGAACTTCCTGGTGCACTGAAACACCAACAATTCAACACCAAAATCTTTGGGCCATGAATACACTCATGGAGGGGAAGCAGTATTGCCTAGTAGATAGTCTGGGACTCAGCTGACCTGAGTATGATCCCTGTTTCTGACACTGGCCTGCAGGGTGACCTTGGTCGAGTCACTTCACTGCTCTATGCCTCAAGTTTGCCATCTGTAAAATGGGGATAATGACATTTGCCTCCTTTGAGAAGCACTTTGTGTATGGATGCAAAGTGCTATGTAAGAGGTTGTTGTTGTTGTTATTATTACCATAATCAGATCCACCATTGAAATATTCCAAAAATCCTTTTCCTCAGTCATATAAAAACATACTGACCTCCCACCCACAGCCAGATCTCCCAAGCCCCTTTCCTCCTGCACCCAAAGGTGTGCACAAGTCTTTGATTTTTATATCTCTTGGCACAAGACTTTCTGTTAAATAATTTTTAAGAATTTAAACTTATGGCAGCCAAATTCTTCCCTGTGGAGCTGCATTGAAATCAGTGTCATTATGCCAGGAATTAATATGGCTAGCACATCTCCCTTGTTGTGGGACACTGGGTTTTTATGTTCTTTTCCTTCCTTCACTGACTTAATTTTCTTCTATAGCTGCCTGTCTCTTCCCTGTTTTTTTCCCCAGTGACAATTTTTGCTACACACAAAGGCCTTGATCATGCAGTCAGACTCTAATGGGCTCTGCACAGGCATAAGAGGCTGGGCTAGCAGATCTGATTTCATGTTTTCCTTCCCCACCCTCCCTTCTAAACCACTCCATCCATTCTCTCCCTTCCCAGTTTTCTCCACCCTTGTTTTTTCTGTCTCCCACCTCACACATTTCTGTCCCAGCTCCTCCCAGTGCTCAGTCCCTCCTCCCAGCAGGGAGACACTGGGGCAGAAATGTCTAGTGGATAGGGCGCTACTCTAGAATTCAAGAGACCAGGGTTTTATTTGTGACTCTGCTACTGATTTGCTGTTGGCCTTGTGCAAGTCACTTCTCTCTCTTTCGCATGCCTTCCTTTGTTCATTTACACTGTATAGGCTTCAGGATAGACACTGTCTTTCATTGTGTGTTATTCATGTCTAGCGCAATGGAGCCCTGATTTGGGTTGGGCGCTGTAATATAAGTAGTCTTGGAAGGACTAGATGTTTATCGGAAAATGTTGCTAAACATTGATTGCACCATACACACACACAAACTAATAAAAAATATTTCCATTGATAGTAACTGAAATTTATAGAGAGGCAAAAGAAGAAAAATGCTGCCTGAAAATTTATCAGAATTTGATTTAAGAATACTTATTTTGTATATTTGATTATGTGATCTTGACAATTTGGGTTTTCATGGTTTTAAAGCTTTAACTTCTTGAATCTCAACCTCTACACTTATTAAATAATTATTGTCTGACCCCCGTTATGGTCCCTCCCCCCAATTTCCCACAAATGTGAAAATTTAAATTGATAAAACTTTTATGCAACTGTGAACATTTAAATAAATAAGAATAAAAAAAGTATCCATTGACATTAGAAAAAAATAAAAATTCTGAGGATATAAATAGAATCATGATTATTAACTCACTGCACACTAGCATCCCTGCAGTGCTCTCTCTCTCTCTTGTTCTGTTAATTCCAACACGATTTTTATCATCCCAGATCTGTCTTTCTGCTTCTGCCCCACTCCATATTTCATTATACCTCCTCTGAGATCTTCAACCATTTTATCTCTTGTCCTCTGCTGGGGTTTCCATATCTTTCATGCCCTATTTCCTTATGTCTTTGCCATGCTCCTCAAGTCTCAGCAATCCATCCTCTTCCCCCCTTTCTCATCAAAGCAAACTGTGTCTGATGAGCTGCTCCAAGCCATCCTCTGCCACCACAATCCATGCACAATGGTGCTGGATGGATGCAACAATGAGTTTCTCAGATGTGCACATGTATTGTGTTTATCTTCTTCCTGGGTGTGTTAGGATAGCCCACAGGAGAAAGATAAAAGTGATGAATACAGGCTAATAATATGTCTGTGAAAATTGCATTGAGATGGCATAGCAATAATCCATATGAAAAACAACTTAGGCAAATGATGAAACCATCAGCATGTAATAAGAATAATTTCACTGCACGTATGTGGTAGCTTATGTTGCAAAAAAAAATCTTGGCCAAGATTTTTACAAGCACTCAGTAATTAACCCCCACAACCCACTCCTCAGAGAGATAAGTATAATTATTTCTCATCTTACCAATGGGGAAAGTGAGACACAAAGAGATTAAAACAATTTGGCAGAATTTGGGTTAGAATTTAGAAGTTCCAGGTTTCTAATCCCTTGTGCAATTCAGTAGAGACTATTCGACTCCTCTATTAAAACCATAGCACGGAGGCACCTTATGGATTCAGGTATATATATATTGCAATGTTTATTCCAATTTTTATTATGGTAATGCAACAGGCAGCAACAAAAATACGGAGCTGGCATGCTGTTAGTTTTTTTTTGTAGATTATTTCAATATCTGTTATTTCAGCACAACATAAATCATAAGGATATTTTATTAAATAGCTAGATTACGTATCAATGGGATTTAATTCTGTTGGATTTGTCATAGGGATCTGCAAGACACAAGTATTAAAAATATGAACATATTAAAGGCAGAGAGAATCCTGATTGATCTGGCTCCCTGTGTAGATGAAGCTGCAAAGCGCATTTTCTTCTACCTGACTTGAGTTTATTTCATGGAATAATAGTCTGTGAACTAAAAATAGTCTCTCAACTGCAAACAACAGGCAACAGTCTTCCCAGCATTGCCTGTATTCTTCGCTTGCCCTGCATGTGGAACTCCTATTGGTTTCTATGGGAGTTCTATGTTAGGAATTTATGCTGAATATTCAATAAAGAACTAACAGGTGGATTGGAGAGCAAAGGGAATCTAATTTGTTTAATATTTATTGCCTTCCCCAACTCTCAAAAACAAAAAAAATTCAGCTGTGTGAGAGAGTGTTAGAGGATGGACCAAAACCACCAAATGCAAGGACAATGATCAGATCAGATCCACAGCTGGGTTAAACTGACAGGGGTCCATTGATGTTGACAGAGTTACACCAATTTACACCAGCTGAGGATGTAGACAGGGCCGTCCCTAGGGTGGGTGGAAGTGACGAATTTGTGATGGCAAAGTGTGTGGGGGGGGGAACACGGCGTGGCTGGAGTGGCAAAGCGGGGGGGGGGAACACGGCGCGGCTGGAGTGGCAAAGCGGGGGGGGGACAACAGGAAAACGGCGTGGCTAGAGCAGCAAAGCGGGGTGGGGGGCGGGAGGAGAAACAATGGCGTGGCCGGCAAAGCAGGGGAAAAACAAAACAAAAAATCCCTACAGGGCGACCGGAGCCAGGGGACTCCCTGTGCTGCAGAGCGCGCGCCTGGTCTAATGGGGGGGAAGGGGAGGGAGCGGGGGGAAGAGAGAGAAGGGGGGCGGCCAGCGCTTCAGCGGGGCGCTCGCCACGCGGCCCCGACCGCCGCGCCGCCTGCCGGGAGGGCTCCGCTCCATTCCAGTTGGTGGGGAGGGAAGGACGCGGGCTGCCCTGCCGAGTTTGCGGCAGGGCGCTCCCCTCCTCCGCGCCGCCGCCCCCTACAGGGCAGCCGGAGCAGCGAACAAAAAGAAAAAAGCGGCCGTGCCGCCCTAGGTTTGGGTGGAATGTCGCCCCCTAGAATCTGCTGCCCCAAGCACGAGCTTGCTCAGCTGGTGCCTGGAGCCGGCCCTGCGGGGACTGACCGTGCTGGGCGGCAGGTAGGGGAGGCTGGGGGAGGTGGTGCCTGCCCAAACAGCTGGGCCTGGCCCCGCCCACTCTCCGCCTCCACCAGAGCCCTGCTTCAGCGGTGCTGCTGGGGCTGGGAGGCTGCGGCGGCGCCTTGTGCTCTCCCTCCCGGAGCTCTCTCCACTGGGTTGAAGGGGCGGGGCTGGGGGCTAGCTTCCCCCCGCCAGCAGTTCACATGCCACTCATGCGCACTGGCCCGCGGGGCCCCTCAAAGCGCAGGGCCTGGAGTGGTCACCCTGATTCGCCCTACCCTGGGGATGGCTCTGGATGGAGCCATATGTATTCAGTTCATCGATGTAATTTTAACAATATTTTGCCATTTGTCCTGTTGTGTTTGGACGGCCCTAAATCTCTCAATTTGCTCTGCTCTTACCATTCTTTATCGAAACAGCCTTAAGGTTATTTTAATGTTGATTTTGTCATATACAACTTATTTATTTGTCTCACTAGCAAGCCTATCTTGTGAGGTATGCAGGCTGGTTTTTCAGACATTTGGCTGCTTACTGAACTTAACCTTGCAACCTACTGAATTTCTACACATAAGTTCTGTGCATTTAATCAGCCCTGGATAGCTGGGATTTATTTAAAAACCATGTAACTCTGTTCTGAACAGGTTAGGAATAATTTAGACATTTTGTAACATGAGGACACCTAAGGGGATATGAGTCATTAAAGAAATGGCTTCCTTGTTCCACTTGTACATTGGTTGATTCAGATAGTAACTGTGTTCCCTGATGAGACATGAAAATCTAATCTGTGAACTGTCAGGCCCCTTTGTTCTATTTAGAGTCATCTTTAGGTCTCAGTAACAGCAACGCAGGCAATGCTGGCAGATTTAAGTATTAAAAAAACCTGCAAAATGATACCTTGGGACACATACAGTGATATGACTCTAAAGTCAGTTGAATTACTCCAGATTTACACCGATGTAACTTCAACCAGAATTTGGCTCTGTAGATTTTAGTGGGAAAGGAGAAACAAATATGTCTACACCATCAGTGAGGAGCATGGTATAAGAACCTGAATAGAATAGTAAGACATCATTAGACTGAGCAGGAACTCACTAGTAATCGTCTGACTTTTACTCATGTAATCCTAGAGAATGAAAACCAAGGCACAAATAATCAGTCACCCAACAGATTCCACTTAACAAAGCAAAGCAAAGAATATAAACTCAGTGAGGGAAAAGGCGAAAAGATGGATGAACTGCATAGTGAAACAAAGGTTCCGGACCATGAGGCTCAAGAGACGTAGACTGATAATCAGGGGCGGCTCTAGGAATTTGGCCGCCCCAAGCAGGGCGGCACGCCGCAGGGGGGCGCGCTGCCGGTCGCTGGTCCCGCGGCTCCGGGGGACCTCTTGCAGACGTGCCTGCGGAGGGCGCGCTGGTCCCGCGGCTCCGGTGGAGCATCCGCAGGCATGACTGCGGAAGGTCCGCCGGAGCCGCCTGCCGCCCTGCCGGCAAAATGCCGCCCCAAGCGCACGCTTGGCGCGCTGGGGTCTGGAGCCGGCCCTGCTGATAATTGTACTACATGCAGATGAGTCTTTATAAGATCGAGGTCCTAGTATGTAAAGGGAAATGCTAGGCAACCTTCAGAGTACCAGAGAGAAGGAAAAGACTTCCAGCCAGCTCCAGATGAATGAGACACAGAAAGAGAGGATACGGCCACACACCAAAAAAGGACCCACAGCAGTGAGTTTCAGAGCCCAGGGTCAACAGTGTGGGGCTCATACTGTGGGGCTGAAAATAGCAGCATAGACCTTCCCTCTCAGAGACCCAGCGAGGGGGGAAGGTCTCAGAGTCCGGTGGGTTACAGCCCAGGCCCAAATGTCTACACTGCTATTTTTTGCCCTGCAGCACAAGCCCCACAAGCCTGAGCCAGTTGACCCAGCGCTGAAACTTGCTGCTGCATTTTTTTGGCTTCTGTATATATGCACCTAGAGATACAGGGAGAAAGGGGAAAAAAATCAATGTGAAGAACTACACTGGGGAAATCATGAGAATGTGTCATTGGCGGACTGTAAGGCAGCAAGAAGCAAAGGTCCAGCCTTTCACCAGAGAACTGCAGCCTCGCAACCAGGGACGGCTCCAGACCCCAGCGCGCCAAGCGCGCGCTTGGGGCGGCGTCCCGCGGGAGGGCGGCAGGCGGCTCCGGTGGACTTCCCGCAGGTGTGCCTGCGGACGGTCCGCTGGTCCCGCGGCTCCGGTGGACCTCTCGCAGACGTGCCTGCTGAGGGTCCGCTGGTCCCGCGGCTACGGTGGAGCATCCGTAGGCACGTCTGCAGAAGGTTCACCGCAGCCGCGGGACCGGCGACCGCCAGAGGGCCCCTGGCGGCGTGCCGCCGTGCTTGGGGCAGCAGAAATCCTAGAGCCGCCCCTGCTCGCAACAGGTTGTAACAGAAAAGCCTGCAAAAATTGGTGCTGAAGCAAGCAATGTAAGAACTCAGAAATGCTAGTCCTAGCTCACTGCAGATAGTCCTTCTGACATGAGCAGAAAAATAGGCATTTTCTAGGATATTTAGAGTATTGCACATTAATACTGACCTGAATTTAAATCTTTGACTTCACTGAGACATGGCATTCATAGTCTAATACAGTGGTTTTCAACTTTTTTTCATTTGCAGACCCCTAAACAATTTCAAATGGAGATGTGAACCCCTTTGGAAATCTTAGACATGGTCTGCAGACCTCCAGGGGTCCGTGGACCATATGTTGAAAACCACTGGTCTAACAGAAATGTTTTAAAAGATATTACCTGGGGGGAAATTCTTTGCTTTGGCTTGTGTCTTATGCATCCTCCTCTATGCTTGCTCAACAGAAGAGATGAACCTGCTATAGCACTTAATTTCAGCAGGTACCCTGTGAACTCCAGCTGTAGAGGTTTATGCTTTTAGCTTTGGAGGTCATCGGTTCAGACCCTCGTCACAACCAAAGGGAATGTCATCACACATGCATGACATACTAATGCAAAAGAGAAAGTTATTTTCATCGCTTAATGTTGCATGGGACAGTTATCAGCATAAGTTTAGTGGAAGGAGAATGTAATGTTTTCTGAGAAGCCCAGAACCTAAATTCTTATAGTTAATAAGTTTGATATGAATAACATGTTTCAACTTGCATACTATCTTGCCTACTTTTCTAATCATTTTTGCTTCACCTTACCAGTGACTTATTTTGCATCCCTGAAGATTGGGAACAGTTCAATGAACTTAAGTTAATTTATAGAGTTAAGGCCAGAAAGAAGCATGGAGATCATTTAGTCTTATCTGGATAACATAGACCTGTATAAACTCCTGCTGCAAGTTCAATAACTTTGGTGCATAGGAGCCGACTCCACAGGAAAAATTAGTGGGTGCTCTGCACCCACTGGCAGACAAGCTCCCCTCTCCCCCCATCCCACCCCACCTTCTCCTCTTCCTCCCCTGAGCGTGCCACGTTCCCGCTCCTCCACCTATCTCCCAACGCTTCCCGCCCGGCCGCCACCAAACAGCTGTTTGGCAGCATTAGCACACTCCAGGAAGGGGGAGGAGGAGCGGGAACATGGTACGCTCAGGGGAGGAGGCGGGGAAGAGGCAGGACCAGGGCGGGGATTTGGGGAAGGAGTTGGAAAAGGGACAGGGAGGGGGCAGAGTTGGGGCGGGACCTTTGGGGAAGGGGTTGGAATGGGGGAGGGGTAGAGGTGGGGCCTCATGGAAGGGGTGCAGTGGAGGCGGGGCCAGGGGCAGAGGAGGGGTCGAGCACCCGTGGGAAAGAGGAGAAGTTGGTGCCTATGCTTTGGTGAACTTACTAGAGCACATATTTTAGAAAACTATCCAGTCATGATTTAAAAATTTCCAGTGATAGAAAATCTACCACCACCCTTGGTAAATGGTTCCAGTGGTAAATTACTTTCACTATTAAAAATTGTCATCTTATTTCTTGTCTAAATTAGTTTAGCTTCAACTTCCAGCCACTAGATCTTGTTCCTTATGTCTGTTAGATTGAAGAATCCTTTATTATCAAATTTCTGTTTCCCCTTTTAGATACTTACAGACTGTGATCAAGTCACCCTTTAAACTTTTCTTTGATAACTTAAACTGATTAAGCTCCTTGAGACCATCACTCTTAGGCGTGTTTTCCAATCCTTTCATCGTTGTCATGGCTCTTCTCTGAACCTTCTCCAATGTTTCATCATCTTTCTTGAGGTGAAGACTTCCAGGGTTAGATCCCCAAAAGGGACTTAGACTCATCAACACGGAACATTTAGGCAACCTCTCACCTAGTGGAATCCACAATGGTCAACCAGGCTCCCTGTACAATGCAAGGGGAGAGTTGGATGCCTAAGAATGGGATTTGCAAGAGCCAGCACGCTGAGCCGTAACTTGCCAATAGGAAATGCTGAGGAGAGGGGTAGGGCCTGAACCCTGCCCCTGAAAGGGAGTTAGGTGTCTAAATCCAGTCCCGGGAACCCTCTCCTGGAGGTAGGTGGTTAAGCCCTTTCTCACAAAACAAACAACCACCCCCAAAAAAAATCCTACGAAGGAAGAGGTGCTGCCCCCCCATAGGCTATACCCCAGTGGTTAGAGCATTTACCCAGGATTCAAATCCCTCTCTGCCTGGTGTAGCGCAGGGATTTCAACTCAGGTCTCCTGTGTTTCAGGTGGATGGCCTGAGGGCCTGGGGTATTCTGGGGTGGGTCTTTCTCAGATTCTTCTGTTGAAACTCTCCTACTGTGTATAAATACTTAAGAGGTCACTGGAAAAGGCACTTGCGTCTCCCATACCCTGGGTGAGTGCTGTTGTGTTAATTGCAAGGCTCAACAGAGTTCAAGGTGTGTATTAACTCTTTCACTGTCCAATATTCAAACAGCGATACTAAGGTCGGGGTGGGGGTGGAGTTCTATATAGACACTGATTTACTTGGGTGCTCATTTTAAAGTTGGAAGTTTATTGATCAAACAGACTGAAGAACAAGAAATCAAAACAAGGATTTATATTGAAACTGAATTTGGGCAATTATGCAAAACAAACAATCAAAACTAAAATTAAGTCTTTCTCCTTTTAGAGGCACAATATCCGAGCCTTTAATATTCGCCAACAACCTTTCTTTGCGAAAAGGAAAAGATTAATTTTACTCTCAGTTCTGAGGTGTGAAGTGTATTCCAGGTTTTAACTAGCAGGCAGACACAAGGTGGAGGGGAGACAGTATAGAATGGATAGGGGAAATACAGCTTTTGTTGATTTCTTGGAACACTGGACAACTGGTAGGTCATGAATGGATGCTTTTGGATGGCAGGTTGGCCATGGCACCTGTTGCTTGGACCCAGGCGCAAATGCTGGCCAGGGATGTTGTCTGTTTGGGTCCTTTCTCCTCAGACAGGGCAAGGCTGAAGATCGTATATGCGTTCAGTGCTGTTGATTTCAGGATCCATTGAAATGCCGAGAGGGTGAGGATAGAAGGGAAAAAAAGTAGTGAGGAAGAAAGAGACACAAAAAGGAAGGGAAACAGAACAGGCTGCAGTGCTGAGAATGAGATATCCCCACTGATGGGCTGAGGACCGGATGGCATGATATGTTGACTTTCAGGACTCACAGGTGAAAACAAAGTTCCTTAAGGGAGAGCAAGGCCTAACGGCCTTCCTCTTGAGAAGAAAATCCTTCGGTCTGTTCTGTTCATTTTGTGTTGGGGTTGAGGAAGATGAGCTAAGCTGGGATGAGTTGAACTGGGATGAGCGGCATTTCACTGAGCTGAGCTGAACTGATAATTTTTCAGTCTCCTTTTCAGAATCCCAAAAATGATGTGTGTGGGGAGAGAAGGGGGGTATATTTTTGTCCATCAGTTAAGCCTAATATCCGCCACACCAATTTTGGGCCATTAATTTCCGGACCCACCTCTTGCTCACTAAGCATGTCCTTAACACAGTCTTTCAGTTCTGTTGGTAGCCCTCTTTAGTTTGGACTAATTCAGTCTCCCTATCTGGTTTTCTTGCACTTGTTCGTAACATTCTTTATTGAAAATAACTTGACCTACTTTCCATGAGTAAGTCTCAAACAGGCAAAAAGTTATAGATTATTGTGACATTTTATGAAGTTTCACATACTTTTTGCAGTAGAGCTCACGATTAGGGTAAATTTATAAGCCCAGTTATCACGTCGGTGCCCTTAACTCTGGGCTATAGAGTCATTCTCATGCATTTGCTGGTCCAATGACTATAAAGTATGTCATACAAAATGGCACAACTACAAGAGGTGAGAATTAAGGCGTTTTATGCCTGAATACACCATTGACTAGTGGTTAAGCACTCATCTAGGAAAAGGGGAAGATCTGGTTTGAATCCCTGCTCTGCACCAGGCAGAACACTGACTTGAACTTGCGCCTTCCACACCCTTGGTGAGTCTTTTAATCGATGGGCTACAAATTGCCAGTGGGAAACCACTGGCTGTTCTTTGTTCAGGGCCCAATTTGGTGGGTCAGATAGGTGGGGCAACACCTAGTTTGGTATTCCACTGGGCTTAGGCATGAGCCAGGCACCTAGGTGTCAGGATTTAGGCAGCTGTCCACATGCCCAATGGCAGAAATGTAGGTGGCTAAGGACTTTACCAATGGAGACTTAGGTACATAGGGAATTTAGGCACCTGTAGGTTTAGGCAGCTGCTGAGTGAGCATTTTGAAGATCTAAATTTTGGATGTAGGCACCTAAAATGGCAGTTGGGTGCAGTGGCGGATTTAGAGTTAGTGGGGCCCTGTGTGCAGATTCATTTGCACCCCTTCCCCCCTCCCAGGGACTCAGCCAAGAAAAAGAACATTTTCTCTTATCTCCCGCCGCATTTTTCATTCTTTTTTTCTTCCTCCTCCTCCGATATTATAAGTAATGGGAAGTGAATGAAAATAAAGTGAGGTACCTTGATTGGGGCAGGGGGTTGGGGTGCAGGAGAGGGTGCGGGGGGCTGGCTCTGGGAGAAAGTTTGGGTGCTGGGTGCAGGCTGTGGGCTGGGGTAGGGGGTTGGGGTGTGGGAGGGGGACAGTGCTTACCTTGGGCAGCATGGTTCCAAAAGCAACCGGCACACACACCTCTCAAGCAGCAGCTCCTAGGTGAGGAGGGGGCAGGAAGTCTCCGTGTGCCGCTGCCTGCAAGTGCTGCCCCCTCAGCTCCCATTGGTTGCAGTTCCCAGCCAATGGTAGCTACGGAGTCAGTGCTTGGAGCGGGGGCAACGTGTGAAGACACCCCCCCTAGGGGCCGCAAGGACATGCTGGCCACTTCCGGGAGCGAAGCAGCACAGAGGGAGTGAGGCAGAGCAGGCAGGGAGCCACCTTAGCCCTGCTGCTGGCACATCTCTGCGCGCCCTTCGTGGGGAGAGGGCCAGTGAGTCTCTGTGTGCTTCCCGGGGCTGGGGCAGTGCATGGAGCCACCTCCCCTGGACAGTGGTGCACAGAGATGTGACAGCAGCTGGCCGCTTCCGGGAGCAGCGTGGGGCCACCAGCCACGGCATGCAGACAGCCTGCCTGCCTGAGCCCTGCCGCACTGCCGGCCGGGACTCTGGGGCAGGTTATCAGATATTTGTCCTGCATTTTGGGCCCCCCCCGTCATTGGGGGCCCAGTGCCACTGCACGGTTTGTTTCATGGTAAATCCATTCCTGGTTAGGTGCCTAAATCCCTTTATGGATCTAGCATGTAATGTTTAATCACATTATCAGTGCGTGTGCTTGTGTGGGAGCTCTTATGTTAATAGCAAGATTAACACAAGGTGCCTGATGGCCAGCGAATGCTTTGTGTTCATGCGGCCATGCTGAATTTTGTACAAGTCACTGGAAGAAGGTGGAAACTAAACATGGTGAGAAAATGGAACCTGAGAGTTAAACAGAGTATCTGTCAGTCAGGTCAGTTCTGAACTGAAACCTAAATGTAATTAAAAGGGAGAGAAAAGATTCACCACACTATTAATAAAATCTAGGAAACATCAGCACGGACCCACTGAAAAAAGAGAAAGCAGCCTTGAAATAATTTTAAAATATAGACGCATGTTATCTAAAGAAGAGTGTAATCTTAATTCTTGGTATTATAGTGTAATAAAGAAATATTTAACTGATAATCTGTTGCCAGGAATCCTTTTGTGCGTGTATCCTTTGAGTTAATGTCATAAGTCATAGGAAAAAGGCTAATATCACATTGGGGTGTATTAACAGAAGTGTCGTATGTAAGACACAGGAGATAATTGTCCCACTCTATTCAGCACTGACAAGGCTTCAGCTGGAGGACTGTGTCCAATTCTGGGTGCCATGCTTTAAGAATGATACGGACAAATTGGAGAGAGGCCAGAGGAGAGCAACAAAAATGACAGACACTTTAGAAAATCTGATTTTTTGAGGACAGGTTACAAATCTGGTCATGTTTAGTCATGAGAAAAGAAGACTGAAGGGGGACCTGATAACAGTCTTCAAATACACCTCTACCCTGATATAACGCTGTCCTCAGGAGCCAAAAAATCTTACCGCGTTATAGGTGAAACCGCGTTATATCGAACTTGCTTTGATCCGCCAGAGCACGCAGCCCCCCTCCCCCCCCAGAGTGCTGCTCTGCCGCGTTATATCTGAATTTGTGTTATATCAGGTCGCGTTATATCGGGGTAGAGGTGTATGTTAAGGGATGTTATAAAAAGGACAGGGATAAATAGTTCTCAATGTCCACTGAAGTTAGGACAAGAAGTAATGGGCTTAATCTGTGGCAAGGGGGTTTTAGATTATATATTAGGAAAAATTTTCTAACTATGAGGGTAGTTAAACTCTAGAACAGGCTTCCAAGGGAGATTGTGGAATCCCCATCATTGGAGTATTTTAAGAACAGGTTAGGCAAGCACTTGCCTGGGATGGTCTAGGTTTACTCGGTCCTGCCTCAGTGCTGAGGACTGGACTAGATGACCTCTCAAGGTCCCTTCCAGCCCTACATTGCTATGATTCTTGGTAAGCTTATAGTCACAAGAAGAATGAAGTTCGAACTCTGAGACGGAAGGGGACGGGTGCTCTCTGTAGTGAGAAGTTCATTTTCATGTAGTTCATCTCTTAGGTGCTCTTTGCTTCCCCCTGCTGAGGATCCTGTAAAGAAGAAAGGACTCCTCGGCAGAGATCGGTGCTATGGTAATGAGCTGAATTGGCTTCAGTGAGTTCCCCCTCACCTAGCACTTAAATTGAGATGAATCACAAAGCTGGGTCAGGTAGAGACACCTCAAGATGGGACTAGGGGATTAGGTTCAACTGGGCCAGAGCCAGATGTGCAGAGATCATCACCCTTAGACATCTGGACCACTAGTTTTCACTGACCTGAACCATGAGTGGGGTTTGTAGTGGGCAAGTGAAGTGGCCAGGGAACTCTTGTTTGTTGGGAACACACAGAGTTTGGTGAGGCGAAAGCTGACTGGACTACTGCAGATTTACTGAGGGGGTTAATCCTTATTTTAATGTTATATTATTGAGCTTTCCCAGCGTCTATGTCCCCCTTTTCCCTTATAAAGATTCCCTTGTTTTGTGTACAGATGCAGAGGGCATTCCTGATAACCAGCGGAGGATTTATTTATTTTCCCCAGGATTCCAGGTGGCGTCTCAAGCCAGTTTTGTTATTCATCAAGAGGGACCCTCGGCATACTTGCCAGCCTTTATTGCTACTGGTAACCACCAGGCAGAAGAGTTACATATAAATCAATAGACTGGATTTCAAACTGGAATCTGAGGGCAATGGGCCCTCCCTACAAAGTACGATTTGACTCAGATATTCTGGTCAGGTGTCTCAGGTAAAAGGTAGTTATCTGTCTGACAGCGAGTCGTTTGTAGGGATCCAAAACTATAAGGTGCTCAGACTTAACGGCCAAAATAATTGGCATATTTATGCAATCAGTGGCCCTTTACAATCACTCTCCAAAAAGGCTTTTCCACATACTTGTTAGGCTGCTTGGACTAGAGTCGCACATGACCTACAGAAGCTAAGGGCACAAGGCTCTCAGCACGTCACACAATGTGGACTCTGAGGGCAGCTGGAGAGAGAACTGACTACGTGCCAGGCATAGATCCAGAACATGCTGTACTTGGCAGGCGTGAGTCTCCTCTCAATCAGCCTGCCGGTCTTACTCCCATGGAACTTGGCTGACCTGGGAGGAGAATCCAGCCTTGTGACTTCAGGGGTATTATGAAGTTAAGTTTAAGATCTGCAGGGGACCAGCTCCCACAGAAGCACCAACTGGGAAACTGAAAGTAAACAAACTGGGAACAACTGGGAAACAGAAAGTCAAACCTGAGTAGGCATCCCATCAGGAGGGTCCAAAGAGAAAAAATTGTTGCTAAGTCCCAATGGACTGCATTAACCTGTGTGCCTGAGCTGTGAGAGGAAATAGGAGACTAACTGCAGAAGAAGGGGCACTACTGGGTCAGGTGCATGGCTGACAGCCAGGAGAGACAATCACAAGCGAAGAAAAGCTTGCACATGCCTAGGAGTACCCCAAACATTTTCAGAGCTTGCCAGTCAGCCCTTGTTCAGAAGATGGGAAGGGAGCTGGTTAAGCACCAGGAGGAGATACAGCTCTGGAACAGGTAGGCAAGAGGCAAACCCTAGTTGATTCCCAGCAAAAGACCTGACGACTTGGTGTGCCAAACTTCAAGATGAGGCTTCATCCAAAACTAGCTGATCCCCAGAGCAGCTCAGCGAGAGAAGGCCACATCCTAGTAGAGGGCTTTGGAGGGGGAAGAGGAGAAGGCATTAACTTCCCCATGTACATAGGAGATGGCCTGGCCTGGTTCATCTCTTTATTTTATTATTACCTGCAAATTTCTATTCTCTAGTCAGCACTAAAGAGTCCAACACAAGGCGAAATGAGTGCTAAGCCACTAGGGTAGACCTTGCGGCTCAATCCATTTTTCTTCTGGGGATGCTGACCATGACTGATTAGTTCAACTGAGAGGCTATGACTGTCTGAGAGCCAGACTGATATCTATGTCTCCCTTGTTGCCCAGGACTTTTCTTCTAGCCCTTCTGTCCATCAACACCCCCTTCTTTTATTTCCACTCTGTCCTCTCTTCAAATAAATGCTATTTCTTCCTCCAAACATTAGGACTCTGATAAGAGTATAAGAACTATTATTGTTCTAATGGGCATTACTCACCCTGCCACTAGGGCGAGGCACCATGCACCAAGAATCCAGTCTCATCTAAGCAAACCAGTAAGGGCTCAGATTTGCGATCAGCCCAAGAAACACAATGTAGGCAGCGCCTGTTGGTCCTCAGGTGTGCCGCAGAGTCACATAGGAGAGAAGATGCAATGGCCTTAACCACTGTTGGAGTTGTGCCCAGAGGGTGCTGCAGAGGAAATATAGAGCAGTGCATCTGTGATGACACTAAAAGTACCACATTCCTGGTAACAAACTACCATAGTTGCACTAGCAGTTTGTCTTATCCACAAATTCCCTAGCCCTATGTCTCCTGTGTGAAAGTCTGTAATTCAAAATGTCCCTATAACATGGGGGTCACTGACCATCACACCCTTCTCATATTATTTATTTATCCCCAATTATATACTAAAAAAAAAAAATCTCTGCAAGGCTCTAGGCATCCTACCACTCAAGTAACATTACAGCATATCTCCGGCAACATTAAACAATCCACTAGCCAGAGACTTGGCCCGCCACCTAACTACAGAAAAAGCTCCTTTCACCCCTTCATTGTTCTGCAAGCACACCTACAATCCTCTCCAAAGGCCTATCATACTGATATCTTTCATGTCACTCAGTGTGAACTATTTCAGACCAAGGGGGAAGCAAATTTCAGTGTCCTAGAGCCCTCACATAGCAGTAACTGCTTCCTCTCTGATATAACAAGTGGTGCCCTTGCTGATCACAGCTACGGCAGACTGGAACAGGGAGAGAGATGGTCCCTCAGGTAGGCCAGTCCTAGGCCAGTTAGGGATTTAAAGGTTATAATCAACACCTTAATCTCCACCCGAAGACCACTGGTCAGTCCATGCAGATCCTGGGCCACTCGTGTCATATGTTGCCAATGCAATGCCATGCAATCAGTGTCCAAATGGTATTAAGGTGTGGGTGGCCCTATGTATAGTGCTTTGCAGTAGACTAAATTTGAGGTAACAAAAGCAGGGATAACAGTGGCAAGGTCCATAGGATTGAAACAGGTAGGACTGAAACCTCATAGCCAGACACAGATGTTAACAAGCTGACTAGGGCACTGCTGTAATATGAATGTCAAACAGCAGCTGGGGGCAAACACTAGTAGTAACTAATAGGGGATGTACGCCTTCAGTCAGAGGCAGGGGCGCTGGAACCATTTGTATAGTGGGGGTGCTGAGAGTCATTGAACCAAACTGTAAACCCTGTATATCATGGAAACCACTTCACATCAGGGGATGTGGCAGCACTCCCAGCACCCATAATTCCAGCACTTATGAGGGACTATTATTACATACCTCATCTCCTCTGGCTGCTTTCCCCAAGCCACCATCATCACCTCAGTCTTCTCTGGGCTGAGATGCAGCCAGCTCGCTCTCATCCATGCCCCTATCTCTACTAGATACTGGCTGAGACGTTGACCCACAGTGTTGGAGTCAGAATAGATGTACACCTTACAATTAGGTGTGATCATCAGATTGAAGACACTGAACCCCGTGACTCGTTACTAACAGCCCACATACAGAAGGCAGTGGTGACAGAATGGCACCCGGCAGTACTCCACACTTGACAGTTCTTCAGGAAAAAGAACAATTGCCCACAACCATCTGCTGAGATCTCTCCAAGATAAACAAACAAAGCCACCGAAGAGCAGCCCTGGCCATGCCCGCCAGGGTCCGCAGTTGAATCAACAACACCTGGTGATCAACAGTATCAAAGGCAGCTAACAGATCTAACAATACCAGCATGGACAACCGGTGTTCATCTATCATCAGGAGGAGACCATCCACCCCTGTGAGCAATGCAGTCTCTGTGCTAAATATGGCTAAATGGGAGGGGATCCCAGATAGATCCTGCTTGATGGAAGTGGGGAGTAGTCTGGGGTGGCCATGGTATTGGAAAGCGGTTGTGGTATGGAAAAGGTGGAGAAGCCCTGCCCTATAAGATTCCTGCTGTGCAGACACCATCCCTGGCACATCATTCATTCATTCTCATCCTTGTACAGATGGCCAGACAAAGCCAACTATCACTTAAATTCCACTTAATCTCACAATGGGATTTAAATGATAGATAGACCTTCTGTGTTTGTACAGCACCTAACACAATGGGGTCCTGATCCAAGGATAGGGCTCATAAACACTACAGTGATACAAATTAATAATCAAGTAATAATTGTGACACCACACCCCATATTCATCATAGTAATATTATATGATTATGGCATAATTATGATACATTCTTTACAAGATGGGTCATGTGAGGTGTCATTGGAAAAGCTTTGATTTGCTGAATATGACTATCCTATTTGTGTGCATGTATCATTTTTGTATCTAAAGTTATGAATATTGACTATGTATCTGTATTTCAAATGTGTTTACTCTGGAAACAGCCAGTCTTTCAGGTACAACAATGAAGAAGCTAGACAGGGCTGATGGCCCATCAGCAAAGACAATAGACGATGAAAGAGCTTAGCCTTCCGTAAACATTTCAACTGGCCTGCAAGTAATGGCTGCTATGACTCAGCAAGGGCATGTGACCAGCCCATATGGTACTGAACTTCATTTGGGTACCTGTATTTTTCCCCAAACTGGGGTGGGAACTGAGTTTGGAACAAAAGGTTTTTGCTATATGTTAAAGCTATATAAAGTGGGGTGTGACATCACGGAGTGGCCTCATTCCCCACACACTTCTGGAAAGCCCTGAGGAACAAAGACTGAACTGGGGGAAGTGTTGGTCTCAGGATAAAGGGATTTCTAGCCTGTGTATGGAAACTTGGTGGACTGCTTGTATCATCAGCCAGGGTAAGAAATTACTAATTCATATTCAATCTATATTAGCTTAGTTTGCAGTTTTGTTTATTTACTAGGTAATCTGTTTTGATTTGTTTGCTATCACTTATAATCACTTACAATTTATCTTTTGTAGTTAATAAACTTGTTTTTTGCTTTATCTAAACCAGTTTGCCTTTGAGAGAAGTGTCTGGGGAAAATCTCAGCTCTGTGAGCAAAGTCTGTTGCATATTCCTCTCCACGTTGAGGAAGGGGCAAACTGGATAATAAATTCCTACAGATTGGGGTTTTGACCAAGGCAGGACAGTACAGTTCTGGGGTCTTAGGCTGGGGAGCTGGGGGTTAATTTGGCTGCAGCCTCTCTATTGTTGGTTCATGCAGTGGCTGGCCAGAGCCTGCATGCAACTGCAGCTGGCTGTATCCCTGCCTGTGTGAATGCCCGTGGAAGTGTAGGACCGGGAGTGGTTTGCAGCTTGTCACAGCAACACAGTGTGAGAGGAAACCCAGGCTGGTAAGTCAGGGCTCAGTGGTGCCCCAGTTCCAGGTGGCACCCTAGGAGGAACCTGTCACCATAATAATAAATTGTGCTGTCCTTTGCACAGGGGTGAATTCCACCCATTAAGGAAAATTGACATACTAACTTCAAAATTAAAAACACCTTGTAACATTTCAGAAGCTAGAGAGATGGTGACTAAGATGTAGCAGTGGAACAAATAGTCAGTAGAGCACCTGAAGCAACTCATTGCAACACTACTTGTAACATGCATTCCTGGCTCCTGAAACAACAGAAGGCTGTGTGTATGAACAGGTCAGCAATTTAAAGATAGGCTGAATCTTACAGTTTGGGCTTCTGGTTTTCCATTTACATCAGCAATCACTTGGGAAATGTCTGCCACAGATATGCCCAGACTTGTTAAGGGCCAGATCCTCAGCTGGCATAAATTAGTGTAGCTGCAGTGAAGTAATAGAACTTCATTGGGGGTTGGACTAGATGACCTCCTGAGGTCCCTTCCAACCCTGAGATTCTATTCTATGAACTCTTTTGGCTGACACTAGCTAAAGATCTGGTGACTTACCAAGCTCTTAGCTGGAGGCCAGGGGGGAACCAGGGAGAGCAGTGTTAGTACCGTGAGTGATTTTAAACATGCCCCACAATAATACCATGTTGCAATACATGGAGATGGCAAAATATGTCTCCTCTTTACCACTGTTTTTTTATTTGGAATGAAAATAGGTTCTAAGAACTGGAAATGTTAGGTCTGATTCTTCTCTCATTTACATGAGTGTAACTCAGTGATTGACAGTACCGTGGATCTGACCCATCCAGCGAGATCCTCTGCTGGGGTAAACTGATGTAGCACCCATTGACTTTGTTGGTAATTTAAACCAGCTGAGGGTCTGCCCCGTTGAGTCTTGTATTTAGGTCAGGTTCATTCCTGAACTACTTTGCTGCATCACAAATCAACACATTTCTACTGTTCACCTGAGGGAGTGAGTTGTTCTGAGAGGGCGAAAAGGAATATTTCTATATTCTCACATAATGAAAGCTTGTGAATGGACGAAAAGACAGTGTGTGATTTACCTAAGCATCTTTTCTATCACTATATATGAATAATATATTTCCACAAACTGACAACAAAACATAATGCCCTTTTGGAACAAGACACATGATTTTTTAAATCTCAATTTTAAAAAAAAGTTATTAATTTCTAAAGTCTTCTCATCCTGAATTCCTTTGGATACTATATGAGCCTTAAAACCCCTAAGGAGTTATTTGAATTTCAATATCATTTCACACTTTTATTAAAATATACTCCAACCTGCTCCAGTAATTAATATTAACATTAGGCCCTTATTTCTAACAACTGAAATTTCTCAGTAATTTCTGATTTCAGTTACAATATATTTTTGACCAAATAATTAGTGGGAAACAGCATTAGCAACTGGGGCATGACAGAAAACATACTGCACATGCCTTTCATATATTCCTGCAGCTTATGTTCTAGCCATCAGGTTTTATAAGTATTTATTACAGCTGACGGCTTGAGTTAATAATACAAAATACCTATTAGTTTCATAATAATCACTGCAGTGTAGAAGAGTTACTGTCGTTCTGCATCGATGACGTCAATAGATATACTGCATTTGTTCCGAATGCAAATATTAAAAATATATGTATTATTTAGAGCCTTAGATAATGTAAAGCCTACCCATGAGTCCTGACACCAATGAAAACACAGCACATAGCTTAACATGGATAGAGTAAACTTTACCATCTCTCTCCCTTTTGCTCTTTCTGATTGTTAAATTGTTACCCTTGCATTGTATCCGTATAATGTCTGATCCTGAAAACACTTACTGCTGTGTGAACTCCTTGCTACCTACCACGAGCAACTCTGTTGAAGCCAATGGAAGTGGTCTTAAACACTGTGGGCTTGACTGGCACCTTGACGTGCACTGAGCCAGGGGTAGTATGTTACTGCACTGCACCAAGAGCAGAGCAGGGACTGGATGAAGAGTCACAATTCAGTCCCTGCTTCCTCCGGGGGAAGTAAACTGCATCAGCCCTTTACCTGGCTTAGCTAACTTCTCCTTCTGCACCTTCTCACCTGTGCTGGCTTGTGTGTGGCCGAGCTGGAGACTCGGCCCCACCCATTCTTTGTACCTGCCTGTGCACTCTTTGGCAGCCTGCATGGGAGTGGGAGTAGTGGCTTGGTGATCTCTGCTTCGTAATTAGGGGCCTTGTTCCCTACGTGTCTGTAAAGCACGCAGCCTAGAGCACTTCCAGGCAATGTATAATAAACAATAACAATCTAGTTTAGGACTATTCACATGAGCAAGGGTTATAGGATCAGGTCCTTTTTCCTAGAAGGAGACACAAGAAACATATTGCAAATAAACCTACATTAATTTAACATGACTGTGTGGAAGAGCTATCTAGAATCAATGTGCATGGCATGTGTATTAATTTTCATTGTATATAAAAAGACTCTCATGTTACTATTTTGTCCAGGGCACAAAGCAGGGCAGAGAATATGGGTCAGATCTTGAAGTCCTTATGGCATTGTCATCAGTAGGCCTGAGTAAGGACTGCAGGATTTGAGCCTTGAGTTGCATGTGGATTCTTCCATTAGCAAACCAATTTGGGTTAAGTAATATATACAACAGACAATGGGCAGGGTTAACAATGGAAATGAATAGATGAAAAATGAAATGGATTAACACATTTAATCAGTATTAGGCTGCCTAATGAATGATTAGCCTGGCATTTAATGCCCCTTGATCCATTCCTTTCTGTAGTTATTATTCTCCAAAGATAAACATGTCTGATTCCAAGTGGGCTTTTGTCTTTCAAGCTACTTGAATCCTGTTATGCTACCGTGTTTGGTGAGATATCGGCATTAAAAATGTGAATTAATACAAACAAAAAATGTTCGAGCAACTCCTGGCTGGGTTTTCGAATGCTAGTGATGCTTCAGAAAAGACAAAACAGCTTCTCTGTTGCAGTGCTCAGGAAATTCTGAGCTTGGGGGTATGCATGCATTTGTCATTGAAGTCCAGGAGAGCTGTACCTGTGAAACCAAGAGGGGGACTGTGATCCTCAATTCCACCGACAGCTCTGATGCCCAAATGCCTATTTTCCAAATTACAGCTAATCTAAGAAACCCATCGTCATTCGTTTTCTTCTTCTCTTGCTAGAGCTGATCTCTGCAGCCCTAGCGATGGCCAGGAACCAAAGAAGGTGCTGATTCAGGGCTCAGTGAAGCTAGTAGCAGAGCCGGGGTAGTGAGGGGGTGCGAAGGTATATGGCCCAAGTGGAGGCAGTGGATGTTTTGCAGGCAGAGGGCAGTAGGAGGTGAGATGACTTCAGAGACATGACAGGAGCATTCCCATTGCTGCTCTTAGCCTCAGTGTAGCCCTCTATCATCACAGAGCAGTGGCCCTGGCTCCAGCCCAGACAACCCCATGGGTTTCATTGACACGCTCTATCCTTGTGCTCTGGGAGTGCAAATAGGCACACTATGCCTACACAGAAGCAATGGGGCTAAAGGGCTCTCTCACCTCTCCCCTCAGGTAGACCTGGTGGCTAGTGGCAGCTAAGTTTGTGGTACAGCACCATGCTATTTATGCCTGCAAAGCAGTTGCTCACCTGTACAATGAGAGCTCAGCGGAAGAAGGAGCTCTGGAAGTTAACTTAACAGTTTGACTGAATGTGTTTTAATTTGCTGAGATAAATTAAAACATCTGGTTGATTAGCTTGGAGGCCAGGGGGTGCTTTTTTCAATGTTATGGGCGCTCTGTGAACTGCTCTGGAGGCTCAAGTGCAGTTTTTACTACTTGCATGTTTCATTTCCTTGAAGCTAGAGATGTGCAAGCTGTGCACTAGGCAGGGAGGAGGTTCTGAGAAAAGACCGGTGAGAACTCCGCCAGTACCTGCAGAATGCTCTCTCTTTCCCGGTCCTGCCTTGCAAGGCTCTATGCTAATCAAAAAGGGCTTGTTTCTTAATAGCAGGATTAACAATAAACACCGGGAGGTAAATAACGTAAACTCTGCTTGAAACAGAATTTTGCTGCAGGTGAGATTCTTGAATCCTGCCAAAAGCTACAGTAGCTGGGCTTAATGTGGATGACCTATGAGGGGATTTGCAGGGGGACACTCTCGCTTGGGATTCCTGTACAGAGCCTTCCGTGGTCACTTTTGTAAAGGGACTGCTCAGTGCCACGACGATCAGTCTACTCAAAGGATAGCAGGCTGGGAACTTGCTGCTTTATTTAACTCTATCACAACAGGGTGGGGCAGAAAACTCCCACTCTTCTAACTAAGCCAGAAGTCAGGGAGCACAGCTTCAACCCATAATACTCTGAGTGACCCAGTTAACCCCTTGATGCAGGGCCGCCCAGAGGGGGGGGGCAAAGGGGGCAATTTGCCCCGGGCCCCGGGCTCCGCAGGGGCCCCCAAGAGAAGAGCGGAGGCTCCTGCCTCCGCCCCTCTCCTGGAGCCTCAGCGTCTCCGGCGGGGCCCCTGAGCCCCGCCCCGCTCAGAGACGGTCCCGCCCCGGTCCCGGCCCCGGCCCCAGCCTCTTACCGAGCACGTCTCCGGCGGGGCCTGAGCTCCGTCCCGCTCAGAGCGCCGTGGGGAGGGGGCGGGGCAGCTGCCTCCGCTCGGCGTGGAGCTCACAGCCCCGCCCCCTCACCACATGGCTCTGAGCGGGACGGAGCTCAGGCCCCGCCGGAGACGTGCTCGGTAAGAGGCTGGGGCCGGGGCGGGGGGGGAAGCGGGACCTGCCGCCGCCGAAGCGCAGCCTGGTCTTCGGCGGTGGGGGGCCCCTTCTGTTTCGGGACCCGCCGCCTAAGTGCCCGGAAGGCCCGCGGCGGGGACCCCCCCCCCCACCGAATTACCGCCGAAGACCGGGCTGCGCTTCGGCGGCGGTCCCACTTCGGCGGTAATTCGGCGGCGGGGGGCTCCCGCTGCGGGTCTTCGGGGCACTTTGGCGGTGGGTCCCGGAACGGAAGGGCCCCCCGCCGCCGAAGACCCCGGGCCCCCGGAATCCTCTGGGCGGCCCTGCCTTGATGACCACTTTACTACAGTCACTGCTCCAGTTCGGAGACTGGAGTGACAGCTAGTGCCCCTCTGTGGCCCAAGTGCTGCAGTACCTGGCCACTGGACCAGCGTCCCTGTCCTCAGCCTGACTCCAATGCTCCCCTTCCCATTGGCATAACTGGAGCTGGCACGGAGCACACACCCCGATATGCAGGACTGCAAAGGCCTCCCTGCATGGTCACTGCACCTTCACCTCCATGAAGAGGTCCTGTTGGGGACCCACAGTGCAGAAGCCCTGAGTGAATGAGTTCCCTCTGCCCCACTGCAGCCGATTCAATACCATTATGCAGGACGTTAGTGGGCTCCCAGGGAGCATGTCTCTGATCTATGGGCTGTCGCACAGCTCGTTCAAGGGAGGGGGGAGCATACCCAGCTGCACACACACCTTTGCTGTGTGCTGTGTGTCCACAGTCTCGCCTCCCTCTGTTTTACTGGTCCTCCTTAGACCAGCGGAGTCCAACTATTCCAGCCTGGGGCCAAATATATTATTTCACAAAGGCCAAGGGACCACAATCAATACCTTGGGGTAGGTTCTCTGGCCTTCACCACTCCATTTGTGCCACTTGTGTGCTGCAAAGGGAGTGGAAACCAGCCACATGTCATAGCAGGTGTAGTGCCAATCTATCTGGCTCCTATGCTTCCTTTCTCAAAGCACCTGGTGCAGGGGGCATGTGGGCATGCACGGAGGCAGGTCAAGGTCAAGGAAAGGAGTGGCTGGTGCATGCTCTTGACCTGGTGACTAGTCTGTTGGGCACCATCTGGAGCTGGCACAAGTTAGAGCAGCTCACCAGGTGCTCTAACCTGCTCTGGGGCAGAAAATCAGGGAGCCGTAACTAGTTGTTAGTTCTCATCTTCTCCCCCTTCCCCCCTCTCCTGGTCTGCCCTGTGTGTATGTGTGGGGAAGGAGCATTCCCTAGCTGGGCACTCTGTTAAGCTCAGGCAGAGCTGTTTGAGCTTTCCCTGGGGTTCCCACAGCCTGGAAAGGATGCTGTCAATGGAAGAATTCTCCTCCCTTTGCTGTGATGCAGTGGGCAGCCAGAGGGGGAGCTGCTGAGCAGCTGCAGCAGGGAAGGGACAGCACGTCCCACTCATTCCAGAGCTACTGCTGGGGCTGCAGAGAAAAGGTGGGATGCCTCCCACTCCCTAGTGACAAGGCTGATTCAAGCACATCAGTTTAAAAATCACAGGGTGCAGCTCAGGGAACAAATGCACATTCAGTTCTCAAGCAAACACACATTTTCTTCTTAACACACAGTTGCCATCAAGGGCCGCAATTCAGAGCCAGTTGCCTGACTAGATGAATGTGGCCCCGTTTCAGGGACATTCTTGCAAGTAAACTCATTTGCTAGAATTCTCCTGGGGCGCAAGCTTGAGAGCTGTGCCTTTGTTTTAAAAATCACAAATGTTCGTGGATCATTGTGGGCGGCATGGTTCATTAGGCATAAGGTGCTGCATGTGCCATTTCATCTAGAGAGGCCAAATCAAAGAGCATCCTCATTCAGGGCTAGATTCTCACTCGGGCTGCATGTCCTTGCAGGGAAGTCAGAGGGAGTGAGGGCATCTACTATTCCTTACATCTTGGATTAAGGCATGTGGGAGTAAGTAGGGCTACCCATCTGTCTAGTCCTTCCTTGGAGCAGGTGGGCCAGGATTCATCAGCTGGAAGGGGCGGGGAATGGCTCCACCCTCCTACTAACTGGCCAGAGCACTGGATCCAGCAGAGGGTTACATAGTAGTAGCCTTTGGGATCAAGAAGGAAGAAGAGTAGGAACTGTGTCTTATAGTGGTTTCTCTGAGTGACAACGCCTCCTGTGGCTACTCCTGGGAGGTGCAGTTTATGCTCCACCTCTGGCTTAGAGCTATGGCTAAAATCACAGTCTAGCCTTTAGAATCTGGATACTGCACTTGGGCCACATTCAGATACCCTTATTCATACTGAGTAGTGCCAGGGTGTATAAGGGTATCAGAACCTGCTCCGCAGGGTACAAAAACAGTCCACAACACCTGCGGAATGCCCCAAATACCTGCTTCTGGGAGAAATCTTGGCTAAATTGAAATGAAATGAAATGTATTATAATAGTTGAGAAATTTTGAAAATGTTGAAAAAAGCAAATAAATAACTAAATACAAAAAAAATGGGAAATTTCCTTCCCGCTTCACCCATTTTTGAAGAGGTCTAATAATAATAAAGAGTCTGACATTGTAAATATCATTTTAAGTGGCCTTGGAAAGGCAATTCTTAAAATAAAGACCTTTCCCCACATTTTCATTATCTGCCTTTCACTGAGGGTGATTCCTGTCACCTTTTTTTCCTCTTTGTTTGCTTTTTTTCCTCTTTGTTTGCTTTGTTTGCTTTTTTCCCCTCCTGCCAGTTTCTGGAGTGTTAAAAAGTGATGCCAATATACTGAGTTTACATTTCAAACAAGTTAAAATTCCCAGTCTCTCAGAGCTTTTCTCTTAGGATACTAAGGAAAACCAAGTTCAGCTAAACTGCACAATTAATTCGAGATCACTTCTGAGTGAAAAAAGAACAGGTTGCTTTAAGCTGGGCAGTTTTCTTCCTGGAGATTTCAAGTCAGTTTCAGGAAGCAAAATTACTATTCTCTAAAAGTCATCTCACCTGATTTGTATTCCCTGGACTATTCCATTAGATCTTCTTCCCTTTTAACTCATAAACTCATTTTAATAAATCGATCTCAGGATTACCCATGTGTAAACATAGCCTTATTAACCACATAATAGACAGACAAATGGATGGGAAAAGGACTGGTTGCATGTTGCTCCTGATATTACTGTAATTGTTCTACAGTGAAGATCCCTAGGATTAGGCATGCTTGTTGGCTACAAAAGAGAAGGTAAATGTCTCCTTTAATGTCAAGGGAAGCGGAGCAGCTGTAGATTTTCCTTTATCAGAAATGTGGTTGCTAACAAGATGACTCAGAAGAACTGGCTGATGTTGACATTAATGTTGATCTTGCATTCCCTTAAAGAACTCTCCCCTTCCTTGGCTTTTGGGAGTAGGTAGAGTAACAAGAGCCTGATTTAACAAAATGCTGAGATCCCATGTGGTGCCGAGTGCCCTTAATTCACACTGACTTCATCAGGAGCTGACAGCACTTGGCAACACACAGGATCAGGTCCATAAATAAATAATGGAAACGCAATATCTGTCCAGATCAAATGACAATGGAGGCCCCATCATAAGTTTGAGTGTTGCCAATTAATGAGAAAGTGAGCAAGTCCAATTGAAAAAGCCAAGAAGAATGCATCGGAAACATGGACATTGTCCATGTATTTAACAAACATAGTTTAGTTCTACCAATTTATAATACTTAGAAATAACTCTGGAGTAGTCATTTTTATAGCACATTTTGTAAATATTCTAGTCATATGAAAGTTCACTGTAGCTCTTTGATGTCAAAACTTTCAAGGGAAGAGAGGAGACACAGATGCTCTTTTCTGTGTGTGCAAAGAACGAGGTGTACAAATTAACAATGTATGAAGTCCTCTTGTACTGAATTTTACCAAATGCTGATCTATGACTTTGCGGTCAGATTACTAGACTGAATGTGATTTTTTTTACAAGACAGAGATCTAGAGTAGTGATAAAATGTAATTGCTAGCAGCTAAAACCAAGACCTTGATTTGTTGTGGGTGCTACTCTAGACAGAATCTTTTGGACCACAGATAGAAGCCTGATACATTGCATACTGAAGTGAACGGCAAATTTCCCATTGACTGTACAGGATGTTGGACTGAGCCCAATTTCAGTGAAGGATCCATTAAAAATTCAGGAACTTATGGGCTAGACCCTCAGCTGGTATAAATTGATGTAGCTCCACTGACATCAACAGAGCGATGCCAATTTAAACTAGCTGAGAATCCAGCTCAATACCTGGACAATTTAATTTCCATTGAACTAAAACTCAGGTTAATATATATCCTCAGCAAAGATGCTCATTCACTTCCTCCAAAAATTGTCTTTTGTTTGGCACGGTCAATTTTTTATTAGAAGTAAAATACTGATAATAATTTGTATCGTTTTAGACAGGGACTCAATTCTACAATGCTTACCCATGAGAATAATCCCAGTCAATAGGACTAAGGTAGCCCCTTTGTAAGAGTAAGGGTTGCAGGATTGGTCCCTGTGTGTCTTAGTATAAGGTATCTATCTATTTATATGAAAAATGAAGGCTGTGGAAGAAAAATTTCAGCCAATCTCCCCATGTTATAAGGGCAGGGGACATGTTCCCAAATGTTGTGCCTTGATTTTTCACAGATGTCTGTGTGTGGTTGTGACTGCAGGATGCCCATTCTATACTAACCAACATTGTGTCTTTAACTAGTCCCTATGGCTATATATGGGTTTCTCCTCTATATTATTTAATATGCTCTATTCTGGCTGCCATCATAATTTCTTTACTGAGAAATATATACCCCATTGTGATTACAATTGCCGCTAATAAATTAATAATCCCTGGCAGAAATTACAAGATCCAAACATTGTAGCTAAAGAATGCAGAAATAAAAGCTTGTGCACTCACTGAGACATACACAAATATATGCAACCACAAATCCATTACCCTGGGGACTACCAACACCCAGTGAAGTCAGTGGCAATGCTCCTTTAGCTTTAATAGATCCCTAATCATGACTACACAATACAGTATTGTATAGCATATTGTATTGCAACATATAGTATGTTTCATAAGCAATTTCCATTGTATCATGCTCTGTTGCACATAGCACTTTGTAATGAATAAGTAAAACGGAGAATATTCTCCTTATTTCATCTGTCACTGATGAGAAACTGTTTAGGACCAGATTTTAAAACTACGCAGAACCCAGCAGCTGAAAATCTGGCTGTTTCATTTAGGCACTTGAGTGGAACCAGGCCATTTATTTAGAGGCATACGTGGGGGCTGGTGGATGCTGAATTCTTTTGAAAATCTGTCCCTTTCCATACTCTATGGATCAGTGCAATCCTCTTGTTGGTTTACAAGCACAAAGTGCTCCAGTGATTGTCACAGATCAGTGATGTCCCCGAATGCTACATTTGGATCTTTGATTCAGCTGAAAGATGTATAAAACTCACACAGTGCAGACAGTCAGCTCTACATTGGCAACACATCTAAGCAGGTTTTTATGCAACACTTATGGCAAGGAAAAGTCAGCACGGCCGAAACTTAGACTCAGTAAATTGTCTGCAGAACCATACCTTTCAGACTGCAGAGTATCTTTTGGCTTCGCCTAATACCACATGCCTTTGGGGACAGGAAATCACAAATGCACAGAAGTTGATAGTTTTCAGAACTGCACAGGATGAGGGTTGGCAGGTCAGCAGTCTGGACATTCAGTGTCTTAAGGCTTGTCTACACTAGAAATGTTACAGAAGCATAGCTGCAGCACTGCAGTTGCACTTGCATCTGAAGAAGTGGGTATTCACCCACGAAAGCTCATGCTGCAAAACGTCTGTTAGTCTATAAGGTGCCACAGGATTCTTTGCTGCTGTAGCACTGTAGTGTAGACACTTACTATAGCAACGAAAGGTGTTCTTCCATTGCTGTAGTAAATCTACCTCCCAAGAGGCAGTAGCTAGGTCAACAGAACAACTCTTCTGTTGACCTAGCACGGTCTGCACTGGGCTTTCACACCCCTGTGCGATGTAGCTGGCCTGACCTACATTTCAGATCTAAATGAAACAAAGTGGTCCCTGATTTGAGTGTGAAATTGTGGCCAATTGGAGAGTCCCTTGGAAAAACAGGACATTATAAAGCCCCTACTACACTTGTCAGCTAATGATGCACCCACTTACTAACATTTCCTATTTTTCCAGTTGCTCTTTCTTCCCTCAGGGTAGTTATTTCCCTGGCAAGGCATTTACACTCAGTGAGTCATGGGTCTCTAATTCCCTTTGCTTCCCTCCTCAGGCTCTCTACCCAAGCCCCGGCCTTCTCCCTTTCTGTACCACATGGGCTGCTTCAGGGGCATAACAGTTGTCCAATAGGAGTAATGGGGAAAAACAAGTTAGATAGTTTTAAGATGGAGCTTGATAAGTTTATGAATGGAATTATCTGACAGGGTTGCCTGAAATAGCAGGGGACTGGATTCAATGGACCCAGAAGGTCCCTTCCAATCCTTAGCTCCTATAATCTACACCACCCACTGGGATCTCTGCGCCTTCTCTTCCCCTTTCTCCTCTCTCTCTCTGCCCTCTCTTCAGGAACCGTCGATCTTCACACAAAAAGCTCTGGTTTCTCATCCTGAAAAACCCACCTGCCTCTCTGACTGCTATCCTATCTGCCTCCTCAGCCCTGCTTCTGAACTGCTTGACAGATGCTCTAAACAGGGGATCAGTTTTTCCTCCCATTAATCCCTTTCCTCAAGGTGTCTTCCTTTGAGGCCCTGCAATCTGGCTTTCATTGTCTTCACTCCACCAACACTTTTCTCACCCGAGTTTCTGAAGACCTCCTGGCCATGTCTAAAGGCCACATCTGTGTGCTTCGTCTCCTTGATCTATCAGCTGCCTTTGACATTGCAGATCATTGTCTCACCTCCCCCAATACTTGTGTTTGCTTGATTCTTCTCTGACATCTCTGACCACTTCTTCATTGTCTCCTTAAGGGTCTCTATCACATTCCTCCTCCCCTGCTCATTTATTTTTTCTGGACAACACCCAGGTGTGACATTATCTAATTAAACTATGACTGTGCAAACCATTGTTGCTACCACTATTATATAATTGCAACAAATCTTATACAAAGTGTGACACATAACCAGAAAGGGTTAAGCATTCTGCAGAATACATGATCAGAGCCAACCATTAGAGAGATGTTAGAATACTATGTAAATGGTAACTAACGCCATTCCATGCTAAGTAGGCTAGAACTTTTAAATGCAAGCCTGTATTGTTAGAGAATTAAAGGTGATATGAATTGTATATGTTAAGTATAGCTTGTTAAATGTTAACCATGTAAACAGACAGTTCCTATCTGTCACTATCGCTATTGATTTAGAGATCAAAAGGGAATATTAACATTTAGATGAATCTTGGATAAAATAATATCATTGTCTATGCGTCTCGTTAAGGTTTGTGATAAACAGCTTAATGGATAAATTATTTTATGTTAATCCATGTAGTTAATTACCGGTGAGGTTTAGGAAACAGAAGGTTACATCAAAAGCCTACTGTTCTCCCAGGACTGTATGGTCAAGTGGCTGCTAGAAAATTGTATAAAAGACCCTTGGTCCTGATCCTGTCATCTCAGATCTGCTTGATGCTTCAATGCAGGGGAAACTTAAGCCACAACACTGAGATCCCAGTTCTAACTGGATCACTCTGAATATATAGATTGACTATAAACTAGGAACTATTTCTGAAAGAACTCTGCATCTACAAAGCTCACCATCTCTGCTATGAATCTGAATCTCAAGACCGACTCATGTCTGAGTGTATACTGATCTTTTAACCCTATACTCTCTCTCCTTTTTTTAAAATAAATTTTAGTTTAGTTAATAAGAATTGGTTGTAAGCATGTATTTGGGTAAGATCTAGAACAGGGGTCTCAAACTCAAATGACCCCGAGGGCCGCATGAGGACTAGTGCATTGGCCCGAGGGCCGCATCACTGACACGCCCCCTTGCTGCCCCTGGCCCCACCCCCAATCCACCCCTTCCATGAGGCCCCGCCCCTGCCCTGTCTCTTCTCCACCTCCTCCCCTAAGCGTGCGCAGTTTTAATAAATATATACACTCAGTAATGCACCTCACTCAAAGGACAAAACACGCACTTAGATTTACTGCCTAAGGCTCTGGGAGGGAGTTTGGGTGGGGGAGGGGGTCTGGATGCAGGCTCTGTGCTCGATGCAGGCTCCAGGCTGCGGCAGGGGGTGGGGGTGCAGGCTTTGGGACGGAGTTTGGGGATAGGAGGGAGTGCAGGGGTGAGGGCTGTGGGGCTGAGGGTGAGGGGTACATGATGCAGGAGGGGGCTCAGGGCTAGGGAAGAGGGTTGGGCTGTGGGTGAGGGCTGTGGATGAGGGGTTCATGATGCGAGGGGGCTCAGGGCTAGGGAAGAGGGTTGGGCTGTGGGGTGAGGGCTGTGGATGAGGGGTTCATGATGCGAGGGGGCTCAGGGCTAGGGAAGAGGGTTGGGCTGTGGGGTGAGGGCTGTGGATGAGGGGTTCATGATGCGAGGGGGCTCAGGGCTGGGGCAGAGGATTAGGGTGCGGGGGGATGAGGGGTTCATGATGTGGGGGCACTCAGGGCTGGGGCAGAGGATTAGGGTGTGGGGGGATGAGGGCTCTGGCTGGGGCTGAGGATTAGGGTGCAGGGGGATGAGGGGTTCATGATGTGGGGGTGCTCAGGGCTGGGGCTGAGGATTAGGGTGCGGGGGGAATGAGGGCTCTGGCTGGGGCTGAGGGTTTGGGGTTGGAGAGGCTCAGGGTAAGGGCAGCCTGCCTTGCCAGTACTGGCGGTGGGCAGGCACTAGGACCCTGCGGCAGCAGACAGCAAATCTGCTGGGAGCCCTCCGGGCAGCAGGCAGGGGAGAGGCGCGCTGCGTTCTGTCAGGCAGAGACGCAACACAACGCGGCGGAGGGGGGGGAACACGCGGAGGGGGGGTGGCAGGCGGGGGCTGGGACCTGCTCCAGGCAGGGTCGCGGCGGCGGGGGGAGACCTGCGGTGGCCGGGGCCGATCCAGGCAGGACCGGGGGGGGGGGGCGGGAAGAGACCCAGCTCCAACTATTGCTGGAGTAGGGCGCCCAGCCCTGAATATTGCTGGGGCCCGGGCCCCACACAAGTATATAACCTGCCGCCCATGCCCCCCGGCCCGGCCCAGCCCCGGCGGGTCTCGCTTCCCTTCCCCCCCACCCAGCCCGGCCCCGGCGGGTCCCGCTTCCCTTCCCCCGGCCCGGCCCCGGTGGGTCCCGCTTCCCTCCCCCACCCCCCGGCCCCGGCAGGTCTCGCTTCCCTTCCCCCCTCCCCCAGCCCGGCCCCGGCGGGTCCCCCACCCCCCGGCCCGGCCCGGGCCCGGCGGGTCCCGCTTTCCCACCCCCCCCTTACCTGAGCGCGTCTCCGGCGAGGCCTGAGCTCCGTCCCGCTCAGAGCCGCGTGGTGAGGGGGCGGGGCTGGGAGCTCCACGCCGAGCGCAGCGCTCAGCCCAGAGCTCCCAGCCCCGCCCCCACGCGGCTCAGATCGGGGCGGGGCTCAGGCGCTCGGACGGAGACTCGGCGCTCTATGCGCCGAGGCTCCAGGAGAGGGGCGGAGGCGGGAGCCTCCGCTTTTCTCTTGGGGGCCCCTGCGGAGCTCCCCTGGGGAGCTCCGCGGGCCGCAGGGAAGAGCTCCGCGGGCCGCATGCGGCCCGCGGGCCGCATGTTTGAGACCCCTGATCTAAAATATTCATTAACCTGGGAGGTAATGTGTCCGATCCTTTGGGACTGGTTGAACTTTTTTCTATGATGAATAAGATTTTCATTAATCCTCATCATATTTGACTTGGGTGTCTAGGTGGAGGCCTGAGGCTGAGTTACTTTAAGGGAATTGTGTTGTTGATTTCCGAGTAACCAGTGGGGTCTAACAGAAGCTGTTTTGTGCTGGCTTGGTAAATCTAAGTATTGGAATATCCACCAGCTTTGGAGATTGCCTGCCTCATTCTTTGCAGTTCACCCTAATTGAGTGACCTCAGCTGGCTCCCCGGGGATTCCGGTCACACCAGGGCCCTCCCCTTTTCTTCCTCCACTCTCCTCCTGAGTGATGCAAATTGCTCACACAGGTTTAGTCATATCAGCTTTACTCTGGTTCAGGGGTGGGCAAACTACGGCCCGTGGGCCAGATCTGGCTCCACAGGGCTTTGGATCTGGCCCGCAGGATTGCCCCTTGTTGTGCCATGAGCCCCACGCCACTCTCAGGAGCGTCCGGCATCACGTCCCTGCGGCCCTTGGAGGAGGGGGTGGGGGGGGACAGAGGGCTCCGTGCATTGCCTTTGCCTCCAGGCACTGTCCCCTGCAGCTCCCATTGGCCAGGAATGGGGAACTGTGGCCAATGGGAGCTTCGAGGGAGGTACCTGGAGGTGCAGCAAGGGCAGCGCACGCGGAGCCTTCTGCCCCTCCTCCCCTAGGGGCCGCAGCACTTCCTGGAGCGGCGCGGCGTGGGATCAGGGCAGACATGCAGGGAGCCTGCCCTGGTCTCGGTGTGCGCCGCCGCTTTAGGTAAGTGGTGCCAGGCTGGAGCCCGAACCCCTCCTGCACCCCGCCCCCCAACTCCCTGCCCTGAGCCCCCTGCTTGCACCTCGCACCCCTCCTGCACCCCAACCCCCTCCCCTGAACCCCCTGCGACACCCTGCACCCCTCCTGCACCCCAACCCCCTGCCCTGAGCCCCCTCCCTCAGTCCGCAACCCTTCTGCACCCCTTCCCTGAGACTTCTCCTGCACTCTGCACCCCTCCTGCACCCCTACCCCCTTCCCTGAGTCCCCTTATACATGTCACACCCCTCCTCTGCCCCCATCCCAAGCCCAGAGCCCCGTCCGGCACACCACACCCCCTGGCACACCCCACACACCTTCCTGCACCACAACCCCCTGCCCCGGCCCTGCATACAATTTCCCCACCCAGATGTGGCCCTCAGCCCAAAACATTTGCCCACCCCTGCTCTGGTTTCTCTGAAAAAATTTGCAGGCACACGTGAACTTTCAATTTTTTCCCCATTTTCATATCTCCACCTGGCTCTCTGATATCTCCTTTCATGTGACTCAGTTAACTCCCTGAAATCTCCTCCATAAACATCTCCCTTCTCCCCATCTCTATCACCAACATCCTCTCCACTGAATAAGATGGCATTCTTAGTGTCATCTCTCTCCACTCCTTGCCAAATTCAGCAGTTGCAACCTCTACACCACCTCCAAAATTCACGCCTTCCTCGCCATTGCAATTTCATGCTTTAATTACTGCAGCTTCTCCTCCTCCACTGTTAACTCTCTCCACTTCCATCAACCCAAAATGCAGCTACCAAAACCATCTTTCTTTCCCTGCTGCTCTGACCACGTATCAGTCATCCTTGAATCTTCACATTGCTTTTACACTTACTCCAGGTCCAGCTTGGTCTTCTTCTCCTTGAGTCATTTTTCCATTGCCTGAAGCTCTTTGTGTTCCTCCCAGGCTTTATCACTCATTACCCCATTTTCCTCTTCATCCATTTCTGACTTTTGTGCCTATTCCCATGCCACCCATTTGTATCTGAAAAAAACCTCCCCATTTGAAGGCTCTAGGGTCTCTCAGTCCCCTACAAGAAACCTTGGAAAAAATCTTTATCCATGAAGTGTTTAAGCTCTGCTGTGCATTCCCTACTTAATGCATATCCTGTCTTGTTTTTCCACCATCTTCATTTGTTCACGGACTCTACACTCATCAAAATAAGTGGCAAAGCTCCCATTGACTGTAATGGTGCTGGATCAGAGCCATAGGCCCCATTCAGCAAGGTACTTAAGCATGTGCCAAACTTTACGCATACGAGCAGTCTCAATGAAGTCAATGGGCTTACTTAGGTGTTTGAAATTAGGCACATGCTTAAGTACTTTATTGAATTGGGGCTTTCGATTGTAAGTTCTTCAGTGTAGACACTTGCTACTGGCCATTTTGGTATAATCATGATCGTTGTAATGAGGCTGGTGTCTGCATCTAAGAACAGACTGTAGCGTAGAATGAGCTTTTTTAGTTATCCTTTTACAATTGTGTTTTAATACCATTTTATGCAACAGGTTATGCAGTAGATCCTCAGCTGGTGCAGATTTGTCTAACTCCATTGATTTCCATGGAGTTATGCTGATCTACACCAGTTGACAACAAGGCCCTATATCTATATAGTATGAAGACTACTACTTAAAGTTCCATTAGTTCCATTGTAGCTGTGCATAATGCCATTACATTGTTTCCAATTATATCATTTTAGCTTCATGGGGCCAATATGAAGATAAAAGGAATATTGGGATAGATCCTCGGTATAAATTCATGTAGCTCCATTGACTTCAGTGCCCTTTGATTTCAATGGAACTGCACTGATTTATATCGACTGATGATCCGACACCACTGAGTTAACACACAGCTTGAAACTACGTATTATATTCCTTGTAATTTTCATGGAATACTGAAAAAAAATATAGAAAAACCCTGCAGTAAAATATACACGGCGACAGTTTCACTGACATTGGCCATTGTATTCTGAGCATACCAGAGGAGGCAGCGATAGCCTTACCTCCCAGTAGAAACTGAAACACTTGTGTAGCCAATTGCTTTTTTGTCTGTAGCAATGGAAAAACTCACACACACTTGCACTGAAGTTGTTCCCAGCCTAGAGCTGGATATTACAAAGCCTGTGAGAAAATCTTGTCTTTTGTCCTGGCAGTTCTACTATTCAAGTAAAGAGATGATTTTAAATGAAAACATACGTTTTACACTACACCCCACTCCTTTTCCCCAGTTTAGGGCTAGAGCATCACTTTGCAATCTGCCCTGCGGAAGGGGTAGCCCATAGCTGCACTATCCCAGGGAAGAGACTCCATCTCTTGGCTCCCAACTTGTTCCATGGGGGAAACCAGCATAGAGAAGTCGTAGATTACTTTCCCCTCCGCACTGCTTGATGCATTGTTGGGGTGGGTGGAACCAAAGCCCTGCCCATTTCCCACCCCTTCATGGGAAGGGGAGTCGTGACCATGGGGAGGCTGCAGGTGCATCCCATGCAAAGGAGTAAGGGAGCACCTTATGCCTCCATATTTCCCTGCATATGGCAAGGGACAATCAACCTTAGCGTCTGATCAAGAATGGGCCTGGATCACTTAGTGATAACCATCTGGTTGAAACCATCAGTAAACTTGACATCAATACTCAGAAAGAGAAGCCAGTCGATACTACATGGATTTCTTCACTACAGTTTGAACAACTCCCTGCACTTCTCATTATATATGTTTACACACAAACAGTAATACTGTATTATCCTGTATTGTGCCATGCAGTATCGATAACATTGCTGTACAACTTCTTGAGAGCTTTGGTGGGTAGGTGCTTTATAAACAAAATGATTAATTATTATTATACTGTGTGTAAGGAGAGACAAAGCTTTGAAATTCTGGTCTCTAATGGAGAATTAATAGAAAAAAATAACCTTTCTATGGGTTTTCTGAACCATCCTATAGAATTCAATAGAGAATGATCTTTCCTGCAGTAGACTCCTATAGGATGCTTCAACAAATGTATATAGCCAGGATCTCCTGCTTTACTAAAGTGTACAGGCTTGATTCTGAACTCACACTATTAAACCAGATCCTCAGCTGGTGTAAACTGGGGTAGCTCCATTGAACTCAATTACACCAGCTAAGGATCTGGACCATTGATGTCAAACTAATTACTCCTAATTTAAACCAGGGCAAATCAGATTAGAATTAAGCTTCATAAAGGTTTTATAGTGATTCGTACAGAACCCTATTAGCTAGAACACTATTAAATTCTATAGGATTTTCCCCTGTGGCTATCTTGTTTGCACAAAACATCTGTACAAATCTTCCTTTCAATATCAAGATGTAACAGTGTATCTTCCCTTCCCCCACCCCATTACTTTACCCATTTCTAAATTAAATTCCACTTAAACAGCACAGATCGTTGAACTGATAAGTATTATTACCTCTATGTTTCTTTTGCTTTGGTGTTCGCGCTTACTTTCAAAACTTGCTCCAGCAGATATTATCTAAGTATAAAGATGCAAACAAGATCCAGAGAGGAACTTGATCCCCGCACCTTGCCAAGGATTCACTCTTTGAATGCTAGCATTCTGTTACATTTACCAGGGGTGGCAACATTTACATTAAAAATCATCATTTGCAGAGGTGTATAACTAGGCCATCAATAAAAACAACGCAAACAAAACAAACAGCAACAAAAAGCCGTGTCTCAGCACAGAAGCAACATTTATATTTTAATGTACTTGATAAAAATAGCAATTTTGCTTATTTTTAAGTTACACAGCAGGGGAAAAAATGGTGGGCATTTTTTACTTAATGTTGATTTTCATTCTTTTACCTCTAAAATGAGTAATCATAGAAACAATGAGGTTTGGTGGACAGTACATTGATTGGTGTATTTTGGAAGGGGTGGGGGAAGACTGTGTTATTTCACAGTAGACCATAGCCATTCCTATTATTCTGCTCATTAATCAATTAATTAAGAAGGATTTACATTGATCATTGATCTATCCTCGAGGATAAAAGGCACTGTATAAAATTGTCCTCAATTTGGAAAAAAATGCCTTAACTTGTATTTTTGCAATTGCCAAGTCTCTTTAGAGTAAGCTATGTTTTCTAATCATTGCATGTATTAAAATATGTAGTCAGTAGACTAACTCTTAATGGCTTGTAAGCATTATAAGCGAAATGTATCTAGAAATGTATTGTCATTGTTCTAAAATATGTATTTAATCAGGTGGAAGATACACCTTTCAAATTGTTTTCACGCAGATTTAAGCAACCCCAGACATGTATTTACACAAGCTTAAATATTTGCTAGTCTGTGTCTTAAGCAATTTGGTTTCACAAGCTGCCAAGGAAGATTTTTTAAAATGAATCAACTATTTAGAATATGTTTTACATCGTCTTCAGCAAGTGACATAAACTGTGAAAAAGCAGAGAAAAGTTAAAACGAGCAGCTTTATCCTTAACTTAGACCACAGCAGCATTAGCCTGAATACTGATTTTTTTGTGTTTTGCTTGGTTTGAATCAAAATGCTAAGATTAGTGACATTTGGGGATTTAAAAAAAATACGTAACTGAAGCTTTAGGATAACTTGGAAAAACCGTACAGCCACATAAATATATATATTATCTCCTGCTTCTGCACTCATACATATTTATGTACATGTATATGCATAAAAATCACCCACCTTCAGAGAGTTGTTAATATATATACTTTTTTTTACACACATACAACACAAAGATAGTTACACACACATGGATAGATATATGCGTATATACACATACAGATAGGCACACATATGGACACAAACACACATGTGTATAGACACACATACACATATAGACAGATGCATATACACACGGGCACACACAAATAGAGAAAATACAGTTATTCACACGGATATGCACATCTATGTACACACGGCTGGATACATGCAGGTATAGTTATTCTATATCGTTTACAGAACTCCAAGCTTAGGGTCCTGGGAGCAACCAAATCCCGGCAGAAATCTCTAAGGAGCAGTGTAGCCCTGTCAATGCGCTGTGTTCCCCATCTCTCTCCCCCCAGCCTGCTCTCCCCTCCAGACAAGACCATGCGCTGAGCTAGGGGCCGGCTAGTAGCTTCCAGGCTGGCTTGCCAGTGGCCACCCGCGCTTGGGAACCAAACGGACGGGAACTTCAGTTCCCGCAGCGAACCTCTGGGCAACATCTGGCTGCAGGCGCTGTGCTTCGGGTGAACCGCGGATCCCGTTTCACTTCGCGCCGCCGGGTACCACCGAGTCACGGTGCGGAGCCGACGCGACGGGCGATGGGTTTGCAAACCCGGGAAAGCCCCGGGGTCTGGGGGCTCGCGGAGTCCCCCGCGCCCTACCTGCCCTGTGCAGCGGAGGGGCCCATGGCAACCCTCGATCACCTGTCCCCCTTCCCCGCCCGCCAATCCCTGCATCTCTAGGCAAATACCCCCCCCCCCCGGCCCCGGATAACTTCCCCCGGGATCGCGCCGCAAGCCGCGCCCGGGCAGCAGCAGCAGCAGCAGCAGCGGCGGCGCCGCGGTCCTCGCCTTACCGTGCGGGAAGGGACCTCCCGGGTGCGCGGCTGCTCCTGGGCTCCGGATCGCTGCCGGGCTCCGCGCTCCCTCTCATTTGCCCTTTAAGATCCGCGAGGGACTTCGCCACCCCCCGGAAAGTCCAAACTTGTGCGGGGAGAGCAGCGTCCCCCCCGGCTCTGGACCGGGTCCCGCTGGCAGCGCATCAAGGCCTCCCGTGCGCCTGGGAGGGAGGGGGGAGGCTGGGTGTGAGGGGGGGGGGATCTGCGCTCACCAATTAACCCCCCGCTTCCCTGCGCCTCGCTTCTCCTGAGCCCGCTTCCCGCGCACCGGCCCGACTGGGGCTCGCCTCGGCCAGGCTTCTACCGGGGGCTCCCTGCTGCGGAGCCGCATCCTTCCCTCCTTTCAGCTGCGGGGAGCTTGGTGCAGAGCCTTAAATTACCAGCCTGGCCGGGGCTGTCAAGAGAAGGGAGGCGAGGGGGGCAGATTGTGCAGGCTCCCTATTCCCAGCCAGCGCCAGCTGCCTGCAGATCCGCGGGCGGGGGGGGGCGGGGGGGGAGGATTATCTCTCTAGGGATAACTTTGAAGCTGGCTCTTGCTCTGGGCGCGGCCCGGGAGCTGGGACCGGCACGGGGTCCTCGGAAGCAGGAGCATCCTGCGCTCCCACGCTGCTGGGCGACTGCATGAGCCACACACGGAGCAATGCGATCAGCTGCTCTCCCCACCGCTCTGCACCTGCACTGGCAGCCCGGGCAAGAACGGGAGACGCTGCTAGCTCCTAGCAACCCCGCATCAATCTTCTTGGGAGGCCCCCTCCTAAAAAGTTCTGATTGGAGGAAGGGGAGAGGGGAGCCACACCCCTGCGAGGATGCTCTGGATGCTGCCTCGTTGTGCTTTTTTTTTTTCCTCTTCACCAATCCAGGAGAGATTCAGGTGGAGAAATTCCAAGAAGGGGCTGGAATGCAGAGCCAGATCAGTCTGCTGGGTTGTCTGCTCCCTGTCTGCTTCTCTGTCTCTCTCTCTCAGCTGGTTTGAAAGATCTACTTTTGTTCTCTCTTTCTTTAAAGGAAAAACAGCCTCCCCTCCACCTCAACTCTGCCAGAGAGCAGCAAAGAGGAAAAAATGGGCACCAGGAAAACAAGGCAGAGTGCAGCAAAGGCAGAAGACAGAAAGCCAAATCAATGTAAACAGTTTAAAACGTGTAAAGATATATTTTCAAATAATCAGGTTTGAAAGCAAAATTTGGCTTGAAATGCTTACCGCCCCACAACCCTCAGAGGCCAGTTAATATGGGGTAATGGATCTAAAGAGAGACAATCAAACATCACGGGATGAATGAACCACAGGGGTCAACGGGTGCAAATCCATTGACTTCAGCTGGGGTGAGTTTCAACAATGCTGCCAAGCAGCTGCATGGGGGACCGCAGTGTGATTTACTACTCATGCTCCATTGCCGGGTGTTATTGAGTAAAAGCTGGCTGAGATAACAACTAGGGACATCTCCTTCATGACCGCTCCGGCTGGGATATTTTGCAAGTTTCCCAGTTTCTCCTGTTTAACAGGAAACTTCTGGCCATTATTCCCTTAACTGAGCCAACAAACACAGCACACACTATTCATTCCCTCCCCACTTCAAGTCAGGCCTGGCCCCCTTCCCTTCCCTCCGCATGTGTGATGTAGGAGTCTGGGGAAGGTGAAGGAAGACTCTGGAGCATTGCACTCAGAAGCCTTGAACAAGGGACTGTGCCGTCCGTCCCATGTTGTATGAAGCAGCCCTGGTTCCAGTGACGAATGAAGCCAATTTAAAAAATAACCCTATCTCTGGTCTTTAATATTTAATGTTATTGAACAGCTGCTTGCTTTTGCAATCCAGCCCCTGCGTTTGAGCTGCTTGGGCAATTGTACAGGAGTTCTGTTCCCGGGAGCCAAGGGCGTTTGCTGCGATGTGCCTGCTAAACGGTTTCATTGCGGCCGTCAATGAAGCAAAGAGCAAACCACCAAGGGCTCTATTCTCCTCTGGGCTTACACTGCTGCACATCAGGTGTTACTCCACAGGAGTAAATGCACTTCCACCAAAGTAAAAGAGGGGAGAGGAAACGGCCCCCAGCATTTTAAATCATAATGTTGTGGAGTAGGGAACCAAGCCCTGCTCGCCTTGTTCACGCCGGTGAAGTCTGGCTGTAGCTAGGAATAGGGAGGGTCTGATTCTGCACTGACTTGCACCTTGTGTGGTCACTGTTCAAAGTGAGTGTGAAATATTACCAGTAGCATTTTAAACCCACTCTGTGGGATTGGCCAGCACAGGAGTGGATGGAATAAACAGGGTTCAGAGATACTATGGGGCTTGTAACAGCGGGTATTGGCATAGAGATGTCCTGGCCACACCTCCTCCTGCCCCCTGGCTGCCCTGGGACACCCCTGACATGTCCATTGGGGGCAATTGCAGCTCAGCAAACTCTGGCCCTGGTGGAAAGGCCCCTAGTGCCACTACTGTGCCACATGGGGGCATCACACCTGATTTATGGCGACAATGATTCAAGCCTTCTGTACGTAGTTTGCACAAGTGTAAATAATGACAGTGGGGCTTCAGTGCCAGTTTTCATCACAGCCCCCTTTCACTGACTCTGTTGTCCTAAAGGGGTCACTTATTGCTAAGGCTCAGATTTTGTCATGGTAAAAGTCATGGACAGGTCGCGGGCAATAAACAAAAATTCACGGAAGCCGTGACCTGTCTGGGACTTTTGCTGCTGCGGCTCCATGGTTTCCCCTACCATGGTGGCTGGGAGCTGTGTGGTTCCCCCTCTGTCCATGGCAGCTGGGAGCTGCAGGGTGACCATATTTCCCCAAAATGGGACTCCCCCAGCCGCTTGCCTGAAGTGTCCCCCTCCCCCCATGCGAGGTTGTTGGCCGTCACTGGAACCCTGAGGAGGGCCCCCTCAAGAGTCTGTCACCTGACCTTGGAACTTTACAGGGGGCCCCCATCACTTGTCGCTGCTGTCGCCTGTCGCCGGAACCCTGCCAGGGCCCTGCTGGATGTCAGCTCCAGAGTCCTGCAGCCCCTGGGGCTGAAGCAGAGAATGTCAGGGAGGTCTCTGGAAGTCATGGATTCAGTGACTTCCATGACCTCCGTGACATAAGCGTAGCCTTATTTATTGCTGATAGTACTGGTCCCCAGCCGCAAGGTTGCAGGTTGGCTCTGTGCTTTACAACAGTGTTGTAAAGTTCAGTTAATTTCTGTCTACAAAGTGCTTTGAGATCCTTGGGCGCAATATCACATTCCTTGCACATCCAGACTCCCATTGACATTACTGGGAGCATCGGGTGCTCAAAGCAGGATGGTCTGCTGGAGAGGGCACTGAACTCGGGGCTCAAGAGACATTAGTGCTATGCATGTGATGCTGGGCAAATTGCTTAAGCGCTCTGTGCCTGAGTTCCCTCTCTTTAAAGAAGGGATAGCAGCTGTGAAGATGAAATTAGAGCTGGGCAGGAACCGGGATTTCTGTCCCAAGGAAAATTTTGCATTTCTGATTTTTTTTCTCATTCTGAATCAGAAAGAAAAGCTGGAGATGTGAAATTTTCTGTAGCATTTTGAAAAATTCCATTTCAGAAGAACCAAAATGAATTAAACAAAATATATCTGGTCTCAGGTCCATGGGCTCCCATGCAGCCCTCTAGCAGGTGCGCTACCAAGATGCTAGGAACCTGGAAGCCCAGGGAACCCTAGCTCCAGTTCTTAGGAGCTTGGGGAGGTCGATGGGTGGATGAACTGGCAGGTAGGTAGGCTGGCCAATCTGCCTATCTGATTGCTGTCAAAAGTTTCAACAGCATCGACAAGGTCCTGCTGAATATTTTGATTCCATCATGTCATTTCCCAGTAGAAAACTGTTCTGCCTGAAAAATGTCAACCATCTCTAGATAAAATCCATTAATGATTGTGAAGGGGGGAGGTGGGGTCAGATACTCTGGTGATGAGGACCATGTAAGTGCCTCAGTAGGTAGAAGCATGCAGGATCAAGCCTCTAAGTGCATAATATTATTGCTTAGAAAAACCCTCAATGTCTTAATGCTGCATCTGGAAGAAGGAATTTTAATATGAAATTTATTTTCCTATCTCAGTCTGGAAGGTATAAGTCAAGGGAAAATTAAAAGTGTTTTCCATGGGAGTGATTTGCCTTCATGAGCTATCCAATAGTGAAATAAGGACTTTTAGTGCTGTTGATTAAAAGCCAGATTAGTTTCAAATTGTCAGTTGAGCTCCCAGATAACATTTTCATAGTAACCTCTAATGAACAGAGGAAATTGTTTCACAAAAACTCATAAATTTGATTAATAACCTCATGCAGGCCCAGAAACAAAAACAAAGGGATGGTTTCTTATTTTAAGTGGCTTTTATGATCAGCTTTAGTACCATACAGTGGTCAGACTTGAAAACTTGCTAATTTGACCTTAAATAACTAGTTCTCGTAACCTGCGTATATGTGCAGTGTTTCCTATACTTGCTATAGGCAAGTGCTTTGCTGAATTGGGGTATTATCTAAGAAAAATGATAGGTGTACATGTGTGACCACTATATGTGATAATGATAGTATTATACCTAGCTCTTATGCTGTGCTTTTCATCAGTGGGTCTCAAAGAACATGTCTACATTGCTTTTTAAAATCCACAGCGATGAGTCTCAGAGCCCAAGTCTACAAACTGAGGCTCACACTATGGTGCTAAAAACAGCTGTGTAGAGGTGAAATTCACCACCCTCCCCAGGTTTGAACGTCTACATAGCTGTTGTTAGTATGGTAGCATGAGCCCACTTAACCTGTCTGTAGACCCTGGTTCTGAGACTCGCTGATGCAGGTTTTAAAATGCAGCCTAGCCATACCAAAAGGGCTTTACAGATGAGGTCAGCATCATTATTTCCATGTTACAGATGGGGAAACTGAGGCACAGAGCAGTGACATGACTTGCCCAAGGTCACTCAGCAGGTCAGTGAGCAGAGCCAGGAATAGAACAAAGGACTCCTGAGTCCCAGACCAGTGCTCTAGCCACTAGGCAATATTACCTCCTTAATTAATTATAGGAGATTAACTCTAGGCGACATCCACATTTTTATTTTTAGGGGCAAATCTTTTCCCCAGCCCTGAGCCTGAGTAACATTATGGGGATAGGTGGGAGCAATTCTACTTCCCAGGCTGTGGAACAGGAAGAGGATAAGGTAACACAATCCTGATTAGCCTAGGGCCAGATCATGGCCCATCTTGCAGGCCAGCTCAGGACATAAGGTGCTCGGTCACACAGGTTGGAGGGGAACAGGCCAGGGGGAGAGTAGGGGGAAGTATGATGTACCCAGGAGCGCCGCCAGCCTTTTTGGCGCCCTAGGCGACGGGAACAGGCCAGGGGAAGAGTAGGGGGAAGTATGATGTACCCAGGAGCGCCGCCAGCTTTTTTGGCGCCCTGAAATACCGCCCCCGACAGAGGCGGTGGAAGGTCTCGCCCCCGAAATACTGCCCCCGACAGAGGTGGCAGAAGGTCTGGCCGCCATGGTCACCCCCCCCCAAATGTTAGCGCCCTAGGTGACCACCTAAGTCACCTAATGGGTTGTGCCAGCCCTGGATGTACCACATCAGGTGTTGATGTGCACTATGCAAAGGTCTGGTGCAAGGACTTAGGGCTGGTCTACACTACAAAGTTAGATTGGCTTAACTACATTGCTCAAGGCTGTGAAAAATATCACCCCTTGTACGATGTACTTAAGTCGACCTAAGCCCCTGTGTAGATACTGCTACATCGATGGAAGAATTCTTCTGTTGACCTAGCTACTGACTCTCAGAGAGGTGGATTTACTACAGTGATGGAAGGGTCTTCCGTCGTTGTAGTAAGCCCCTACGCTATAGCCGCGCAGCTGCAGTGTTTCTAGAATAGACATACCCTTAGGCCATGTTTGCACTACAAAATTAAGTCGACCTAACTTACGTCGGCATACTGCCGCCCCAGTAATTACATCACTTGTGTGTGTCTACACTTTTCTCCTTGCATTGGCAGTGTGCGTCCTCACCAGGAGAGTGTGTATCAATTGCACTGTCAGTATGGGGCATTGTGGGAAGGCTCCTGAAAGCCAGTAACAGTTGACATAAGCAACGCAGTGTCTACACTGACACTGCGTCGACCTAACTCCATCAACCTTGACTCTACGTCTCTTGTGGAGGTGGAGTTATTAAGTCGGCGTAGGTGGGCAGTTACGTCGGTGGGAGTGAAATTTAAGTGTAGACACTTCCATGGTTAGGTCGATGTAAGCTGCCTTGCATCAGCCTAACTCTGTGGTATAGACCAGGTCTTAGAATAGATTGTGTCTCTCTTGAGTCTCTTTGTGGGACAGCTCTGGGCAAAGCCACACAGTTTAGCCCTCAGTAAGTAGATGTGTCACTGGTATCTACCCTGATTCGAATAGTCATTGTTGCTTACTTATTTTTCATCTCTTCTTCTCCCACACTCTAATATTCAGAACCAATGGGCTTTCTAATCAAAACCAAACAGTCATTCTGTTCTGTCTATCAAGTAGATGACTGGATTCTGGATACTGGTATCATCCAATACATTTTGCTTTTGACTTAAGTCAGATTTAGGCTTCTGGGCATTATATTATATTTATTAGTATTCAAGCTGTCACCAATTTTATTTCCTTTAAATGTAAACAGTCTGCTATAAATATTTCCCTTCCCCCCTCCATGGGAATGACTGCATTTACATATTTTCTTTAAGGGGCTTGCGAATTATGGACAAGCCGGCTTTTCTCTTGGAGGTTTATGCAACATTGTCAAGATCTGAGCCACTTAAAGCATTTGCTGGCTTGATATAAAGGATTGTTTGTGACTCTAAAGTGACGCGTTTGCCAAAGAGTTCAGCACAGTGCTGTCAGGGACAGTGACACATGGATCCATTTCCTTTACAATGCTATCATATCTATGACCTACCACATACAAAGCAAGGCAAAAGATCTCCATTTTCCCATTAACTCAAGATAAGGGCTTCCTGTGAAATAAATACACTCACAGCCCATAGGCAACAGCTTTGCAAGTCTGAAAACTCCATGTTAGCCTATTTTTATTATGTCAGTGAGTGTATTTCAGATTCCCGTCACACTGAGAATCCATCTGGACACACCACTGTCTGAATATCCTGCTGAGAATTTGCATAGCCCCTTTTTGAAAATGAAAGGCTAAATTTATAAGTAGGAAGTTTGTTAAGTTCTTCTGGTCAATGATATTCTGACTTTTTTCAAATTGGGTTAGGATTTTGTCTTGCTATTTTTTGGGGGGGGCATAATAATTTTAATAGCAACCCCTTCTCAATACAGGCAGGATGACATGGTTAAAAAGTTTGCATAAATGGGCAAAGCTCCATCGAAGTCAATGGAAAATAAAATTGGTAAGAGCAAAAAGTCACAGGCTGAGGATCTGGCTCATGGTTTAACATTAACATGGTAAAACATTTTTTAAAGAGAAAAACATTTGTGCTCAGGGTTCTGATAAAAACACAGATTAAAACATGGCAAGGCAGAAGGCAACTCAAATATTTTTCAATTATTTTGAAACCTCCATTGCGCTCCATAATCTGCAGAATAAAGATGTCTTCTCTAATTTAAAGAAAAAAGAAGCAACCCTTTGTAACTACAAGAGAATGGAAAGAATGGTATGATTTGCTTTACACACAAAAAAAGATGTTCAAAGAACATTATTAGGATTGTAAAGTCAAGCACTCAAAAGCTAGGACATGTCAGAATGAAGGCTGCCTGTATAACCTTAATTAGCCCCCCTTGTGCATATGCATTATGATACAGCCTTAATTACATGACCACATACCATTTTTCCACAGGACCCTGCCTCATTCAGTGCACAGAATGGATGAACAGCTATTCAATAAGTTTTTTAGCCTTGTTGTTCTATGTGTGGCCCAGACATTATTTACTTCATACTGTTCAAACCCTGCCATGAAGACAGAATTATTAATTTCCTAATGGCCTTCTTTATGGAGCTCATAAGTATTATATCCACATGCTTCACAACCCCGTTTCTCGCCCCATGAGATGTGGGAATGGTATTATCCCCATTTTATAGATGGCCCACTGAGGCACAGAGAGATTGAGGTCAGAAGTGTCCACTAATTTTGGGTTCCCAATTTGAGACACCAAAGACCTGATTCATCAGAGCACTTAGCAGGCACAGATCCTACTGACTTCTGCAGATCAGATCCCCCCACCCCCCAAATAATAATATAACAAAATTCAGCCTGAGGCAGAGACCTGGCATGGAAAGCGTACACAGATAATAACATTTTGGCAAAGCTCTAAGCAGCAGAAAACAGAGATTTATAAGGGGAAATGTCAGGCAACCTTAATAATAGGTGATTCTACCAGCCTTGCCTATAGTGGAAACCATAAACTATTTATCATGTTTTTAATTATGGAGTGGTAGGGTTGCCAGGAGTCTGGTTTTCGACCTGAATGCCCAGTCAAAAAGGGACCCTGGCAGCTCTGGTCAGCACAGCTGATTGGACTGTTAAAAGTCTAGTCAGTGGTGCAGCGGGGCTGAGGCAGGCTCTCTGCCTGCCATGGCTCCACACGGTTCCCAGAAGCAGTGGCATGCCCCTCTCCGGCTCCTAGGCATAGGGGCAGCCAGGGGGCTCCACACGTTGCCCCTGTCCCAAGCACCAGCTCCACAGCTCCCATAGGCCGGGAACCACAGCCAATGGGAGCTGCAGGGGCGGCGCTTGCACATGGGGCAGCACGTAGAGCCGCCTGGCTGTGCCTCCACGTAGGAGCCGGAGTGGGGACGTGCTGCTGCTTCTGGGTGCTGCCTGAGGTAAGCACCGTCCAGAGCCTGCACCCTTGACTCCCTTCCATGCCACAACCCTCTGCCACAGCTCTCATCACCCTCCCACCCTCCGAACCCCTCAGCCTCAGCCCAGAGCCTGCTTCCATACCCCAAGCCCCTCAATCCCAGCCCCACCCCAGAGCTCTCACCCCCTCCCCTGCACCCAACCCCCTTCTCCAGCCCGGAGCCCCCTCCTGCACCCTGAACCCCTCATTTCTGGTCCCACCTTGGAACCTGCAGCCCCAATCCAGAGCCTGTACCCCTTCCCACACCCCAACCCCCTGCCTCAGCCCAGAGTCCCCTCCCATACTCCAAACCCCTTGGCTCCACTCCCCAGTCCAGAGCCCCCTCCTGCACCCTAAACCCCTCATCCCTGACCCCATCCCAGAGCCAGCACCCCCAGCCCTCTCCCCTCCGCATCCCAACCCACTGCCTTAACCCCGAGCCCCCTCCCGCACCCTGAACTCCTCATTTCTGGCCCCACCCTGGAGCCTGCACCCCCAACTGGAGCCTCACCCCCTCCTGCACCCCAACCCCCTGAGCCAGCCTGGTGAAAATGAGTGTGTGAGTGAGGATGGGGACAGCGAGCGACAGAAGGATGGGGGGGATGGAGTGAGTGAAGGGCGGGGCCTCAGAGGAGGGGTGGAGCCTCAGAGGAGGGCCGGGGCCAGGGTGTTTGGTTTTGTGAGAGTAGAAAGTTGTCAACCTTATGGAGCACTGTTTGTTGGAAAGACCAATTAACAAATGTGAGCAGGCCTGATCAAAAGCCCAGTGAAGTCAGTGGGACTTCCTATGCGATTCACTGGGTTTTGGAATATGGCCTTAGACAAAAAGAACTGTGTGGGCCCCATTAAAGTCAAAGACTTAGGGAAGCCGTGCTTTGGAAAAAGATCCTCTCTCTTTCCTGTGTCACCTGGTAAAGAATTAGCTGCTTTCAACATTTCATGCGATTTGATGAGCTGTTTCCTGGAGATGATGAGCTTTTCATTTGTTGTAGCTTTTTGTCCATTCGAGTTTAATCTTGAACATTTGAGTGACCATGGGAGAGGCAATAATAATAATAATACTCAGAGCTTCTAGTTTTCACCATTAGAGCCTTAATTAATCCTCTGAACACCGCTGTGGAATTATTTTACAGTTTGAGGAAACTGGGGAAGAGCGATTAATGGCCCTGTGATGCAAATTTTACTCTCATTAAGCAGTACTTGTGAGAACAGTTCCATTGACTCTGAGTGAATGCTGCTCAGTAGATCTGATTCTCCTTTCAGTTACACTGATGTAAATCAGAAGTAACTTCAATGAAGTTAATGGTTTTATCCAAGTGTCAGACTGTTGTGACGTCACAAGCAGGGCCAGCATAAGTAAGGGTTGCAGAATGAGGCCCTAAGTAAACCATTCAAGATGACAGGGGGGAGTCATTGGCAGACCAAGGATGGGTCCCAATCCTATACTCTAAATGCTCTCGTCTCTCTCAATGCAGATACAATACAGAATTACTTAGAGTGGGGTTTTCTCGACACTTTCTCAGTGTTTAATAATTAGTTATTCCCACCTAGTAACCTCGTGGTTATGATATTTTGATGCAATTGGGTGGTGTGTTTCTATTGTTTGTGAGAGAATCTATTCATTGGAAAGTAGGAATTGGCAAACTGATGACTCAGAATGTTAGGCTCGATTCATAAGTACGCTCTGGCTGCTTTGTGCTACTCCATAGATAGAAAACAGCTGTAGACCAGGATTAAGTGGCCAGCTAGGCTGGGATTATGGCAATGTTGTATTGCTGGCGCAGTGCAAAGCAACCAAGTGAAGTGGGTAAATGTGGCCCATAGTATTGAAAAGTATTCAGACTTTCCAATTGGATATTGTAGTTTGTGGGAAGTGCTTAGAGCTTTGGAAAAGCATCATAAACATAAACACAGAGTTTAGTTAATCCACCTTTCCCTTGAAATACTCCAGTAATAGCACTTGATATTGCAATGTGCTAAGAACATTCTTAACTTTAAACCCCTGAAATAGTCCCAAGCTCATGTTAAACCTGCATGTAAGTGTTTTGCTGCAGGGCCAGAGAGCTCAGCACCTAGGAGGATGGAGCTCCCCATGACCATGCACCATTCTGTTTTAGTTCTGAGTCATACAGGCTGCACCTTGGTATTGTAAAGTCTCTGGGGAAGGGTCCAGTTAAATGTGCATGTTCTACACACTTCACTCAGCATTCAGAGCTGTGTTCACCTACACTCCTGTCAAAACAGCAGGACTCCTCCTGAATTCCTTGCCCACTGTAAATCTCCCATGGTGTAACCAGGTCCTTTCCTCGGCCCCCCCCGCTGAGCTCTTTGCTGTTCCAATAAAGCACTGCGAGCCTTTTCTTGATGCAGCACCCGTGGCTTTTATTCACACAAAGTTCCCACCACTAGTGATACTATTTACAGAGCCTTACAGGTCTTACTGTCTCCTCTTTTACAGGGAGTCTCCCACCAGCCTGCAGACTGCCCTTTCCCTGGCCATTCCCCCTTGCTCTGGCTGCCAGCCAGCCTTTATGGCTCTTCAACCAGCAGGCCCACAGGTGCAGCCAGTTCCAGAGGCCAGGCACCAGACTTCTCCCCAGCCCCAATCTATTTCCCCTGATTGGGGCTGGCTGAGCAGGGGCTAATTAGGTGCCCTTGCAGCAGCACCCTGCTACACATGGGCTTTAATGACCATTTGAATGTACAAAGATTGCAGAGTCAGCTCCAATAATAAGCTATTCCAAAAGAGCTCATTTGTGCCCTGTCGGATCAGCCCAGTTTTGGGGACAGATCACCAGGAAGGCTTGGGATACCAGGAAGCAAAATGCTCACTAGATCTCTCTGATGTGTAGGGGGAATGCATCTGCTACTACAACCCTGTAAGGGGGTGCAACCTCTTGCTTCCTGCTTGATGGTCCCAATAGAGAGCCATGGTCTGACCCAAGGGATGCTGGTGGGATCAGTGCCTGCATTCCCTTAAGCACTGATCGCAAGGAGTGTCCTTCTACTTGGATTTTACATGGGCTGCTCAGTGGGAAAGGTAGAGGTGGGGGGGCAGAAGGATCCATGGTGCATCCAGGAAGAGCCAGGCAAAATATGACCTGAAATAACCCTAAAGCAGGATTATCACAATGTGTATATACACATGTAGAGACTTGAGGTAGCACTATCTTCAGAGATGATTGTCAATGCATGTATTTACTCTCCTAATCTGCTAGTCACAGATGAATAATAAAATGCGAATCAAACAGAAAAAAAGACATTTCTGAAGAGCAAATAGAGACCTCTAAATGGTACGTGAATGTAAGCAGTGCGTGTCTATATACTCAGCTAAGATAAGGTGTTTTCTTCAAAGTAAAAGATATGAAGGGTAACTTTGAACATGGGCCAGATCCCTAGCTGGTCTAAACTGGTGCAGTTCCAAGTTAGTTCCCAGGTATGTTATTATTAATTATTTGAAATACAGTAGCACCCAGAAGTCTTAACTGAGGCACGGTCCCATTGTGCTAGGTGCTGTGCGTACACTTAGCCCTGTTCTACACTTGGGGGGGGGATCGATCTAAGTTACACAACTTCAGCTATGTGAATAATGTACCTGAAGTCGACGTACTTAGATTGACTTACCATGGTGTCTTCACCGTGGTGAGTCGACTGCTGCCGCTCCCCCGTCGACTCTGCCTGCGCCTCTCATGGCGCTGGAGTATAGGAGTCAAGAGGAGCGTGGGTTCTTTAGTAAGAAGGGGGGATATGATTGCTTTTTATAAATGTATCAGAGGGATAAATATTAGGGAGGGAGAGGAATTATTTAAGCTTAGTACCAATGTGGACACAAGAACAAATGGATATAAACTGGACACTAGAAAGTTTAGACTTGAAATTAGATGAAGGTTTCTAACCATTAGAGGAGTGAAGTTCTGGAACAGCCTTCCAAGGGGAGTAGTGGGGGCAAAAGACATATCTGGCTTTAAGACTAAGCTTGATGAGTTTATGGAGGGGATGGTATGATGGGATTGCCTAATTTTGGCAATTAATTAGGCAATTGATCTTTGATTATCAGCAGGTAAGTATGCCCAGTGGTCTGGGATGGGATGTTAGATGGGATGGGATCTGAGTTACTACAGAGAATTCTTTCCTGTGTGTCTGGCTGGTGAGTCTTGCCCACATGCTCAGGGTTTAGCTGATCGCCATATTTGGGGTCAGGAAGGAATTTTCCTGCAGGGCAGATTGGAAGAGGCCCTGGGGGGTTTTCGCCTTCCTCTGCAGCATGGCACACGGGTCACTTGTTGGAGGATTCTCTGCAGCTTGAGGTCTTCAAACCACAATTTGAGGACTTCAGTAACTCAGACATAGGTTAGGGGTTTCTTACAGGAGTGGGTGAGTGAGACTCTGTGGCCTGCATTGTGCAGGAGGTCAGACTAGATGATCATAGTGGTCCCTTCTGACCTTAAAGTCTATGAGTCTATGAGTGATTGGAGTCTATGAGTCTATGAGTTATTGCATCTAGACTAGACGCGATAAATCAACCCGCGCTAGATTGATCACAGCCTGCTGATCCGGCGGGTAGTGTAGACATACCCTAGTGTTTGTCTTCACTGCAAAATTAACACAGGTGTTGCCCCCTAATTAGAGTCCCATCCACTCATGAATACCCTTCCTGTGAGTGCTGAGCTGCTTTTAACTTGAGTTCACTGGCCTGAGAGGGGAGTATTGTCTAAAGCTCGAGTGAGCCTGACTTGTCAGCCGCTAATAAGACCACTCTATATTGTGGACACAGGTTAGTGCTGGTAGTCCTCCAATGCCTTCCCACAATTCTGTCCTCCCTCCCCCACAAACACCATATGCCCAGAAAGGCCAGGTAAGTTTTCCTACAGTTCACTGGGGAAGTATTCATAGAGGGGCTCAGCTACCATGGGATGTGCCCACTGAAGTCTTAATGCCACACATGAGTGAGTGCATTGCCTGCATAGACACAGCCTCTCAAGTGCTATTTCACAGTGTGGCTGCTCTCACCGGAGCTCGGCTGAGTCAAGAGGAGCAACTTGGGTGTCGGTAACTCGAGTTAACTCTGCAGGGATGGCAGAATGAGAGATAAGTTCCTGCCCCAAAGAGCCGACAATTCCATGGATAAGACAGCAAAGTGTCCTGTGTCACCTTATAGACTAACAGACATATTGGAGCATGAGCTTTCGTGGGTGAATACCCACTTCTTCGGATGCAGGACTCTTTGATGCTTTTACAGATCCAGACTAACACGGCTACACCTCTGATAATTGATAAGACAGACAAAGGAAACATTATTCGCCCTGTGTTCTGGAAGGGGAGCTGAGACGCGGAGAGATTGATCAGGGCCAGACTCCGAGATGGTATAAGTCAATGGAGCTACGCTGATTTACACCAGCTGAGAATCTGAGCCTAAGTGTCACAGACAGATCCAGGAACAGTGTCCCAAGCCGGTATCTTAACCACCTACCCTTCCTAGGACCCTGACTTACTGAAACGGAGGAGATTTTAAAATTCCCATTTACTTTCCACTATTGAGGCTGTTTGTTTACTTTTTGTCGGCACAGGACAATGATGATAGATTGGCCAGTATCACTTAGGTTTATATAGAGACTTTCCTAGTCAGTTGCACATGTTTTATTGCAGCGGCATTATGCTGAAATGTCTGGAGTACAGACAATTCCGGGGAATAATTCAATTCCAAAGGGAACATTGCAGTGGCACTTTTAAAAATTAAAAGAAAAAAATCCCGTCCATCCTCAGATTTTAAAACCTTACTCTTACCAGATCAAAATTTGGCGTAAATTTGACCTGGTGGCATCCCTTCAATAAATAGCACATCTCCAGAGAAAATAAAAACCACGTATGGCATTGCTTTATTTTGCATTTCTGTGTCACTTTGGCTTATGCACAGAACAGAAAATGGTTTTTAAAAAGAAGCAAATATGCAGTTTTGCTATGAGCCTCAGACAAATATTTCAAACATTACTATAATTACGCTCACAGTTAATCTTTTGGCCAAGATTTAGGCTTGGTCTACCCTACCAACTTATGTCGGTATAACTACATCGCTCAGGGGTGCGGAAAAGCCAGAGTGATGCAGTTATAGCAAATTAATGCCCAGTGTAGACAGTGTTATGTCGATGGGAGGGCTCTCCCGTGGACATAGCTACCACATCTCAGGGAGATGGAGTACTTATGCCAATGGGAGAAGCTCCTGTTATGGGAGTTGATAGCTGTGTGGTTTACCATGAGCTGTTGACTGTCTTACCTGCATGCATGCTGCCCACTAGTGCATCTCCCTGAGACTTACTCTAAAAAGCCAATCACCTAAGCTGCTGTTAAAAAAAAATCTGCCACAAATATGTTTTACCTCTAAATTTGGATTTCTTGCCTTTTCCTCGTCTCCTAAAATTACCCCTGCCTCAGAGTCAGGAGGGACAAGATTTAGGTCAGGCAAGATTTCCTAAATTAAAAAGTGTCTCAGTTTTGAAGTCTGATGTCTGCCAGCCCTTGGGGATCAGGAATGGGAGGTTTCTACCATGAGAAAGGAGGAGTCACAGCTTTCTGATGGAACTCAGCACTCCTTTTAACCTTGGAAGAACCTGAGCAAAGGCACCATTAAGGTGCCAGTTAGGGAGGGCCGGAGCAGTGAATGATCTCTCACCCCACCCTTAAAGGTTTTTGCACTTGCTCTAAGTTTCCTAGGCTGTAGAGCTGGGAATGGGGTTTGTGGCCCAACCATTTTTAAGCACTGGTCCCACATTAAATCAGTACAGTTGCTGCTGGAGCGTCACACCAGCTGAGTGGTTGCAATGCCACTGAAATTTCACTCAGCTGTCCCTTGCCCAGATGGAGGGGCGGCCAGGCCAAATTTCACTGGGTGGCATTGTGACCTGGCACACAGGCTCACGTCACTCAAATTTGGCCAGGCCTCCCATCCATCCAGACAGAGAGGCGGGAGGGTGCATGGGTGGGGGTTGGCTCCTGTTCCTGTCCGGTGGAGCACAGAGGAGTCTGCCAAGAAATTGACTCTTGGTTACTCCAGCTCATGGGTTGTGTGGGTGGAGGGAGACCTGGAGTCCCTGTGGTGGGACTATGAGTGGGTCCTTGCTGGGGGCAGGGTAGGGCAGGAACTGGAATTCCTCCCTCCACTCCCACAAGAAATATCAGAATTGGTGTTCCTGGACCCGAGGTATCCAACTTTAATGCCTTGACATTTTCAGTACAGAAAATCTATTTTAGATCATTTTTAGAGGTTTTTATGGTCCCCCCTGGGCCTGTCACAGCAGGACTCATGGTAACAAAAGCCAGTCCTGCAAACACTTATGCACATGAGTCACTTTATGCATGTAAATGGTCCCACTGCACCTAAAAGTGAATTAAATGGGGCTACGGACATGTGTAAGGTCACTTATATGCAGAAGCGTTAGCAGCATTCGCCGTAGGGCACATGGCTTTCCAGGCTGTAGTTTCTTTCATTGCTCGTTAATGCAATGGGGGCTAGCACATGCAGTACTAAGGATAAATTATTTCCACATTCTTCAGGCAAACTGCTGTTGCTTTCCCATTGCTAGAAATAATCAGCAATAAATTAATTTTTGGTGACACAGTTTTTTTTTTCAATCGGGAAACAGAGAAATTGTGCAGATTATTTCAAGTTCTGCAGGCTGTGAAATGACTTTATCATACGCTAGGTCTATGAAATCATTTGTTAAAAGGAACTCACTATGTTTTGCCTTGTTCTTCCTCTGCCTTCTCTGTCTCCTCTCCTCAGTCTGTTCTCTCACCTCATAGATCTGCCTTTCACGTTGTCCCAGTCTCTGGCAGGCTCCATGTTTTCCCTCCAACTAACTTCTGTAATGTTCAATGGCTTTTTAATTCAATGGCTTTAAAGATCTTCCTCCTTTCATCTCTTCAAGGCATTTTTATTCTCTCCTGAATCTACCTCTTACATGTCTGCTGATCGGTGTTCTTTCTAATATGTTCATTTGTCTGCCTTTACTCTGATTATTAATTAGATTGTGTTAGTGCAGGGGTGGGCAAAATACGGTCTGGGGGCTGCATTTGGCCCTTCAGATGTTTAAATCCAGCCCTCAAGCTCCTGACAGGGAGTGGGGTCCAGGGCTTGTCCTGCTCCACATGTGCCATGGCTCTGTGCAGCTCCTGGAAGCAGCAGTATGTCCCCTTCTCTGGCTCCTATGGGCAGCAAGGGGGCTCTGCACGCTGCCCCTACCCCAAGTGCTGCCCCTGCAGCTCCCATTGGCCAGGAACCACAGCCAAAGGGAGCTGCAGGGACTGTGCCTCCAGACGGGAAAGTGTGCCAAGCTGCCTGGCTGTGCCTCCACGTAGGAGCCGGACGGAGGACATGCCACTGCTTCTGGGAGCTGCCTGAAGCAAGCGCCACCTGGATCCTGCCTGGAGCCCTGACACCCTGCCATGCCCCAACCCCCTGCCCCATCCCTGATCCCCCTCCCACCCTCCAACCCCCTCAGTCCCAGCCTGGAGCACCCTCCGGCACCCCATACCCCTCATCCCCAGACCCACCCCAGAGCCCGCACCCCCAGTCAGACCCCACACCCCAAGCCCCTGCCCCTGCCCAGAGCCTTCATTGTATGGTGAGCATTCATGGCCCACCATACAATTTCCATACCCAGATGTGGCCTTTGGGCCAAAAATTTTGCCCACCTTGTGTTAGTGCCTAGCACCCCCAGCATGGATCAGGGCCTCATTCTGCAAGGTGCTGTACAAACATCTAAGAACGTCCCTACCCAAAAGAGCTGACAACTTTCATAATTGTATCATGAGCCACAGCTATTGGGAGCAGTTTATTACCTGAGAATCTCAGCTTTCATTTAAAAATATATACATATATATTTCGAGTGTTTATGGTTGCACAGAAAACCTTGAGAACCTGGACTCTAAATGTTCCAACACCAGAAGGCAAATTTTGTATTTTTATAATGTCATAATTTTAACCCAATCTCACAAATTTTGGGGGGCCTGACTTGTGATTTTTGAATGCATGGGGTTACAAGCTGCATCACACCTTTTGCTAAAGCTCTCTATTCCCCATTTAACCTTATCCCAGTCCCGTCCTTATTCTTGTCCTTCTCATAAGCCTGGTCTACACTAGGCGTTTAAACCGGTTTTAGGAGCGTAAAACCGATTTAACGCCACAACCGTCCACACTAGGAGGCATCATATATCGATTTTAATGGCTCTTTAAACCGGTTTCTGTACTCCTCCCTAACGAGAGGAGTAACGCTAGTATCGGTATTAACATATCGGATTAGGGTTAGTGTGGACGCTGATCGACGGTATTGGCCTCCGGGATCTATCCCACAGTGCAGCAGTGACTGCTCTGGACCGCAATCTGAACTCGGATGCAGTGGTCAGGTAGACAGGAAAAGCCCCGCGAACTTTTGAATATTTCCTGTTTGCCCAGCGTGGAGCTCCGATCAGCACGGGTGGTGATGCAGTCCGAAATCAAAATAAAGAAAGAGCTCCAGCACGGACCATGCGGATGTGATCGCTGTAAGGGCAGGCAAATCCGTTCTATCAGCGCTCCGTTACAGAAGATGAAATTCAGAATCCTTTTTTAAAAATCTCCAGACAGACGCCATAGCAGGGACTCAGCGCACTGCAGCGTGACAAGCGTAACGGAAAGCCAAAGAATCAAATGGACGCTCATGGACTGGAGGACTGAAGCTATCCCACAGTTCCTGCAGCCTCCGAAAAGTATTTGCATTCTTGGCTGAGCTCCAAATGCTTCTAGGGTCATACACAGTGTCCGCGGTGGGTCAGGGCATAGCTTGGCAATCTACTCACCCCCCCCCACCCACCCCCAGAAGCGAAAGGGAAAACAATCCTCTGACTCTTTTACATGTCACCCTATCTTTACTGAATGCTGCAGATAGACACGATGCTGCAGCCGTAAACACCAACATCCTCACTCTCCCGCCTGCCATGGGTGGCTGATGGTACAAAAGGACTGGTAACCGTCCTCGTCATCAGCCTATTGGCACATGGGGCAGTAACCATGCTGATTAGCATCCGTGGGCGCCTGGCCCTAATTTTTTCTGGTGGATGGTGCAGTATGGCTGGTAACCATCGTCATCATAGCAACAGGGGGCTGAGCTCCATCAGCCCCCACCCTTCATGTGTAAAGAACAGATTCAGTTGCCCCTGGACTAGCAGAGGGATGCTGGGCTTCTCTCCTACACACTGCTTAATGTCCTGTCTGGACTATCATAGCAGCTGGAGGCTGCCTTCCACTCATTTCTCACTAACAAGTCACCATGTCTTTTTATTCCTGCATTCTTTATTACTTCATCACACAAGTGGGGGGACAATGCTACGGTAGCCCAGAAAGGCTGGGGGAAGAACGGAATCAACAGGTGGGGTTGTTACAGGAGCACCCCCTGTGAATAGCATACAGATCATAGTTTCTGCAGGATCTGACACAGAGCAGCTGTGCTCTCTGGTTCTATGATACAGTGGTTATCTAGTACACTTGCCTATATTCTAGGCAGGACTGATTCTATTTTTAGATACCAAAAAGGAGGGATTGACTCAGGGAGTCATTCCCAATTTTGGCTTTTGCGCCCCTGGCTAAGAGCAGCCAGGGGCACTTATGACAGCAGCAAATGGTACAAAAGGACTGGTAGCCATAATCATCCTCAGTTCCAATTTATGGAAGGGTTTGGATGGTGCAGTATGACTGGTAACCATCTCTGCTGTCATGCAAAAGCAAAAGCATGCTTCTGTGTAGCGCTGCTGAATCGCCTCTGTGAGCGGCATCTAGTACACATACGGTGAGAGTCACAAAAGGCAAAACAAGCTCCATGATTGCCATGCTATGGCATCTGCCAGGGCAATCCAGGGGAAAAAGGCGCGAAATGCTTGTCTGCCGTTGCTTTCCCAGAGGAAGGAGTGACTGACGACATTTACCCAGAACCACCCGCGACAATGATTTTTGCCCCATCAGGCACTGGGATCTCAACCCGGAAGTTCCAAGGGGCGGGGGAGGCTGCGGGAACTATGGGATAGCTAGGGAATAGCTACCCACAGTGCAACGCTCCAGAATCCGACGCTAGCCTCGGACCGCGGACGCACACCACCGAATTAATGTGTTTAGTGTGGTGGCCGCGCGCACTCGATTTTATAAAATCTGTTTTACAAAACTGGTTTATGCAAATTCGGAATAGTCCCGTAGTGTAGACGTACCCTTAGTCTCTCTCTCTTCTTTCACAGGGTTTGATCCTGCAGCACTCTACTCCAGCAAAACTCCCACTGAGCTCAGCTCTTTTGATCTGCAACACTTCTGCTTCTAGATGAGCTCGCAGAGCTAGAGTCGCTGGAGGATCACAGCAGCACCGGTTTTGCTGTGGGATTCAGTTCTATGGAATTGTTACTGGTGAGAGGGGCTTAGTCCTCAGGTCTCATCCCACCCCATTTATAACATTTCAGTCCATAGGACTAAGGCTCTTCGAGTGCTTTTGAAAATCCCAGCCTGAGAATTTGTCACTTAGGTGCTTTCTACTCTTAATCAATGTAAACAGTTGTTCCACAGGTGAACGCCTTAGAGGTGACACCTAATGTTCCTGATAAACAGCCCAGTGTAATAATCAATCTCCAAACAACCGATGTTTTGCTGCACAATGTTCGACTGTTAGATACGGCTTATTTCTTTCATCAGTGTGTAAAGGGAGAAAGATTTCCCCTCCCCCCCCATTGGGAAACAGGTCCAGGGGGGAAAAATGTTATTTTCCTGTTCTCACCTCCCATGTACAGCCTTATATCTGACCTTGGAAAGTGTAAAACACCCAGGTGATGGCTTTCAAAGTAATTGTTTTCTGAACAGAGCCAAGAGGTTGAAATAAATGAATCCACGTTACTATTTCTGCTGTCCAGGGTCTCGGATGGGTACACACGCATGTCAGCTTGCCCCTAGTCCCACACCTCACGTTGCCACAGCTACACGCTATTTTTGGCACATTCGCTCAATGAGAGCTATGAGGGCGTGTCTCCCTCAGCTGGGTATCCCGCCCCCAGCTCAGGGTGCTGACATACTCTTAAATGACCTGCTCAAGGTCACACAGGAAGTCTGTGACAGAACCATTAATTGGACCCCATCTGTTACGTCCATGTCCATGGTTTAAACCACAAGATCATTATTTCCCTCTATCCAATTTATGGGTCTAATCCAAGAAACACTTACTGCTGGTGCAGTGCTCACCGCTGTGGTTAGTCCCATTGACCGAAATGGTACTAACTGCTCCCAGCAATAAGCATTATGCGGGCAGTAAGTATTGGTGGCATAGGGCTCTGAGACAAATATTTACAACAATTGACCTATACAGACCTAGTATTGCCTTCCCGGGGGGATGCCTTTATTTCCTGTCTGAAATGATGTTCACAAAATCCCAGGCAAGAGTGCTAGAAAAGACCTGCCATGTCATCTTGTCTCCCTGCCAGTGCAGTGCAGTCTCTTTGCCAGTGCGTGCGTGAGAGTCTGATCTGTTACTGAACAGTCCAAGCCAGGATGATGTCAGACAGTTGCTACTGGAAAGCCTGAAACCTCTAAAAACAGCCTGAAGTATAAGTGAGACTATTTTATTACAGCAATAAGACACTTCAGGGCCTGCGGCTTGATCCTGGTACACTCCAGGCTTTGTGCTGACCTGAGAAGGGTGGTATGGATGCATGGGATGTGCAGGATCGGGACCATATGCTAATGTCAAATACTGCTACATCTAGAGCGGTGCAAGTCTTTGGGCTATTCAATGGACCTTTGTCTCCATTGCCTTGCACTCTGGGCTGTTGAATAGACCCTTATACTGCAGCTGATAACATGTGGGCAGACTGCTGCGTCTGCATGGAGAGCCACTGACTTCAACAGGGCTCTTTGTGGGTACAACGTTATATTTGCATGGTCAGAGCCTTAATCTGTGCAAAGCAGGTGCCATTCTGATTGGGTGATTTTTCACATTGCACTGATTTTGCACAGGTGTAAATGACCAGTGGAGAATCAAGGTGCTCCAATGAAAAAAAAGACACTGTCCAGGATGGGGGATGAGCACTGGATCCAGGCAGCCAGAACAGGCCTTTTGAGTAGACAGAGTAAATAGCCAGAAGGAGCCTGATCCTCAGCTGGAAGCTCTGCTGATTTACGTTAGCTGAGGTCTGGCCCAACACTCAGACAGGTCATTTATCAAATAAAATAATAATACAAGAGTTGCATTTGGACATCCCCTTCCATCTTAACATCCCCAAATGCTCAGTCAACTCTACAGACTAACAAAAACCTCCATGCACGGGGACCCATATGTTATGTGTATTATCGTAGTGCTTAGGAGCCCTAGTCGTGGAACAGGACCCCATTATGCTAGGTGCAGTACAAAGAAAGAATGAAAAGACAGTCCCTGCCCCAAAGAACTTACAGTCTAAGACGAAAACCAAAGCAAAACAAAACAAAAAAACAACCCAATAGAGGGACACACTGACCGATGGGGAGGTACAAGAAAACACGTTAGGCTGTGGTCTCAGTACACCATCAGCCTAACCTTTGTCAAGTTTTTTGTAGGCACCCTGGCAGAGGGGAGTTTTGAAGCGGGGTTTGAAGGAGGATTATGAGGTAGCTTTGTGGCTGTTTCTGGGAAGTACCTCCCAGGCACGGAGCGCAGCATGGCAGAAAGTGTATCTAAAATCCAGCTACCTCCGGTGAAGAAGGTCTTGAACTTGAGATGGAGAAACCTGTTCAGAGACAATTAGAGCCGCACCTCCCACACCAGAACTGTTGCCAAAATGCCAGACCGTACCAAAACATATCTGACGCTCAAAAGGTTGGCTTTGCATGTGTCTGCTCATTATCTTTTGTGGACATCAATGGGAGTTCTGAATGAGCAGCGGGACTGAGAGACAGTTCTGTCCCCAGGTCATGGCCCTGCTTCTCCTCTAACTTACACCGGTGTGAATCAGGAGTAACTCTAACGAAGTCAATGGAGTTACACCGGTATAGAATAAAGCCCAGTGGCTTCAACAGGAGCTGGCCTGGGTAAAGCACTGGGAAGAATTTGGTCCTGTTATAAGAAACAATGTACATAATGGGCAAGCTCGTCAGCTGGTGCAAATTTGTGTAGCTCCATTTCAGTCAATGGAGTTATGTTGATTCGCACCAGTTGAGGCTCTGGACTGATAATTCACAAGCAACCTTGATAACGTACTGGATATTTATTAAAAAAAACTTTTCCTAGGGGAGAAACATTGACACTTAATCTCTATAGATATAAATGTAACAGGTAAATACCTTTTAAAAAGCCTTTGGATTCAGAGTGTAATTGCTATCAGTCTTTATCATCTCTTATTTGATTACATTTCAGGCTACATAATCTATCATCTAATCAAACAATCACTATAGTATTGCTAGTGGGAAATAAATTAGAGAATTATACAAGATAACACCACAGAGCATGAAGGAAACAAACAAATCAGGGTTGGGTAATCAATCTCTGTACCATAAAATGCTAATGTTGTCTCGATAAATAAGAATCCTCTTGCTATGCACCCCACCCAATGAGTCACTTAGAGCTTGGTATGCTTTGGTGGTTTCGTTTTAAGTGGCACTGCCATTAGTACTTTAGTAAAATAATAACAGTTTTAGTTCATTTTCATAAAAGTAATTAAACTTTATCTTTTCCTGTTGATGTAACAAGCCAAGCAATAAATGGGGAAAAAAGTTTAATTCGTGATGTTTTAAAATTAGCATCCCCCGCACCAAGGATTATTCAGATATGGTGCCCCAAATTAATGTTTTTTATTAAAAAAAATAAGAAATCCAGGGGAAAACCATTCCATTTCCTGTCAGCTACTGAGCTGAAGAAATGTTATTTAAATATCGTACAGCCACTAGCGCCTCATTGCAAGCTTACAATTCCACCAGATAAAACTAACCTGAAGACTTTAAAATGATGCAGAACTGGAACTGCAAATTGTGCAAAATAACTAACTAACTAAGCTGATGGGCTCATAACTGCGCTTTGCAATGAGTGCTGGAGATTCAGAAGTAACTGAATGGAGGGATGCATTCTGTTGGTGGAATGTAAATTGAACAGCTCTGAAAGGAACGGCACTATGAAATCTACTCAGAGATATATCGGTGGCTTAAGAGAAGCAATATTTATGATGTCCATTGACCACATTTCATACCCTTCATGAATAAAAAACACTGTCATTTACACATATTCTATATGTTCAAAAATAGATCCCAATATCTTATCTGGAGACAGTAGTAAGTATGTGTTTGCTCTATAGAATCATAGAAATAATACAGAGAAAAGATCTTACAAGGTCATCTAGGCCATTCTTTCAAACAGTGAATTTCCCAGTCTAATTTATAATGTACCATATGATGATGTTCCCTTTGACTTTTAACATGGATTATGACAGAACCATAATCTAGTTGGGACTTTCTGGTGATCTGACAACCATGGACTAGCTCCCAGTGGTGCATGTATGGGAACTCATTATTGAAGAAAGAACCCTTCGCCTGTTATGTAACACAAGAATGAAAAGAAAAATGGGGGCGGGAGTAAAGGAAGAGAGTCAAGGTGAAATGATGCTCCTTACATCCTGGTTTGGAATGGGTTAGTGTTTTCCCTGCCTATCACAAGCCGGATCTTTAGCAGGACTACAAAAGGAACAAGGAAGCTGTTGCAAGGCAGGCTACCAAATGGGGAGGGTGTGTCCTCAGGCCTCCCAGTTGGCTGAAAGCTAGAAAGGCTCTGGTGGTTGTTGCCAAGTGTTTTGAGTAGCTTTACTCTTCATTTGGAACTTTCTGTGGTGGTAAAGCAAGCCCTGAGGAAAGGGACTTGAATGGAGTTGGCGTGGGAGCTTTATTTCTACCTTCTAGCTGTGTTACTTCTCTGGGCCCCATTTCTATAGTATCTGAGCGCCTCATAACCATTGATCTATAATCTTGTGGTTAAGGCACTCCACTGGGACTCTGTAGATCTGGCTTCAGTTCCTGGTTTTGCCCCAGACTCCCTGTGTGACTGCGGGCAAGTCACTTAGGGGCAGATTTTCAAAGGTACCGAATGGTGCTTATAGGAGGATTTTCAAAAGTGCCTAAGCAGGTTAGGTGCTTAACTCCCATTGATTTCAATGAGACTTAGGTGCATTGAAGTCTGCATTTTAGTTACCTAATTACCTTTAAAAATCTGTCTGTTAATTTCTCCATGACTCGGTTCCCTATCTGTAAAATGGGGATGTAGTACTTGGCATGTCTGTTTAGAAATTAAATGCTTTGGGCCAGGGATTGTCACTTTCTTTACACACACCCACACTCTCACCACCACGTCCCCACACCCCTCCCACAATGGGGCCCTACATTCATTGGGGCATAAGGTAGTACTGTATGGTAAATAATTATAAACTGTTCATAGTCTGTGTTTGAATGATTGAAAGATTTTAAAACAGGAACACGATTAACAATCTATAACCAGCTTTCCTAAGAAACTTTGGGACACATTTTCATTTGTGCTTCCAACTTTCAGGATTTGCAAAAACAGCCGGCTGTCATGTGAACACTTGTGAGCAAGGAATAACTTGAACCATAGTGAACCAATCACAGACTTTTTCAACTGTCAAAATACTTGTGAATCAGGGTTTTTCTTTTACTATCCAGCTTGGTCTTGTACCAGTGTTTTCTTCCCCAGTGTTCATTGGTTTTCTCTTCACTTTTTTCCAGGTATACAAGGAATTGCATCTCAAGCACTTGAAAGTGAAAGCAGCCAGGTATTAAATGCATGGATTGTAAGGCCAGAAGGGACAAGTATGATTATCTAGTCTGATCTCCTGCATAACACTTGCCGTAGAATTTCACCCAGCAAAAGAGTCAGGTCTATTAGCTCAAAGGCATCAGTCTCATAAGGGGTTACTTTTATGCCCATTTTGCAGATGGAAAACTCAGGCACAGAAAGATTAAGCGACTTGTCCAAGGTCACACAGGGAATTTGTAGCAGAGCCAGGAATGAAATCCGGAGGCTTGTCTACACTGCCCCACAGTTTGTACAATAGGGATGTAAATAGCAGCATGCACCAAAGTGCTGAGCTCTAAGTCCCCGTGTGGATGCTCCAGGCGTGAACTAAAAGGTTCTTAGTTTGCATTAACGTAGTCCTCTTCAGCTGCCAATGCGAACTAGGAACCCTTTAGTTTGTGCCCACGGCATCCAGAAAGGGGAGTTACAGCGCAGTCCTGCGGTGTGCACTGCTATTCACACACCCGTAGTCCGAGGTGCAGGGCAGTGTAGCCATAGCCTAGATCTTTGGAGTCCCAGTCCAGTGCCAGGAGAAATTTTTCATTTCTGGTAACACAGCCCTGTAGGAGATGCTGCAAGAACCTCTTGGGTTCTCTTTGCTACCCCCCAACACCTTTCAGAGCAGCCCGGACTCAGGTGGTAGCTGACGTCTTTATGTCAGACCAGAACAATAGAGCAGCTTGTCAAAGCTACACGTTTGCAAAAGAAACATTTGTACTTTAAGCCGTATTTTATGAGAGCCAACAAATCTGTTTTTCACCAGCCGACATGACTTCCTCCCCAAGTTTTAATGTCTATTTAAGTGATAATCTCTGCTGCCTTGTAATATACAAAATAACAAACAGCTGCTCTCGCTGATCAAATGCAGAAGCAAAGTTGAGGCCCTAATCCATTGCAAAGGCCGTTTATTGCTTCTGGAGTACAAAACAACAGGGGTGATTGCCATTACACAAGCCAGAATAGAGAAGAGAAGGAAAGAAATGTGGCCTCATCTTCCTCTGTGAAGTCAGAACATGCTACTTCTTTCTCAGCCGTTTTGGAGATGTGCACATCAGTGGAGTTGTTGGGGGCATAACTTAGGTGCGGATTGTGCTTTAGGGTGCACAAGGGAATAGGAAACTTCCCCCTTTCATCTCTGCATGGTGGCGAGATACAATCACAGTCCCTGTGCTCCCTCGAGAGCAGTGGCTGCTCTCGACTAGCACCCCTTAGTGTGCAGGACACCCCAAAAGTGTCAGAAGGGGCCGGGAGGAGGGGGAGCTGGCCGGGCATGCAGGAGGAATATGCTTCACCCCTTGAAGGGGTTCAACTGAGGACATGTTCCTTGGACATGCTGAGGAGCCTGGGAGGAATTCTCCCCGAGGCATAATTCCTCCTAGAGTTTCCTCCAAGAACACCTCAGTTCTGTTCAACCCTTAACATGGCCAGTGCCTACTGAGCCCTCAGCATATGGGGGTGGCCTGTGTCTAAGTGGGTGGCAGCAGTGGCACTGGCACTCTTTGGCTTTGATTGGCCGGCTAAAGCAGACTGCTTGGTGCTCTGCTCATTCTACCTTTCCGTTGGCAAAGCTGGCAGAACCCCAGATAAAACGATGCTCCTCCAAGGTCTACCAGCACCACACGTGATGGGGGAGGCGCCAATGCCCCTCCACTAAAGGCAGTGCTGCGGGGCTATGCCCCTGTTCTCTGGGAAAGTGTCTTGCAATGTGAGTATGGGCTGGAAGGGGTAGCTGGCTAGATGCAGCTGAGTTTTCTGAGCTGTGCTTGGCTGTTGTCCTTCTTCCTGGTCACATCGTTTGGACTAGTTCTTGGTTACGCATGAATTATTTTTCTGCTTTTCTCTAGACGAGCAGAGAAACCCCAATTAATTTTTTTAATCCACTCAGGGCTTTTTAAAGTGAAAGGGGAGTGCGTGAGCAGCATGCAGAGTGCACTGAGTTCTAATTGGAGACCAGCCTAGTGACTCCTGGAGGCATCCCCTGGGATGGACATGAAGCAAAGAGGCATTTAGAAGTGGCATAATTCTAATAATCTGTGCTGCCTGGACACTGGATGTACAGTACAAGTAACACTCTGGGCCCGACTCTGATCTCATCTCATCTGATCTTGAATCTGGAGTCCCCCCAGTGAAGTCAGTCGATTAGACTGGGGTGAGGTCAGAATCAGGTCTCCTTTGGGTATATCTACACTGCAGTCAGAGGGGCGACTTGAATAACAATAGCAGTGAAGCTCCAGGAGCAGGAGCTGCAGCACAGGCCAGCCCAGGGATTCTCAAACTGGGGGTCGGGACCCCTGAGGGGGTCGCGAGGTTATTACATGGGGAGGCGAGCTGTCAGCCTCCACCTCAAACCCTGCTTTGCCTCCAGCATTTATAATGGTGTTAAATATATTAAAGGGTGTGTTTAATTTATTAGGGGGGTCGCACTCAGAGGCTTGTTGTGTGAAAGGGGTCGCCAGTAAAAAAGTTTGAGACCCACTGGGCTAGCCTTTCGAGTACCTTCTCCAGGTCCCGAGCCGGGGGAGGGGGAGAGGAGGGGAGGCAGGGGCTTTTACAGTCTGTGCTGCCTTGGCTTCCCTGGCATAGCGATTTGTGTGAGCTAGGTGAGTGCTAGCTCCAGTATGTCTCCATCTGCTGCCGTCACCCCTCTGATTGCAGCGTAGACACGCCCTTCGTCCCCCCCACCATGGAGTCTCCTTGACAAGCACTGATATATTGTGCCCTGGTCTAAGTCAGC